>NC_064864.1:47480536-48080536 GCF_024139225.1 Suncus etruscus
CAGAGGGTGGGACTCTGCACTGGCTTCTGGGGAGCAGCTGAGCCCTAGGTCTGGGGTGAGGAGCCTGATGGAGAGGCATGGGAGAGCTGGACAGGGTTGGGAAGAGATGAGGGGAAAAGGTGCTGAGAGGTGCCCCTGTGCTTTGGACTCCTGGTGCCTTCTTTGATCTTCTCTGACCTTCCCCACTGCTGGGCTTGCATGGAGTAAGTCAGAAAGTGGGGTTTACCCACCTGAACAGGGGTGGGGTGGGGGTGGGCAACTGCTCTCTGTGCCAAGGCTCCCCTCCTTGAAAACAGAGCCACCCGTGCCACCAGAAGCCCCGTAGGACCTGAGTAGCAGAGTCTGGCCCCACCTCAGCTCTATCCCTGAGCCAGCTGGGGGAGCAGTGAGGGTCTTTGTCTTTGTATCTGACATGGGTCCCTGAGGCCCAGTGAGAGGAATGGGGCGCAGGCAGCTAGCATGGGGATAGGTGGGCCTTGAATAGTGGTGATCCTGGAACCCACTGACCTGTCACATTGAATTTCAGTCTTGGAAGCCTGTTTCTTTTTTACGCAAAGGCCCCTGAGCTAGCTCTGTCCCTCAGTGTCAAACACTAGCAAAACTCCTCAGGCTGCTGGTCTTTCCAGAAATATCTACCCATGTAAGTCCTTTTGAGAAGAACTTCTCATTTAATGCATTCTGTAGGGGTTGCTTTAGTTTTGTGCCCAACCTGGCAGTGTTCAGGGACTCCTCCCAGCCCTGTGTTTGGGGGTGTTCTGGGCAGTGCCAGGGGTTGAAGTTGGGCTTCCTACATGCAAAGTCTTTGCTCTGGCCTGCCAAGTCCTCTCCTGCTGGGCTCCTGATCCATTCAGCAGGGATGGAGGGAGCTCTTGCTGCAGGTAGGACAGGAAGGGGAGAGAGGTCTTTGGAAGTGCAGGCCTGAGAGATCCTGACGGAAGAGCAGGCGGCTGGGTGCTGGGGAAAGGCGGGCAGGAGACAGGGTGTGTTTACTATGAACATTCCATTCAGCTCTTTCAGCTGGAGCTGAGTACTACAGCCAAGGCTGCTTCTAAAGCCCTATCACCTCAGCTCCTCAGAGGCCTTTGCGTACAAAAGACCATCTCTAGCTCTGAAGAACCACCCGGGGATCTGAAAGTCAATTGTAGAAACGCACAGGTCTGGCGCCTCCAGGAAGCTGAGCCACTGTAGATTTTCTCTCTTTCAATCTTTGGACCTTTTGGGTCACACCTGATGATGTTCAGGGAACTATTTCTAGCTCTGTGCTTAGGAGTAACTCCTGGCGCTTTCAGGGAACACTCTATGGTGCCAGGGATTTGATCTCAGGCCAGCTACAGGCAAGCACTTTGATCTCTATTTCTTTTTGTTCATTTCTGGTTTATTTAGGGGAGCACAGCAGGTAGTGCTCAGGGCTTATTCCTGGCACTGCGCTCAGGGATAACTCCTGGTAGTGCACAGGGGTCTGTATGGGGTGCCAAGAATTGAACCCGAGTTGGTCATGTGGAAGGCAGGTGCCCTACCCCTTAACTTCTCTGAGGACCCCTACTCTTGTATTCTCTCCCTGAAGTTTGAGTCATTTTTGTGCAAAGATGATTCTAGCTGCCATGTAGAAGAGGGAATAATGAAGCTTGGAGGAGAGGACACAGCTGTTTAAGGCTATTTTGATGCTGAGGCACTTCCGGGGAAATGCATGGTGGGGAAGGCTGGGAGAAGAGCTAAGAATTCAGAAGGTGCATGGTTTTTAGATGGTGTTGTGTGTGTGTGTGTGTGTGTGTGTGTGTGTGTGTGTGTGTACAAGAGAGAGGGAGAGGGGCCTGGAAGGTGGCGCTAGAGGTAAGGTGTCTGCCTTGCAAGCGCTAGCGTAGGACGAACTGTGGTTCGATCCCCCGGCGTCCCATATGGTCCCCCCAAGCCAGGGGCGATTTCTGAGTGCATAGCCAGGAGTAACCCCTGAGCATCACTGGGTGTGGCCCGAAAAAAAAAAAAGAGAGAGAGAGAGGGAGAAAGGGAAAGAGAGAGAGGGAGAGAGTGTTATAACAGGACGCAATGGGGCAGGAGAACTGGAGATGATGGAATGAATTTGGGTATGTCAATGGCCCCCAAGGTCTCCTGGGGGTAATGTTGAGTGGCAAGATCCCCCAAAGCTCTGTGGAGAGGTCAGGAATGCACCTTGGATTGACAGTAGGTGATGGGTGTTATTTAAATCCAGGGGAGGAGAGCAGAAAGGCCAAGGGGAGTGTCAAGTGGTTGAGCACATGCCTAGTGTGTGTGAAGCCCTGTGTTTGATCCCTGGCACTGGTGCCCCTGAACCCAGCTGGGTCTGGCCCCACTAGAAACATTGAAATAATAATAATCAGTACATCAGTTAGCCAGGGCAGAACAGGAGCTTGGAAATGGAGAACAGAGGCCATGAAAGGCCCAGTGCACTGTCACAGACTTTGTGGACCTCTGTTAAATCACCCCACATGCCGTATCTTCAACCCCAGGTAAATGAGTCTAAAGCAGGGTTGCGTATGAACTAATCTAAACCAGACTGAGGATGAAACACGTGTAGTCTGACAATTTTCCTCATATCAAAAGCTAGAATTGTCATTTTTATTGAGTACAGAGGCCACCCCCATGTGGGACACTAAGGGCAGAGTAAGCACAGATAGCTCAAGCTATTCTGATCCAATCTCATCCAGGTTTACATGTAAAACAATCTCTAAACAGAAAGTAAAAGTAAGTTGTAAACAGATACAAAGATACCAGGGATGATCTTTGTTTTGGGTAAAATAAGGTGTAATCTAAAAGCCTTCCGATGACTTGGGATCTTGTACAATGACAGTTTCTGGGCCCACCTGTAGGAAATATTTTTTTTGGGAGGTAGCAACTTCCTAGTCTATCTCTTGAAAGGTTTGAGAGTCTCTTCTGTGCACAGGCATCTTGTGGACTAAACCTGGGCCAGGAGCATACCAGGCCTGTGCTGTCTCAGGCCCCAATGAGCATGTTCAGTAAATCTGGGGTGGGATCCGGGAATGTTACTATCAATTTATGTAGTGTGAGGCATGATTTCTAATCCACCAGAATTGTGGCAGACTGGGAGAGGGGTCAGGGGCCCATCCCCTGAGAAGGACCATGGTATTCAGGGTTCAATCCAGGATTCTAGACCCTTG
This sequence comes from Suncus etruscus, assembly GCF_024139225.1. Lineage (NCBI taxonomy): Eukaryota > Metazoa > Chordata > Mammalia > Eulipotyphla > Soricidae > Suncus > Suncus etruscus. The sequence continues at coordinate 47,483,689 of NC_064864.1, forward strand.
ACTGTGGGCAGATTCTCAGAGCGTCCAAATGTCGGTTCCTTTACCAGGAAGTGTCGCACTGGCTGGCCCTGCATGTGGGAGGGGACACAGTAGGATCAGCTGTGGCTTAGGCAGCTGAGCCTTGAATATCCACAGGAAATGCTTGAGCAGCAGAGGTGCTGTTAGGGTATTAGATGAGCTTGAGTCACCCAAGAGGGTTGGCTTGTGCCTTGGCCCTTGGCTGAGTTGACCTCAAGTTTCCATCCCCAGGTCCCTCATTGATCACTCAGTGAAATCCCTGGATGATGACTCAGAGAAATTGCTCCTTCCCTACTGATATGTTGATGATAGGTCCCATTGCTGGGTACTTTCTGCCCCTTCAGGGAGTCCCAGGTGCTCGGTAGGTAGGACACATTCAGAGAACAGAGCACTCTGGGCTTAGGCCCCTGCCCAGCTCCCTTCTCTGACAGGGTCCTACTCGCCTGGCACATGAACCAGCTTAGAGGGGCATTGCCTCCCTGTGCCCCTCTGCCTGATCCCCCAGCTTGCAGGTTGCAATGCACATGTCTTTAGGTTTGGGAATAATCTTCCAACTCTCGCACTATTTCCTCTCTCGAAAGTGACTCTGTACTCTCACCTGTGACTGGCTGACTCTATGTAGTGTAATTTCCTTCCCTTTCTCCCTCCCTTCTACATGCCCACTAACACTTGCTATGTGTACTAGCCACTGCTCTAGGCACTCAGATACAGCTTGAATTAATGTACTGTCACTTCTATTCTTTTGTTTCGTTTGTGTTTGGGGTCAGATGTCACATTCTTAGGGGCTAATGGCAGCTCTACTCAGGACTGCTCCCAGTGTGCTGGGAATCCGAACCAGGCCTTCTGCAGACGAAGCAGACCCTCTGCCTGTCACGCTATCTCTATGGCCTTAAGAGTTCCAGTCTTTGAGGAGAGAAGGGCTCTGAAAAAGTAGATGACATATGGGGTGTCAGATGGTGATGATGGCTGTGGGGAGGAAATAAATTACGGGCTGTGGCTGGGGTAGGGATTAGGGCTGGGGGTCTGGGGGATGCTTACATTTCTAAGTAGTGGCTAGAGAAGGCCTGATAGCAACTGAAAAGGGCTGGAAAGAGTAAGGGAAGTGAGCAATGGCCAGGAAAACAGAGCCTAACCCTGGTTGGGGCCTTGCTCTGTGCAGCTGTTCATCACCTTTCTGTGGTTTTTGTTATTGTTGGTTTGCTTTACAGATAGGGCAGAGTGAGTGTCTATGGGTATAAATGGGGTGGGGCAAAGGGAGTCTTTTATTTTTAATCCATACAAATTAGTACTATTGTACTTATTTTTTAATAGTAAGCACACAGTGTTTTGATGGTTCAAGCTTAAAAAAAAAAACTACTTTGCTATCTATGCTTCCTTCCCTGAATGGTGGCCTGCTAGAGCAAGCCTCTTTAGCCCAGCTGATTTGCAGAATGTGGTGATACTTTGGCATGTACTGGCCACTGTTGGTGCCAAGCTAAAGCTCATCTTCATGCTCTTATCCCCTCAGTGCCAGGCAGGGTCAGTTGGCCCAAAGCACTTGGCCCACCTGCGGAGAATGCAAATGAATCTGGGGCTCCTTTGAGCTGGGAACGGGCTGGGAATCTGGGGCTGCTTCTTCTTTTTTTTTTTTAAAGCAGTTTATTTATTTATGAATTGATTGGCTTTGGGGCCACACCTGGCTATGCTCAGGGGTTATTCCTGGATTTGTAATCAGAAATTGCTCCTGGCAAGCTCGGGGGACCATATGGGATGCCAGGAATCAAACCTGGTCAGTTCTACTTACTTCTGTGCTATCTCTCTGGCCCCTCTGGGGCTACTTCTATAGAGATAAAGGAACTCCCTGGAGACTTACTTAGAAGACCCAGATCTTTCTTGGCTGTGTGTGTGTGTGTGTGTGTGTGTGTGTGTGTGTGTGTGTGTGTGTGTGTGTGTGTGTGTTCAGGATGCTGAAACCCTCACTTAACACTTAAGACATAGTTCTTCATCTTCTTTATTTCAGTCCCTCTACTGCCACAGGCACAGCTGATGGCCTAAATAATGGTAGAAGCCAAAAAGCCGTGTGACCAGCCAGCATCTCTCCATTTCCTGAACTTTCCCCTGATCCCCACTGTTCTACTGAACTCTACTTTTTGAGAGCTGTCTTTGATGGTTTCGCTTCCCAGTGAGATCATGCAGTTGTCTTTTCCTTTGGCTTGTTTTACGTCTGTAATTTTACCCTTTCTCAGCTCCCTGTGTTGTCACCGAAAACATAAATAGTGTTTCATGGTGTGTGTGCACATAAGCATATGGCGTTTCTAATCTGCTCACCTTATCTGCCCAATAATTCTGTGGTGAATTATTTTCATATCTTGGTTATTGTGTGTATGGCTGCAGTGAACATGAGTGGGCAGGTAGCTCTTTTGTTTTCTTTGAGATAAACGCAGAAGTGAGATTGCTGGGTAATATTGTAGCTCTGTTTATAAGTGATTTTCTTGTATGTGTTTTGGGCCCTTGCTGTGCTCAGGGCATACTCCTGGCTCTGTACTCCAGAATTACTCCTTGTGCTGCTCTAGGGACATGCAATGTTGAGGGATGAATTCAAGTCTCCTGTATGCAAAATATGTCCCAGCCTTTTATGTTTGCTCTCTTTCTCTGGCTCATTTTTTTTTCCTTTGGAGGGAAGAGAAGAGAGGAGAGAAGAGGGAAAGAGAGGAGAGGAGAAGTGAAAAGAGAGGAGAGGAGAGAGAAGAAAGAGGGGAGAGGAGAAGAGAGGAGGGGGAGAGGAGAGAAGAGAAGAGAGGAGAGAAGTGAGAAGAGGGGAGAGAATAGGAGAGAGGAAAGAGAGAAGAGGAGAAGAGAGGAGAAGAGAGGAGGAAGAGAGAAGAAGTAAAAAAGAAAAAACAAAAAACAAAAAAGAGGAGAGAAGAGGGGAAGAGAGGAGAGGAGAAGTGAGAAGAGGGGAGAGGACGGGAGGGGAGAGAGGAAAGAGGGAAGAGGAAAAGAGAGGAGGAGAGGGGAAGAGAGGAGAGATAATTTTTTTTATTTTTAATAATAGCTATTCTAACTGGTATAAATTGACATTCCAATATGAATTCAATGTGCATTTTTCTGTGGATTTGTGATGCTGAACACTCTTGTCTACCTACTGTTCATTCACATTATTTTGGAATATTTGCTTGGATCCTCAGCTTTATTTTTTAACTAGGTTACTTATTTATTTGCCATTGAATTTTGAGCATTTCTTATATACTTTGAATCTTAACCCCTAATCAGGCTTGGAAATATTCTATTTTCTATCATTCTTTAAGTTCTCTTTTCACTCTGCTATTTGTTTTCTTTGTTGAACATAAATATTCTGATTTAATGCAATCCACCTATCTAGTTTTACTTTTTTTGTTGTTTGTTTGTTTTTTGGGTCACACCTGGCAGTGCTCAGGGGTTTCTCCTGGCTCTATGCTCAGAAATCGATCCTGGCAGGCTCGGGGGACCATATGGGATGCCGGGATTTGAACCACCGTCCTTCTGCACCTAAAGCAAATGCCTTACTGCTGTGCTATATCTCCAGCCCACTCTAGTTTTACTTTTATTGCCCTTGTGTTTGGGGCCATATTTAAAAAAAAAAAAAGTCATTGTATAGATCAATGTCAAGAATTTGTTTTTTTGGTTGTTTGTTTGTTTTGCTAGAAGTTTAATAGGTTAAGATCTTATGCCATTTATTTATTTATTTATTTATTTATTTATTTATTTATTTATTTATTTATTTATTTATTGTTGTTGTTTTTGGTTCTTGGGTCACACCCAACAGCGCTCAGGGTTTATTCCTGGCTCTACACTCAGAAATTGCTCCTGGCAGGCTCGGGAGACCATATGGGATGCCAGGACTCAAACCACTGTCCTTCTGCATGCAAGGCAAATGCCCCACCTCCTTTCTATCTCTCTGGCCCTTTATGCCTTTTATTTTATTATTATTATTTTTTTAAATTTTTTTTTGTTTTTGGGCCACACCCGGCGGTGCTCAGGGGTCACTCCTGGCTGTCTGCTCAGAAATAGCTCCTGGCAGGCACGGGGGACTATATGGGACACCGGGATTCGAACCAACCACCTTTGGTCCTGGATCGGCTGCTTGCGAGGCAAACGCCGCTGTGCTATCTCTCCTGGCCCTTATTATTTATTTTGACTGTACCTGCTGGTGCTCAGGGTTGTTCCTGGCTTTAGTTGGGGAGCCATGTGTTTTCCCATCCCACTGTGTTTTCCCTGAGGGAGGCCCCCTGCCCACCACCCACTTCGAAAGGGGAGTCCCACAGCCAATTAGACCCAATCTAATTGGTAGGTGGGATGGGTTAGAAGTAGTTAGCTTGGCCCCTGGACTTCAATTCGAGCCTTCTGGAGCCCAGTTCCTAAGCCTGGTTCTCTGTTGGCCATGAATGGTGCTGTAATGCAGGGGTGGGGGAGCAGGGGTATATGGGGGGAATGAGTTGGATGTGGGGAAGTGGGGGTCTTGGGGAAGCACCTACAGCAGAATCACTGTCAGGGCATCAGTCATGGTGGTCTTGGCAGGCACTTGAGGGGTTTATATGTCTTAAGCAACTCACCTCACCTCTTGGAGCCTTAATTTCTTCTTCTGTAAAATGGGGTTGGCGGTTGTGACCTCAGCAGGTACCCAGTTATGGGCAGTGGGAAGTGGGCTTCTGTCGACTTTATGAGTCCCCAGCCCTGCTTCCTGGGTCCACAACATCTGTTTTCTCTTTGGAGAGTAAATTCAGCTCTCATGACACTAGGAGTAGCCTGGGCAGGGATTTCTCCTGAGCACAGCTTCCTGTCATTAAAATGAAGAAGCAAGTGACAGGCTGGGGCACCTCTTGGTTGCAGTATGATAGGCTTCTTTTTCTGAGAAAGGCAGTGGCTGGAAAGCAGTAATATAAATGTTTTATGCAAAATAATTAGAGAGGCTCCCCCTGCCTTCACCTTAAGCAAGGAGAGCTTGGAAGGCTGCTGGTGGCTGTCTCCCATGTCCCCTCCTTGGAGTCTTGCAGGTCCTAGGGCCTGGGCACTCTACTACTGCCCAATGGCAGATGGGTAGAACTGGCCCCACTGCCTCCATATTCCAGGGTATAGCTGGTCACTTAACTTCTGGCCCTTCCCATCCTTTCTGCCCAATTCAGGGTGCCAGTGGGCATCAAGCACCAGTCAGCCATACATCCCTCTGCTGGAAGGACATGTGACATGAAGCCTTTCCCTTGGGGTGTCCAGGACCTAGGACACTGTGACTGGAAGGATGCCCCATGGACTGGATGAGTTCTAGATTCTGCAGAAGGGGCACATGACACATGCGAGCTTAAATTCACCTGTGGAGTCAGAGCTGGGACCGTCCTGCTGCTCAGGACCTCAGAACTTGGAAGCTAGATGCAGTGGGAGGGCAAAGGGCCACACTCCAGCATCAGGCAGGAGGGACCATGGGCAGACCTGCCTCTTCTCCTTCACACTTTCTCCATGGACACTTGGAGTCATCCCACATCCCACACACTGAGCTTCCTACTACTCACTGCTAGCAGGACCCATAGCTGAGTCTCAGGTGCAGCAGAAGGGGTCTAGCCCAGCTGGGGTGAGGCTGCAGGGTGTTGGAATGTTCTATAGGGACCTGGGTAGGCAGAACAATGTCATGCCCGGGGGGCATGACAGCTCTGGGCCTAGGCTGCCTGATGTAATGCAGCAGGGAGCACGATGCCACCTATGCAGCCCTGGGCCTGTGGTCACTGATGTGGCTTTTCCCAGTGCAGCCCTCAGCCAGAGGTCCAAGTTCGGGTCTGCTCATAAACCTTTCCATGGGCATCTCATCCTGGGTCCTGAAGGCACTACTATTGGTGACTGTTGACAGGGTCAGGAAGCTGTTTTGAGGAACTCAGTCAGGAGCTTCTCACAAACTGAGTAAAGCGTGAGGAACATAAGTCAGAGGGGCTACAGAGATAGTCCAGGGCTTAAGGCTCTTGTCTTGCATGTGGCTCACCCTGATTTGACCCCTGAGCCCTGTCAGGAATGATCCTTGAGCACTGTCAGAAGTGATCTCTGCACACTGCCAGGATTTCTGAGCACAGAGCCAGATGAGATCTTTGTGCACAGAGCCAGGAATGATCCCTGAGCACAAACTAGGAGTTTTTAGTGCGAGAAGCTCCTGGGGTCTAGTTATGGCCCTTAGGGAGTGGCCAGTCTTGGGAATCCTACACTGTCCCCTCTTATGCCATTGTGTGTGCCTGAGTGTTGGGAGAGGTCCAGAGGGCTAAGGTGAATCATGGGGTCTAAAGGTGTGTGAGAGACAGACAGATGGAGAGAATAAAAAAAGAGATAGAGAGAATGTACATATGAGCATGTGTGCCCACGTGTGTATGCACGTGGACATATGTATACATATGTGCATGCCTGGAGGACAGGAGAGGCTCTCTGCCTGCTGGGTTAAGGCTGTTGGTCTTGGCCCCAGATTTCCTCGTCATCTAGACAGACCCAACAAGATCAGAGCAGTGTGGCCCCATCCTGGACAATAAAGCTCAGGACTGGCTCCAGCACTTGCATCCTGTTTCTTGCAACACTCTAGCTACCAGATCTCATAGTTTCCCTTCTCCTAATGGCCTTGCCCTCCGCTGCAAGGTTATAAAGCTGCTGAATATGAATGCAGTTCTTATGACCACTGGAATAAGGGCTGCTTCCATTTGAGATCCTCCGACTCTGAACCAGACAAGAGGGACAAGTTTATATATTTTCTTGAATGTGCTGATCCCTATACTGTTCCCTGTGCTCTTCTCTGTCCCTTGTTCTGTTTCTGTGTAGCTCCCATGCTCAGTCCTGCATGCCAGGCTCGAGTGTAACTCATGGTAGAGGTGCTGAGAGGTGGAGCAGGGGACTGAGGATGAAGTGCTTTTCCCTAGAAGAGCCCCCTCACTCTCCTGTGGGTCACCTTGATGCTCAGTGATGGACTCGTCGCCTCCTACTTGGCGCTGGCATGTGGCCCTTTGCCCTCCTACTGCACCCGGGTTCCAAGTTCTGAGGTCCCGAGCAGCAGGACTGTCTCGGCTCTGACTCAGCGGGTGAATCTGAGCTCAGATGGCAGTGGCTTGCCTGCCTGAGCCCAGGACCTGGCTTCCACCCGCACGTGGGTGGGCTGGGCACAGCGTCCGCCCTTTCTGGCAGGTGACCCAGATCTTATCACGGGTGAATGTTTGCTTCCTGCCGGGGGCTCTGGGTGCGGGCTCCATCTGGCACACTCTGTCCTGGGAACCGAAACTGGGTTTCTTTCTTGCTCTATCCATTCTGCCTGGTCCGTTCACTGCGGACAGTGAGCCACCGAGGCCCGGATGGGGACCGGACAGGCGTGTTTGTGTCACAGAGGGTCTGCAAAAGGAGTGGTTGGCTCTGGCCTGGGTCTGGGAGGACGCCCGCCAGTTTGTTTTCTCAGATTCCCTTTCTGCCCCCCCGCCCCTGCACCTGCTGTGTCCCTGTCATCCCGGCGGCTGGCAGCTGTCACTGCCCGAGCACCTGTCCCACCGCAAAGGACAGGCGTGGGCTGCAGGATCTGGTTTCCCAGCAGCCCTGCCTCTGTGAGGCTCTGACCTGGTCTCTGCAGCACTAAGGCAGCCGCCTCTGCTCTCATCCTGGTTCTGGAGAAAGTTCGGGGGTGCCCTGTTCCCCATCCTCCAATGCTGGCCCCAGAGGAGGACCCTCTCAGGTTGGCCTGAAGCTCTGAACAGCAGGTGACTTGTCGGCTCCATGGAACCTTTCCTCACTTGTGATGAGAAAGAATCAGCACCAGCGGCTGCCTGTCAGTCCTTTCCCCCCCACACCCCAGGAGAGAAACCTTCCAGACTTTTAGTGCCACACCCACCTTGTCCCTGAGGCTCCTCCTCTCCCTGCGCCAGCCTGACTTTCTGGGCCACAGTCAGGCCATGTGCAGCCCCAGGTGACACGAGAGTCCATATCCTCGGCATTCTCTACCCCAGAGGGGGGCAGGGGTGGGAGAGTGTGGTGTCTTCACCTGCCTGGACCCACAACTGTGCCCTGAGCTCCCCTGACACCTCTTTCCCCTGGAGACCTTCAAAGTGGCAGCTCTGAAGGGTTCAGGGATTCGTGTCTAGGGCTGCTCAACTGGGTCTGCCAGACTTGTATGTCTGAGAGGACAGCTCAGGCCAGGGTGACAATGACTGAGGGACTCAAGGTCTCTGAGAATGTGAATGAAAAGGACCTATCCAATGAGGGGTCAGAGATGCGGCTCAAGGGGAAGGGCACACATGCATTGCAGCATGTGGGATCCAACCCAGGACCATCTAACATGGAAGAGGGGGTGTCTGCATCCTGTGGAGTTGAGGTGTCTGTGTTCTGTGTGCCAAGTGGCCCATTGTATCTCGGGGAAGGTGGGCAACTCTTTCTGCCCTGCCTCGGTTCTGTGGCCTGTGCTGCAGCTCTGATTTGACTCAGATGAGACTCCTGCCTCAGTCCCTGCAAGCCTGGGCTTGTCTTCTGGAGGGCCTACTCTCAGATCCTCAAGGGATGAAAGGATGACAGGGGCACAGACTACTACTCTCTGTGTCTGGGCTGTGAAGTTGTCGGGGCTGTCCTGGTGGATAAAACAGAGCAATAAAGTGGTAAACATGAGAAGGGAGTGACTCCAGCTACCATATGACTTTCCATGTCTTGAACTTTTTTTCTGGAGGGGGAGGGCACCCCTCAGAGACAAGACTTTGCCACTTCCTTTTAAATTGAGGAAGAAGGTGATGAGAAATAGAACCCAGGTGAGTCAGAAGAAAACCCCTTTCAGATGGGGAGGCTATAAAAGCTTGAGGGCCACCCATGTCACTTCCTAATTTTCCACTCCATTCTCAGGTGGTCAGGCCAAGGGTCACCTCTCTTCTTAAGGACTTCTAGTTTCTTAATCTCTCACCACCACACCTCTCCTGACTGAAAGGCCCATGAATTCAGTTCCACCTGTGAGATGTGTTCTAAGCACCTGATCTGTTATAGGGGTGAAACAGGGTCCTAGTGAGGTGCTGGCTGACCCTATGGGCAGGCTGCTTTATCCCTGCTGCCATTTATCACCCCCATTCACACACTACATCCTCCAGATGTTCTAGAAATGCTGATTTGGTGCCCCTTTGCTGAAAACCAGGGATTTCCCATATCCCTGACAACCAAGGCTACATTCTTCTCCTCTTCAAGCCTCTCCCAGTGTGTCCCCAGTCTCTGTAACTTGTCACAGGAATCTCCCCACTTCCCTGGGCTTTATCTACTGTTCCTACTACAGTGATTATGGCCTACAGTGTGCTGGAATCCACCAGCTCCTGGAACATTCACTCTAATCAGGGGTCTCAAACTCAATTTATCTGAGGGCCGCAGGAGGCAGAGTCAGGGTGATCCTTGAATGCAAAGTCAGTAGTAAGCCTTGAACATTGGGGGGTGTGACCCAAACAACTAAAACAAAACAAAACAAAGATTCCTCTAGGGGCCCGGAGAGACAGCACAGCGGCGTTTGCCTTGCAAGCAGCCAATCCAGGACCAAAGGTGGTTGGTTCGAATCCCGGTGTCCCATATGATCCCCCGTGCCTGCCAGGAGCTATTTCTGAGCAGACAGCCAGGAGTAACCCCTGAGCATCGCTGGGTGTGGCCCAAAAACCAAAAAAAAAAAAAAAAAAAAAAAAAAAAAAAAAAGATTCCTTTAGGGCAGGGCCACAAAATGTTGTACGGAGGGCCATTTGCGGCCCACGGGCCGTGAGTTTGAGACCCCTGCATCTAGAGTATTCTTTCCCATAATTCCTCTCTACTGCACATAGACACTGACAGCTGGATACCTAGCACTGCTGCTTCTCTGAAAGGCCTGCTTGAAGCCCCTTTCTTTCAGAACTACCTCTCACACACTTCACACTTCAGAACACCTCTCACCTTAGAACAACTTTCAGAACACCTCATACCTCCCAGAACACCTCATATCTTAGAACAACTCATACCTTAGAACACCTCTTAGAATATTTTATACTTCAGAACACTTCACTCCTCTCAAAACACCTCACACCTCTCAGAACACCTCACACCCTGAACACCTCACACCCCAGAACACCTCTTAGAATAATTCACACCTCAGAACACCTCACACCTCTAAGAACATTTCTCAGAACATCTCTTCATGTGGGTGGCAAACCCAGTGGTCTACGGGGATTGTTCCTGGTGGTGATTGGAGGACTGTGTGGTGCCAGGGATCAAACCTGGGACTTCTATAAACAAAGCCTGTGCTCCAGCCCATTGAGGCCTCCCCCTAGCTCCCCAGAACAGGTGCCTACTCATGTGATTCCTTGGTCCTTGGTGAGTCTACTTCACAACCCTGTTTTCCTCTCAACCCAAACCCAAAAGAGCAGTGTCTGTCTAATATGGCTCCTGCGGGTGTGACACAGCAGCATGTGGTCTATGTTAGTATCTGGCCTCAGTGGCAGGCACCAATTTCTGCACAGTGAGAGGAATGGTGGAAGAGAACAGAGCCAAGAAGGAGGCTTGCCATGTCTGGAGGGGCAGGGAAATGGCAGAAAAGAGGTTCTTCTGTGTGGTGGGAATAGGCACTCTGTATAGAAGACAGGAGAAGGGCAGGGTTTGTGTTGGGCTGAGGGGAAATGGAACTGGCCCTATGTGAGGGGTTGAGGGGCCAGGCTTCGTACATGTGTGTGACATGAGGTAGACAGGGCATGTGGGCTGGCACAAGTTGGTGTGTGTTTGTGTAGGACCTAGCAATACTGTGGTGTGGCGAAAGCATGACTGGAAGGCCAGACCCCTGGCGTATACCCAATCCTGCCCTGTCCACCTCAGTTTCCCTTTGTAGAAGGATGCAGACATCATGGGTCTGGAGTGGTGGCGCAAGCAGTAAGGCATCTGCCTTGCCTGTGCTAGCCTAGGATGGACCACATCCTAGGTTCGATCCCCCGGGGTCCTATATGGTGCCCCAAACCAGGAGCAATTTCTGAGCGAATAGCCAGGAGTAACCGAGAGTCACTGGATGTGGCCAAAAAAACAAAAACAAACAAACAAAAAAGAACGATACAGACTTCAGCACTTATGGGTGACTTGTCAAAGGTCTCAAGGACTTGCAGGAATGCCCAGAATTAGCAATGTCCTGAGCCCCACCAGTCCTCCACGGCAGGGACTAAGTGTTGGGGTCCTACTTCTCTGTTGTTTGCTTATAGTATTGTTGCTTAATGTATGGGGAGGGCTAGGATCCCAGCAATGATGGAGACTTGGGGTGTGTTTGTGGTGAGATATGTGATAATGTGTTGAGATGTGAACATGTGTGTGTTGAAATGTGTATGGTGAGATGTGTGTGCATGTGGTAAGCTGTATGTGTAAAGACTGTGTGTGTGTGTGTGTGTGTGTGTGTGTGTGTGTGTGTGTGAGAGAGAGAGAGGGGGGGGGAGACGGAGAGAGAGGGAGAGGGAGAGGGAGAGGGAGGGAGAGAGAGAGGGAGAGAGAGAGGGAGAGGGAGAGGGAGAGGAGAGATGAGAGAGAGAGGAGAGAGGAGGGAGAGAGAAGCAAAGCGCGCGCGCAGAGAGAGAGCTAGAGCGAGCGAGCTGCTGGGGCATCTCCAGCGCTCTGAGCCGGGCTATTTCAGGAAGCCTCCAGTCCCCTCCTCCTCATGTAAATAAACATGACAGATCCCGTTGCCTGGAGCAGGCGGAGCTGGGGAGTGGGTGGGAGCCGGGAGGCGGCCGCGGGCCGAGGGGCGTGTGTGCGTGTGTGTGGCCAGCCCTGCCTGGCGGCCGTGTGCGGGAGGGAGCGCGTGGGGGCGCCGAGGGGCGGGCTTGGCCCTGCCATGCCGAGGGGGTGGCCAGGGGAGGGGACCGGCGGCCAGGGCGTCTTGGTGCTGAGGCCGACTAGCCCCACAGAGGTGGCTGTGCTGCCAGCTGCACGCGATGGGGGGACAGATGACCCGGAGCAGCCTGCATGGTAAGGCCTGGGATGCCTGGGGCCAGAGTACCGGGGAGGCTGGGTGGGGGACAGGGGAGAGGACACTGCCATCCTGCCTTGTCACTCTGCGCTGGCTTCTGAGGCCAAGGCAAGGGGGCACCTTTGGGTGGTGGGCACCAGGGAGAGGGAAAGCAGGGTGACTGGGAAGACTGGGAGAGAGGCTTTTCCTGGCAGTCAGCAGCAGACTGGGCAGCCCGATCTCCCCATAAAATCTGTCCTCGTGTCCCTGGGTGCTGGCTGTCCCTCTCCTGGGCAGCTGGGAGGGGCTCAATTTGAGGGTCTTGAGATGTGCCCAGCTGGCACCCTGGAGAGGTGCGTGTCCAGTACACGCTTGTGCATGATCGTGCCTCCACGGAGGTGCCTGGCAGGCATTAGTTTGTGTCTGTGTCTGCTCACACCTGAGGGCCTGGTGTGCAACTCACACCCTCGCCTGACTGGCCTGGGTCCTCCAAGCATGGATGTTGCTGGGTCGGTGAACTGGGACCCTGAGCTCCATCCCTGTGGGACTGACTGGCAGCAGGCAGGTAGGTGTGCGTGGAAGGGAGGTGCCAGGTGGCTCTGAGTCTATGGCTCCCACTCTCCTGACTCCAGAAGGGCAGGCTGGTGTGGGACCCCAGACCCCTCAGGGACTTGTTTTGTCCTCACAGCGCCCCCACGGAGTGGGGTGTGCTGGGCATCTCGGCCAGTGACAGCATAGTGTGGACTGACCTTGGGCAGTCCCTGCACCCTCGTCTGGTGCCCGCTTCACCCCGGAAACAGAGCTGCCTCACGATGGAGGTCCCTGGGAGAGGTCAGCAGGAAGGGGTGGCGGCTGGGGGTGGATGGCTGTGCGGGCAGATAACCAGGTGGCCCCAGCCCTGCCAGGCTCTGCACTTTGAGAGGGTACTTTCTAATTAACACAAAAAAGGCAGGCAAGGAGACGGGGGGCCACAGCAAACCATTGGCTTTCTTAAAAGGAAATGAATTTCGTTTCAGGCCTGGAGGGCCAAGTGACAGATGGAAGGGCTTGAAAGATACATAATCCGGAGCTGACCAGGGGCCACTGCCAGTGATCCAGGTCTTGGCCTGACTCTTAGGCTGGACTGACCTGGGTCGTGCCCTGCCTGTCTGAGGTGGGGGGGCTCTTCTTATGGTCCTTTAGCTTCCACAGGCTTGCTGGCAAAGGGGTCCACGCTGACTGGCATTTTCCACTGGAGTCAGACTCGGGCCAGCCGCCACAGCACAGTGTCCTCTGCTGAGGGCCTCAGCAAGGCCTGAAGCCCGCATGTGTGTGTTGTAGGAGGGCAGGTGACTTGTGGGGTCTCAGTTTCCTTGTCTGGGCATGGACGGGCCCCACAGTGACCCTGCTCATGACACAGTGCTGAGCTGAGTGGGCAGTGAGGAAAGCTTAGCCTAGAAAGTCTAGGGCTGGGCTGACAACCCTCCTCCCTAAAGATGGGGATGGCTGGGATACCCCTGGGCTACTACACCTTCGAACTGTGGAGGTGAATTTGCCTCGGTCCAGCTGCTGCGAACCTAGGAAGATCACAGAGAGAGGTTGTTTGTGGACCTCAGGAACCCCGAGGCCAGAATTCCTCATGCATGTCTCTGGCAGTCCCATCAGCACCCACCTGTGTGCACAGCTTTAAGCTCCTCCCTGCCTTCTTCTGGGAGGGCAGAGCACCAAAAATCAGGGGACCAGAAACTGGTGGGGCGTTGTTCCTTCTAGGACTCTCTTGGCATCCTCATGGTTACTTAGTTCATGATGACATTTTCACAGTGGGCCCTGGGTTTTGCTTAAGCGGATTTCTGGGTTATAGTGCACAGTGAGGGGAAGGACTGGGGTGGCCCTGGACTTTCTGTGTGTGTCCCTGGCTGTGCACTCTGGTTGCAATTCAGGGGCCTCCAATTCTGTCTAGTTTGTCTCTGTGCTGGGGCCTATATGTGAGGGGGCAGCACACTAGTGCTTCTTGTGGGCTGTCGCTGGTCCTCAGCCTGTAATGTTCTGTGACTGCCAGTGTTTCTGCGTGGGTGTATGTATGTCCATTTAGGAGAGTTGTGTTTCTTTGTCTGGGAGTCTTCAGGTGTTGTTAATGTCTGTATGCATCAGTGCGTGTGCAGGTATATGTGCTGGTGAGTGTGTGTCTGTGTGTGTGGTGCTGGATCTGGTGGCGACGGCTCCCATGGCCCGACCTCTTAGGGGACCCATGGGGAAAGTGATTCCCTCTTGGAAAATGGTCTCAGCAGTTCTGTGCTTGACCTTTCTTCACTGGAGCAAATTCCCAAAGCAGCTCCCAGTTTGGGGTAGAATGATTGTTGGAACAAAGAGAGGCAGAGGCTGTGGGCTACCACCCCCAAGGCATGTCGAGGGTTGTTTGACATACACTGAGGGCTGCACTGCAGAGGCCCATCAGCGTGGGGCTATTGGGGCATAAAGAGGAAGATTCCCTGAGCTCAGAGGGAAGCCTGGTCTGGCCCTTCTCCTTGGGCTGCTGGGCAGCAGGCACCCCTGTCATCAGGTGGCCATTCTGTCTTCTTCACCCACACCCAGTGGTGCTCAGGAATGACTTCTTGTGGCTATGTCACCTCATAATTCTTTCAGCTCAGCCCAGTGCCTAGCGCCCTGTGGACCCCCAACAAAATGGTCCTCAAGTGACAGGGAAGTAGGAAGGCTTCAGGGCCCTTGGGGAACAGGCCTGAGGGCCTAAGCTGGATAGTGGGCCAGGCTGGGTGATGCAGGGTGCTGGGGAGAGCTGGAGCTCTGATCCCCTGGCTGGCTCTGTGATCTGGAATCTCTGAGTCATGTAGGCTTCTGTCTGCTGCAGATGGCAAGGCTTATGCAGAGGGTTGTGGAAAGGACTGATGGATGTCAGAGCATCTCCCAGGTGCCTGTGAACCTGTGATCCAAATGCTTTCAAAGGCCTCCCCAGAGAGCCCGGTAGTCCCAGGGATGCAGACTCATACATAAGCTCACATACACACATGCATGCAAGACATACACGTGACACACATGTATACGTTCCCAAACAAAGCACATAGCATGCATACACACATGTGTTCACAATCATATACACACTCAGACACACAGCCATGCAGACACAATGTCACACAAGGTGCATGTGTGTGCATATTCACACAGGTACATATGCTTATACACATATATACACATGTTATGAACATACAAGGCAATACTTGCATGTACATGCTCACACAGATGTACACAGTGCTGCAGATGCACAAAACACATGCATGTGTGACATATGTCACACACTTGCTTATATATGTACATATGTATACATACACACGTTTTCACCTGTCTGAGGACCAAGGTCATACCTTTCTGCCTTCTGTAATGGCAGACCCTAGGACCTGTGTCCAGCTGCATGTGCCCACAGGGGAGCAGGTCTGTTTGGGGATGGGGAGGGCAGCCCATGTGGTGTGTGAACATCAGTGATGGGGTTGCTCTGCGTCTGCTTCCCTCCTGCCTATATGTGGCTGAAATCCCCATCTGGAATCTTGAGGTGTGATGTAGGAGGGGAGAGGAGGAGAGCTGCTCACCGCCCCACAGGGAGGAGGTTGGGAGTTACAGCTGTTTGCACATCTGGCTGCTGGAAATGTCAGAGTAGGTGTCTCAGATGAATGGGAGTGGAGGCTCGCATGGAGGGGGCGGCTCCCCACGCTCTTCTTCGCCTTCCCTGTCTCTCTGGTTTCTTGGGTGGGGAAGAGGACAGGGCTTCTCACCTGCTAGCCCCGCCCGAACCCCAAACCACCAAGGTGTGGGCCCATGCAGAGGCCCAAGGGAAACTGGTTGGGGAACAGCAGGGGTCAGAGAGTGGGGCTGAGTCTGAGTCCAGGCTCCCTCCGACCTCTTAGCAGCTGGCACCTTGGGCATGAGCTAACTGAGCCTCTTTTTCCTGCCTTTGAAATGGGGCTAATTGGGACTTTATTGCTGCATAGTAAATCACTCTCCAAATCAGTAGCCTAAGGGCTGTGTACATTAGTTAACCTTGGTATAGAGAATATGTGTGAGACCCCTGGTCAGATCTCACCATGTGGCTCCCAAGTACCCCCATTACTCCCAATCCCACAACAACTAATATCACATTATCTCATAACATTATCTCCTGGGCTGGCAGTCCCTGGAGGAGCCAGAGTGACAGCATAGCTGGTTTGGCATTTGCCTTGCACGCAGCTGACCCAGTTTGATCCCCAGCATCCCATATGGTCCCTGGAGACTGCCAGTCGGGATTTCTGAGCACAGAGGCAGGAATAATTCCTGAGCACCTCTGGGTGTGACCCCAAGACCAGAACCAAACAAAAATCTCTCTGGAGGCTGCAGTCAAGTTGTCGGGAGCCAGGGGGCATGTGACCCCAGCAAAGGCTTGTCCCATCTGCTGTGTTGCACATTTAGATGCTAGTTCTAGGTCCATGTTACATTTGAGGGAAGGGACAGCATTAGGGGACAGCTGACTGTTGGCAGGGTGATCACGGAGACCCCTGAGGTCAGCTCAGAGGCTTCACCCATAGACATTGATCCTGCAAGGGTAACAAGGAGAGCTGAGGCAGCCACTGGTACCCAGAAGGCACCATCCTTCCTTTTCTCCTTGCCCTGCAAGGGTGTAGGGAGCTCTGGAGGTGCTCAGGCAGGAAGCACCCCAAGAGGGAAGGACACTGTCCCTTCAGTTCCTGCTCTCTGACCTCTCCTCAGGACAGCAAAGAAAACTGGGCTTCTAGTGGAACATGTGCCAATCCATTGGTAGCTTGAGACACCGAACAGGGCACAGTCTCAAGTAATTCACTGAACAACAATTCTCTCAGTAGTACTTTTCTTTCTTTTTTTGATTTTTAGGGCCACACCCAGTGGTGCTCAGGGATTACTCCTGACTCTGCTGCACTCAGGGGTCATTTCTGGTGGTGCACAGGGGACCATATGGGATGCTGGGATCAAACCCAGATTGGCTGCATGCAAGGCAAACACCCTACCCAGTGTGCTATTGATCTGGCCCCTCAGTGGTACTTTTTTGTTTTGTTTTGTTTTGGGTTACACCTGGCGGCGCTCATGGGTTACTCCTGGGTCTGCGCTCAGAAATCACTCCTGGAAGGCACAGGGGACCATATATGATACCGGAATTTGA
Source organism: Suncus etruscus (assembly GCF_024139225.1). Lineage (NCBI taxonomy): Eukaryota > Metazoa > Chordata > Mammalia > Eulipotyphla > Soricidae > Suncus > Suncus etruscus. Next base: position 47,500,782 of record NC_064864.1, read on the forward strand.
ACCACTGTCTGTCCTGTGTGCAAGGCAAATGCCCTATCACTGTACTCTCTCTCCGGACCCTCAGTAGTACTTTTTTAACCCAGAACCTGTGGCTGGAAATGAGGTCAGTGGTAGAGCCCTGACCTCATGCAGGAGGACCTGAGTTCCATCCCCAGCACCACACCCACCCACATGAGATGAACATAAGAATCCATCCCTTTCCCCTGCTTCTTTCTGTTGCTTCTGTCTGCTGACCAGGGTCAGGGGGCCTTGTGCACACAGTTCATTGGGATGTCTATGCATATGTGTGTGTGTGTGTGTGTGTGTGTGTGTGTGTGTGTGTGTCTCACACAGCTTAGTTGTGGAGACTGCGCCTGATTGTGCTCTGAAGTCAACATGTTCTGTCTGTTGTAGCACGGGCTCTCAGAATGCAGAGTTACCAGCTTGGTCATGGCAGTGGCACTGAGGATTTAACTAAAGGCCTCACAGTGCAACATAGGCACATTTTGCTTCTGAACTCTCACCCCCATTTTCTTCTTTTCCCCTCCAAAAAGAACATTATTATTATTATGTTTTTGGAGTTTGGGCCACACTGGGTAGTGCTGAGGACTCATTCCTGGTCCTGCACTCAGGGATCACTCCTTGCAGAGCTGGGGGAACCATACAGGATTTCAGGTGTTGACCCATGTTAGCCTCGTGCAAGGCAAGTGTCTCACCAGCTGTGCTATATCTCCAGCCTATGTCCTAGTCATTTGTACCAAATGGCAAGTCTTAAGCTTTCTAGTGAAGATAACTAGATTTCTAGGGTCCCTATGAATGGTGGTTGTCCCACAGCCCTCTGATTTGGTCCCCAGGGAGTGGCATTTCAGTAGACTCTGTTGTCCAAGGTCCTTTAGCTGCTCTTCTGAGTCTCTTTGCTGTGCTCAGAGTTGGGCCTCAGCATATAGCAGTCATGTGGACATGAGCCCCTGATCTCAGGAGCTCGGTTCCTGGGTAGACAGACACAGGAGCTCTGCAGACTTTCCCGGAGGGATGGAGACACCTCCTCTCTCCATTGGTGGCTGGCCCCGAGCCTTCCCAACACAAAGAGAAGACAGCCCAGTCAGCTGGTGTCTCAGAACATGTGGGCTACCTTCTGTGGGGGAATGCTAGATAATCTGTATTGGGGGGGGGTCTTGGGTATCCCTGGAAGTCTACAGCAGAGCTTCACCCTGGTCTGAAAGTTAGAGACTGAAGAAAAAGTCTTTAAAATCAAGGGCTAGTAAAGCATTAGTTACAGCAGGGAGGGCACTTGCTGAGCTAGGTTCAATTTCTGGCATCCCATATGGTCCCCTGAATCTGCTAGGAGAAATTTCTGAGTGTAAAGCCAGGAGTAACCCCTGAGCACAGCCATGTGTAGTCCCCCCAAACAAACAACAAAACCAAATTAAAAATCAAATCAAATTAATGCCTATTCTAAATTTTCTGCCTAAACCACAGAGCCAACAGCACTGTCAGCAGGAGACCCAAGTGATAAGGTCCAACTTTAAAGCCTGTCAAGGAGGTGGGCAGGACAGCGGGAGGGAGCCACTGCTTTTGGACCATGATATACTATTGGAATAACCATTTATTTTATTGAAACAGTTGTGATCAACAGAATCACTCATAGTTGAATTTGAATATATAATGAGTCAGGGCCCTTCCCACCACCAGTGTCAACCTCCCTCTACCAATGAACTGCATCCTATCCCACCACCCTTTGCCCACTGTCCTGCCAGTCTAACAGGCCTCCCCTTTTGGGGGGGTTTTGGGGCCACACCTGGTGATGCTCAGAGGTTTCTCCTGACTAGCGCTCAGAAATCGCTCCTGGCTTGGGGGACCATTTGGGATGCCAAGGGATTAAATTGCGGTTTGTCCTAGGTTAGCGAATGCAAGGCAAATGCCCTACCATTTAGGCTCCAGCCCACTAACAGGCCCCTTTAAGTTTAGATTAAGTTTAGATCCCTTGATTCTATTATTTTTTTTTTTGGGCCACACCCGGCGGTGCTCAGGGGTTACTCCTGGCTGTCTGCTCAGAAGTAGCTCCTGGCAGGCACGGGGGACCATATGGGACACCGGGATTCGAACCAACCACCTTTGGTCCTGATCGGCTGCTTGCAAGGCAAACGCCGCTGTGCTATCTCTCCGGGCCCCCTTGATTCTATTATTATTGACTTTGGCTTGTATATTTAGTTCTGTTCTTATTTATTTCCCCACCAATGCATTTAAGACCACTTGACCCCTGGCCCCCAGCCTTTCTTTGATGCTTTCTTTTTAGTTTTATTAAAAATAAATGTGAGAATTTGTGGTAAAATAATGTGTCCCAAGGTTCTATGAAGAGTAACTGGTGTTTAACCCTCTTCAGGATAATTCTTCTTCGCTTATACTTGTCACTCATGGACTAGAAGTACCTCTGGATTGGTCCTTTACCCCAACCTGTTTTCACCCATAGGGGTGGTCTTTCTTTTCCCAATAAAGACTTCAGGTCACAGGGAGAAGCCGCTTGTGGCTCTGTTTCCATAACTAGTCTATCTGCCAGCTGGTATCTTTTGCTAGTGAGCAGAAAGCTTGTGTTGGAAGTTTCCTGAACCTTGTGTGGATTATTATTATTATTATATTTTTGTTTTTGTTTTTTTGGGCCACACCCGGCATTGCTCAGGGGCTACTCCTGGCTGTCTGCTCAGAAATAGCTCCTGGCAGGCACGGGGGACCATATGGGACACCGGGATTCGAACCAACCACCTTAGGTCCTGGATAGGCTGCTTGCAAGGCAAACACCGCTGTGCTATCTCTCCGGGCCCGGATTATTATTATTATTATTAAGCTTTATGTGGACTATTTCCTGTGTTGGTGTTTGCTTCTAGACTCTCGCACTGTAATTCTTAGGACTGGGGCATGAGGCTTCCACTTCAGTATGCCTGACCCTCAACTATGAATGACTTTGTGGGTCAGGACACTTAGTGAAAACTAAAAAACAAAAATTTGGCCCTTAGTGGCTGAGCCCAGTCTGAGCTTACAGGGCTGTGTCTGGGTGTTGGGGAACAGAGCTGAGGGACCCAATGGGGACACTCTGGAGGCTGCATTGGGACCCCCAGCAGAGGCAGACCTGTGACCATGAGTTGGGTCACAGGAAACCTGTACCAGGCAGCTCATGAGGAACAGGCATGTGTGGGTGACATCCTTGCTCCAGGTTCTCATGGGCTACTTGTGAACCTGCCTAGCGGTTCCGCTGGGAGCATTCCAGGGAGCCAGGTGGGAAGATCAGGGCTCTGCCCGGAACCATCTCCCTTGGGAGCAGTTGTGGCTTATACAGGCCCCATGTGATGAGCTCGTGTCCACAGCCCTGTCCTGCCCTGTCTGCCATTTTGGCCCTGGAAGCATGGACTGAAGAGGAAGGCCAAGCCGGGGGTCTGGGATGAGGCACAAGATGATGCAAGCATGATGAGATGAGCGTGTATGGGCCCTGCCTCACCCACCAGTGTGACCTCAGCCCGTGGTGCCCACCCTCATGGGCAGTGTGTTTGCTCCTCAGTGAATGAGGGTGTGTGTGTGTGGGGGGGGTGTCTGTTTGCACAGGAGAGCCTTCAGGACCCTGGGAAAAGTCTCTCGCACTGTACTGAGCCCTCGAGTCAGGCAGAGCTCCAGCTTTCTCTGTCTCCCTGCAGAAACTGCTGGCTGGGATGGAGGAGGGAGATGGCAAAAGCAGGGACCCCAGGGCAGGGAGTGTGGTCAAGGCCACCACTCTGCACAGCTGCACATCTGAGTGCCCTGCCTGATTTCCAACCTATGACGCCCTTGGCACTGTGAGTGTCAGAACCTCATTGGTGGCTTTGGCTCTAGACAAGAACCAAAGGTTGGAAGGGCGAATGTAGCACTGAACTGTGGACTGGGCTGAGTCCTAGAAAAAGAGGAAGCTAAGATGCAAAGCAATGCATGCCTATGCAAACCCATGCAAACCTCTGGCCCTTTGCTTTCCCCTCCTCTGTCTCCCTTTTTTGAAGTCCCTCATCCTGCTTTGCAGTAACTAACATGTGGAAGACCCTGGAAGGCCTCTGCTACCTTCTGGGGTCTCTCCTTCCCCACTCCAGTCTTCCTCATCCTCCTCTGACGAATGGGGGTGTGGCAGCCCTCACTGATAGACAGGACAAATATCCTGGAGAAGATCTTTGTTTCTAATCACCAAGGCTTTGCATTCAGCTCCCAGTACTGCTGATTTGTCTGCCATTACAGACTCGGGCTACCAGACCCAAGTCTTTCCCTCCCTGTCTCGGAGACACACAAACCTCACGTCCCCAAGAGGGGACTGTGCTATATGCTGCCATATTGGCACATGGAAGGGGCACTGGGGGGGAGGGGTAAAACACCATGGCCCCCATTTCCCCAGTAGACATTTTCCAGGAAGATCTGAGTTCTAAAGGGAAGCCTGGTAAAAAGGTTGCCAATATCCAGGATGTTGCTGGCATGACCAATGTGCCAGCCAGGGCAGCCTGCACCAGGGAGGGTGAGAGCATGACCCTGATGTCTGGTGCAGCCCTATGCCATGCATCCCAGCAGCCTAGACTGTCCCAGCCCCAGGGTCATCTCCTCCTCCAGGAGCCTTTCTGAGCTGTGCCGCTCTCAGAACCATCTTCTGTGTGCATCCTGGTTTCTCTCCAGATCTTACTTCCCTTCCTGGACTGTTGTCTTTCTCTTTAATTGCTGAGGAGACCACACCCTCCAGCTCCAGTTGGAGGAGCACCTGGGTGACAGCTGGTGGTGCTTAGGGAGCCTTGATACATTGTGATCTAGGGTGAATGCTTTGTCGCTTGAGCCCCAGCCCCAGCCTTGCTCTTGGCTACCTAAAGTCAAGATTCTGCTGTAATTTCCCAACTTCTCTCCTGTTCCTAGGGCTGAAGTTGATATTCAACAGATCCATCATGAATATCCATTAAAAATAAGTACTGGTGGGCCAGAGAGATAGCACAGCGGTAGAGCGGTTTGCCTAGCATGCGACCAACCGGGGTGGACTCCATTTTGACTCCCGGCATCCCATATGGTCCCCAAGCCTGCCAGGGGGTATTTTCTGAGTGCAGAGTCAGGAGTAAGCCCTGAGCACTGCTAGGTGTGGCCTCAAACAACAACAACAAATAAACAAAAAACACCCCACCCAAAAAAAGTGATGGTGATAGAGAGTGGCAGTGAATGGTTATAGGTGTTGGTAGTAAATCAGTTATCAATGTGGTAGCTGATAGAGGATAAATGGTAAATACCGATATTGGTGGTGATCATGGGAAGTGAAGGATCATGGGAGATGGTGATGATGGGAGGTAAGAGATGATGATGGTAGATGATGTAAGATGATAGGCAGTGGGGGCTGGAGAGATAGTACAGTGGTGGAGTGTTTGCCTTGCATGCGGAAGGACAGTGGTTCGAATCCCGGCATCCCATATGGTTCCCCGAGCCTGCCTGGATGATTTCTGAGCATAGAGCCAGAAGTAGCCCCTGAGCACTGCCAGGTGTGACCCAAAAACCAAAGAAAAAGAATAAAAAAAAAAAGATGATAGGCAGTGATGGTGATGAAGATGATTGGTGAAGAATGAGGACAAATAGTGGTGGTGAATGGAGATGATGAGATGAAAGATGATGATAGTTGGTAGAGATGGGTAAAAGAAGGTGGTAGAAAGTGATATGATTATCCAGTGATGAGTTAGGAAGATGTGAGATAGTGATGCTGGAAGCTAGAGAAGATTATGGTGCATGAGATGGCCGATAGTGGTGATGGGAGGTAATGGAATAGGATGATGGTGGCAATGGGAGGTGACAGTAAAGAATGTGGAAAATGGAGATAGAGTATAAACAGTGACAGAGAGTGAAGTGGGAGCTAGTAAAAGGAGGCAGCAGGAGAGATGATGACCACTGGTGGCAGGGGTGGAGGGTGATGCTGTGACAGAAACACTGGCTATTTCTGCTTGTGTTCACTTCTCCCTTTCCCACAGCCAGGTCCATCTTCTGCATAATCAAGTTCTTTGACTCTCTGGTTGTCCCTTTGCAGATTCCATCGGGGCCTCCTTTCCTGTCACCTCTCACCGATGCCATCACAAGCAGAAGAACTGTCCACCTGCACTGTCTGCGGGGGGACTCCCCGCCACACCTCTGCTCTTTCATCCACATACCAAGGGCTCCCAGATCCTCATGGACCTCAGCCATAAGGCTGTCAAGAGGCAGGCCAGCTTCTGCAATGCCATCACCTTCAGTAACCGCCCGGTGCTCATCTATGAGCAAGTCCGACTGAAGGTGGGACCTCCCCCTGCTGGCACCCCTGTCCCCAATCTCAGGGCACTGTCCCCAGTCACAGCTGTTCCTGCCCTGTCCCCCAGCTCCTCTGCTGCCACTGGGGGGCTTCCTCCCAGTGTCCCTCTGTTCTCTCTCCCCTTGTTAATTGGGTAGCAGAGAAGGAATGAGGGTGTGGCCTTGGGGAACCACTAGCTCTGTGCTGGGAATCCCCAGGGAGGGGAAAGAACCTGAGTGGTGAATGAAACAAGCTGTTACTCTCTGCGGGCATCTGCCGGGTGTGTGGGCAGAGTGGGCCATGCTCCCAGGGGCTCCCTGAGGTAGGAGGTCTGGTGGAATGGGGACCCCATCTGAAGCCCTCCTCCCACTCAGATCACCAAGAAGCAGTGTTGCTGGAGCGGAGCGCTGAGGCTGGGCTTCACCAGCAAAGACCCATCCCGCATTCACCCTGACTCTCTGCCCAAGTACGCCTGCCCTGACCTGGTGTCCCAAAGCGGCTTCTGGGCCAAGGCGCTGCCGGAGGAGTTTGCCAACGAGGGCAACATCATTGCCTTCTGGGTGGACAAGAAGGGCCGAGTGCTCTACCGCATCAACGACTCAGCCGCCATGCTCTTCTTCAGTGGGGTGCGCACAGTCGACCCGCTCTGGGCCCTGGTGGATGTCTATGGCCTCACGAGGGGTGTTCAGCTGCTAGGTGAGTGTCTGTACCCCCTAACTCCCTGAGCAAGGCCCTTTTAGCTCCCATTGAATGCAGCTTCCCCTCCAAGATCCCTCAGCTGTGCCTTCAAGCCCAGCACCCCTTGTGCCACCAGGGAGTGAGGGACCTGAGTCGCCCCAGCGGCTCTCTCAGTGCCAGGCACTTGGTTCTCGCCTCTATCATAGCAACCGTGGGCGGCAGCTGCTAATACGGGGTCTGTGCGGGGGGGACTCAGCTCAGGGAGGTGGGGCCCAGGGCAATGAGGTTCTTTACATTTTCTTGTGTGTGTGTGTGTGTGTGTGTGTGTGTGTGTGTGTGTGTGTGGTTTTTGGGTCACACCCGGCAGTCTCAGGGGTTACTCCTGGCTCCATGCTCAGAAATTGCTCCTGGCAGGCACAGGGGACCATATGGGACGCCGGGATTCGAACCGATGACCTTCTGCACGAAAGGCAAAGGCATTACCTCCATGCTCTCTCTGGCCCCGGTTCTTTACATCTTCAATATACTTTTTTGTTGTTGTTGTTTTGTTTTATTTTCTTGGGCTTATTCCTGTCTCTGCGCTCAGGGATCACTTCTGATGGGGATTGAAGACCATATGGGGTGTTGATGATCAAAACCCGAGGGGGGGGCAGGCAGGTGAGTGGTAGTGCCAGCCCCACTCATGAGAGACAGGATGAGCAGAGAGCCCAAGGGGGCGCCCCAGGCCTCAGGTGAGTAAACTGGGATGGGGGTGAAAGGAAGGGTGTGCTGCTGAAGAAAGAGGGGGGCGGTGGGACTGGGGCTGCTGGATGCCAGCCTATCCTGAAGAGCACACACAGGCATCCCAAAATCTCAGGATTGAAAGGTGCCTCTCAGAGACTCCAGTTTCTTGGAGTCACACAGGGATTTGGGATCACCCACTGCACAGGGCAGGGAGCTATACCCTCGCCCCTTGTGCATGAAGGCGAGGAGCTGGTGCACTCAGCCTCAGGGTCTAAGTTACCCATTGGCAAATAGGTCGTTTCCAGGTGAACAATGCATGCAGCACATCTGCCTGCCCGTGTGAGAAGGGGTGGGAAAAGATGAACTCCAAGAGGCTGTGACTCAAGTCTCTGGGGATGAGGTACCTGCATGTTGCACTGCTGATGCCCTGATCCTGCCTCTCCCCATTCCTACCCCAGTGAGAAAAACTCTCGGAAGGTTTAAAATGTCTTTTTGTTTGTTTGTTTTGTTTTTGGCCACACCCGGTGATGCTCAGGGGTTACTCCTGGCTGTGCGCTCAGAAATAGCTCCTGGCTTGGGGACCATATGGGACACCAGGGGACTGAACTGTGGTCCGACCTAGGCTAGTGCAGGCAAGGCAGACTCCTTACCCTTTGCGCCACCACTCCAGTCCCAGAAAAATGTTTTTTTTTTTTTATTTTCCTTTCTGACTTAAGGGCCTAGAAACATTGAGATTCTTTTAATTTTCAATACTCTGTTGGTTTTGGAGCCACTTTTTTGGGTTGGTTTTGATGGGTTTATTCCTGGCTCTGCACTCAGGGATCACTCCTGACGGGGATTAGGGGAGCATATGGGGTGTTGATAATCAAAGCCAGGTCAGCCATGTGCAAGATAAGCAGCCTACCTGCTGTACTACCTACCTCTCCAGCACAGTAAATTCTCCTTTTTGTCACAAAAAGGCAGTGAAGTAAAAATAGAAACAGGGGGGCCAGCAAGGTGTGGCCCGACCCCCCCAAAAAAAGAGACAGGGATATGCGTGAGTAATTGGCAGCTGGTTTTTTTGTCTGTTGAGTCCTAAATATTGGGCATCAGGGCTGGAGAGATACAGTATCTCTCAGTCTCTATTCAGGATCCTATATGGTGCCCTGAGCCCACCAGTAGTGATCTCTGGGAACAGAGTCAAAATTGACCCCTGAGCATTGCCCGGTGGGCCCCACCCACCCCCTCAAAAGAAAGGCAAATATCAGGAGTCTATTTTCATTAATGGATGAATAGTGAACTTTCATTGGGAACTTGATGGCCTTTTACCTAAGTGAAAGAGATTCTCTGGGACCAGATCGATAATACAGTGGGAGTTTGCCTTGCGCTGACCTGCTTAGTTTCATCCCTGGTATCCTCTATGGTCCCCTGAATACCACCAGAAGTGATTCCTGAGTGTAGAGCCAGGAGAAACCCCTGAGCACTGTTTCTCAAACAAAAACAAAACCAGAAGCGATTCTGCAGCCTGGGGACAACTAGACATGAAGTCTGGCTATTGAAGGCTCCTTCTGTCTTCTTCCTGTGTGGCTGGTCCTGGTCCTTCTAGGTTCCTGGAAGAAGGAGCTTGGCCTGGGCCTATAGGTTCCAGGAGGGTGTGGAGGCAGGGATGCTGGGGCCAAGCCAGGTGATAGGAGGTTTCCAGAGTTGGGGCTAAGGGAGAGGCCTGCACCCCTTGACTATAAATGGGTTTCCTTGCAGTGTTTTCAGCTGCTTTGGAGTCTCCCATAATCTCTGCTCTGTGCAGCCAGGCCCTGACAGATTCTCATAAACCACCATAATCCCAAGCACTTCTAAACACTGATTAGGGCCCCTACATGGCCTTAACTGATGAAAATATCTCTGCTCTTCCTAAATGAAATTTTTTCCTCTTTGGTAAAAATAGGAGACCCAGGGGCCTGCGCAATAGTATAGTAGGTAGTAGTATGTGACTTGTACATGGTGAATAGGTATGATCCCCAGCACTGGATATTGTCCCCAAGCCTGCCAGGAGTGATCCCTGAGCACAGAGCCAGGAGTCCTGGGTTGCTGGCTGTTGCTCTCCCTCTGCAACCCTGCCCCCCCCCCCACACAAAAGAGCCATCCAATAAGCCTTGGGAGGTGGGTTCTACTTTGTGCTCATGGGGAGTCCCCCTGCCTGCTGCTTTGGGTTGTCTTGGTGGCACATCTCCCTGGTGCCCCTCCCCTCCGAACTGGCACCTTTGACCTGTCCCTCATCTCTCTCCTCAGTTGCTGCCTTGGTTTCCTCTCAGAAGTCACTTTGTCTTGGTCACTTTGCTCTTTTCTGGGGTGTTCATCCCCCAAACCCAGGTCTCATCTTGAGAGATTTCCTGCCAAGCTAGGCCCCTCCACACTTCCTTTGTTATGACCCAGGGTCAGGACCCCACACCCCCACTCAGCCTGTGTCTATTGCCTGTGTCTAAAGTGGAGACATCTGGGATGGCTGTCACATTGGGAAGCATAGCTGGTGATTTCCCCATCTGTGCCCCATCCCTGCCCCCTACTCTCCTGCACTCGGGCCTTGGGGGTCCACCCCATAACTGGCTCCCTGACCACCCTTTTTCTTTGGGACGCCCGCACCCTGGTTGGCATCTCCAAGAATAACAGCTTCCTGCCTCCGGGAAGAAGGTTCTGCCAGCAGCTAAGTAAACACAGGTTTTATGGGGTGATTAATACTGCTAGAGATAAGCTCCTGTCCCTGCTTTTCAAGGTCTCCCTGCTCCTCTCAGTGGTGTGGGCTCACAGGCCTGGCAAAGAGGCTGCTCTCACTGGCCGCCCACAGGCCTGGCAGAGAGCTGGTGCACGAAGACTTCACTTATCGGGCACCCCTCTGTGCCACCAGGGCCTGTACAGGGAAAGAATGAAAGTGGAAAGCCCCCTTGGTGGTGCTGGGGGAGGTGATGGTCACATACCAACTAAGTGCTCTGTGGTGAGCCCAGACACCTCTGCAGTTGGAACAATAAAGCTGTGGGGGAGAGCAACAGGATAACTGACTGCAGGGGATGCTTCAGGCCAGGAAGCCAGAGATGGAGCTGAAAAGAAGGGAATGGGGACTTAGAGGAGAGTCCTAGTGCAGGTCTTGGGGAGTTGGGGAAAGGGGAACAGCACTATGGGCAAGTGTGGTTCTCAGGGAAGAAAGCCCTGAGAGCAGCGTCCATGCTGTCAGATTTTGAGATAGAGGAATTGTGGGGGAGAAACCAGTTTGGAAATCCAATGTGAGGAGATGCTCTGCCCTATCAGCATGGCAGTAGGACGAGGTGAGAGAGCCCCCAGGCTTCTGGCATTGGAAGGGTTGGCAGTGGTACCTCCCCAGGCCCCGAAGACACCTGCTGACTCAGAAGATGACAGGCACTCTAGAGGTCCATTATGGGAACCAGGAACCGGGGTAGTTCTTGGGGTGGGGCCCAGCCTGGCTGTCTTGCTGGGTCTCCTGGGAGATACAGCCTGGCATCGGCCCCATCCAGGGTGGCCGTCCTGACTGGTGGAGGCTCACTGCCATCTGGGACTTCCGCTTCCCAGACTCAACCCATATTTACTCTCAGCTGTGGCTGCCAGGGCCTGGAAGGCAAATATTAGTTTAAGGAGCCTGCACTGAGCTCTCAGGGATGGGAAACGCTGAGGATACGGAGGCTGCTTTTCCTCTGTGAAAGTACCAGGGCTGGAATCTATGGCCTCACACATGCCAGGCATGCCCTCTTCTGTTCAGACACACCTTTGGTCTCTCATTTCTTCTTCAGGTAGCTTTTATTTATTTTTCTCTCTGTATGCCGGAGAGAGCTCAAAGGACTGAGCACACGCTCGGCATGCCAGAGGCCCCAGTTCAATTCCTGACACTACATAGCTCCCTGAACGCTGCTGGGGGTAATCCCTGGCCCCTGATCACAGACTGGGAGTAACCTTTAGCACTGCTAAGTATGGTCCCAAACCCCCAATAAATTATTGTTTTCAGGGATATAAATCAAGGGTCAAGGACACTTGGCCTGGACAAGGACCAGAGCTGATTCCAGCTCCCACATGGCCCTGCCTAGAACTGCTGGGGTGACCCTGATGACCCTCAGCATAAGGACCATTGGCCTGAACAGCTGAGCTGAGTATTTATTTCCAGGAGTGATCTGTTTGTGTCCCCCAGCACTGTGGCAGGGGGGATGCTCCCCCTATCTTACTTTTCTAGGCATGTGTAGGTACTTTCTCCTTTTTGCTCACCCCAATTCTTGCTGACTTTTTTTTTTTCTTTTTGACAGGGTAAGGGGATTGAGTCACACCTGGCAGTACTCAGGCCTTAACTCCTGGCTCTGTGCTCAGGGCTCACTCCTATAGGGGCTTGAGGCACCTCTGGGGTTCTGGGGATTGAATCTGGGCTGACTATGTGCAAGGCAATCACCCTACATGTTATATTATCTTCCTAATACAAATTCTGCCAGCTTTATCAGGTCCTAACACCAAAGGCTTCCCTCTACCAGAAGGTTCTCCCTCATCCCTCTGCTCTGGTGAGGGAACCTTTCTCCACCAGATGGCCCGGAGCTTGTGGAGGTGGAAATAGGAAGCAGCTTTGTCCCATCTCACCCCTAAGCCTCATCTCTTCCCTTTGTATAAAGGAAGTAACTGCTGTATCCATTTTGCAGATAATAAAATAGAGTCGTAGAGATCTGATAATTTGCTTAAGAGTTTGCAGCTGGTCGGGGCTGGAGAGATAGCTGGTAGGGCACTTGCCTTGCATGCAGCTGAGTAGAGTTCAATCTTCAGCATCAAAAGTGGTCCCTTGAGTCTGCTAAGAGTGATTCCTGAGTGCAAAGCCAGGAGTAATTTCTGCGCACCACCAAGTGTGCCCAAAAACAAAGAAATAAACAAAAAATAAAGAATTCCCAGTTGGTAGAGATGGAGTTTTAGCTCAGGTGCTCTATGACTTTCTTATTTCTCAAGAATGAGATGTCTGGTCTCCCCTGAAGTCTAGATGCCCTCACTGGTGGGGTCTTCCTGTGTCCAGCTTGGAGTTTATAAACACTCAGTGCATCCAGGGGCTGCTGTTCTTTCTGGGCACAGAAAACCACATGGCTCAGCAGTCACCTTAGGGAAGAGAGGTGGGGTCACCCAGCTCCTGATTTACCTGTAAACGTGTCTCTGCCAAGCATGCCAGGGGATCTCAGGGTCATTCTCAGCCAAAATGTGGGTTCAGTGTAGGACCTTAAGATGCGATGCTGCTAGGGGTTAACCGGTGCATGGGTGCAATAGGTGCATGGGGACCTCAAGGACTGCATCTAGTGATGTTTGAGGGGGCATATGGTGTGGGAGATGGGACCAGGGTCAGTTGCAAGTAAGACAACACCTTACTGCTTGTACCACTCTGGCCTTATTTTGCATCACTGTCCTAGTGAGTGAACATGTAAAAGTGCCACCACCAGGAATGGCTGTCTCTGACTATCAACTCGTTCTTTGACAGAGACACCTTGGGGAGATCTGGGTGACTAGGGTACTGTGTAGAAGACTTGGGGGCACACAGTTGGGAAGAAGCTCTGACAGCCAAGACTTGGCCCTCACCAACTTAAGTTGGCATCTTGGCTTCTCTGAGCTGCCTCTGTTTCAAGGTTAGTTCTATGCCTACCCTTGACTTCATGGGAGACTGTGAGGTGCTCAGAGAGGGACATGGTCTAGAACAAATGGAAAGGCGCTGTTTCTGGTTCTAAAGGACACCCAGTTTAACAAGTTAACCCCAGCGCATACCCCATTGGCTCACACCTCAGTGTGGTTTCAGTAGCACAAACTGCAGCACCAGCACCACCTCATGGCTGAGTGCATGCTGGAGGCCTGGGTTCCATCCTGGCACCAGGACCACCTCTCAGTGGTGCCCTACCAAAACAAACAACTGACCCCAAACCTCCTTTAGAAGGATCTTCTTCTCCCCACTCCCATGTATCTAAAGGAAAGTCAAACTCTCCATCTTAATCGCTTCTTGGAACAAAGTCTATGTTCTCAGCTGGAATAGGGGTCTTCAGGATGAAACCCCAAGTGGGAACTGAGGACCAGTGAGAGAGCAGGACTTTGTGCCTACCTCAAACCAGAGCACTGTGTTCTGTTTAACAGAAATTTTATTTATTTATTTTTGTTTGTTTTGTTTTTTGGGTTTGGTTCCACACCCGGAGGAGCTCAGGGATTACTTACTTCTGGCTCTGTACTCAGAAATCATTCCTGGCAGGTTCAGGGGACCGTATGGGATGCTGTGGATCGAACACGGGTCAGCTGTGCACAAGGCTAACACCCTACCACTGTGCTATTGCTCCAGCCCTTATTATTTATTTTTAATTGAATTTTAGTCATACAATGTTCCAACACTCATCCTGTCACTACTGTATACTTCCCACCACCAACATCTTCAGTTACCCTCCTGCCCAATCTGCCTCCATGATAGATACTTTTCTTCTCTTTCTTTCTTTTTCAATTTTTGTTTTTAGACACTGTGGTTTACAATACTTTTACTGAAAGGCCAGCATGCATCTCACTTTATTTCCTTTCAGCAATCAGTTCTTGTTCAGAGTGATCATTTCCAGCCATCATTGTCAAAGTGATCCTTCTCTGCCCTACCTACACCCCCATCCCCACTCTTGGTGGCCAGCTTCCTACCATGGAAGTCCTCCTGACCCTCGTTTTTATTGTCTTTGGGTATATAACCATATTATGGTTTATTTGCTTGTTTTTATATTCCACAAATGAGTGTGATCTTTCTGACTTGGACAAAAGTTTTAAAAAAGAGTTTGAGACCCACCAGATCAAACAGTTTTGCGAGTCCATCTGCCCAAGATCTGTGGCTCAAAGGTTTCATAAGCCTTAGTATTGGCAAGTGATTGAGGGAACCTTTTTTTGCCTTCCCTCTGTTGAGCCTCAGGATTACGTTCTGGTCTCCAAATCTCTGGAGGTTGAGTTTATAGGGATTTGAGGTTGCTGGATATAGGTTCAGGTTGGTCTTTGGGTTGTTCCCCGCACTCTTAGCTCTTTCTGGTCCTCCCCATGGTAGTGGACACCCACCAGGAGAAAGTGTTTATGGGCACTAGCATCTGGGGACTGGCAGCTTCTTCCATACAGGGGCTTGCACCCGTTGGCCACAGGCTGACCTTGGTTAAAGATTCTCCAGTTCTCCGGATGTGTGAATCTAAACAAACAAGGCTCGGCTGACAGCAGGGCCTGCTTCAAAGGAGCTTCGCCTTCTCCCAGACACAGCCTGGCCGGCCAGGGTGATCCTGCCCCTTTGCTGGCCTGGCTGGGCCTTGGCAGTCCCTGCCTCCCTGGATGTGCCCTTCTCTAGTCCATGGCTCACCCATTAAGGACCTCTCCCTCTGTCCAAACATTCTGTCTTTCTGGGCCTGGAGCCTAATACCACAGCTTCCCAGTTGCCTTCTGACTCCTTCTGAAGTGAGATGGGACCCATGCCCCCTGAAGATAACCTCTCCACCTCTAAGGGTGGTTATCCTAAAGGATAAGCAGAGTGTTTTCTCTCCTCTGAGCTCCTGTCTTACCCAAGATGCTAAGAATCTTGATAGAAATTGACTCCAGTGCCTGAGAGAGAGAACTCAAGGGGCTGGGTTTAGTCTTTGCAAGCCGGAGACCTGGATCTGCCCCCCAAGCATGGCAGGTTCCCCTAAATATTGCTGAGACCACCCCTAAACACCAAGCCAGGAGGAGCCCTGAATACCCCTGGTTGTGGGCCCAAACCCAGCAGAGCAAAACTAAGAAATCGTATTCAGGAGCCGGAGAGATAGCCTGGAGGTAAGGAGTCTGCCTTTCAGGTAGAAGGACTGTGGTTTGAATCCCGGCATCCCATATGGTCCCTCTTGCCTGCCAGGGGTGATTTCTGTGTGTAGAGCCAGGAGTAACCCCTAAATGCTGTCAGGTGTGACACAAAAACAAAACAAAACAAAACAAAACAAAGAAATTGTACTCAAAACCTTCTCTGTCCCCCCTGCTCTCTTCCTCCCAGGGGCTACTTGCTTCTTCTTTGCCTTCAGCCCTCCCAAGGCTAGGCACACAGTTTCTGTAGTAGATTTTGGCCCTGGCTCAGAGATACCTACCTCACCTCAGCACTAGGTTTGGTGGGTGCACAACTAACCAGGTACTTTCTGAGAGGAAAATGGAGGTCACCAGAATACAGCTTTTCCAGACACCTGTGCTGGCCTTGCCATTACTCCCCACTTAATTACTTCCAAAGTGGATCCGAGGGATGGAGGCTTTTACATATGGGGCCACCTCACTGCTTGGGGTGCCAGGTTATGTCTGACTTGTCCAACTGTAGTCCAGCAGTTCTGAACTGAGGCTGGACCTAGGGTGTTTTTCTGGGACTTGGGGGGCCTGCACCCTGCCATGTCTGACTTGGGGCCTGCCAATGTCCTCCACAGTGTCCTTGGCCAGATTCTCCAGCTTGACTTTCTCCTATTTCAGTCCTGGAACAGCGGGGCTGGTGCTGGGGGTTATTTCAGAGCTGGCAGCCTTGGGTTGCTTTTGCCACTGTGGAGGGATGGGAATGGAGAGAAGGTGGACTGGCCTGCCCCAGGGGTTCCATTTTTAGCTGTTTCCCAGCATCTCCTGCCCCTTTGCTCCCAACTCCAGCAATATTCCAAGCTAGATCAACTTTGGGGCCCTCTCCTTGTTCCATTTCTTCTTCCCCCTTTATCTCTCTCTCTTTTTTTTTTTTTGGCCCACACCCATTTGAAGCTCAGGGGTTACTCCTGGCTATGTGCTCAGAAATTGCCCCTGGCTTGGGGGGACCATATGGGACGCCGGGGGATCGAACCTCTGTCTATCCTATGCTAGCACTTGCAAGGCAGACACCTTACTTCTAGTGCCACCTTCCCGGCCCCATCCCCTTTATCTCTTTTCTAATCTCTGTTTTGTAGCTTTTTCCGGGGTCATCATTTATCTGGGCCATGGGTCCCCATCATAACTGATAACAAGTGAGACATTCAGATGCTATCAGGGAGTGGGGTGCAGCCATGCCAGTCCTGGAGGAACACAACCTGGGAGTTTTCAGGGACTTGAGGCCTCTACTTCTCAGGCCAACCCACACCTTCAGCCCAAGGCACGTGTTCTGTTTCATGGAAGTGCTCTGAGCACTGTCCCTGAGCCAAGGGTTGAACAGTATGATGCACCCCAGGCTGCGTCACTCCATAGTCCAAGTAGCTTCATCTGAGCCATGTACTATATAGTCTGTAAATAAGGAAGGTGACAAAGATCCAGTTCCTCAGGGCAGCTTGTACCAAGTTCTGTTCTGGGTGTTTCTGTGACCTCTTCCATTCCATCTCTGGCCTCCCTCCTAAGACTGCTTCCTCATCCTCACCAAATCCAATGCTGGGAGTCCCCACCAAGCCAGGTCCCCCCAAGTTAGACTCCAGATGCCACACCTATCCCTGGGACAGATACTGAAGTTACAAGATTCTGGGTGGTTCAGCTGTTGGCCCACCTGTGGGTTTCCAACTCTCCAGGAAAAAGCAGGGCCTAGAGATGGACCCAGATGTTGCCTTCTTCTCCAGTCTGTGCACTGGAACATGCTCCTCTCTTGCTGACCAGTCTGTGGATCTGGACTACTGCAGAATCAAATATACTCAGGTTTGGAGGCCAGAGAGATAGCACAGCAATAGGGCATTTGCCTTGCACCTGGCCAATTCAGGACAGATACAGTCCCCTGAGCCTGCCAAAAGCAAACTCTGAGTGCAGAACCAGGAGTAACCCCTGGGCACTGTTGGGTGTGGCCCCAAAACAAACAAAAATGAACAAACAAAAATACTCAGGTTTGTGTTATTTGAAGTATGGACCATAGCAAGGAAGGTGACAACCTCATGATGCCCTGAGTTGATGAGGGCACATGGCAAGTTCTCAGACTGGGTCTGGGAGGGCAAGGGAGCCCCAGGGGAAACTATGGGGGGAGCCAAGTATTTCCTGTGTTGGCCCTGACTCTTTGGGCATTTCTGCAAGGGATTGTACGGGTGTGGCGCAGCTACGAGGCTCTCAGCTGTGGGTAGATTTCTGCTGGACAGCCTTCCTGGAGGTGCAGGACATATCTAGAAAGTTCTGCTGAGGGCTGCTGGCTCAGGGGCCTTGGGGTGGGCTGTGTGGGACTGGAGGAGTGTGTGGAGAACCTCTTTGTGGGGTCTTTGGGTTTTAGCCTGGTTAAACACTTCTCTGTCTCTTATGTTCCCCTTCCTCCACTGTCCCCTCCATCTTACTTGGTGGCTCACCCTCTTGAGCCCTTGAAGGAATGCCGGGAATCCCTGAAGGGTTGGAGCAGGGAATATTTTGGGGCTCCAGGTCAGCCCTCTGTCCCCTCCCTCAAGCCTTCCATCCTTGTCTCTAGGCTCCTCCCTCCTGCTCAGGCCCCAGCCTCTCAGCACACTTGATATCAGAGTCAATTCCCCGGAATAATCGCATTTTCTGGTTGGTTCCCCCCTCCTCCTCCTGGCCAAGCTTGATGCTAGGAATTCCAGCCAGCCAGGCCTAGGAGGTTGCTCCAGATAGGCAGGGGTAAGGGTGTGGAGGTGTGGATGGGTTCGGGAGTGCGCCCAAGATCTTCTCCCGGTCTAGGGCCTGGGGCTGAATACTGGCCTCTGCTACCAGACCTGATGTGGTCACTGCTGTTCTCACACCCCAACCATCCTTGTCCACTTCCTGGACAACAGGCAACGGTGTCACTCGGTGATACTCAGAGAAGAGGCCCTGAAAGTTCTGCTGGGCTCTAGCCAAACATGGGTGCTCCAACTCCCACACAAGGGGATTCTGAAAGTAAAGAATCTGCCACAGTGTGTTGCCTCCATCCTGGAGCTGCCGCGTAGTGACTATCATGTAGCTTCTTTGAGGTGTGGGGTTTTGCTTAGTAGTGCCAGGGCAAAAGGGTCTCACCTGGGCAAGGCAAGGACCACTGACAAGCCACCTCCCAGCACACATCTCTGTGCTTTCAAGCGGGACCACCTGCAGGGGCTGCTTGCAAGATGGGCTGCTGGGGTTCTTCACAGTGGCTGACGGATGTTAAGGATGAGTGACAGGACTCCATAAAGCTGGATTAGCAGTTACTGGAGGAATAAGGTGCTGGAAACAGCCGCTGGCATGGATAAGTGTACAGGACATAGAGGGGGGGAAGTGCAGGTGAGCAGGGAAATCTGTTGTCAGAACGACAGTGGGCAGGAAGGACACTTGCCTCGCAGGTGGCTGACCTGAGTTTGATCCCTGGCATCCTATATGATCTCATGAGCCCTCCAGGAGTAGTTTCTGAGTGCAGAGCCAGGAATAACCACAGAGTATTGTCAGGTGTGGGCACTCCAAAATGGGAAGGAAAATCTGGGGCTGGAGCAATAGTACAGAGGGCAGGACGCTTGCCTTGCATGTGCCCTACTGGGACTTGACCCCTAGCAACTCCATATGGTCCTGGAAACCTGCCAGGTCCCTAAGCAGAGGCAGGAGTAAGCCCTGAGCACCGTCAGGTGTGGACCCAATCCCTGTCCCACCACAGGGAAATCTTTAACAGCAGAGGCTTAGCTTTTCTGGTCCCTGGCTGGTTTTGTGGGATTCACAAATGCCCTGAAATTATTTACAGACTCGAGGGAGAATGTGGGGGCCAGTGAGGTGGCGCTAGAGGCAAGGTGTCTGCCTTGCAAGCGCTAGCCAAGGAAGGACCACAGTTCGATCCCCCGGCGTCCCATATGGTTCCCCCCCAAGCCAGGGGCAATTTCTGAGCGCTTAGCCAGGAGTAACCCCTGAGCATCAAACAGGTGTGGCCCGAAAAACCAAAAAAAAAAAAAAAAATCACAGACTCGAGGGAGAATGTGTATTTTACCTGTGAGGAGTTAGATCAAAGTTATCACATCTTCAAAGGGATTTCTTAAAGGAGAAAAGTGACTAAAAGATTGAAAATCCATATATCCAGATATCAATGTTTTCTCCCCCACTTTGGGTGGTGGGATAGTGGGGTATTTTACTTTGTAAAGCGTCTTTTCTACAAAATACAGTACGTATGAAATCCATGAAAACAGAAAAATTTGGATTGCCGAAGACACACTTTCCTAGGCTATCCCACCCTCCGTGTAACTGGCAGGCTAAGATGAAACCAGTGACGAAAAGGGGTTCTGGGACAGGGGGTTCCCTTTTGGCCTCACTGGGGCAGGTTACGGGCATGTCTTCTCAACAGTCTTATTTGGGGGTGCAACAGGAGTTGCAACACAAAGCCAGGAGACCATAAGGGATGCCAGGGGGCAAACCCGGGCCCACTGCATGGAACGCAAAGGCCCTACCCGCTGTACTATCACTCCAGCCTCCATGCAACACACCTTAACTGCGTCCAAGAGCTGATGTGTCCTAGCCCTGGGGACAGGAGTTAAGTGAGAATCAACTAATTCCTTTACATGTTGGTGTCCCTCCTTTGCTTAAACCCAAGGGGAAGCCTTGCAGTTGGGTTTCCGCCCTGGAAACTGCTGTGCGGTTCCAGGCAGCAGTGCAGGGCAGGATTGCCCGCGTGCAAGGCGGGCAGGGGACAGCATGGTGGCCGCGCGTGACCACAGTTCTTCTCTCCTTCCCCGGAGCAGACAGCGAGCTGGTGCTGCCCGACTGCCTGCGACCGCGCTCCTTCACCGCCCTCCGGCGCCCGTCGCTGTCGCTGCGGCGCGAGGCCGACGAGGCGCGCCTCTCCGTGAGCCTGTGCGACCTGAACTTGCCGGGCGCCGACGGCGACAGCGACGAGGCCGTCCCCGTCGCCGGCTGCCCCATCCCGCAGAACTCGCTCAACTCGCAGCACAGCCGCGCGCTGCCCGCGCAGCTGGACGGCGACCTGCGCTTCCACGCGCTGCGGGCCGGCACGCACGTCCGCATCCTGGACGAGCAGACGGTGGCACGCCTGGACCACGGGCGCGACGAACGCGCGCTGGTCTTCACCAGCCGGCCCGTTCGCGTGGCCGAGACCATCTTCGTCAAGGTCACGCGTTCCGGGGGTGCCAGGCCCGGCTCCCTGTCCTTCGGGGTCACCACTTGCGACCCTTGCACGCTGCGCCCCGCCGACCTGCCCTTCAGCCCCGAGGCCCTGGTAGACCGTAAGGAGTTCTGGGCCGTGTGCCGTGTGCCCGGGCCCCTGCACAGTGGTGACATTTTGGGCCTGGTGGTCAATGCGGACGGAGAGCTGCATCTCAGCCATAACGGCGCGGCTGCCGGCATGCAGCTGTGTGTGGACGCCTCGCAGCCCCTCTGGATGCTCTTCAGCCTGCACGGGGCCGCCACGCAGATTCGCATCCTCGGTGAGTGTCCCCAACCCAACCTTGCCCAGTCCCCTCCAAGTGCGGGTTGCCTTCCACAGCAGCGGACCCGGGTTTGCTCCCTGGCACCCCTTCTGGTCCCTGGAGCACAGAGCCAGGAGAAACTCCCGTTGCACCTCCACCACCCCAAATAAGATTGTTGAGTAGACATGCCCGCAACCTGCCTCAGGGAGGCCAAAGGGAACCCTCTTTCTCAGAACCCCTTCAGTAGCCTGTCCAAGGGGATCATGCCCACGGTGAATTCAGGACCAGACGCGGTCCTTGAGTCAGTGATCCTTAAAGTTCAGCAGATGCAGTCAGATGAGGGCATGTTTCCATCCATTCAGGCACGTGCACCAGGGTCACTTAATGAGGAAATAAATGAGGCCAGGAGATGGACTAGAGGGCTAGAGCACTGTTCTAAGAGCAGCGTGCTGTGTGCACAGAGATGCGTAAGCATATGTGCATCGGTATATGTAGTGATGCTGGGGAGGTGAGAGTTTGAGCTCCTGAAATCAGACAAAATCAGTAGCGACTTCTTAGTCCTGAAAGAGGCTAAGTGAAAATGGAGAAAAAATTTTTTTGAGGTGGACTGGGGGCCAGTGGGAAAGGCTCATGTCTTCACGCAGCTGACACTAGTTGTTTGGTTTTTGTTTTTGTAGTTTGTTTTTTGGCTTGTGAATCTCACCCGGCAGTCCTCAGGGGTTACTCCTGGTTCTGCACTCAGAAGTCTCTCCTGGCCAGCTCGAGGGACCATATGGGATGATGGGAATAGAACCGGAGCCCATCTGGGGTTGGCCCTGTGCAAGACAAACACCCTACCACTGTGCTCTCTCTGGCCCCACACAGCTGACCCTGGTTCAGGCCCACATGCCAAATATGATCCCTTGAGTGAACATATGAGTGTGTATAGTGCAACTTCGAATCCCTGGTTTGAATCCTGGCCCTGCAGCATCCCCTGAGCAATGCCAGGACTGACCCCCGAGCACAGAGCAATCCCCTAGATACAAATACTGTCAAGTGTGGCCCCTGAAGTGAAAACAGGGCACAAAACAAGTCAGGGTGAAAATTCAGGATAGAATGAAAATAAATCAGACTGGGTGCAGGAAAATTGGGCTGAGGTGGAAAATGTTTGCCTGCACTCACAGAAAGATGCTGTGCCGCAGATAGAGGGAACCAGCAGCCCAAGGAGAAGCAAGGTACTTTGGCGTCAGCACTGTCTAATAATAGATAAGTCGCTTTCCAAAGACGCTTCTGTTTCCCAAAGAGGCCTACTATTCTGGAGCAAAGGGGAAAAAGTCAGGATTAAAATGTCCCAAGAGGTAAGCGAGCCAAGGTGGGAGTTGAAAAGCAGTTTATACTAAACAGAGAACTCCTGATCCATTCGTAGAGAGAACTGGACATATTCACCAGCTAATGGGTATCGGATTATGTCAGAGTCCAAAGCAAAACCAAACTTGTGACAGTGTTTGAAGGGAAATTATTTGCCGCAGAAAGGAATCACTGGCTTTGTGGTGGCCAAACACTGGAAAAAAATTGCTTTGCTTTTCTGAACTCAGAATGACTGGAAGACAATCGATTGCCCTTCAAAGCTACAGCCCATGTCATACTTAATGGTGAAACAATAGACGTGTCAAGCTTCTGCATGGAAGAGGAATATTTCACGTTTTGGCTCTGAAAATAGGAGCCAACATGTTGCAAGTCAGCCCCTGAAGAGGTTGACTGATGGAGGGATGGAGGATGAGGTCTTTCCCCTCCAGCTCCGAGCACGCGTCTGCCACCCCGTCCAGCCAAAGGTCCTGAGGTGAAACAGCGGGTAAACAGCTCGCAGACAGTCAGGCTTGTGGAAATATTAGCTTTATTCGGTGGACAAGACTGAAGTCCAAAGACTCAGCATAAATTCCAGCAAAAAGCCCCCCCCCCCCCCCCCCCCCGCTTTCCACAGACCCTTGTTTTTATCCCCCAGAATCAGGTACCACCCAATGGTGGGATCAGATACCACCCAATGGTGGAAGCAGAATCAGGTACTACCCTAGAGTGGGGGCAGAATGTCAGGTCACACCCTAGGGTAGGGCACAATCACCGATCAGGGTAGGGTCAGTAACATAATAATCCCCTAAAATATTTACATACACAACACCAACACAATGAGATAAAAAAGGCAAATGAGATGTTTGAATTTCTGCAAGAGTTGATAATTAACTTGAAAACATAACACATAAGGAAGCCCTGTGGACATAGGAGAGATATTATTAGCAACAACAATAAGACTTTAAATGCCTTGGAACTAATAACTTCAGATAAAAAATATCTCTTTGAGCACCTCCTAGCATGCAGGGAGTTATTGGAGGTCCCACAAGAGAGTCTGGGTGAATAACATCTCCTGCTCCAGGGGGCTCGTGGTGTAACTGGGAATTAGCAGTATCCTGGAAAAAGAGTAGACAGCACAGAGGCTTGTGGCACTTGCAGTGCTGTGTCTATGGTGGGTGTGGCTGGTCTGTGCTTGAGAGTCCTGTAAATATGGGGAGTCTGGGCTGTCTCTGTTCAGAAGAGGGATTTTGGAAGAGTCTCCCAAAGGCGTTCAAGACATGGCTCTTTGGGAATAAAGATGGTGCTCCTCATTTCACACAGGCTCTTAGTGGGGGCTTGAGGAAGGGAGAAAGGAAGGGGAAGGTGGGAGAGGAGTGGAAGAGTGGTGGAGGGTAGGAAGGGTTTTGGAACAAGAGTGGGAGACATGCCTGGCCCCCTCTAGATGGTGTGAAGAAGTAGGCAGAGGTCAGAAGTTGGCCCATAGGCCCCTGGACAAGAGCTGAGGTTGGCAGGATTGGGGGGCCGACTTGGTGTGCCAAGTGTTCGTACTCTGGCATGAAAGCATTGATGGTTGGGGGAGCATAGGCCTGGGGCCTATTTGTACAGCCAGGGCAGCTGTGCACTAATGCTGGGCACTGCTCTCTCATGCAGGAGCCTGTTTGGGACTGGCCACAATGGCGTGCCAGCCTGGGCCCTGTGGTATTACTATTATCCATGTTCTCTCCTGGAAGCTGCTGGAAGGTGAGGCTTGATGACTCTCCATGGACTGGTTTGGCTAGCATGTTGCTCTCCCCTACTGCAGGCTCTACCATCCTGGCAGAGCGGGGTCCCCCGTCCCTGCCCTGCTCTCCCGCCTCCACGCCCACCTCACCCAGTGCCCTGCTCAGCCGCCTCTCGGACCCCCTGCTCAGCCCATGCAGCTCTGGGCCGCCGGGCAGCTCTACTGGCGGTGAGTACCTCTTCCCTCCTCTGGACTAGTCCACACCTCAAGACCCCATCCCAGCTGAGGCTGGTGCAGTCTTGGGTTAGTCCTAGGCCCTGGGGACACTGAAGAAGGCTCAAAAATGCCAGCTGTGCAGTGATTTCTGGGATGGCTCTTAAGCTGCCCCTTAGCCAGTCGCTGTTTCTAGGTCACCAATGAGCAGCTTGGGAGAAATCTGCCAGAAGGGACTGTGCCCCCACCCTCTCTCCCTTCTCTCACTGCTCTGGGCCTTCAGGGTAGGGGTTCAGGGCCCTGGGCCAGTCAGAATCACTGGAATAGGGACCCAGACACCAGGAGCTCCTGTCTATTCCTGAAGTGCACCCCTTCTTTGTTCCCAGGGACAGCTCCCAACTCCCCAGTGAGTCTGCCTGAATCTCCGGTGAGCCCTGGGCTGGGCCCTCTGAGTGACGAATGCACCATCTGCTACGAGCGCACAGTGGACACGGTCATCTACACGTGCGGTCACATGTGCCTGTGCTACGCCTGCGGCCTGCGCCTGAAGAAGGCCCTGCACGCCTGCTGCCCCATCTGCCGCCGCCCCATCAAGGACATCATCAAGACCTACCGCAGCTCCTAGCCCGCCAGCCTGCAGCCCCTTCCTTCCCTCTCCTATTGGAAAAACTCCCTTCGCCAGTAAATGTGGGAAACTGAGGCCGCTGATAGTCCAGGGAAAGCAGGGCTCTGTAAGGCAGGGAGGCAGGCGGGAAGCACAGTGCCTGGCAGCAGGGGTGGGGAGTGACCCTCGTGCCCTCCCCCCATCTAGCCCTTCTCACACCCAGATGTCCCCTGCATGCTGGGAGGCTGACTTAGGGTCTCAGCCTGTCCTCGTCCTTCTCCTCTGTGGGCAGATTTCCAGGAGGCCCCTCTAGCCCCTGGGGCACCTTTTCAAGAATGCAGAAGCGCACCCCTTTGGGGTGTGTGGGCCTTGAGCCCAGACATGTGGCTTGGCTGGTGGGATCTGGAGTGAACTAGAGCCTGTTTGTTCCCGCCGACAGCTGCTCTCAGTTCTGGCCTCCCGCCACCTGCTTTTCCTTCAGATGCCTCAGCGGGGCCTGTGGGCCTCGTCCCTTTTCCACTCACCTGGCAGGGCACAGCCTGCGGCAGGTGCCAGGCCACTCATCTGAGTGTGTGCAGCGCCCTTTGCTGGCCTGTCCACTGATCATCTCATGGACTGCTGCTGTGCAGACCCAGCCTGTGTTGTGGGCTGTGGCAAGGGGCCTTGTCAGGGTCTCCCGGGACCTAAATCCCCACATCTCAGTGCTCCCCTGACCTGGCTAAAGCTCAGAGGGGCTGGAGCTTTCCTGGGAAAGGCCAGATGGGGTGGTGACCAGGTGCCAGGGGACAGGATGGGATGGGGAGGGGCCCTGGGTAAAGATCAGCCTTTTAACTTATTTATTTATTTTAAGTTTTGGTGTTTTTCTTTGTTTTTGTTTGTTTGTTTTGAATAGGCTAGAGCCAAGATTTCTTGACATAAAAAACACAAACAAAAACTTGCTCAGTCTCCCCAAGAGACCTGCCCTTCTTGAAGTGAAAAAATAGGAGAAACCTCCCAGGTACATTGGCAGCTGACAGCGCCCCCGTCCCCCATGTGTTCCCAGGCCATATCACACATTTTGGGAAACCTGGGGTAGTGGGAACTGCAGAGGCATTAATGAGAATCATAGGGCGCCAGAACAGCTCTGCTGCCCAGAGGGGTGTGTTTGGGGTGCCCTGAAATGTGATCTAAAGACTCCTGCCTTCTGGCCCAGTCTAAACTGCTCAGCCTAGCACCTCCAGGCCTGGGCAGGCTGGCTGGATTCAGGTACTCCAGGGGTTTGGGAGTTTCCCTCCCAAGTTCTGGGAAGAAGGTGGGGTGCCCCTCCCCAGGAAAGGGGCAGGGAGAGGCAGGCCAGCACCTCTGAGCTAGAGTCCCTACAGCCCTGGGGACTGCAGAGCTGCCCGATGCCACCTCCCATCCCCTCAAGATGGCTTGGACACCCTGGAGAGATGCCATCTTCTGGCCCTCTGCACCTAAGACCCCACCTCTGTGAAGTGTGTATGTGGAGTGATCTATCCCGATGGTTCCAGAGTTCCAGCATTCACTGAGCCTTTCTGGGGCCTTTCTGGGGTGTGGTGAAGGTTCTGGGTGGGCATGGCCATATCTAGTTGGGGGTCCCCATCTCAGAGGCAAAGAAAAGTTTTAAGAGAAGGCCTATGGAGATGGAAACCCTTTGTCTGTGTCTCTTAGTGTAGGGGCTACTGCCCCCTTCGTGAACTTGGGTCGCTGTGATTGTGAATAAAGGTGATTTCGTACCAGGTTGAGGGCTGTGTTGTGTAGTGTGGGGATTGGGGAGAGAGCCACTGTGTCTGTGTGCATGTGTGTGTACAGGACCATATGTCCTGAATAAAGAATCTAAATCTGGGTGTAGGGTCATGGGGCACTGGCAGGTGTCCTGATCTTGGACAGCAGGGACTAGAATACCTTGTGGATGTTTTTTGGTGTTGGGGTTTGGACCCAGATCTCAGGTATGCAGGGAGTGAGCTTTGCTGCTGAGCCACATACCAGTGCCAGCTCTTAGCTTTGGTGCTGCAGGGACTTCAATGCCCAAATCCAACCTGCAACCCTCACGTAGTGGCAGCGCCACCTAGGGACTTAGGGGAGATGACAGCCCCGGAGGGGCTGGGAGTTGAGGCCTATTCTGATACATGGATGCTGGGCAACCAAGGGAGGGCTCTGGGCAGAGACCTCTGAAGCCCTCTGGCTACCACAGCAGGGGTGACAAAGGGATCCAGTGCAAGTACTGTGTTCACTAGGTGAACCAGGCTCCCACAGAGGTAGATGTGGCATCTGTTTTCATGCTGGCTCTCCTGAGGGGCCGTGACTGCTGCCTAAGCCACTGCCTGAACTTGCCTGGTTTGGGCTGTTCATTACCCCAGCACCATCAGGATAGGGAAGAGCCAAGGGGTTTTTGTCCCCCACCTCTGCATCTCTTGAAGCCTGCCCACCTCTCCAATGCAAGGAAGGGGAGGAGTCTGTGTCGCATTCTTATAACTTATCTGCCTGCCCTGCTCTTCATGCTTCACTTAGTGCTGTGTGGGGGAATCATATGGTGCTGGCCTTCAGCTGGAAGCATCTTTTTGCTATCAGGGAGAATGAAGAGGTGAGTCTGTTCAGTTAAAAAGGCCAAAAACTTTATTTAGTTCTCAGGGAAATACAAGATGCATGTAAACGTAAACAAAATACAAAACAAAACAAACTCAAATCTTACAGTCTAGAAGCATGCCAAGACAGAGTGTTTTCTGCAGACCCAAGAGTCCTGTCAAAGGGATAAAGGACCCCTGGAAAGTGGCAGACCAAGGCACGGGGGCCCTTTCCTCAGGATGCTGCATTTTGGTGATGAGAACAATTTGGAAATAAAACTACTAAAAAATTGGAAAAATGGAAAATCATTTAGCACCAGCACTGCTCCTGGAAGGTATTTAGCACTCAAATGGACTGAATTAAAATATCTTTTCTTTAGTTTTTCTGTTGGGGGTAGTGAGGGGGTTGGATTTTTACTTTAAAAACTCACTAGGATTTGGGAGGAGTTGAGCAGACACTTTGAGGTATTCTCAGGGACTGGAGCCCCCCTCCTTTCCCAACCGATCATCCACACCTGCACTTACTCATTGGAACTCTGTCCCATAATCCCTCGTGAAAGGCTGTAAGTGGCAGGTTAAGAACCATGGCCCCATGCATCCTTCATCCCCTCAAAGGAATGTCAGAGCAGTGTGTCAGGATCCTAGAGTGAAGGGGCTCCCTCACACTGCACCCAACTTCCTGTTCACACCAGCTTGTGGTCCAGCCCACACAGAGGGCTTCCAAGTAATAAAGACCAGCTGGTCTCCATAGACACACAAAGGTCAATGTCCTCTCAGGCCTGTGATGGGGTCCAGACCCCAGGTCTTGGGTCCCTTCTGCCCAATTGGCTTTAGTCACTGGGCTTTAACTGATTCAAACAATTGGAGAGGCTAACTCCAGATTGGACAAAGGCAAATGGGCAAAACCAGCTGGAACCTACAAACAAGGAGGCAGATCCCCAAAACTCAAGAGGGGCTCAGTGCTGACAACTTCCCTCTCCATGGTTAGTGACCATTCAGTGCCTGCTGGGGACCCAGTTGGGACCCCACAAGGACCTTAGTCCTGTTCCTTGATGGTCTAATCTTGGGGCTCTCCCAGCCTACTCTGGCTTCAGTCCCGAGGTGCTAACTCCCCAAATTCCTTCCTCCCTGCTCTCATTCCCAAACAAATGACTTCTTCTTTCTACTAAAGACACAGCAGACTTCAAACTCTCTCTCAGCTGTCTCACTTTTCCTTTTCTGCCTAGAAGACAACTTCTTCTAGAAGCCACCATCCCAGCAAAGGGACAGTAAATCCCAGCCATCCCAACATGCACACACCCTTTTCCCTTACATCCCTCTCCTTCAACAACATACTCAACCTTTGCTTTAAAACAATTTAAAACAATTCTCTCTCTTTTTCCTCTCTCTCTCTCTCTCTCTCTCTCTCTCTCTCTCTCTCTCTCTCTCTCTCTCTCTCTCTCTCTCTCTCATTATCGAGGTTGAAACTGGGAGTAAGGCAGGATTTTGACAGGACCCATATCTTAAGGCCACTAAGATCTAAGATTGCCATGGAGAAGGGGTTGATTGTCAAGGCCAAGTGCAAATTCAAGAGTAAAAAGAACCAGGGAAAGGGCTATCTCATGTAACCCCTACCTTATAGGAAGGATGAGTTCCAATCTGGGGTATAGAGGCTCCTAGTCACTCTTTCAGCATTAATGGCCTGACAAGACTGACAAGCCTGGAAGCATAGCGGGAAGGAGGCAAGCTGGGGAGCTTCCCAGTGGGGCTGGAGGTCACTGATTCCGATGGTAGAGCTTGTGGACCACAGAGGCATGAGACATCTCTTACAGGGATCACAATTTAGGTAAAAAAAAAAATCCGTTTGCTAGAAGGGTCCCTGTACATGATTCTCATGATACTTTCAATGGGGGTCTGCAGCCTAAGTGCCAGGAGTGGAAGAAAACACAGGGGTGCAGAGCTCAGATGAGCAGTGGGTCCCTGCAATGTTAGGCTCTCCCTGGAAGGACAGACCCACAGCGATGCAGTGCATACTCAGCGGCAGGTGAAGGACCAGGGGCCCATCTTTGCCCCTCCACATCCCAGCAGCATCTTTCCCCTACATATTTGTTATGGAGCCTGGGTCCATAGCCTAGGCTGCTTCTGCTAGTTCTGTTAATGCCAGTGTGAAATTTCCAACTAAATATTTAATAAAATAATAACAATAACAATAATAATAATATATAATATAAAGGACACATTGCACTCTCCAGCCAGAGTTCTGGATGTGTGAGAAACACACGAGCTATCAAAACCGAGTCCCTTGCAGCCTGCCCATTGCCAGAGGCCTGTTGGATGGAATCTGCTTGCCGGAGTTTTTTCCCTCTAGCCTTTGTTTCAGTTCAAGTGGGAAATTACCAACATGTGCGCACACATGTAGGCACAAACACGCACTGCCTTGACAACACCCGGCCCTCTAAAAAAAGAATCTTAATTCTTAAGCAAAATAGATGTTCTTTTCCGAGTGTTCTGCAGTGAGATTCCCAAAGTTGAACATAATCATGCAAGCACTACATGGGGACACACTCCCGAAGCCATGAGCACAAATTCCCCATAGGCATGCTCCAAACAGGAGGCCTCCTACACGAGACACTGCTCAGCTTGCAGCCACGTGGTTGGCAATAGTGAGTTGGAGCAGTGCTTACCATGCTAGAGCTGGGATGGGCAGACTTCCAAGGGCTCAGGCCCTGGCACTACCTGTCCCACCATGCTCTCTGCCCTTCTGCACATGCCAGATTTGGTGGAAACCAGTTTGATTCCTGTGGTGGGAAGTTGTGCCTGCAGAGACCTGAGTAAACCCCGCAAATGCTTCTGGGAGACCCTCTGGGGAGAAGGGGTATAGAGCAGAGCAGCGCTCGCTCTGCGGGCTGCTGTCACTGAGATGAATGGGTGGCCCAGGACCCAGCACCAGGCCTTGTGCCTCAAGGCACCCACATTTCCCGGAAGGATTTGGTTAGCTCTAGGGATCCTGCCCATACACTGAATTGAGGTTAGATCGTTTTAAAGAGACTTGAACATACATGGAAGGATCACAGCTCCAAAGTCAGGAGACCTGGCAAGAGAGGGCTGCTGGAGGGATTTTTAGGAGCCCACGTCTTGCTTTACTCCAGGGGCTGGGCCCCCAAACCTCCCTGCACCGGTTTCTTCTGGCTGGATGGCATCCTCTAGAAAGAGGGGCTGCCCTCATCTTTTAGGGTAAAGGAGAACATGGAGGACACAGGCTACCTGGCTTGCTCCCCCGTCCCAATTTGGGTTCCTTCCAGCATCCCTGTTTCCCCATTATCCACCAACCTTCACCCCACCAAGACCTGGGTCTCCAGTCACGGTTTAACAAGCCCTGGCATCTTTCTGGGTAATATTGCACTTTTCCTGTCTCTCAAGATTGTTTTCATTTTCCATTGAGAATGCAAAGTATTTGAAGGGAGTAGGAGAGCTGAGGAATAACCTTAGAGAAATAATATATTAGTTAAATACAAAAACAGGAAAAAGGGGGGTGACTTTTTATCTCCCTCCCTCCCTCCTTAAGCACAAAATAAACTACCAAACCAAGGTTCTAAATTTAAATAGTTCTAACGCCTACACTGCAAGTACTAGTAATATGAAAATAATGCTCGACCAAAATTCCCTTGTCTTTTCTCCTAAGATGATAAAAGTAGTAACATGCCTGGCTGAGGAAAGCGATGGGTATAGATGCCAGTAAAATATGCCGCTCTAACATCTGCAAGTGATTAAAACGATTCTATATAATGCCTTCGTCAAGAGAAGAATCAAGGAGGAAGAAAGAAGCCTCTGGGGCCAGGCTCAGGGTGGAGGTTTGATTGAGGGTGGGGCAGGATGGAGCCCTGGCCATAGCCTTTCCAAGGGAGGGACACAGCTCCGGCCTCAGGGACAAGCACTCAGTGGGGAGGAGGCCCAGTCAGGCCTGCTGTTATACAGAGGGAGAGAGATGAAGATATTTCTTTTTCCCTTATAATAAAAGAAGAAAGTTTTAACCAAAAGAAAAAGCACCACATGATGCATCTTCGGGCATTATATAAACCTCAATAATGACCTCAGAAGGGCTCATTAGGATTAAAGTTGCAGTATACAGCAAAATATGTCAGTTCACATTTTCAGTCACAATGAATGGGAATCTAGGTGTAGACACTAGAGATTCCTGTTTTCTTTTTGAGTCTGATCTGCTTTCCAACACTAGATGGGTCAGAGCCATAGGCCCTTCCTTTCTCTACCTGCTGCCAGCAGTACCCTCCAGCATCACAAAGCAGCTCAGTAGCTCTAGGGAAAGGCCCTCTTGCTCTGGGCAGGGCTCAGAGTCGAGGGGCGTAAGACCTGAGAGCGCCCCCGGCCATGTCTGGGAGATGGACTGGCATGCACCCTTCTTGCTTCAAGTATTTCTCTTCTCTTTGGGTCTGTGCTGTAAATTAGGGGTTGAGGTGAGGGGCAGGGTGTGAAGGGGTTGGGGGGCTGGTGATTCCTCTTCACTGCCCAGATCTGCATGCTGCCACCAGGGGATAGAACCCCCCAGGTTCCTGGATGCTTGAGCAACTTCCAACCATCCATGGGCTGGATGTCACAATGTAAACATGATGACCAAATGCAAGGAGCGGGGCAGGTGTGTGTGAAGGGGGGGTCAGAGGGGATGTCTGCCTCACTCTGCCCCATGATTCCGGGCAAGTAACCTATACTTGGATGGGATGCGATGACCTTCAAGGTCATTTTTAATGACTATCACTTAGAGCACTGGGGATTCTTAGGGGGAACTGGTACAATGTGCACCTGGACGGTGTGGAGGGGCCCACGGGGTAGGTGCCAGCAGGGTGGTGCTGGGAGCACTGGGGTCTAGTCCAACTGAGATGCTCTGTACTTAGTTGTGGTGTCTGCACCCCTCCTGGCCTGGCTGGCGCTCTCACCTGGCTCAGTGCAAGACAGGAGGAGTGAGGCCGGGGACCCCTCCCCTAAAAGACAGCTACGTGGGAGGTCCTTGCACCAGACGGTCACTCTACTTTTTAAATTTTATTTTAAATAATCATAAATTACTTTTTTCTTTTAATAAATATGTGCTGTTTAAACATGAGGAAAGTATATACTGCATCTTTAAGAAATGCACTTGGCTCTCTGAGGTTCTTGCCCTTCTACCGTATTAAAGTGCATTGATTTAAAAATAATGAACCACTTCTTTATCATTATTGTTCAAACAAGTCCAAGTAATATTAATATGAAGACACTAGACCACTACCATTAGTACTGCAATCTAGCAGATTAACTCAACATCCTGCTCTATTTAATACTGTCCAGCAGAAGAAAATAACTAATTTCAATTTTAAACAAACACAAACAAAAGGAAACAAAATAATCTCACCTGGGCCCTTCCACAAAGAACACGAGCTGTTTGCTAGAACTGTTTGCCCGGTCTTGGTGTGTGTGTGTGTGGGGGGGGGCAGGGGACCTGGGGACAAGGTCTGGGGGATCCCCAGAGCTTTGAGGATCTGGTCTAGGGGATGGGGTTGAAGGCACCAAGACACTGGGTCCCATGCTGGTCTTTGGGCCAGATATATTTCTGGGGGCTGGGGCTGGGGGAGGGCTGGGAAGGGCCTTCCCCCCTCATGGAAAACCCCAACCCTTAGTCCATGCTTTTGGCAGCCACACAGAGCGGTGGGAAGCCCTCAGAGATCAAAGGCACGAGTGGAATCCGCTTCCAGCAAAGGGCAATTGGGAGGCCTTGGCGAGGCCACTTCGACTCTTGCTGGGTTCCCTGGAAACAACCACGTAGAGACACAACCCAAAAGTGACAGGGACTTTATTTTCTCCTTTTTAGGCTCCTCCAGCTCAGCTCAGGGGCCCAAGAAGCCCTGTCTTCTGAGGACCCTGTGGCATCATCTGTAGGCCTAGGGTAAGGGGTGAGGGCAGCTGGTGATTTCCACTCCAAACCAGTCCCAGGGGCCCGGTGAAGGGCGCCTCAGTCCAGGATGGGTGGGGGGAGAGATATATGGCAGCTGCTTCTCCACTTCCTGCCAACACAGCAGGTAGAGTGGAGTGTGTGTGCAGAATGGGGCGCTCAGCAGCCCCCGCCACCTTCTCTCTGCACACACACCACCTCCCTCCCTCCTGGGGAGGACTCTGCACCCACCCAAGATGGTGAGAGCCAGAGAACAGAATTTCTGCTTTGCCATGTCGGGGATCTGAGGCTTCCTCATGCCCCCATCCCTCCAGCAAGCATCGTCAAAGCCCAAGTACTGTCTACCCACAGAAACCAAATGAAACCGCGCTGGTGTGTGGAGGGGAGAATGTGAGACAGAACCCAATTAACTGCCTCTTCCTCAAGGGGGCAATCCTCCCCATCCCTCAAGGCTGACTGTCCTCAGCCCCCAAACCAACCTTATTTTAAGACCCAAAACAAAACAAAACAAAACAAAAAAAAACCCCAAACAAAAAACCCCAAGGCTCCACCGAGAAGCCCCAAATCAATAAACCTTTCCCAAATCATGCAAAGGAACTGCTCTCCCCAAACCCCAAATTCAAATCCAATCCAAACTTGCAGGCTGGGGAGAATGATGATTCTGTCCCCCTCTCATAAACTAGGGCAGTGGCCCGGGCAGGACTGGCACTCTTGCAGGCGAGGGGCAGTGACAGCTAAGAAAGGTGCCCTGGTAAGAAAGGTCTCCTGGTACCAGGAGACAATGACAGTAGCTTGGGTCCTAATCATGGAACCCCGAACCCACAGAGTGTTCCAACATACCTGCTCTTGGCAGGCAGATGGTGCCTGATCCGTGAGCCAGCACGATTCACAAACACAGATGAGGAGGGCACCAGTGCTCCCTCTGGTGGCAAGATGCCAGGCCCTGTCACTGCCTCTGTTCCAGATCTGCAGCCATGGCATAATCAGAGGGTCCCACAGGGCCCTCTTGTCAGTGCCATGCATTAAGTCCTCTGGTCCCAGGCCTGCAGTGGCTCTGCCCAATGTGTGCCCCCAGCAGCCCTGCCTTCCAGCTGGGAGATAGGCTGGAGGGGGCACAGGCCACAGGGTGCAACTTAGTTTCCCCACTTCCCCTGTTCATGCTCACTTTTGTCTGCATCTCACCACATACCCACAGTGAGGCTGGAAGCCCCCCCCCCCCCCAGTCAGTTCTTTTTCTCCAGGTAGTTGGAGGGTACCCAGCCTTTGAAGGGCTTTGCCCCATCCAGGATCTGGCAATACCACCAGCCATTGGGGTTCCGCTCCAGGACCTCCATGGACACACCCTCCTGGAAGCCCGCTGTCTCATCATCACCCTCATAGTCAGCAATGGAGACGTACATGTCTTTGAGGTTGTTGTGGATAAACTGGGACTTCTCGATGGGTTTGGGGCGCACAGGGGAGACGGGGATGCCGTTGCGCTGGGTAGGCAAGAGTGGGGAGTCGGAAGCTGGGCTGGCAGCCTGCTCAGCCTGGCGGCCCTTGGCCTCGGCAGCCGCTGAGCGAGCAGCACTAAAGGACGAGTTACGGCGGACGCCACGGAGCGCATCAGTGGCTGTGAGCGACTCGTTCCTGCGCAGGGCACAGGACAGGTTGTTGTCCTTAGGAGGTGGGGACACAAACACCGACTGGGGCCTGACAGCCACCTGCCGCACACCATTCCTCATCTTCACTGCACTGCTGCCGCCCGGGGTCTTGCTGAAGCCTCCCGGAGGCTTGGAGGGGATGGGCGGGCTGGCCCTCTTGCTCTGGTTGGCTGTGTTCAGTGCCTGGACCCGCTTCTCGATCTTCTCTAGGCTGTCCGACTTTCCCTCGTTCTGTTTGCTCTTGCCTGTTTCTGTGTCCGTCTCTTTCCCGCCCGGCTCTGCTTGCTCACTCTCCTCCAGCACCAAGTAGTGGGAGGGAGCCCAGCCCTCCAGCTCCCCATACCTCACATACCACCAGCCACTCTCTTGCTTCTCGAGCACCTGCACCTCCACACCAGCAGGGAAGCTGATCTCCGAGTCCTGGACCTTCTGGTAGGCACTACACGTGGTATAGGAGGCAGCCTGGCCCTCCCGCCCCTTCTTGGTGGGACACGGGGGCGTGGAGGCCGGGAGGGGGATGAGATCGGCCGAGCCTCTCCTGGACCCTTCACCGGGCCCCTCGGAGGCCGAGTGGGGGGGCAGCTCTGAATCCTCGCTTTTAGAGCCCTTAAGCCCACCGCGCAGCTGGCCTGTGGGTCGCAGCTGGCGCCGTAAAGTGCTGATGTCCATCTTCTCGGGACTCTGGGACTCTGCCCGGTTCAGGAATGGCTTAGGCCGGACTGATGGCTTGGTCCGGGCACTGGAGGTCGGCCCAGCTTTTAGCTCAGCATCCTTCTTGGCCACAACTTTTGGGGTGCTGCGGATGCCTGCATCCGAGGCAGAGCGGGGCTTCAGCTCACCACTGTTCTTGGACAAAGAAGAGGAGGACGAGGAAGATGAGGAGGAACAAGAAGTGTTAATAGTGATGGAAGAGGAAAAGGCCGGGGAATGGTTCTGGCCTAGTTCTACCTGGGCATTCTTCTCTGCTTTGAGCTTGAGGAGTGATGAGGATTTGGGGGAGTCCTTCCTGGAGAGGCACAGTGGGGAGCCCCCAGGGGAAGGGCGCCGGGTGGGCAGCGGGTCCTCAGGGCAGGGCCGGAAGGCCTCGTTCTCGTAGATGGTCTCCTCCTCAGGGGCCATGTCCTCGGCTGAGCCTCCCACCTTGAAGCGGGCACGCTGCAGCGAGGAGGCAGGCGAGGGTCGGCGGGCCTGGACAGGTTGCTTATCTCCTGAGCCGCCACCATCCTCGGCCACCTCCTCGCTGGGCTCCGGCTCAGAGTCGAAGCCCAAGGCTGGGATGTCATATTCGGGCTCCTCATACTTGGCCTTCAGCGGCGAGTCCTGGTTCTCGTTCAGAGCTGCCGGCCCTTCTTCGGCCTCCTTGGGCTTGCTGGGGGGCGCGGGTGGGGGGACCTTGGGCCGGGTCAGTGTGCTGGTTCGCCGGCTCAGGTTGGGCTTCTTGCGCTTGTCAATGTAGGATGCAGGGGCCCAGCCCTCCTTCTCCCCGATTTGCACGTACCACCAGCCACCCGAGTTCTTGTCGATAACCTGGATGGGGGAGGGCAGGCCAGTGAGCGGGGAAGGGTTTCCTGGACCCTGAGTGGTGCCCGTGGGCAACTGGAGACAGTGTCTCTTTCATTAGCACACAGAGCATTAGCATATCTGAGGCCTGGTGACACAGAATCAAACCAAGGATCAGACCTTCTTGCCTCCCGAGTGGGTCCACTTGGGACCCACAAAACCTCACCCAACCCGAGGAGCCCCTACTCCCACTCTCTTCCCACCTCTACTACTGCTTCATTTACATTGAAACTCTGGAATAGGTCTCTATGGGCCTCAGAATTGGGGCATCATGATAGGAGCTGAATGGATAGCCAATGTCTGAGGACTTTGCTGGTGTCCCCAGGATCTGAGGTCCTTATACTGCACATAGGACCCACTCATGTCAGTCAGTTCACAGGGCTGCATTCTTGTTATTCATATTTTATTTTTGGCCACACCAGCAGTACTCAGGGCTTACCCCTGGCAGGGACCTTAGGAACTCTGAGCTATGTCAGAGAAGGAGTCTGGGTGGCCGAGTGCAAGTCCTCCCTGCTCTACTGTCTCTCCCGTCCCATGAAGCATCTGTCTTTACTATTCAGGACTCCAGGCTGAGGACATGGCTGTGAGTTGGGTTGAGGTTTATTTGGGCTGGGGAGCTCAGAGAGGAGGTCCAGTTCAGACTGTGGAATTCTCTTGGAAGATGTTCTGGGAATTGGGGGTGGTGGAGTGTGTGGAGATTGGCTGGGAAAGAAGAAAAAACACAGGCTCGGGGGGAGAAGAGAGGCCAGAGCCAGCGCTGCTGGGAGCCTTCCACAGCCCCTCGACAAGCAACGCTTCTCTCTTCCCTTCTGTGCTGGACCAGGTCCATATTCTGCGTCCCAACGTACAATTGTACAGCGTACAATCCACACTTGGCCACCCTGTGTTTGATGTCCCTGTCCCGGGAGCCTTAGGGGACAAGGCTGCTCTTAGAAACTGAGTTCCAGGTGCAGGGAGAGATTACAAACCTGTCCACTTGGGGCCCTGACTGCTTTGTAGGTAGAAAATGCTCACTCTATCTCCTAATAGGCCAATGTTGACAGGACAGAATGGACCCCAAAAGCAGCAGGCGAGTTATAGGCCTTCTCTGTGCCCTGGGAGAGCTGAGTTCAAAGGTGCTCGAACAGTGATGGGGCTGGCCATGGGGATGGGCTGCAGTCTGTATGCAGGAAGAAATGGCCGGCGCCTGTCATAAGGCATCGACCCAGGTCAGAGGGGCTTATGGGGTGGATGTGGTCTGAACCAGGGGGTCCAGGATCCAACTGTGCTGCTGAATTCCACTCTCCCTGTGACACTAGGATCTGAATATATTTGGGTCCTAGGGATCCCCAGAAGTCAGTCTGGGCACTGCTGCTGCCTATTTCAGTGCCCAGAGATGTGCCCACAGCACAGGCCCTGACAAGTCCTGCCACAGTAGCTATGGGATGGGATGGATCTTTTCTCCTCCCATGGTCTTCACTCCATTCAACCACAGAAGCCCCAAGAGTTTCCCTGCTCACTCGCTCGCTCACCTGCCCAGGTGATGACGCCATTCCTGCTCCGTCCTGAGGGAGCATGGACCCAAGTGAGGCCTGTCCCACACAGGAAATACAGGCTGGCGAGTCGGACTTGGGCTCTGGGCACAGCTTACCTCAGCTTTCTGGCCACCCCGGAAGCTGATGCCGTCAGAGATGCAAGACTGGAACTCGGCGATGGTGTAGTACTCCACCTCCACAGATGGGGGCTCTGGCGGTTTGGGCAGCTGGAACCCCTGTGGTGAAGGGCCTTGTAAGTGGGCTGCCTCTTGCTCAGTTGTCCCCAGGAGAGGGATCTCGCTTACCATGTGTGTGTGTCCCCTGAGGTCACCTGAAAGCCTGACCAGGCTCTCTCCAAACCTCCACTCACTCAGGACTTGGCTGAGCTATCTAAATTATCGTGGCCAGCATAGCTGCTCTGCCTTCTGGAGGACCAAGTCTCACTGTCTAACCAGGGAGAACCTCACGTGCAGATGAGAATAGCACCTCATCTGTGGTGAGCCCAGGCTCACGACTCAGGACAGGGCAGAGCCAAGCTCTGGCTATAGCTATACAGAGCTAGGGTGGGAGGGTTAAGAGTTTTCTTGGGGGGGGGAGGTGCAGCTTTATATTGGGCAACAGGGTATGGGGCTCAAGGGAGACAGTCCTGGCTTTTCACTGCAAAGATGCTGAAGTACCCACAGAACTAATGAACCCTCAGAAGCCTTTGCTGGGGGTAGGAAAGGAGAATGTAGCTGAGGCGCTTACTGGGGGCTGGCCAGGACAGGACCTTGAGGGACAGATGAATCTCCTTCATTTGTCCTAGGGAAGCTGTGTTTCCAGGGACCCCTGCAGGATAGCCCTCAGCGTCTGCCTACGTCCCCAGCCTTTCCTGTGGTCCTGAGTGCCCGGGGGTCAAAGAGGGGCTAAAAATGCCAATTAAAAAATATGAGCAGAGTCATAGTACAGCAGGCTTGCCTTGCATGCAGTATGCTGTGTTAATCCCCGGCATACCATATGGTCCCCTGAGCACCAAGAAATTCCTGAGCAAAGACCAGGAGCACCTAAGCACCACCAGCTGTGACCCCAAAACAGAAGAGGCCAGGAGAGGTTCAAGTGGCAGAACTCAGACTAGCACACACAGGACCCTGCTGGCTGGGTGTGGGTTGGGGAGCCCCAGAGTCTGCAGGGAGCATCCCGGGGTGTTCCCTTCCTCCAGATCGGCTGGACATTTAAAAAAGGGCATAAATAGGGGCTCAGTAGAGAGATGTAGCTATGACAGAGCAGGGGTACCTGGAAGGATCTTTGCCCCAGGCTGTGC
The DNA here is from genome assembly GCF_024139225.1 of Suncus etruscus. Classification (NCBI taxonomy): domain Eukaryota; kingdom Metazoa; phylum Chordata; class Mammalia; order Eulipotyphla; family Soricidae; genus Suncus; species Suncus etruscus. The sequence continues at coordinate 47,540,077 of NC_064864.1, forward strand.
ACTTGTGGACTCTGGCCCAGCTCAGATTCACTAGCTGCAAGGCTCTGGGCCCTAGACCTGAGCCTCACTTTTCTCATCTGAAAAGGGACTAATAGTCCCTTAGCTGGTAAGGGATCATGTGCTAATATACTTAACTTCCATCTTGGCCAGGGTCCCTGGGAGGCAACGCTCTTGGACCTTCACAGATGCCTCCACTAAGGCCTTCAGTAAGGTGGGAAGGAGCAGGAAGGAGCTGGCACACATGAGCTGGGGAACCTGGAGCCTTCAGACTGGGTTGGCTACACCAGGCCTAACTGCCAGCTGCTGCCTATCTCATGAGCGAAGTATAGACAGTGACCCCCACCTGCAGACCAACCAGAATATACCAGAGTGGAGCCCAGAGAGGAGACGGTAAGTCACAGGACAGGCAGAGAGGAGGGAGGTGCAGGGGTCAAACCCTCAACCCTGGCTCCATCAGGGTCTGTCTATCCTGGGCCTGTTGCTCAGTGCTTTCCACTCCCGCCCCAACACTCCAAACACCCCCACCTCCTGGAAGGTCTAGAGACTGGTAGAGCATGCCCAACCTCCCTGCAGAACAGCATCAGATTGTCATGGGCATCACATTTGGCCTGCAGGAGGCTCAGCCGTCCACCTAAAGCAACTCAGACCAGGAGTTTCCGCCGCCCTCAGCCACATTCCTGGGCAAGGCAGGCTAGTGCGTCCGAGCTTCCAGGCTCTGGCCCCAGCAAAGCCTTGCTGAGACCCCTTGCTGGCCAGTCTAAATGTTTATGTCTGCTATGGCAGTGGCCGGCATAGATTTATTTGGCTTGGGGCTGCAGTGCATTTTCAGCGATAAGCTGTTCAGTGAGGCCACCCCCACCCCTGAAAGCCTCATGAGTCCCTGGGAAACCTTGATTCCAACAGTGAGACAGGCTGCCTTGGGAGCACCCCTAAAGCCACAAGGCAGGGAAAGTGGGGAAGAAAGGCTGTGCACATACCAGGCTGGATTCTCTGCGTGGGGGAGGCCTCGTTCGAAGGTTTGGGGAGCCTGGAAAAGAGAAACATGGCTTCATAAACTCAGATGGACGCTAGTTCTGGGTCTGTAGATCCCCACTCGGCTATTAGAGGTGCTAACTAGGGTTCTCAAGAGAAACCACAGACCCTCCAAAATGCTGTACCCCTTTATATTGGGATTTTCCTGGGCAAAAGGCAAATTGCTACCATTTGAAGCAGAGCCTGTATCTACTCTTTGGCTCACTACTGAATCTTCAGAAACTACCTCAGTGCCGGGCAAGAAGAGTTTGCCACTCTCCCTCATGTTCCTTAACAGTTTGCCTGAAATGTTACAGGTATGTGAAGTCAGTCATGTTCAGAACCAAACTAAATATAGTTTTGTTCTCCGAGAATGTAGTTCAGAGGCAGAAGCCCTGGACTTGACCCCAACACTGCCCATCACCTGCTCAGATTTTGAAAAACAGCTTTTTTCCAGACTTTAGGGATGGTCCTGACATAAACAGAAGCTGTTTCCCCAGAACAGCAAACCCTGAATCCCAGGAATCTAAGTGTGGAACTGGGGAGTAGGTAACAGAGCAGTATTCTCCTTTAAGAATTGCTTGTGGGGCCAGAGAGATATAGCATGGAGGTAAGGCTTTTGCCTTGCATGCAGAAGGTCGGTGGTTCGAATGCTGGCATACTATATGATCCCCCGAGCCTGCCAGGAGCAACTTCTGAGCGTAGAGCCAGGAGTAACCCCTGAGCACTGCCAGATGTGACCCAAAAACCAAAATCAAAAAAAAAAAAAAAAAAAAAAAAAAAAAGAATTGCTTGTGGGGGGAGGCAATGGGTAGGACATTTGCCTTGCATGCGGCCAACCTGGAACCGACCTGGGCTTGATCCCCAACATCCTATATGTAGTCCCCTTAGCCTGCCAGGAGCAATATCTGAGTGCAGTGCCAGGAGTAACCCCTGAGTGCCACCAGGTGCAGTCCCAAGTCTTCCTCCCCACCCCCAAAAAAAATTGCTCATGGGACCAGGAAGAAATTTGGTGGAGGGAGCAGCTTCCCCTACATTGCATCTTGGTCCTCCAGTGGGTAAAAAACTTCTGGTAAAGAGAGGTTAGCTGCTCTTTGACATTGTTGGGGTTCCTGAGACTAGTGGGGAGCAGAGGGCAGGAAGAAGGAAGCTCAGAGAGAGCCCCTTCTTGGCTGCTGCCCCATAAAGGGGTCTCTGGAAAGCAGCCTTTTGGCTTTCCTCACACCCACACTCACTCTAGAAAGAGGTCAGCAGTGAGGACACAGGGTCAGTGAGGACTTGAGGTGAGGAGGGTTTGGGGTCATCGAGGATGTGGGGTCAGGGAGGAGGCAGGTAGAGAGGATTCAGGTCCTTGAGTTCCTTACTGATTTGGGCCCGCTGAGGTGCAATCCGGGCCACAGCGGGGGAGCCGTGTGCTAGCTTGGCTGCGGATCTCTCAGGTGCGTTGCAGAGGATGGGCAGGCTGATCTCCTTCTTGGTGATGGGCACCTCGGGGCCCTCACCATCGGCTGGTGTGTCCTTGTCTGCTGCTGCCTTCTTGTTGAGCAGGTTGCTGATTTCCATGATGTTCCCAATGATTTCCACAGGCCCTGCCAGATTTTTCTTCCGAGCAGGCAGGTCGTCCTTGGCTTTCTTTAGGTACGAGGCAGGCGCCCAGCCCTCCTTGCCGAGGTATCTGCAGGGGAGAAAGGTCCAGGTACCATGAGTGCCAGTGACTGTTGTCATTCCCCTGGTCCGGTTTCCGCTGGCACTGCTGCCTGGTGCTTATCCACCATGCTCTGCTGGACTCAGCTGACCCTGTGACCCTAAGAGAGCTCGCTGGGCACACAGTGGCATGGTGCCCAGAATACCTCGATCTCCACCTCCTTCCACCCTACCTGGGCTCAGGCTATTTAGGCTCAAAGGTGGGTTCTAGATTAGCTAGTGACCAGTCATCCTCAAAGTGGGCTGGCACTAGCCTGCTCCCTTCTGGTGGGTAGAAATTAAGAGGTGCCAAGGTGGTATCCAGAGGGACAGTCCCTGATGTATTGGGGAGATGTCAGAGTGGGAAGCAGCATAGATGAGATAAGTCCCTACCCCGGAGATCTACATATTTTGGGCCCAGAGCAGGTGGATAGTGACTGCAAACACTTGTCCAGGGGGAGGGTCCTGGCATTGTGGTACTAGCCTGAGGTTGTTCCTGCACCACCCACATGCCAAGTGTCATCCGAGCATGATGTCCCCAAGGGCATTAGAACCAAGTGTGTGTCCCTGATCATTGCAATAACACAGAATTCATTCCAAAGAGACTCACTGAGAACAGTTTTAAAGAGGTCTGTGAGAGATAGGGGCAGAACAGGGAAGTGGGGAGGCCTCTAGGAACCCCCTACCAGTGGGTCAGGAACAAATTCTTTGCTGATCCAATTAGGAACAACCAGAAACTGGTGAGAACAGATGCAAGCTGAGTGTGGCAGCCTGATCTCAGGATGCAGAGACTGTGAGCTATCATGGGCACAACAAAATACACGAAAAAGCTCGGATAGGCAGAGTGGACCCAAGTGAAAACAGCATCACAGAGCTGTGACCAGGAGTGCCAGGTAATGTCAGGGCTAGCTTCATCTTAAATTGCTCCTATCGTTGGGGGCTTCTCAAGTGTGAGGGAAGGGTATGTGGACAGGGGAGGGAAGACCTGCTCTCTACAGGTATGAGCTATGCCCCCACGGTGCAGCCATGTGTGGCTGCTAAGGAACATGTCTGGGGACAGGAGGTCCCCAGCCTTTTGCCTGGCCCTGTTTGGGGCTGGGAAGGCTCACATGTGAGTGAAATCAGAGAAGGGCAGGATCTGAGGAGTGCACAGAAGACTTCAGCAGGACCCCGAGTGACATAGGAGCCAGAAACCAGAGCTCAGCAAAGCCAAATGGGAGGCAGGAACTGCATGGAGAAAAGACCCTCTGAGACCCACTAGGTGGGGCAGAACAGGGTCTCTCAGGCCGAGTGCTCCCAGATTGTTCACGAGGGTGATGTTTAGGTCCTCTGTGCCATCCCGTTGACTGGGCCTCCTGCTACCCTACTCTGTCCCAGCAGCTCCTAGGAAGCACCCATGGACTAGGTCCAGGAGCCTTCCTACCTTGGCACTGAGCACCTCACACTGTGTTGTTGTCAGTGATTGTGTCACTGGACCATGGGGGTAGTGCTATACCACATTCTGCCACAGTGGGCTTTTGAGGTCCCTGTGTGTGGGCAAGATAGATGAACCAGAGCTCACAGATGCAAATATTCTGCCTCCTGGAGTATTGGCGAGCAGAGAGAAGCTGAGGGAACATCTTACAGCAGAGCCCAGTGCAGAGAACATGAGGTGAGGCTGAGGCCTCAGCAGGGAGGGCCCAACACTTGAGGTGCCCAGCCTCAGGGCACCTCCACCCAGCAGCCAAAGCCAGACCTGCAAAACCAGCTTCCTATGTGCTCTGCCATCAGGGTCAGGCCCTGGGGCCCTGGGGTTGGGGGCTGGCAGTGGCACAGACCCCTGGCCCCTGCTGGGACTCCTACCTGATGTACCACCAGCCTTCCAGGTTCTTCCGGATCACTTCCACGGTGACCCCCTTCTCAAAGCCGATCTCATCCTTGCTCTGGCTGGTGTATGGCTGCACCGTGACGTATTTCTCTTCTATGTGTGGACAGGGATGTGAGAGGCCAGAAATTGTTATGGGCATTTGGGGTGCAGCCCTCCTTCCCATCCTCCTCTGGTCAATTTTGGCTGCAAAGCTACCCTTGGACAGGTTCTGTGTTCTCCAGTGAAGGAAGAAAAGGAACCATTTTTTCTCTTGCCAGTCAGTGCTGTCTGCATGCGGCCCAGCTCCCAAAAAATAAGGTCCTCAGGACTCCAGCAGCACCTGGAGACTGACCCTACTGTCCCTTGGAGGCCCAGAGCTATGTCCCTATCTATCTGGCACTCCTACCTCAGCCTCTTCAGCCTTTCTACCACCTTCTGGCAGGATCCATGATTGCTGCTCCAGGAAGCTCCCAACCCCACAGCTGACCACCCCCACCTTCCTGGGAGGACAGGGAACCTGGGTTCCTCACTGAGGTGGCTGAATGTGCCTAGTAAAATCAGGGCCTGGACACTAGAATAGTTCCTATGAGTAGTCTCTGGCCCAGGTGTGCTTACGTGTATGTGGAATCCCTATGGTGCCATGGGGGCACCCACCACCTTAGACCCTAGGACAGAGAAGAGCTGAGACAGAATGCACGGGTATGTACTCAGCCATGGTCTCTGGCCTGGAGCCCCTGGAGTGCTGGCTTCTGATCTGTCCCTTGCTCCAGCCCCAGCTATAGCTGCCAATAGAGACATCAATGGAGGGATGGGGTAACTGCACCCCTACTCCCCTACAGTGGGCATGTAGATAGAGACTCCTTTCAACCTGGGGTCTAGCTGGGGCCCTGTGCAGGGCCGAGACAGCAGGCCCTGGTGGGATGAAGGATGAGGTGGCCCTGTAAGGCTGAGGGGGAAATTTACAGGCTACAAGAAACACTACCCAAGAAAAAGGGGGTGGGGGTGGCCCTGGGAGCCTCCCAGCTCTCCAGCCTGACTTCTCTGCCTGATTCCTCCTCAGTTCTGCCCTGGAGGCTGATTCAGCCCAGCAGAATCCAGCCCTGCAGGAGAGCTGCCAATAGGCCTGAGAATCGGCTGCAGCCAGATTTGGAACCAGGGCCTTACACAGGCCCCGGTCTTGCCTCTCCACACCCAACCCGGGCAGCTAAATCCTGGCCTGGGCGGTGGCCAGCAGGGCAGTCCCAGCCTTGGGTGAGGCTGGCTTGGGCTCCATACTCTTCCTTTGTTCTACTGGGCTATTTTTAAAAGCCTGCGGTTCGCGTAGGAAGCCGCCCTGAATGCTTTCCTGGGCAAAGCGGCTTCTGCCCAGAAAAATGACGCTTCTTCTCTGGGAGGAGCCGAGGAGCCCAGCCCTGTAGCAGGACAGAAAGGGGCTTCTTGGGGCCTGCTCAGACCCCAGCCTCCACTGCCTGTGTGTGTGAGGAAGGGTGGGTACTGGGCCATGGAAGTTCCCCGTGCGCCCTTCACTTTCTTGGGAATGAGATCCCACAGTTTCCTCCAGCAGAGGTCAGTGTGTCCTGACAAAGGTGCCCATGGTGGCCTTGGGCTGTCACAGCAGGTTGCAGAGGATGAGGCACTGGACCCTTCTCTACTTGGCCTCTGGGCCCCAGGGTGCAGAGCTGTGTCCCAGGCAGCTAGGCTTCAGGACCAACCCTCCTAGCCAGTCTGTAGAGGGACTGGCGGTCAGCTTTCTGCTGACTCCAATGGCGGTAGTGTGGCTGAATCCCTATGGACATGTACTGGGGGTCTCAGGCCCCTCAACTCACAAGCTTTTCCCTGGGGAAGCAGAGCCTCCTGCCCTGGGCTGAGGCTACTAACGCCATCTGGTGGTGGCATGTGGATGTGCAGAAAGGGCTCTTGGGTGCTGACTTTGGGGTCTCTGGAAGATGGAGTGGGGGCAGGGGGGTGCTAGTTGGGGGCTTCTGGGAAATCCCTTTCATAAGAAGCAGCAATGGTGCTGCGGGGACCTCAGCTGGGCCAATTGTTCTGTGCTCACTTGGTGGCAGAGGAGGCCTGCTCTGGGCTTGGAGGCAGGGCTGGCGAGCCATTGGTTCCAAACCACAGACGCCTCCTCTTTCCAAACACTTTCCCCTCCATCAGCAGTCTCCCTGCCTCCTTGAGGCCCCCCAATTCACTCCACCTCCCTGCAAGACCTTTGGGTTCCAGCCTGACTGGAGTAATCCCTCCTCCCCTAGCCCGGCTTTCCTCCCGTCTGGTCACCCAGGATCGTCTGCCTACACTCCTCTCTATCTCCTCACAAGCCTGCCTATTTGCAGCCAATCTCCTCCCTGCCAACTTTCTGCAAGTTTTTCTTGGCTGCCTGATTTAACTTTTAGCCCACAAGCAAAGACTGGGAAATGATGCGATTAGGTCTCTTCGGGGAAAGAGGTAGTGGGCTTGTGTTTGCATGCAGACAGGGACCACCAAACACAGCTTCTGGTTGGGGATTTGGTATGTGTGGTGAGTCTCTCAGCACGAACAATGGTGGAAGGGACCTGGGCCTGAACTGGCTATGAAGCAGCACAACCATCAGAGTGTCGCCCTGGGACATATGTTTAGCTGTTGACAGTCACGTCTGTCAGTGCAGGGTTCCGAGTAGTCTCCTCCTCTCAGTCACCAAGATGGAGACAGCTAAGAACAAGTCAACATGCTGGTACCCATCAGCCTACAGCCTAGTCAAGGTTCCTTGGGTCCTCTAATACTGTCCCACTCCCACTGCTAACTGCTGGTGCTGGGGACACTGGAGCCCACACCCCCTAGAGTCTGGCTGTCCCTTCGCATGCAGCTTCCCAGCTGAAGAAGCAGGCGTGGACTCATCCTTTCCTATCATGTTTATTGGCCACTCTTTGGACACCATGAGGAAGCACTAGGAAGGACCATGTTGGATTCACGGGCCTCTCAGCACCCAGCAATGCAGGATGTTGCCCCTTCCATCACCCCCAATGAATTCCTGAGCAACTTCTGTACCTTCCTCCCTCCAGCCCTGCCCCTAGCTGTAGCAAGCAAGAGAAGAGTCTGGCAGGTGAGCTGTGGGAGGAGGACCCTGAGAGGAAGGCAAGGAAGAGAGGTGAGGAGACAAAGAGAGAAAAGGTGGAGAGGCCAGGAGAGCAGAGGAGAGGTGAGTAGATGAGAGATAAGGAGAGGAGTGGAAGTGAGAGGAGGAGAGAAGAGAGAGGTGAGGTGAGGAAACAAGAAGAGGAAGTGAAGAGTAGCGAGGTGAGATGAGGAAATAGGTGAGGAAGTAAGGAGAAGTGAGGAAAGGAGATGTGAGGAGGTGAGGAGAGAAGTGAGGTGAGGTGAGAAGTGAGGCGAGGTGAGATGAGGAAATAGGTGAGGAAGTAAGGAGAAGTGAGGAAAGGAGATGTGAGGAGGTGAGGAGAGAAGTGAGGTAAGGTGAGAAGTGAGGAGAGGTGAGATGAGAGGCGACAGCTGCAGGGAGAATCCGGCTCCCATGGTCACCTCGGCTGTGCTGCCTGTTGACCATCCCGCCCAGGGTCCACCGGCGATCCAGGCGCCGCAGATGGGCCTTGCGTCTCTTGGACACTGGTGTGGGAGGTGGCGATGGGACGCATGGCCGACAGGAACCGGCGGAGAGAATGAAGATGATAGGATGAGTGGAGAGGGTTGGAGGGAAGGAGCTCCAGGTCACCCTGCCTGGTAGCTGAGGACTCTGGCCACCATGGAGAGGCTGGCCGGTATGAAAACATCAGCAGAATCTTCTGAGTTCTGACCCCGAGCAGAAGAGCAGAGGGCCTTAGTTCTGTGCTGCCAAACTTAAGGGACACCAAAACCAAAGAGGAGCTGGGGTCAGGTTCGCTCCCACTTAAAGAGCAGCTGGGAAGGACTGAGCATTGGGCCCAATCCCTGGAAATCTATCCAAGGGATCCCCCAGGCATGGGGGGTAGGGGTATAGCTCTGGACAAGGGCCTGGAATAAAGTGCTGGCCGGGAACGGTGGGGCTCCCCCTTCCCCCCATGAGCATCTGGCACTCGGGATGGAGGAATAATGAGCTGGCCCTGGGCTGAGCTGATGTGGCCTTGGCTGGGTGGACGGAGTGGGGGTGGGGGGTGGGTGGGAGGGTTGGGATCTGTGGTGGCTGCTCCCCAGGGCAGGCTCCATGTCCTGACCTGCATATGAAAGATACAGCTGCCAGGCCAGGGAGCGCCTGAGAGTCATCAGGACCTGAGAATGGAGCTGGAGTGGGGTGGGGGGCTGAGATTCCCCAGGTTCAGGCAGCCTGCTCTGGAGAATGTCTGGGCCTGGGGTGCACAGACAGTATTGGGGAGTAGAGACGGATGAGGATCTCTGGCAAGGAGCTGAGAAAAGCCTCCCAGACCAGCCCCAACCCCAGAGGCTGATAGCACAGGGGTCAGAGCCATTAGTGGTTCCACCATGCTGAGAACAGACTCCAGCCCTGACCCACGTGTGGACCCCTGTCCACCTCCCTTGTACCTCAAGATTGTGCACACATAGGCCTAGGTTGGGGAGGGGGTCATCCCTACCATGGAGTTTGTGGGGGGCAAAGAAAGGGCTTTGTGGGCCCACCCAGAGGGGTTGGGGACTCTTTGGGAGAGGGAGCTTTTGGGGATGCAATCGCACACTAGAGGGAACTTCCTCTCCTCAGCACCCCATGTGGGAGCTGGCAGGGACATGGCAGTGCAGTGGGCAAACGTGGGCATGCCACATAGCACAGGGACCCCAGGGGAAAGGACAGATAGCCACGAGCCATGGCTGGAGGGAGAAATGAGCAGGCTCACTGCCAGCACCCAGCACCCATCTTGGGGACCCCAACCCAGAGCATGGGCCCTTACCTTCGCCTGTCTTGGAGGCGTGTATGTCTGAGTCGTCCCTTGTGCCATTCTGGGCCTCCAGGTAAGTGGCAGGAACCCAGCCTTGCTCCTCAGAGGTACTCACAAACCACCAGCCTGCGGGGGACATATGAGAGAACACAGTGTGAGAACTGGGTGGGAGGGAGGAGCAGGAAGGGCAGGGTGGGGAGTAGCAGAACCCCAGACCCGAGTTATGGGTGTGAGGAGACATATGGCCCAGACAGTTTGGGGAACGTATGGCCGCACTCATCCTCCAGGACCTCCACCTTGCTGAGGAAAGTGCCACCAATGGCTCCTCAAAAAGAGGTTCCCAAGAAGCTGTTCTGTGAAAACCGATGGAAAATTCTTCCAAGGACCATGAAACAGCATATTTAACATGCAGAGACCACTGATGGGAAAGCCCCCCAGAAACTCCAGGCACAAGGGAACCTGCTCACAGCCATGGCTGTCCTTTTCCAACAGGGCCACCAGGACGGCGCCCTTTACCTGTGATGTGCTGACACGTCTAGGATGGTAGGTAGCTGCTGTGGCCTGGAGGGGGCCCTTCACAGTCAAGGGCAAACATGGAAGGCTCACCCCCCTTCTCTATGTGTGGTCCATTCATTCCTTAGTCAGACAAACGTGGAGGGAATCAGTCTCCACTGGCCCTGGCCCCACTCCCACGGGGGACCCTTACAGACTGCTCGGGGCAGGTCCCTGTCTCTGTCCCAGGCCTTCCTGGCCCTTGTCTCTCTCAGAACCCCATGATGTGAGGCTGATGATCCTAACTATGCCCTGCTCCAGCCCCCAGTACCCTCATCCATGATGAGATAGTCCAGAGGTAGTGAGTGTCTGCTAAAGCAGTGACAAGGAGGTTAGATGTGCTACCATGCCGGCTAGGTGTTCTCTGCCCAGATGAGCCTCTGCTCATCTCAAATGTTCAGTGTGCCCCCCTTCTTCTAAAGATTCCACAACTTTTCCACAACTCCTTCCTGTCCCCACCTGGGGCTCCCTGTTCCTGCCATGGAACCTGTCTCTGTGTCCTTGTCCCTCACCTCACAGGACAGGAGTTGGTCTAGGCTTTGACCAGTGCAAGGGGCACTCCAGGGCCAGGCAGGCCTGGTCTCTCCTAGTTCTGCAGCCAGGTGGCAGGCGCATCTGGCCCCTGTGTGGCCCAGGGATCAGGGGACTTGATATTCTGAGCCTCACGACTTGGGTGTCCTGGGGGTGAGCCAGCTCCATTCCTACCTCCGATCTCTGCTGTCCCAGATGCTCTGGGGGGGCATGGGTCATGCTATCTGCTGACTCACCCCGGAGGCTACCTGGGGGGTCCTGCTCTTCTGATGGGCCCAAGACTTCAGCTGAGACCCGCCTTGATCCTGCCCGCTTAGCCTGAGCATGCACCAGCCTGGGCTTCCCCTGAGCCCTGCCTCAGGCCCTCTGACATTGGGAGAACCCCAAAGAGAGGCACAAATACCATGTGATGGAAGCTCCTGCAGACCTCATGGTGCCCTGGCACCAAGCCTCGCTGGGGAGGCTCCCTGGAACAGTACCACCCACAGCTGCTGACAGGCCTTTTTCAGGTGTCAGCAGCCCTGACATCACAGCTAAGGCCAGGGCGCCTTGCCCACAGGGGCCTTAGGAGGAGACAGACACACTGGGTGGGGACCCAACAGAAGGGCTGGGGGGCATGGTTGGGGCCCAAAGTACCCTCTCTTCTGCAGCCAGGGTTCAGAGCAGTAGAGGGCAGGAGGCAGGCTGTGGTAGGCATGGTGCCTGTGGGACAAAGGATCTATGGGTATCTAAAGATCAGATGCAGCACAGAGCAGAAAGCACTCCCCCCACCCATGCATTCATCTTCAAGAACTTTTATGTATTATCCATCATCCTTGTCCCCACTTTACTGTGGGGAAATGGAGGCAGCAGATTACACTTGGGAGAGATAGAGCTGGGCTTCCGTCGACCCCCAAACCATCTGCCACCCCCTTCTGCCCATAGTGGAGCACAAAGCTGTGTGAGTGTGAGAGCAGAGGGACACCAGAGAGTAAGATGGAAGCTGCCACACAGGTGCCCTCAAGGAATCAAGGAGCTAGCTGAGCTGCTATATGCATTTTTAATATGCTTAAAGAAGAGGGAACCAAACCAGCTTCTGCTAGCCCTTCTCTTCCAGCCACCCATCTGGGAAAAGAAAAGCCAGCTGTTTCACTGGAGGATTCAGCTTTTTTATGGGAATGGAGCTATACTCAGTGATGTTTATGGGGTTGCTCCTGGCTAAGCACTCAGGAATTACTCTGGTGATGCTCAGAGACCATATGATGTGCTGGGGATTAAACTTGGGTTGACTGCTTGCAAGACAAATGCCTTACTTGCTGCTCTACTATGATTGGCCCATGGAGGACTGAAGGATGGGTTGAAGAAGGATAGAAATGGGGACAGACATTCCCATAACAGTCTCTGAGAAGTCCTTCTGGCAGCCAGGCAGAGAAGAAGCAAAGAGCCTGAGGAAGCAGCAGAAGGTGGGAAGCCCCCAAGAGGCCTGGTCTTGTTAGACTCCCCAAAACATGATTCCACACCCCAACCAAGCTGAGCTGTCAGGCCAGTCTTCCCCATAGAGTGCCCGTCTCTGACTTGGCCCCTCAGGCAGGGGGCAGTGGAGAGCTCCCAGGCCTGTTTCTTTCCCAGGGAAATTGCCAGCTGTCCAGAGGAGCGGGACAAGACCCAGGCCTGCTTGGCGAGCAAGACCTGGACCTTCCACAGGCTTTCTCAGCCTTGTCATAGGGGCTACTCTCTCTGCTAGGGGAGAGGGGCTGGGAACAGCTCCCAAGGGCCAAGTCCCTGAAAGCTGCCTGGGCTGACGTCCCTTTGTCAAGGCCATGCATGAGCAGGGCCAGGAGAGTGTCACTGAGTCAGGCTGGCTCCCCCCCCCCACCCCCAGGCAGTGGCCCAAAGACAGCAGTGGTGACAGTGATGGCAACCAGCCCAGCTGGACAGGCCAAGGAAGCGCCCACGTCAGCAGCTTGGAACCCAGGGGAGAGGCAGAATCCAGCTCTGGGAGGGGAGGAGAAGGGGCGCCAGAATGAGAGAGTCAGGCCCGGAAGCCAGATCCTCCCCCTCCTCCCTTGCGATTGTGTGCAAAGACATGCACAAAGAAACACAGGCACATGTGCAAGTTTTTACACACAGAAACATGGATCTACACAGACACACATATTTATACAGGCACATTTGCAGACACACGAACATGTGTACACATACATGTGCAGACATGCACACAAACGACAGGCAGGCAAACATGACACACAGATATACATATGCACACAATGGCCATGCATGAACACAGACATGTTCAGGTATAACACATTCATGCACAAACATGACGCACACAGGCTGATGCACACAGGCAGATGAATAGCTGGGCACGGTGGGCGGAGGAAGAGCAGCAGGAAATGAGGGCTCTCCCAGGCCACTGCTGTCCCGAGTGACAGGCCACAATGGTCTCCTTAATGAGAGGATAATGAGCTCGTTAGGGCCAGTAAGGCCAGCTGCACACAATTAGGACATTAATAAAGTCTTCTGAGGTCACAGCTCAGTCCAGCAGACAGCTGGTGGGGGAGGGGACCTCCCTATCCTTGGCATGCCCTCCACCACCAGCTTGGGGGTGATCCTGCTCCTCTGGCCCACGTTCAGTCAGGCATGATCCCCAGCCTGGGTCCTGGCTTCCCCAATGCCAGCTTGGAGACCTGGGGCAGGTCACTGGCCCTCTCTGGACCTCATCATGTCAGAATAATGGCTCTGCCCATGGCACAGGGTGAACAAGAGCTTGCCACCCAAATATATGCTAACCAATGGGTGCCTAGGCCCCATCCCAGGCTTGGCAATGACACTAAGACCCCCAGAGTCAGGACCACGTGGCATAGGCATAATGGCAACCTGGGGGCTGAGCAGCAGCCCCATGGACCAACCCAGAGTACACAGCCCAATGCTGTGTCCAGATGCTGGAGAGGGAGAAATGGGGAGATGCTGAATGTCAGGGTGTCCGTGCTATCAATGTCTCTTACCTGCTTCATGACACAGACCCTAAGAGCCAACAAGTGTCCTGGATGCAGCCTGACTCTGACATGCTGTAAATGCAGGCTTCCTGGGCCTTTAAGGAAAGCAAAAGCCACCCGCCCGCCTGCCCCACCATCCTCTCCTGGACAGCGGCTCTGCCACAGCGGACTCCTGCCAAGCCACTCAGCTCCCAACATGCTGGCTGAGCCTCTGCATGCCAAGGGAGAGGCCCCTCTCTCCTGCTGCACCCCCACAGCCACGCCTTCCTGCCTGAGCTCTTTTTCTGTTCCTTCCTCTCTACTGCCCTCACAGCTATCAGGGCCCCAGAACCTTCCCTCTTCACCGAAAACCTCTGGTTGGCCTGGATTCTAAAGCTATTAGCACAGGTACTAGGTCAGTTTGGAAGGTTCAATGGAGATTGTGGCAAGAACTGAGCTGCCCAGGCACCCCTTCTCCCTCCCTCACTGGACTGTGCTACAGGCCAAGGCTTTGGGTGGTGTACATGGGCACCTCAGAGTTGGCCTGGATGGTGACACGCAAGATGTGGGAAATAGCAGAGGGACAGGCTGAGGAGAAGAAAGGCTTTAAAGCAGAGCTAGTGCTTGGTTTTTTTCCCCAACTCTGCCACTTCCTCTGCTCATTATTTGCTCATCTGTAAAATGAACCCATATAGAATTGTACATCAAGGGTCAGATGCCTTAACTCATAAAAACCATTCAGATAGTGCTTAGCTCCTAGCAAGCCCCACAAAAGAGCCATATGATGCTAGAGAGATAGGTAGGGCCCTTACCTTGCATGCTCCCAATCTGGGTTTGATTTCTGGCATCCCATATTGTCCCCTGAGCCTGCCAGGAGTCATTTCTAAGCATTTCCATGGGTGGCCCCCCAAAACAAGCCAAACCAAGAATTAAAATCAACAACACCCCCCACCCAACCAAACAAAAAGCTACGGGTGGTGTCTGGGGTGATAGGATTCAAACCCAGGGCTCCTTTCTGCAAAGCTCTGCTCCAACTCTAGAACCCCAAAGAGCTATTATTAATGAAGTACAAATCAAGGTGGGTATTTATACAGGAGGAACCAAATCTCAGGGAGAGAGGGAGGGGGAGAAAAAAAGGAGAGAAGGAGAGAGAGGGGAGAGAATTGAGAGAGAGGGGGGGAAAGAGGGAAAGAGAGGAGAGAGGAGAGGGAGAAAGGAGAGAGAGGAGCTAAGCATTCTCAGATGGTCATTGGTCCTGGAAACATTGTCTGGCTCTGTGCCTGGCATGTGTGGGTCTGAGTGAAGTGAAGATGTCAGATGGTCAGAAGGTCCCCCAGAACTGCAGAGCAGGGAGCCCAACAGCCCTACCATGGACATGCAGCTGTCTTCATGTTTGTGGAAGGAACTGCTGACATTCAGAGGCCAGGGAAGTAGCCAGGATGTCCAGGAGACAGAGGAATGTGCATGCACTCAGTCCAATGCAATAAGGCCTGAAGGAAGGCTTGCCTGGGGGATGTTTCCAGGTGAAAACCAGACAGGGGAGATAGACTGTGGATTGGGCATTTGCCTTGATTGCTGACCTGGATTTAATCCCCAGCATCTCGTATGGTCTTCCTGAACACTGCAAGGAATAATTCATGAGTGCAGAGCCAGGAGTAAATCCTGAGCACTGTTGAGTATGGGCCCAATCTCCCCCCAAAAAACCAAGACAAACAAATAAAAAAAAATTAGCATCCCCCTCTCCCCACACACACACAAAAAAGAGATAGGTACCAGTGTCCTCAAGTGTGCTCCATCTGCCTGTGTCAGCTACAGTGCCCTGGATGGGTGTGGGTTGAGGGGCTGGGAAGACCAAATGCTTCAAATAGCTTTGTTAGAAGTGAGGTATGTGAGGTGAGCAGGGAGGCACTTGACAGTGCAGGGAGGATGCATGGGGGGCCCAAGGGCAGAGACTGGGAGGAGGCAGCTCTGAGAGCCACAGCAGCGAGGCCCTGTGCTCACTGGGATCCAGGACAAATGCGCAGAGAGACCAAGAGTTTCCCCGGATGTCCCAAACATATAATGGAGCAAGAAAAGGTGAGTCAGGTGACACAGGAACCTGCAGTGCCCCTGACCAAGGTTCGTGCATCTCTGGGAAGATGGATATCAGACTAGAAAGCATTGACTTGTGGGGTGGAGTGCAGTTTGGACCTTACAGTGCAGCTGATGGTGAGAACCAGTTCAGAGAAGTTGCCAGGGAAGCCCTCCAGCCTCCATCAACAGCCCTGGAAGCTGCGGGGAGAGAGGGGCTGGCATGAGGACTTGGAATGGGAAATGCTCCCAACTCTCAAAGAGAGAATTCCAGAGCAGAGACAGTACCTCATAGCTGCAGGATATGAATTTGGGGTGGCAGTGCTGGAAAGGGGCTCTGAGTGTCACCAGCACTGAGGACACACAAGCAGCAGGAAGGAAGGGCCAGAACTGCTGGGACTGTGAAACTAAGTGATGCTGGCCTCAGGGCTGGACAGGGGCATGTTAGGGCTGAGCTATCCAGCCTCCAGCCACTTGCCAGGGTGTGAGCAGCTGACCCAGGGACCCACAGTGGTCCTGGAGCACCAGGGAGACACTCTCATCCAGTGAAAGCCATGTCCAAATCAGCGCCCAGAAGGGTATGACAAGAGGGTAACCAGAAGTCTAGCTGGACAAGGCAAGAGTAAGAAGGGAGAGAGGCAATGGCATAGCAAAGTACAGGATTCCAGCGCTTACTGCCCGGACTTGAGGGTGTCCTGGGACTTGGGTTGTGGGGTCACCCTCCTGGCACTGAAGATAGGGAGGGTCCTGAAGTTTTGAAGACTAAATTCAGCAGGTCAGTGCTTCCTATGTTGTGTCAGAATCTCCATGGACTGGGTGACTTAGGGGGAGCAGTTCCAGGGCCAGTGTCTGGATGTGACCCCCCAGCAACGTCCACCAGCTCTAGCTGCCCACCCCTCTATCAGCTCCCACTGTTGTGCTGACACACAAAGCCAGCAAAGCCATTTTCACCTCTGAGTGTTACAAGTATTCCCCAACCTAGGACCTGGGAGCCTACTCTGAATTCCCTCTCCCCTACCCTGCCTGAGCCTACAGGGCAACGTGGACACATGGCCTGACAGAATTTTCTGGCACAAGGCACCTCCCCCAGGGGCTGTGCCTGGAGAGAACTTCACATCAGCGTTTCTCAGACCGCGAGTATTTCCACACCGTGTGCTGTCAAGTCCTCCAACTACGCAGACTGTGGTCCACACTGTAAATACATATTTCTGGAAATCCACCCTATCCCCTTATAGCTTCAGGAAAACAGTTTGTTTAGGAAATTCTGGATGGCCACCATGAATAAAGAACTACGACGACTGGCCTTGCCACAAGGAAGATGGAGAACAAAGACTGGGCCATAAATTGGAACCCACAGGTGTCTCCTCTCCCTCTTTGTTACTTAGGGAGGGAGATTTTGTGGGGGCAGGTCAAAGATCATTGACAAATAAGCTGAGAAAAAGGGCAGTTGGATGAAGTGGCCTCATTGGGGAGCAGGAAACATGAGCCCAGGAGGGGTCAGCAATGACTATGGAGACATGAAGGACAGATAGTACTTCATAGAGTGCCTGAGCCCCCACAGGTTTCTGGGCTGGTCATGAGGGCCAAAAGGCACGTGGCTCTGGGAGCTGATGTGAGAAAACCCAGGGGTGCTTCTGGCTCCTGGCTCCAGGAATCGACTTGGGCTAGAGACCAAGAAGGGCATGTGTGGGAGTCTGTTTGTTTTTCCCTTGGTGCCCTTCTGCTAAAACAGGCAGCTTCTTGACTCCAGAACTGGGCTGGCTTCAGCAAAAAGCTTGGGGCAGCAGCTGCCCCCACCCAATTCCAGCTGAGTTCAGCCCCTCTTCAACTGGGGCAAACAGAAGACGGGGAGATTTTAAAGGCCATCTCCATAAACAAAACCGGCACACCCCACAATTTGTCTAAGGCATTCTGCCCTCCGAACCCTCCTTAATTTCTGGGGAATGTTAAATAGGGGCCTTGCAAAATCTTGCCCGCCTGACGTCAGCAGCTCTCAGGCCCTGTGGCCTCTCCACCATGCATGTGGCTGCTTTTCCAGGCTTCATTCCCAACTAAAATTTGGGGACGACTGGTATCACCAGAGGAGATGATGGAGAAGAAGGGTGCCTAGAAAGGTCTCCCTGGGGCCGGGACTCAGACATCAGAAAGCACCAGGCAGGGAAGCAGGTCCCTGAATGGCACCTGATGAGTGTCGCCCACAAAGTTCAAAGTCACTTTTTCAGGCACTGCTTCCTCCACAGCACAGAAGCCAAGATCAGCATCCCCAGCCTACATAGAAGATACCAGAAAAGTCCTATCTCCAGCCTTATGCTAAGGATCCAGGAGTCTGAAGTCAGATTCTTGCAGACATGGATCCTGGGACCAGTTTTTCTCTTGGTCAAACCAACAAATGAACAAAAATCTCCACTGTTAATGGAACCCCCAGAAAACTGAACTAAGATAGTGCTTCAGGTTGAGCTGTCAGTGATAGTGATTGGTCAGGCTATGGTTACTGACATCCTGGGCACCAATCAATATGAAGCCCTTCCCCCAGGGGCAGGGCCCAGACAAAGAATAGCATCTTCTGCCCCACACCCAAGCATGCAAGGACTTGTGACTGGGTCCCAAGTGGGCTCTTGCTTGTCCTCCCCTGGATCTGCTCCCTGGCACAAGGATCAAGACTTCCTTGTTCAGTCTGTGCCTTGGTGCCTGATACACAGAGGAGGAGAAGGTTGGGGCCTTCTTTAGTTCCTGTTTGCATGTCCCCTGGCTCTTCATTTCTAGTCACACCTCATCTTTCTCAAACACCCCAGCAGAGATACTGGGTCCTGGTGGAGAAGAGGTCGGGTAGGAAATCAGGAAAGGGCTCATTACCTCATTGTCTCTCTGGGATCCAACTACCAGCCTCCAGGGAGCTCTCCCCAACTTTAGTGTCACTGGAGGAGGGCTTCATCCTGGAAGTGGTTCTAAGGTAGAAAGGCCTGAGGGAGGTAACAGACATCCGGGGCATGTGACAAGTTGGCTCCCCTTCAAGATGTCCTGACAGTGAAAGGACCAGGGCCTCCAGACCACGGGAGAGCCCCCTTCTCAGGGCTGGCCTGTCCTATACACTTGTGTGCTGTCATTCCTTAATGCCTCCTTTTTAGACTCAGATCAGAGTCCTAGCCAACCTGGTTTTGAGTCTGTCCAGGCCATGCCCTCCAAGTCCCAAAGACACTTCAAGGATTTCTCATCTAAAGGTTGTGTGATTGGAGCTGAGATGGGGGGGTGGAGGGCAGGAGACCCTGGCCTGAATTCCCCCCAGTCACTGAACACTTCAGCATCCAGACACCAGGGCACACACCAAAGGAGGTCCTTTCAGTTTGAGTGTCAGGTCTGGACCCAGCTGCACAGGGAACCCAGGTCATAGGCAGGCTGAGGTGCAGAGTAGAGGTCGAGGCACAAGAGGTGGGGTGCTCTATCTCCGGTACAAAGCCATGTCCACCCTCTCCTCTGACAGCAGCCTCACTCCACCTTGCTGGCAAGGAGCAGCAAGTCCAAGCTAACCCTTGCTCTGCTCACATACCCACCGTGTAACATGCCCTTTTACTACAATACTACAAAACAGTATTCTTTATGCTCAGTCTTTAATGAACTGAATTGGTTGCTAGTCTCAGAGGGGTTGGCTGAGGCTGGCAGGGGCAGAAGACAGGATCTGGATTGGGGCTAGAAGGGGAGGTGAAAGCTTTGCTAGTTCACCTCTCCACAGGCTGGCTGAGGTTGGCTCAATGGTCTCAGTTTTATCCCGTCTCAACCCTATCTCTCCCATGCTAGTTTAGGGCAAAATATGTAGAAAAGGCAGATTGGTTAGAGAGACCAATTGTGTGGACTTTTGGTAAGGATGCCCCAGATAGATCAGATTGACTCCGTTGGCCCATAGGAGGAATGGGGGTAGCATATGGGACAGGCAAACCTCTGCCTTAATACCAGAACAGGCTGTTGGACCCCTGCCTTGAGCTTTTGGTCCTCAAGCAATTGCTTTCACAGATCATACTTAGCATGAGGGCAGGGGATGAGAGCAGGGAAGCAGCATTCTTCCCCATCAAAGCCAAGAGTATGGAAAGCCATACTCCTACTTGTAACCGATCCTGGCCTGTTTGTGATTACGGCCCCTCGTGCTCGTTTTCTGGCAGGACGGTCCTGGAACCCTGCAGTCCTGGAGACACTCGCTTACTCAGATAATCTTGTCCTCAGCTGACATGACCAGAAACGTCTGTCAGCCTCTCTTGCTTTCAGCAGTTCTCCAGGGCAACTCTTCAAAACATCATTTTATTTTAAACAAGGTTGGGGAGGGGGGAATCACTCCCAACCCTTACCATGAAATTCCAGCACACTGATCATATTCCTTCTGTTACTAGCACCACTGAAAAGCTCTGTGGTGTCATTGGCTAATGCAAATAAGGGAGGAAATCCAGCTCAAGATTGGGCCATTGTCCTCCTGACTCATCCCTATAGGGGAGAAGGAACAGGAGAAAACAAACACACACACACACACACACACACACACACACACACACACACACACACACACACACACACTCTCTCACTTACTCATTCACTCCCTCACACTCTCTCTCTCTCTCTCTCTCTCTCTCTCTCACACACACACACACACACACACACACACACACACACACTTACTCACTCACTCCCTCACTCATACACAGAGCAAGCTTAAAACAGACTATTGCTCAGCTGTTCTTTCTCCGGAAATTCAATCTGCAAAGCATTTGGCCTCACAAAGCCTCTTTAAAAGGTGTCCAGGGCCCATGTACTCTGTGACCATCATTACCAATCCAGGGATGTTTGTAGCCAGTGACCCATTTGGCTGCTTGGGAGAGTTGGCTGAAGGTCTGCCAACATGGTCACATTCCCCTTGCCTGCCCCCACCCCATCCCCAATCCCCATAAGCCCAATCTGTTTTTTTTTTCTCTCAGAGCTGGGGAAGGGTTTGAATGGATCTGGAGCTACAGTGGCTGGGGGAATAGGGAGCTAATCATTCAGAGAGATGCCACAGTCACAGATGTCACTCGTGGCCATGCCACTGTTCTGCACAGGAGGAAAAGTGGGTGCTCAGAGACCTACAGTGACTTGCTTAAGGCTAGCTGGCCTATGGTGATGGCCCAGGGCCGAAACAGTCAGAGATTGTCTGTACCACTGCTAGGACCGCCCAAACACCATGTGCTGCCAGATGCGGGAGGTGGGTGCCTGAGAATAGCACAAAGACCAGTGGGGCACAGGGTAAGGCCCCTGGCCAGGCCAGACCTGAGAGAATCCACTGGCTAAGGAGCAAAAGCCAGCAGGCCCTGTTCTGTGGTGTTTCTTGACCAGAGGCTCAGATTCTGTTGCAATCAGAAGGCGCCACGTGCAGAGGGCCTCAGAGGGTACTGGTTCCAAGTTCAGGAAACAAGGAGGAGCTGATGGAGGACCATGCCTCAAAGGACTAGAATGATGCTTTGCATGTGGGAGCTCTAGATCCAAACCCTGATACTATGTGGTCACTTGAGCACCAACTGGCATGGCCAAAGAAAGCCAAGTTAAAAAATTAAAAAAAAAAAAATGAAAAAAAATAGAGGTCAGAGAGATAGCATGGAGGTAAGGCATTTGCCTTTCATGCAGAAGGACGGTGGTTCGAATTCTGGCATCCCATATGGTCCCCTGTGCCTGCCAAGGGTGATTTCTGAGCATAGAGCCAGGAATAACCCCTGAGCACTGCCAGGTGTGACCCAAAAACCAAAAACCAAAACAAAACAAAAAATTAAACAAAATAAAACAAATTAAAAGATTGAAGGTGTGACCCATCTCAACAATGACCTTATTGGCTCCCAGAGGAGAGAGGTAACAGAAGGTGGCTGGGTGCAACATCTCTGTTTAGGGGAGATCTAGCCAGACACTATCTAGATCTATCCAGCCTCCCATGAGTCCTGAGAAGCAGAGTTGGTAAGCAAAGGTGTCCCCACACTTGAAAGCCTGGAGTGAGAGGTTGAGGGAATGGCTCCAGGCTTCGGGCCTGCTTCACATCCTGCTTTCATGTCCCCAGGGCTTGGAGCCTGGGGCCTGATACCCCATCTTCCGGTACTCGAGCCTGGCCACATGGTCCTGAGCAAGTGACTTTGCTTTCCAGGCCTCCATCCCTCCCTTAATCAGTCCCCTAAGCATGCAGCTGGTGAAGGAACACTCATCTGCACAGGGACACTTTGCTGGGGCAGTTCCAGGCAGTTCCAGTATCCGTGGGGATAGCCAGTGCATATCTCTCTGCACAGCTCTGCAAGGGCCACTTGGGCTCACTCAGTTTGGAGCTCTGGTTTCATGCTTGGGTTTGTCTCAGAAATTTCCTACCAGAGCAGAGAAAATGATGCCCACCCCTCTTCACAGACAGCAGTTCGGAGTGGCAAATCTGGGTGCAAATCTGGGTGTATAAAAATGCTGAAAACAGATGGGACCGAAGAGATAGCACAGTGGTGTTTGTCTTGCAAGCAGCCAATCCAGGACCAAAGGTGGTTGGTTCGAATCCCGGTGTCCCATATGGTCCCCCGTGCCTGCCAGGAGCTATTTCTGAGCAGACAGCCAGGAGTAACCCCTGAGCACTGCCGGGTGTGGCCCAAAAACCAAAAAAAAAACCAAAAAAAAAAAAAAAAAAAAAAAAGCTGAAAACACAGGCTCACAATCTAGTTACTATGGTTGTGGGTCAGGACTCCACATATGCCATAAGTATAACCGAATATCACAAAAATCTTTGTAAAAGTCATTTAAAAATAAATTTTGTTATGACGTATTATCATTGATTTATGTACTCTATTTTGGGGAGCTTTCTGGGCTAACCTAGTGGGGTCTTTTCTGGTGGGGCTCAGGGAATCACACAGGGGACCACACAGGAAATCAAATTGAGGTCAGCTACATGCAAGGCAAATGCCCTGTCCTCTGTACCATCTCTCCAGCCTGAGTGTTGGATTCCCTTCCAGGGGTCTCAAACTCGCGGCCCTCGGGCAGCAAACGGCCCTCCATACAACATTTTGTGGCCCTGCCCTAGAGGAATCTTTTTTTGTTTTGTTTTGTTTTAGTTGTTTGGGTCACACCCCCCAATGTTCAAGGCTTACTACAGACTTTGCACTCAAGGATCACCCCGACTTTGCCTCCTGAGGCCCGCAAGATAAATTGAGTTTGAGACCCCTGCCAGACAGTCATGGGGGTAGGGGAGAATCATTTTATTTGCAAAAAGGTTGTCTGTCCTGCCCACAGACGAGGTTAAAAATGCAAAACTGCAGCATGAAACTGAGTCACAAGTTTCTTTCTCCTGCCCCACTGCGGCTCTGGCAGCTGCTTTCCTGCTCTCCCAGCTGGGGGACTCACAGGCAGTGCAGCAATACCGGTCTTTGGCTTTGCAAAGATGTAAAATCCACAAGAACAGAAAAGCCAAATCCGCTCTCTGGCCGCTGGCTAAGCCACCGTGTTGGAGGTCTGGCTCCAGCTCCTCTCCGTGTTACTTGGGAGCTCCGCACTTAAACCCTTGGGATTCCCATTTACATTGGGAAGGGATAAGACCTGACCTCCATCCTGCCTCTTACTAGACACATCATTAACTACATGGCCACATATCTCGAAGCAAGACACACCAATTCAGAAAAAGCCAACCTAAAGTCAAAAATTCCTTATGAGCTAGCAGAATCTTTTAAACCAGAAGTCTTCAGGTCTAGAAGTTGCTGAAGATGCCTGCAGTCTCTGAGAACAGATGCTAAGTCCAGGAGAATGATGCGCCGTTCAAAGACACCAAGACCACAGTCTCATGCAAAAGCAGGGGGTTTATTTTCTTACATATGCAAGGGGCTGTGCTAGAATCCAGCATAAGCCAGAAACTGCCAGCCTCGAGCTATGAGCTTACAAGCTGTATATAGCATTTCAAACAATAGAAAGTTACAGTAGATTGATTTGCTTTAGGAAGTATCTGGCATTTGCTCAATTACATTTTTGCAAGGTTTAGGTGCAAGTTTACAGGGTTAACATGACCAGGTTAGAACCATGTCAGAACAGAAAGAAAGTTGAACTGCAACTGGGTCTACAAGTTCCCACAATTATGAAGGGGGGTAGGTGATCAGGGCAGTCAGGGAACTCAGGGGAAAGTTTTCCTTTACACAGACCTGCAGGCTCTGGCCATACTACTTAGAATGTTTCAGAAAATGCCAGGCTTCAAGATATGGTGATCCAAGGACTGTAACTGCCAACAGGCTGGAGACAACAGGAGAGCAGGAGGTCTTATCCTCACACCCAGCCCTGCTCGTCTTCCCCCTGACCAGGCCCTGGCTGGCTCTGAGTGTGGCTTTCTCTGGCCTCGGTGGTGCCTGGGCCACTTCTCCACAATCCCATCTAGTATAAGCTTAGTCAGGGGGCGCTTTTGTGCCCCAGAGATGCTTGTGTGTGAGATGGATGTAAAGACCTGGGGTGCACGAGGATTCAGTGTCCCATGCCCTACCACCATTGCACATCACACATGCACAAATAAAATGTAGACCTTTGTGGGGCTCAGAGGCTGACTGGGACCCAACAGCTCAGCTTCCAGGATGTGAGTCCCAAAGGACACTAGTTCACACAACTTCCCCAAACAAAAAGCCCAGAAGACCAGGTCAGTACAGAGAACACAGAACTGGTATCTACAGACCAGACATCCAGGCTAGGAACACCCCACCATCACCACCACCACAGACTGACCAGGACAGCTCCCAAGGGGGTTGGGGACATGCTAGGGAAGATCAACAGGTGTTTCCACTCAGCCTCAGCATCAATGACCTATAAACCCAAATAGCCCAGAAGGAACCATGGTGCAGGAATGAAAACTTCAGTGCTGGGGAGAAAATCTGGCAAGGGGACACAACGAGAGGGCTTTGCTCTGCCCTGAAGTTGGGCCACTGCCTGTCATTTATAGAGAACAAAGTGTTGGGTGCACTTGCTTGGGAGGTGATGGAGGTGCCTGTACCCTGCACTCCTGCGTCCAGGTATGTATGTATGTATGTATGTATGTATGTATGTATGTATGTATGTATGTATGTATGTATGGGGAAGGCACTCACTGCAGGTATACTGCACTCCAGAGGGCAACAGGACCAGTCTCTCTAGAACCGTCTATCTGGACTAAGTCTTGGCCAGGTACCACCTACTTTACTCTCTTCGCTGTCACTGCTCACCACGATCTCCCTTAACTCCCTGCCCAGGCCTTTCCTCCACACACCAATCTCTGGGCACCTTCACATGACTGCCTGGCTCTGCACTGCCCATGAAGGGGGCACTTTGTGGGCTTCTGTCTCCTCTGGGCAACCCCTAGGAACCCACTTAATGAATCTGAGGATGGGTTATTCCTGGGTCTGGGCAGCGTGGGGCTCAATGGACATAGTTGGGGGAGCAGCACTCTAAAAGTCAGCATTTTGTAAGTGCTGGTGAGAATGATGCTTATTGGTTCCTTGAAGAGTGGGCAGTTAGCGCTGCTACTGCCCTGGGCCTAAGGCTGGCAGGGGCAACAGACCTTCCACCTAGCACTTTTCTTTTTCCTTTTTTTTTGTTTTTGTTTTTGTTTTTGGGCCACACCCAACAGTGCTCAGGGGTTACTCCTGGCCATCTGTGCTCAGAAATAACTCCTGGCAGGCACAAGGGGCCATATGGGATGCCGGGATTTGAACCAACCACCTTAGGTCCTGGATTGGCTGCTTGCAAGGCAAACACCGCCGTGCTTTTTCTTTTTCTTTTTCTTTTTTTTTTTGTTTTTTTGTTTTTGGGCCACACCCATTTGATGCTCAGGGGTTGATCCTGGCTATGCGCTCAGAAATCGCCCCTGGCTTGGGGGACCATATGGGACACCGGGGATCGAACCGCGGTCCATCCTACTCTAGCGCTTGCAAGGCAGATACCTTACCTCTAGCTCCACCTTCCCAGCCCTCTTTAGCTGAATTTTCAAGGTCACCATCAAACCATTGTTTTAAATAGATCTTCCAGAAAGTGGTCCCAGTGGGCACTTGGGAAGTGACAGATTCACTGAGCCCATGTTTAGTCAGAGCCACCAGCCCTTCTGCCTGTCCAGCCTGAGCAGGCAGAGGTGATGCCGGGCTCAGTTCCCACTGTCCCAACACTGCCCCATTTGGCTCCAGGCAGAAGCTAGCTGTGTGCATGGCTATCCTGACAGGTCTCCCACATGTCAGCACTCTAAGAAAGCTATTTTCAGTCCCGGTGTCAGCATGGTTCTCCCTGCAGCCAGACTGCTCGGTCCCGGTGCTGGTTCCCAGTGCTGTTCTTGGCCTCCTTCACCCCTCTCCTTCCTCCAAGCTCACACACACACACTTGGCCCTCAACTCAACCCCTGCTACATGCCCCCCCCATCCCATCCGTCTAACCTCTCCCCACGGCCTAGCTCACACCTCCAATTCCTCTTGGCCACTTTCCTCAGCTATGCCAGTTTACCCCTACCTCCGTGTGGGCACCTGAGTGACAGCTGACATGGGGCAGGGACTGGCAAATATCTCTCTGCTCCCCAGCTGTACCTGAAAGAAGTCCATGAGACATCTGGCTCACTAATGGGGACTTGACTTCGTCTCCAATACTCCTCTCCTTGGAGGGGCAAGGACAGCTGTCCATCTTGAGCACATGGTCTCAACCACCCATCTCACAGAGCAGCAGGGCAACAGACTTCTCTGGCCAGGTAAGGAAACTGAAGTATAAGAGGGCAAGGTCAGCTGTGCAGAGATACCCCAGTCCTGCCATCTCTCCAGTGAGTGCCATGTGCTGGGCACACTGCACACAGAATTGCTTCTGGATCTGCAACAAGAGGGTAGGGGTACAGCTCCCCGTTCTATAGCAAAGAAAGCTCATGTTTTCAGGATCCAAGCTGACATTGCAGGGCCACTACTAGAAAACACCAAATCAAGATAAAATCTGGTCACAAAGGCTTTCCTGCCTCTCATTCCCAGCACTACCAAGACCAGTATGGAGACCAGCGAGCAGCTCTCAGAGGCAGGGCTATGGCCCTCGGACCCCCACAGGACCCAAAGGATAGTGGACAATGTGGCCTGTATACTAAGTGGACTTGGGAATCATAAATAAGGCTGACAGGGTAGACACACACACACACACACACACACACACATACACACACACACACACACAATTCTAGGAAGGTTGTCATAGCCTTAAGAGTGTGACAGACTGGGGCTGGAGAGATAGCATAGAGGTAAGGCATTTGCCTTGCATGCAGAAGGATGGTGGTTCAAATCCCAGTATCCCATATGGTCCCCTGAGCCTGCCAGGAGCGATTTCTGAGCATAGAGCCAGGAGTAACCCCTGAGCGCTGCCGGGTGTGACCCAAAAATCAAAAATAAATAAATAAAATAAAGAGTGTAACAAACTGTCAGGGTAGGTGGCAATGAATCTGCCTTTCTAGAACCGACCAAACTGCAGTTTACTGCACCTGGTCATCATATACCTAGTGCCTAATATTCTGTGAATCCTAATGTCCCAAAGGTAGTTCAGAAATAACTGACTTGGTGGGGGGCTTGGAGCCACATATGGTGATTCTCAGGGCTTACTCCTGGCTCTGTGCTCAGGGATCAATTCTGATAGTGCTTAGGGATCCATATGGGATGCTGTAAAGCAAACCAGGTCAGCTGTGTGCAAGGTAAGCACCCTGCCTACTTTAATATCTATTTCTCTCAGGGGTTACTCCTGGCTATGCACTCAGAAATCACTCCTGGTTTAGGGGACCATATGGAATGCCAGGGGATTGAACCACACATCCGTCCTAGGTTAGCCACATGCAAGGCAAATGCCCTACCACTTGAGTCACCGCTCCGGCCCCACGGAAGAACTGATTTTTTGTTTTGTTTTGTTTTGTTTTTGGTTTTTGGGCCACGCCCAGCGTTGCTCAGGGGTTACTCCTGGCTGTCTGCTCAGAATAGCTCCTGGCAGGCTTGGGGGACCATATGGGACACCGGGATTCGAACCAACCACCTTTGGTCCTGGATCGGCTGCTTGCAAGGCAAACGCCGCTGTGCTGTCTCTCCGGGCCCAGGAAGAACTGATTTTTAAGGAAACAAACACAATTGTTTTTAAAAGTTTCACATTATAGCTGCACTCCACTTATTAGCAAGGAAAGAAAAACAGCATCTCCTGTGATTGCTGCAATGAACTAGGAGTGTTTTAGGGGTGTTCTCTCAATTGGCTCCCTTTCCTGCAGGGAGCTTGGGCACTGGCCTGGGTGATCAGGCAGTGTCTTAGAAAGCACATAAGTAGGGAAAGAGTCTACTTCGATCATGGAAAGTGGCCTCACAAAATAGCCCAGCCATTAAAGAGTCTCAATGTTCATACTTATCAGTCTAAGGGTCAAAAAGGCCAAGTGTGGGTGGCGCCACAGATTTGGACGAGCCCAGTGTGGCCTTGGAAGCAAAAAACTGTCCCATTAAAGGGGTAATCTCAGGCACTGCAGTCTGTGTTAGACTGGAAGGGGTAGTTGTCGACTGCAGCGAGCCTGGCTGGTGGGCAGAGCTCAAAGTCACTCCATCTTTTTTTTTTTCATGCGTCACTCTGGATCAAAGGAGGAAGAGTCTATGCTGGCTAGGCCCCAGACCTACAGCTCCATCAGAAGTGCTTTCCTGGAAGCCACTTGGTCCCACTTGGGGTGCAGACAAACATCCTTCTTCCATGACATGCAGGGAGCCCTGTGGTCACCTCAAGTAGCCAATGTCTCTTGCCAGCCCACAGCTTCTAACAGGCTGTTCTGTCCCCAGCCCTGTGGAGGACTGAGACTAAGTAGTGGGGTCCAGGGAAAGGATTGGTCCCCAGTCTATGGCTACAGTGAAGTGGCCTCTTCCCCAGTGGAGCAGTCCTGAAGCTGCATATCTTTACTGCAGGTGCCTCTTCTGTGATCCAGGGAACCATAGTAACCTGGCTGTACCTTCAATCTCTGGGTACGGTGACCCCCACAGAGGGATTTGAAGAGAAGGCTGAGGAGCCAGAGGTGGCCAAATGCCTCAGGACACTACTGGAGGGACGTATGGTGAGCAAGAAGGAGACATTAGAGGTGTCACCCCAGTGGGCAAGACTGGGCTAGAGCCCCAACACTACTGGGAAAATGCCTTAGCTCAGCACAGCATAGCATAGCCACTGTGACTGGGTCTTGTTCAAAAGCCTTCTCACCAAAGAGATAGCATGGAGGTAAGGCATTTGCCTTGTATGCAGAAGGATGGTGGTTCGAATCCTGGCATCTCATATAGTCCCCCGAGCCTACCAGGAGCGATTTCTGAGCATAGAGTCAGGAGTAACCCCTGAGCGCTACAGGGTGTGACCCAAAAACAAACAAACATGACCCAGGTTTGATTCCTAGCATCCCATATAGTCCCCTAAGCCTGCCAGGAGTAATTTCTAATGACAGAACCAGGAGTAACCCATGAACGCTGTCAGATGTGGTCAAAAGGCAAAAGCCAAAAAAATGAATAATAATAATAAAAAACAAGTAAAATCTTCCTCACCAAAGTGGTCTGTAGGCTGCAGTCTCTTCCCCGCCTTCAACTAGTAAACCATGCATCCAAGACAGACAGACAGACAGAAACAGACACATCCACTCATTTCCTCTCTGTTGGCCTCCTTCAAATGGGGAGCATCCTTTCCAAGACAGACAGTTGGCTGGGCTGGATAGTCCAGGGGGTGGGGAGTTCCCCTTGCACACAGCCAATCTAGGTTTAACTCCCAATATACCATTAAGCCCCCATTCCCTTTTAGGAGTTACTCTTAAGCACCATGGGAGGGGGACCTCAAACACACACAGCAGAACAAGCCAGGCTGCGGGCCCTCTCCTCTCACACTGTTTCTTGGGTGCTGGGACTCTCTGGACCTCCTGGTCTCACAGCAGCTCAGATCTCACAGTGCCTGGGACCTATGTCAGCCCATGTCTGAAGCTAAGCTGCTGTCCCTGCAGGGAGACGCCTCCTTAATCTCCATGAAGAGCTCTGCCTTGAGCAAAGGGACCCTATGGAGGTACCATGTTAGGGACCTCAGGCCTGCTGGAGGATTTGGAGGTGGGGGGTCTCTGCCCAGCCCCTGCTCCCAAGCACCCATTCATTACCTAGAAGGAATCTGAGGCCCAGAGGGGCCTAGTGAGTGGGAAGGGATGTATCCTGGGTGGATGTGCACAGGACAGTGTGAGTAACTGAGTTCCTCGACAGGGGCTCAGCATCTCAGCCAGCCGGGACATGCACCCCACAATGCTGGGCTCCCTGCTATAATTCCAGACAGGACTGGAAGGGAACAACAGAGAGGGACAGACAGACAGACAGACAGACAGACAGACAGACACACACACACACACACACACACACACACACGGCAGAAAAAGGACACACACACATACACACACACACACACACACGGCAAAAAAGGACAGACACACACACACCAGCTCCCAACACACACACACACACACACACACACACACACACACACACACACACACACACACACACACACACCAGCTCCCAACACAATCCCTACAGCAAAGCGAAACTAAAACAAAAGTGCCCCAGAAACTGGTTCTAATTCACAGACCTGTCGGGGAGCCCTATGGCCCCGTCCCCTGCTGGATTCTGTGCACCCCATCACAGGGAAGCCCTTTGCAGGCCTACCACCTGCAGCCACTCAGGGAGGCCCGGACCAGACAAAGCCCGAGACTGGAGACAAGGCAGCTTTGCCTCCTCCTGTCTGGGAGGCTCCTGGGGCCGCAGCTCATCAGCGGGCCAGACACGGGCTGGGCCGCAGACAGCTCACCAGAGCTACACCCCCAATGACACCAAGGCCAGGGGGTGGCCACCGGCCCGGCGGGCAGGCAGGCGACACTGTCACACTGTCACCGAGGCCCTGCAGAGCGTACGCCCGTTAATTACCCCCCAGCCACGGACACATTCTTCCACCCCGGCACGCTGCTGGCCTGTGGCCCAAACCAACAGGGGAAGCTCCAGCCTCCTGAGCCCTCTCCCCGCCAGATGGAAATAACGTATAGCTGCAGAGTGGGGGAGGAGGAAAGGAACAAAAAACCCCCTAAAGCCAGGCGTCGGGAGGAGTTGCACCCCTGCAGGGGCGCAGCCAAGGTACTCACCGCTTTCGTTCTTCTCGATGACTTCCACCACCTCCCCGGCCTGGAGGCTCAGCTCCGAGTTCTCCTGCTTCTCGTAGTTGGACACCACCACGTACTGCTCCAGGATCATGGGCTCAGCGTTGGTGTCGGCACCTGGCGAGGGCAGAAAGCAGGCGGTGAGCCAGTGGCCTGCCGTGGCCCCGCGGCCGGGGCGGCCCCTGTCCATGGGCCTCGGGAGAGGCGGTTCCGTGGCCAGCGCTGCTCCAAGGGGCGGCCCGTGGCCAGGGCCCGCCGTGAGCTGGGCCCCAAGGCCAGGCCATATAGCAGGGCCCCACACCAGCCCGCTGCACGGCGGGGACCGGGGGACATGGGGAGCCGGGCGACGGGTGAGGGACAGTGGGGTCGCAGGCGAAGACGGAGACAGAGGCCAAGCGGACAGCGCGGGGAGGAGGTGGCTTCTGCTGGGACGGATCAGTGAGGAGTACGACCGGGTGCCAGGGGGTCCAGGGAGCGGCCTGGAGTGGGCACGGGTGCTGCGGCCCCCTGGGCAATGGGGACAGGCCGCCGGCAGGAGAGTGGGCGGCCCATGAGGGCTGAGGCCAGAGTGGAGCCGAGAGGAAGAGGCGGCAAGGACGGGACCCCTGCAAGCCAGGAGAAAGGAAGGCGGCTGTGCGTCCTCCCCTCGGGAGAAGGAGGGAACGAGCAAGCAAACGTCTCCACCGCAGGCCCAGGCGAGAAGTCAAGAGGGTTGGAGGCCGCCAATCACGGGGGTTTACTCGCAACCCTTAAATAGAAACACATGAGACCCGTCGAATGAGGAGCAGGGGGTGGAGGCAGGGGAGGGAGGAGGCCCAGACTGTTTACTTGAAACCCTAGAAGAAAGTCCCCGCCAGGGCTCAGGAGCCCGCCCCCCGCCCCCCCTCCCCAACTTTGGCTGTTCTCCTGGCCCTCGGGCTCCCTAAGGCGCAGCCATGGGTCCCTCGCCCCTGCCCGATTCTCCCACCCCTGCCCAGGCTCAGTCTGCCTCTGCCTCCCAAGGGCTCCCCACAGCCCACAACCTCCAATCAGTTCTGGGGACCTGGAGGGGGCAAAAGGTGGGGCTCGGCACTGGGGGCACAGAGGCATGGTGGGGGGCTCCTGGTGAGCTGCTTCCATACTGTTCAGCTTCTGGAGGTGCTCACGGAACAGGCATAGGGCTAGGTAGTGGCAGACTAGGAATCTGCTCCACTGTGGGGCTGGAACCGGGAAAGCCACTTAAACCTCTGCACGACGACCCTCAGTCGAGGATGTGGGGAAGCACTGCCCGGCGCAGCTCCTGTCCTGCCAGATGCACTCACTGGTCACCTTCTAGGGAAGCCTTTTTGGACTAGCCCCAGCCTGAAGGGAATTTCTAAGATATTTGTCTTAGACTCTGTCTGTTCCTTACCCCGCTCCCATTTACCAGTCTTCCAGAAGGCCAGGGGCTCATACCCTCCTTTCTGGAGATGGACATGCCTAGGAGGGTCTCCAGGCCCCACTGCCTTCTTGGGGGCCCAGCCAGAAGCTCCAGTCCCTACACTTGACTCTAATCAGCAAGTGTGTCAGGCAGGCACCTCCTGCATTCCCTTCTCACACCTTTCCTGCTTCCCTTTTCACAGAGCTCAGAGGTCCAGACAGGGCGCCCCAGTGTGGCAGCTGAGCGGAGACTGCCTAGCCACCTGCCTCATCTCCACAGAGCCCTTCTTCTAGCACAGTCCTCGGCTGCATCCATAAGCCTTCCCTGTGCTGTGCACGACAAGTGTATGGGCATGCATGTGTGTGGGCATACATACAAGTGTTCATGTATGTGTGTTGACTGAGGTATTTTGCTTACATGGGTCCTTAGTGTCTTTCTGCAGGGAACATGCCTTCCATTCAGCTCTGGGCCTCCGGTCCCAGCTAAGGTCACACCTAGACCTGCCCAGGTGTAGCCCTTTCAAACCCTGGCAGAAATGCAGTCAGCAGTGGGGCTACAGGGCTGGGCCAGCTCCACATCTTCCCTCCTGATTCATACCCACTGGTAGGTGTAGGGGATAACCATGCCCCCAAGGCCAAGAGCACTGAGTGCTTTCTTGAGCCCTTCTTGGGCTGATTCCTCTCTGGGGGACCCTGAGGAAGGTAAGAAAGGCAGTTTACAGAAGAGAGATGTAGCATGGCACACACACTTCACTGGTACTGACCTAGTGATCCTAGAGTGCCTGACACATCACCTCACTCTTTCTGGTCATCCTGACTGTCACCTTCTGTGGGCAGAGCTTATTAGGGACCCATTTTACACATGGGCAGCCTGAGGGCCACAGGGAAATCAAGTAGTCCCTAAGGTCACAAGTGGGCACAGGGCTGGTATCTGGGCTCAGAGAAGGGGCTGGGGTGTTGTCATCTCACCCACACATTGCATGGGAGGAGCTGCCTGAGGGAAGAACTCCTCAGCCCCTAGAGGGGCTAGGCCTGACATAAGTGTGGAAGGGCTGCTCTTCCAGGCAGGAAGAGGCCTTCAGGGCTCCTCCAGGGCTGCCTCCAGGGGTCTTCCTCACCCCAAATTCTGCCTACCTCTGCCTCACACCTGCAGCCCTCCCAGCTGCTTCCACCTTACACTTCTTATTTTTGCGGGGGAGGGGTAAAAGCCCAGTGGCTCTTAGAAGCTCAATGGCTCTGCACTCAGAAATCACTCCCAGCAAGTTTGGGGTACCATATAGGATCCCAGAGATTGAACCCAGGTCAGCTGTGTGCAAGGCAGTGCCCTACCGACTGTGTTATCGCTCCAGCCCCAACCACCTTACACTTCCAAGCTAGGCTTTCACCATGTCAGCTCCTCCCAGCCTAGCAACCATGGTCCCATCTGCCTGCAGAATAAAGGCCAAGTTAAAGCTCAGTCTTTCCTGTCATTCTGAGCTCCACAGGCTCTGTGAAAGACCTCCCTGCTCTGGGGAGCATGCACAATGAAGGCTCATGGCAGGGCCACCCCTCCAGGCCAGAGCCTCAGCCTGGAGCACATTCTTCCTGCCCTCACCAGCTCCACCAGATCCTCTTAGTCCAGCCATAGTGCTCACCTCTGCTGGACTTTGGGGGAAACTGCTCCCTAACCATGAGTCCAGGACAAGACAACCTGGTCAGAGCCCAGGGAAAGCATGAAGAATTACAGCAAATGCGTGGGCTCGGGTTCCACATAGACTTCACACAGCTTCCCTAGCACCACTAGGACCTCACTGGGGTTCCCTGGTCCCAGTGGGGGAGAACCCCACCCCCAAATAAAAACTTTCCACTAGAGCCAAACCCGAGACAGGAGTAGGACGACAGCTGGTCTGGCTGTAGCACAGAAGCCCTGACTCAGCCCGGATGAGCTTTGTGGATCCTGGGGGCCATGCTGGGCTTCTCTGAGTACTTGTGTCCTTACCGTGGACAGGGACAGGAATGAAAACCTACTGTTTGTGTCCTTTCCCTCGGAAGGAGGTGGCAGGCCTGATGCCCTGTGTAAACTGTGGCTGGTATTAACACTGCAAACCGGAAATGGGACGGCTGGGGTGGGGGGCACAAGGTTCTCAGGTTCCCACAGCAGCTGTGGCACCAGCTCTGGTGGGAGTAGGGGTAGGGGTGGGTCCCTGCAACACAGCCCAGACTAGCTCCTAGAGCTGGGGAGGACTCGGGGTGCCAGGCAGGCATCCAAGAGGCTTCTCGGCCCCTCCAATCTCGGGGTTCAGCTCTTATGGGGAAGTTGAGGTCCAGAGGGATCCAGGGACTGGCCCAGACCTGGCTGGGTTCCCTGCAGCCCACACAACTACCACAGTGGCCTTATCTTGTGAAGCCAAGCCCTGCAGTGGCCCCTCCTCAGGCCCCTCTCTCCATGAGCTCCCATTCCCCACCCTGGGCACCTCACCAAGGTCTGGGCTCCTCCTCCCAGGCTGCACCGGGCCTCCGGCCTCTCCAGCCCAGGACCGCCAGGCTATACGTTTGGTGAATAAAATGTATTGTTGTGGGCCAAGTGGGCTGCAGCTCCCTGGCTCGAAGAGAGAGGAAAAAGGGACAGGAGCCCAGTGATTAGCTCAGGCTCAGGCCCGACCCCAGGAAACAAGGAGGGTCCACAGTGGGGGCTGGCCTGCCAGCCCCTTCACAGCTGTCCATAGCACTGCCACAGCTGTCACCTCGGCCTCCCCAAGCCTGAATGTGGCGAGGGCAGCAAGCTAGGAAATGGGGTGGGGGGCTTCCAAGTGCCCAGGGAAGGCCCTAGTTTCTGCCTGCCCCCATCAGTCCCACAGCTGAAACACCTTAGAGGTTGCTGCCAGGGGTCAGGAAGGTGAGGTTAAGCTGACCTGGCTCTGCACAGGTCAAGTCCTGGAGGAACAGTGTGGAGTCAGCCCAGTTCCCAGCCCAGAATCTCAGAACTCTGGAGATCTCCAAGATCTGGAGAGCCATGACCTCTGCCACCACTGGTGCTGGCTTGGGCTCAACTGGAGTCAGGGAATCACTGCCTCAGGGAACCACTGCAAGCCACCTACAGCACTATAGGACAGCAGTGGTGGGAATGGAAGGGGACACCCAAGGTGGCCGAGTCCTGCTTGCCATGTGACAGCTCTCTGAGAAATGGCACTGTGTCTTGGAGAGAGAGAGGACCCGTCCTGGCAACCTAGCCAGGATGTGGCAGAGCTGGATTCAAACCATCTGGCACAGAGTGTGTAGGCTACACTGAGGGCGTCCTGGGCCCCACCAAGAGCTCCAAGTCTGGTCTGAGATGTAAAAGGGTGTCCACCGAGAAGGCAGAAAACACAGGACAATGGGGTGGGGGTGACTGACACAGGGGCCGCTATGGCCTGGGGGGGACAGATGGGAAGCAGTCCCAGTCCAGCAATCACACCCACCCACCTGGACACGTGTCACACACATGCAGACAGAGAGGGGCAGTACCTGTGAGGTCCTTCTTGGGAGACTCAGCCCAGCTGGACAGCCACACTTCCGAGTCCCCCGAGAACAAGCGGCAGCAGGAGAGAGGCAGCAGAAGAGAGAGATTGTGAGGCAGTGAGTGAGGAAGCGAGCCGAGAGCCGAGTGAGCAGGAGGTCCACAGGCAAGTGGACTGCAGGCGCACAGCGCTGGGCCCTGCGGAAGGCGGGGGAGGGGACGAGCGATTTCCTGGCCCCCGCTGGCCCAAGCTAGGCTGGGCTGGGTTGGGCTGGGCTGGGCTGGGCGTAGGCCTGAGTGATTATAGAGGCACAGAGGCAATGGGCCCAGCTGGCTGCCAGGGGGATAATGAGGTGACCACAGAAAGGCAGGAATCCTCTGGGGTGTCAAGGAGCCAGCACAGCTTGGCCATATCGAGCTGTGGGGGTCATCACTGCCCACTACCCGGCATCCTGGCCCTGCATCTCCAGTCTCTAAGCACTCTTGGGGATCAGCTGGGCTTGGGCTGTGACCACAAACATCAGTTGGAGAGTCCAGGGCTGGTCTCTAATCTTGGGGCATCGGGACCTCTGGGCCTTGATGTTGGCTCTGACCGCAGCCGCACAGGATGAGAAAGAATGGAAGGAATCTTCTTTTTAGGGAGACACTCCACCCCAACTCCAGCCCGGAAGGATGGGAGGTTTGTAGGTTAAAGAAAAGACAAGGCCTCCAGGCACAGAAAACCATATCTGAGATGGGCCTCAACTTCCTTCTGGGAAAAGAGGGCATGGCTGTCTGTGAGCCAGGCTAGAGCTCAGCAGCAGGGCACTTGCCTGATGTGGGAGGCCTTAAATTCACCTCATCCCTTAATTAACTTCCCACCAAAGAAAGGTCTTACTGGGGTCAGGGAGATAGCTCATGTGGAGAAGCTGAATTCAGTCCTTAGCAATACAGGGGCTCCCTAGGCTTCCCCCCTCTAGAGAGAAAGTTGCCTTGATGCCCAAAGACAGAAGAAAATGTCCTAAAGGCACACAGGATTGATCAGAGGTCTGACCACTGCGCTAAGTGAGGCACTGTGTGTGGAAGGCCCTGGTTCCATCTTGGGCATTACCATGTTCCTGGAGCACCACTGAGTGACCCCCTGAGCACTGCAGGGTGCCCTCCAAAAGAACACGTAATCATAGTGGATGTGATCTGGGAACATACAGTGAGTCAGAAGCCTGAGCCTAATCAGCCAGGTGAACCTTGCAAGGATGTGAGAGGAAACATGCAAGGAAAAGGGAGACTCAGAGGCTCCCTCTGTGCAGGGAGGGGGTGTTTTATCCAGGACAGTGCTACAAGGCTGCCTGGCTTCTACCCCCCCTTGATCTAGGGGAGGAAGCAGGGCTCAGACAGGAAGGGACTGCTCCCGGGCCCAAAAAAGAGGTAGAGCCAGCCCTGGGACCAGCCCTCGATGCCCACACACTCAATATTCTCAGTGGTTTACCTGTTAGCCCCCCCAAGCTCCTTCTCCCAAAGGCTGGGTTCCTGAATCTAATCAGCTCTGGAACCCCAAAAACCAAGTGACGTGTACAGTGAGAATGAGGAGGTGCTCAGTGCCGTACACCCCACTGTAAACTCAGCTAGCCCATTATCCTCTTTCATTAAAAACATCAACAATACACCACTTAGTGATCCTTCCTTAGAAAGGTACCCTTAAGGAAATAATGAAGTGACTCTCAAAGGCCCCTGACACTGCCATGATCCCCTGGAAGGTCCTTTGTGAGTCAGTGTTACCCACTTTTTTAAAAATTTGTTTTGTTTTGTTTTTTTTGGGGGGTCATACCCGGTGTAGCACTCAGGGGTTATTCCTGGCTCTGTGCTCAGAAATCACCCCTGGCAGGCACAGGGGACCATATGAAATACTGGGGTTCAAACCACCATCCGTCCTGTGTAGGTCGCGTGCAAAGCAAATGCCTTACCACTGTGCTATCGCTCCGGCCCCCAATGTTACCCATTTTGGGAAACCCTGATATGAGGGATGTGGCCCAGGTCCCTAAAGACAGAGCAGGGATGCTCAGCACTGGCCTGTGCTGGTCCATGCAATCCCCAGACAACTTGCTCCTTTGCTGCTTGGAGGCTCTTTCTCAAGAAATCATCTTCAGGGGCCGGAGAGATAGCATGGAGGTAAGGCGTTTGCCTCTCATGCAAAAGGTCATCGGTTCGAATCCCGGCGTCCCATATGGTCCCCCGTGCTCGCCAGGAGCAACTTCTGAGCATGGAGCCAGGAGTAACTCCTGAGCACTGCCGGGTGAGACCCAAAAACCAAAAAAAAAAAAAAAAAAAAAAAAAAAAAGAAATCATCTTCAGAGGCCCAAGGTCTGACATCTCGCAGGGCAGTGGACAGAAAAAGGACCCTCAGCCTCAGAAATTGAGCCTCCAAGGGCAAACCTCCCTGGGCTCGGGCCCATCTCGTCAGCACCCCACTTCCAAGCAGACTTCCCCTTTCCTCTCTAAGGGAAAATGCCTGAAGACTGGAACCACCTTTAGAGAAAGGTGTTTAAGAGCAGGGTTGCCTTCCCAGTGGCCTGGACCTGGGGAATAACAGAATGACTGATGGTTTCCAGGGCTCACACTGAAATTTCCCTCTGGGTGGGGTGGGGGGGTGCCTTGACTTCAGTCCCTCCCTGAGTTGGCTTTGGCCTGGGACTGGGAAAGTAGAGAGGGCCAAGGTGAAGGAGAGAGACACAGGAGCCCAAGCTTTCTGCATCAGACACAGCCAAATGAGGCCCCTGGCCCATCCCATCACTCCTTGGGCCTCCACAGAGCAGACATCTCACTGGAACCCAGGTTGGAGTGTGCAGTCAGCTTTTTTGAGAAAAAGCTGTGTGACCTCAGGCTTGACTTCTCTGGGCCTGAAAGCTCCCATTTGTAGACACAGGGACCGGCTGATCACCAAGGTACTTGCCATAGTTCTAGACTCTTTCACAGGGACCCAGCCAGCTCTCTAGGACACCAGGGCAACCACAGCTGAAATTACTCTTTCCAGAGACTAGAAGTGTCTTTCCAGGGAAAGCTACTTGGACACAGGCTCACGATGTGGAGCCCAAGTGGAAAAAGAGCAAATAATCCAGGAGGCAACGCGGCTGGGAGGAAACCCCACACAAAGCAGCCTGCAGCCCTGCCTGCTCTGTCGCCTGCCCCGACTGTGGCTGAGTCCGGGGGACCGGCATGGCAAGGTGCTGCCTGATCCCACTAAGGAATAACAGGAGAAAAGTAGACCCTGCAGTGAGTGTCCAAAGCGAGGGGCACAGGCCTGGCATGCTGAGGCCCAAGTGTTGATTGTAGCACTGCATGGACCTACAGCACCGCCAGGTGGGGGTCGGGTGTCCCCCAGCACCACTGGACCTGAGCATACCATATCTGCTGTCCAGTCTACCCAAGGCCTCCAGACGCTGAACCTACCCAAGACTTAAGGAAAATCCCCACCCACACCCTCTAGGAAGACTGAAATGGTTTGTGAAGAGTGTTGGATGAAAGAGGCCTCAGGGCTGCAGTATCAGAGGCGATGACAGGGACAAAGGTGGTAACAAAGGCAGACAAGATGGGCAGTGAGA
The DNA here is from genome assembly GCF_024139225.1 of Suncus etruscus. Taxonomy (NCBI): domain Eukaryota; kingdom Metazoa; phylum Chordata; class Mammalia; order Eulipotyphla; family Soricidae; genus Suncus; species Suncus etruscus. The sequence continues at coordinate 47,579,182 of NC_064864.1, forward strand.
AGACAGAGTTCTTCCTCCCCAGCCACCCCAAAGTGCTGCCTCACCCAATCCTCCCAGCTGGGAAGGCCTGGGTATATGGGCCCGCAAAAATGTAGAGACCTATACCTTGTCGCCAAGGGTCCTCACATGTGAGCCTAATCCTTGGCAACAGTCAGGATCACAGAAACCAGAGCTGCTTAATGACTGAGTGGGTGCTGGACCCTCACTGGAAACTCATGACTACCTACACCCCTGCACAGATCCAAGCTAGGAAAGAGATTTTGTTTGCTTGGGATGTTGGGGATCAAACCTGGGTTGGCCACATGCAAGGCAAGTGAAGTAGTATCACACCAAGAGTACTCAGGGACGACACATGCTTGTGCTCTGGTGCCATGGTGAGGCTGGGTATCAAACCTGCATCTCAAGTCTATGCTCCAGCCTGCCGACTCATCTCTGCAGTCAGGAAAGAGCCCTTTCAGCTTCACAGTAAAGTTTCAATGAACCCGGAGAACTCCAGAACCATGAGAACTGGGCTCAATGCAGCCAGAGTTCAGCTCAGACCAGTTTTCCAGGAAGCCTTCCCTGGTCCTGCCCATCCAAACAGTAAACCCAGGCTGGGCAGGGAAGAAGCTGTGGGAGAGGCAGGACCAAGAACCCCACAGAGAAAGGACGAGAACATGAGAAGGAACAAGAACATGGCCCAAGGCGTGGACAGGTCACTGGGCTGAGGGCCCACACAGCCTCTGTGGAGGAGAGTAGGAGGCGCTGGCAGCCCCACCTTCTCTGTGCAGCCCGGTGAGTGCCCAGCATGCTGAGCAAGCACTCAGGCCTCTCCCTCATAGGGAATGCTGTTGTCCTGACCTCACTCAGTCTGGAGCTGTTTCTACAGCTCTGCCGGCCTCTGGCTGGTTCTCTCCCCAGAACCACCAAACTAGGCAGGGCTGATGTCCTGAGGGCTCCTGCCTATGTCAGAAACTCAGCCATAGAGGAACAAGGGGAAGCCCTGTCCTTAGATGGCTGGAGGAAAAGGAACTTGTGGACTCTGAACAGGCATGTCAGTCAATCCCAGATTTGCTCTTGGGGGGCCTGGAAGGGCCACATGCACAGGGAATGGCGGAAGGGCAGGAAGGCAGGCCAAGGGGCATGTGAGAGGCATATGAAGAGGCAGAGATGAAAACTGTTCTTTCCCACCAAACTGTGGCAACTGAGAGCATAATAAGGCCTGGAGTTGAGTCCCCGAGCGCTGCTTGCAGGCCAGTGCCTCTGGCTGCTATGCTGTCCGTGAGTCCCAGTAATGTACAAAAGACCACCCCCCAAAATATGACTAAGAAATGTGATTCCATACCCAGGAGAGGAGGCACAGACTTTGGTCAGGTCCTGGCAACCGCATGGTCGGTCCCACAACACCACTAGGCCCTCTTGGTTCTTGGAGCCCCAGGAACACTGCAACATCAGGCACTGACCTGCTAGCCCGGTTGGACGAGGATCCCTGGGGTGCATTCCCAGGTTCCCTGAGTACTGTCTGGAGCCCCCTGCCAAAGAATCCCAAAGCTCTCACAAAAGCAGAATGATGACAAGGCAAGGCAAACCCACTGTGTGACCCAGAGCGCACTGGCCCAAACAAGCGTGAGCTGTGACCCTCAGTCATCTTGACAATGTGAACCATGACCAGAAATCAGTTTTCCCAGAGAAGTGTGCTGTGGCCTACCGGGCAGCAGTATCAGCTCCACCAAATCCTAAGGGTAGAGGAGCTCATGAAATCAGGCTGCATGGTCAGCTGCAAACCCAGGCCATTCTGCAGCTTCCCCCCCCCCCCCACAAGCTCTTGGGGCTCTAGGTAGGACTAGGTAGACCCTCTTCTCTGGGAGTGCCTTCTCTGAGGGACTTGACACTCCCTCCCAGGTCAGATTTTTGGCCTCCCCCAAAAGCTACAGTGATTTATGAACCCGAGACACCTCCCATCTTCCCCAATTATGCAATAGGCCCTGTTCCAAGCCATGAATTCTGGCCACAGACTTAGAGATAAAATCAGTCAATGTTGGGGCTGGAGCAGTGGCGCAAGCAGTAAGGCATCTGCCTTGCGTGCGCTAACCTAGGATGGACCACTGTTCGATCCCCTGGCTTCCCATATGGTCCCCCAAGCCGGAGGCAATTCTGAGTGCATAGCCAGGAGTAACCCTTGAGTGTCACCGATGTGGCCCAAAGAAAAAAAGAAAAATCAAGGTTGTCTCAATAAGGACTAACCCTTAACAGGAATTCCCTTAAAGACAGGCAAGCTCAGGGAAGTCAGCTTCAGGCTGTCCCCAGGGTCACACATCTACAATCCAATATTTTGGCCTCTATGCTAGAAGTGGCAGGTTGAGCCTTGGATCCAGAGACAGGAGGAAACACACAGAAGGTCACATAGCAAGTGAGGCCCGAGCCCAGTTCCCACTTACTGCTCCTGCAGGCACTGTGCCCACCCCTCGGGAGCAGATCAAACAGAAGCCTCACCAGGCCCTGAGCTTTAGAGACAAGGAAACTGAGGTCCAGGGAAGTGAAGGTTCTGTCTGGACCCCACAACCAGGATGTGAGGAGCCAGACTGGAGCCAGACTGCCTGGCTGGGACTTGGGAACAACATGTGGGGGAGGGGAGGGGAGTTTGAGACTCTGGCCATTCTGCCCATACAGACAGCAAGAGTTTCTGGGTGCTTGTTCCTATGAACCCTCTCCTGCTCTACCCCGGGAAAGCAGTGACTTTCCGGGAACCACTCAGCCCCACCTGGAGTGGGAATGTATACCGGATCCTTGGCAGAGAAAGGCTGCTCAGGTGGCAACGGGGTTTGTTGGGGCTGGGCCCAGAGCTACCCCACATTCTGCAGGAAGGACAATTCAAAGGCACCGGGCTGGGATGCCTCTGGGGTCTCTCCCATCTGGCTGAGAGCCAGGAGCTTCCTGGTTCAGGACAGGTGCTGAGGTTAGCAGGGAGCCCTGGGTGGACAGAGGGGCGCTGGGATGCTGTGAGCCTCCATTCCCTGCAGCTGCCACTGCCCAGCTGTGGCCTCCCCCTCAGTTCTCAGGTTCCAAGAGGGATGGAGACACATAGCCATGCCTGATCCCGGTTCCAGGATCCCCACCACCCCCACCCCATCCCGCCCCAGACGCCTGCCTTGGTGGTCTCCTCTCCCACGTCCTAACTGCCCCTTCCAGCTTACAAGATCTGTGAGGACAAGACAGGGCCAGAGGCCAGCTAGGGGATGCATGGAGCCCCTCAGTCCTGCACAACACCCCCCACCAGGCTCCAGGGGCACTGTCCCAGCCACAGGCCCAGCCCCCCCCCCCCCAGCCCTCCCTAATAAGGAGAGGCGCGTCTCCCCAGATGGGACTCCTGCTCACGGACATCGATGAATCAGCCACTAGCTATTCAGTGCCTTTCCCACACTCAGAAACCGAGTGGGGGGTGGTCCTCCCTGTGACCAGTCTCCTTTACTGTCTGCCTTTGAGTTCTGAAATGAGGGGTGTAGACGGGTCCTAACAGCTACCCTCCTCGTGTGTCTGTCAGGAACTGAGGCTCTGGAGACATCACAGGGCTGTCCAAAGTCCAGACCAGGCACACAGCTCACACTGCCAGTGACAGTGGCTGGACCAGGTGGGCTTGGAAATCTGGGACTCAGGACAAAGCTTCCTGAAGTGAGGGACAGGACATGTTTTTCTTTTTTTTTTGTTTTGTTTTTGTTTTTGTTTTTTTTTCGGCCACACCCATTTGATGCTCAGGGGTTGCTCCTGGCTAAGCGCTCAGAAATTGCTCCTGGCTTGGGAGGACCATATGGGACGCCTGGTGGATCGAACCGTGGTCCTTCCTTGGCTAGCACTTGCAAGGCAGACATCTTATCTCTAGCGCCACCTCACCGGCCCCAGGACACCTTTTTCAAGGTTTGCTGTCCTGGACATACTCCTGCCAGGTCACCAGCCCCGGACTGTCTGGTGCCTGTCTGCTCTAGCTGGGTCCGGCACAGGACAGATGCCCAGAGACCTGAAGCTGTGCGCAGACTGCCCCATTCCCAACATGTTCAAAGCACACAGGTGCGCTGCCCAACAAACCAGGTACTGACGGACAGACAAACAGTGCTCTTGGAGCTAAGGCTTCCTGGGAAAACTGAGGCCCAGCTTGGGGGATGGGTCTCAGATTTTGCCTCTGGGGACACAGACATTCTTCTCAGATCAGATCAGAAAACCAGCCGACGTGGGGAGAAGGCTGCCCACTTCCAACATCTGCTTTGAAGGCCTTTAAGGAGTCTCGCAGCCTCCACACACAAGGGCCAGAGACGGGTCGCCACCACCTGGCGGAGGCAAAGCCTAGCAGGCTGCAGGGCCCAGGGCCTCTGTTTAGAGGTTCTGAAACAATCCCTTGAGCAAGTGCTCGGATACCACATCCATAGCAGGAAACTCGGGAAGTCCATGTCTGGCTCTCACAAGACCTGGTGATGCCCAAAAGGGCCCCAGGGCAAGAGGTACAGGATGGAAGCTCTTCTGGGTAATGACCCTTGTGGCTAGAAGCCAGAGCATGTCCTCTCTGACCCAACCCCTGTTCATTCTAGAATGTGGTTTTTTGGTTTTCACTAGCACCTGCATCTGGTGGCCATAGGCTGTGGCAGGGGTCTCCTGCCCCATATCCCCCAGGACCAGCATCTGCCCAAGCATCATAGAGCTCCACACTCCACCTGTCCTGCCCCAGTACTATGCCTGAACCAGCAGCACCTGAGGAAACATCAGCCCAGAAAGTAGGGGTGCAAAGCTTACTTGCCAACCCCAGGCAGGGCTGGGTGCCAGGTCTGTGGAACACTGGGCCCGGGAACAGACAGAACCAGAGTCCTGTCAGGAATGCCTTGGATCTTGTATCCTGCAAAGGAGTTTCCCATCCCTGAGGGCCACCATGGGGTCCACAGACCTTGGAGTAGAGAGTATTTAAGGTTGGGAGAAAAGTGGGTGGCAACCCTGTGATCTTATGCAAAGGAAGAGCCTCTAGGTGCTGAAGGTGAGGGAGTGGGGGGTACAGACACAAGCTGCAGACCACAGCTACCTGCCATGTAGCTGCTCCAGCATGTGCAGGTCTATGGTGTTGTCCAGGGGCCACTTCCAATACCCACAACCTGCTGTGGACTGTTGCCAGCCTGTCATCACGGCTTCAAAACAGCCTCTGCCTCCTGCCATGAACAGCTATGCATCCAGGGCAGACACAGAAGCTTCTGAATAATGGGGAGATTCAGCCCCCAGAAACCTGCAGGGTGGGCCTGAGAGAGTGTGGGGTGAAGGGGCTTGCCCTGCACACAGCAAGCCCACTTCAATGCCCGGCAATGCACCTAGTTCCCCAAGCATCACCCTGAACGTGGTCAGATATGGCTCAACACTTCTAGCCCTACCCCCAAATCAGGTCCCATGTGTGGGACCAGCTCAGGGAAGATTCTGGAAGAGAGGGTTCCCTCTGAGCATGGAACAAAGGTTCCCTGTGCTGGCGGCCTCCCAACTTCCCTGACATTTCCTACCAGCGACTCAGGCCACATGGAGCAATGACAAGATTTGAGGGAAATCAAGAAAGAAAGAGTGGGGTGGGGTGGGGAGCACATATTTTTTTCATGCTCCACAAACATCAAAGTGTAACTAAGACTGATGAAATGTTTCTTTGCCTTTCGCTTTTCAAAACTGACCCATTATAAAAATGCTAATATGCCAACTTGAGAAACAGGCCACATGTTGTGGCTAACATTGATTTAGAGCAGAAAAAGGAGCTGAAATTGGAAAGGAGGCCCATTCCCCCCACGCCCATCTTTTTCTGGTTTGTTTTTGGGCCGCACCCAGTGGTGCTCGGTCTTATTCCTGGCTCTGTCTGGGGGATCACTCCTGGAAGGCTCAGGGGACCATGTGGGGTGCTGGGGACCAAATAGAGGTTGGCTGCATGCCAGGCTAGCATCTTCCCACTAACTATCTCTCCAGCACCTCTGCCCAGTCTTTGCTTTTTACCACTGGCTGCACCACTGCTGGAATTGGTGCCTCTTTCTTCACAGTTCTAGAACACCAAGGGAAGTGAAGAATGATGGGTGTTTCCTACTCCTCCCCCGCAAAGCTAAACCCTGAGACAATAAAAGGTAAATGGGGTTTCACCATGGAGTCCTGATGAGGTATGGAAAGGCGGTCAGTTAGCCCCCAGAGAGCTATTCTCCAAGATCCCCAATGCAGGGAAATCCCATCTAGTCACCATTATGGAGACCACTTTCCCCTGTCACCCACTGAGGCGGTACCCAAATCCCCGCCTTCTCACAAGCCTATCAATCATGCCAACTCCCAGGTGTGCCTCTCCAGGTATAGGTATGGTGGCAGGTCTGGGGCACCTGCATGAGCAACATGGGAAAAGATACCCCAACTACTGTGTACACCCACTCCCCATCTGCAGCCCCTTTCCCTCCCAGCAGGAGCTCCCAAGCCAAAAGTATTCAAGGGATACAGAGATGCAGTTTGGGGACTTGGGGAGTCAAGGCTGGGAGCCCCCCCCATCTCATTCTGGCCAGCAGTGGTGGCTTGGGGACACACTTGTTCACTTTCTCCACTGCCTGGGCCTCAGCGCCACTTGGGCTGGCCTTGTGCTGCCAAGTCCATCAACCACTTTTCATTTCAATTAGTGGCTTTGAACTCTGGGGGTGACGTCAGCTGAGGCCTCAGAGCCACAAAAAGAAAAACTGTTCAGAAACCCATCCTTGGGGGAGAGATGCCAGAGGGCGTCGCCTTCAGAGACACGCTCACTTTTGGAAGGGGCACAGGGGTGCCAGGAAAGCTTAGCTGAGATCGCCAAGAGCCCGGCCCTCCTTGCAGGCATTGGAGGCTCTTGCTGGAGTGAAGCAAGTGGCTTTGACAAGTGCCAGTCGATGACTCGAAGTCTCCTCCCACAGGCCTGTGGCTCCTGCCAGCCCAGCACGCTCCTTCCCACACCTACTGCCAGCTCTTTCTAGATGCCACGTCCTGGTTATTTCCAACCTGAACATGGAGAGCTGGTGAACTCAGGGTCTCAGACTCTTTCCTGCTAATTTTTGTTGTTGTTGTTTCTATTGTCTTCCTAGTTTTGTTTTGGGGGCTTTGCTTTAGGTTTTTGTTTTTAGGCCACACCCAGTGGTACTTAGGGCTCACTCCTGGCTCTGCACTCAGGATCACTCCTGGCAGAGCTCTGAAGACCATATGCCCTCCTCTCTGTACTATTGCACAGCAACCCCTTTTCTGCTAGTTAAAACTGACCAAGGGCCAAGGGTAACCTAGAGAAAGCTGTGGACATGCTAGCAGGTTCTGGAAAGTTCTCTTTAAGTGATGCTTTACTCCCCAGTCCCACCCAATCCCCCAAATCTGCAGAGGGTTCCTCAACTCAGGGCTCCAATTTGAGAACTTTGAGGTAGAAATCCTTATTTTTCACATCCTACCTGCTATACACTCTCTTGTCCCTAAAGCTGGAGTGTGGCCCTGTGTGGGCCCTCCAGCCTTTCTGTCCAGGTAAATTTTTCTGAACAGAGACGGTTCTAAGAAGGGAGGTGTTGGTTGTGTGTGTGGGGAGGAAAGGAGATGTAGGGTGAGCAGGTGCCTCAGTTTACCAGACAGACCTGGCAGTGCTCATGGACTGTACTTGGCTCTCTGGAGTCCATGTACCAGCCTCAGCAGATCAGCATTTTAGATCACTAGATCAGTCATTAATTTGGCTTGTGTTCAGGGGGCACACCTTATAATACTTAGGGGACCATGCAATGCCTGGGGTGAATCCAGGCTGCATCCATGTGCTCCTGCCTTTGGTCCTTTCTCCAGAGACTTGAGTCTCCTTGATTTTCCAGGTGAGACAGGAAGTCAGCAGTTAGAACTGTAGCAACAGTCAAAGCATTTATGAGGCAGAGGGCCCTATCCTCTTGACCCCCGGGTTTCTATTTTTCCTCCCATCTTGGCTACCACACACTCCTGCCCCCTTTGGGGGGGGGATGTTGGGCCACCCCAGCCTGTGCTTGAGTTGTTCCCTATTGTACTCAGGAGACCATATGTGGAGCAGGTAATGAACCAAGGTCAGCCACACAATATAGGTTCCTTATGGCTGTCCTACCCTCTCTGCAGCCCTTCTCTAGGACTTCCGAGGGTCTATATCCCTGTGGGACCAGATGAGTTTACTCATGGGTCCAGGATTGGCCTCTTCCAATAGTAGGCCCTTGGTAAAAGGTTAGGGGTGGGAAACCCCGAGAAAGAGAGAAGCTGGTTCCCATTATGTCAGTGCACAGACTGGTCTCTGTGTGAGGCCAGGCCCACGAGGCTGAGCAAATAAATGCCCTTGTGTTTGGCAAGCAGGGCACTTGCCTTGTATGTGGAGAGCCAGGTTCCATTCATGGCCACCACATAGTATCCCAAACACTGCCAAAAAGAAGTCCTGGAACGCAGATCCAGGAGTAAGCCCTGCACCGAAACAAAACAATGAGAAGAAACAATTACTGTGGCCCTTTTGACAACCCAGAAGGTATTAAAGCTTCACTTTAAATACGTCCTCCAGCACTCCTTTCTTAAAGAGGGGTCACATCCCAAGGTACTGGAGCTACCTGGCAGTGCGTGGGGGGGGGGGCACACAGAACCAGGAATCCAACAATTTCACCTGCCCCCCCAACCAGGGAGTCCGAGGTGAGGTGGCCCTCCCTGTGGTGGGGTGTCTACCCCTTTGCTCCTGTTGTACAACCCCTAGCACCGGTTGTAGCTCTGGTGTGTCCATTTGACTTTAGCACTTAAATCATGTCAAGTCTCCACTCAGAGGTAGCTAAAGTGATTTTTCCTCTGTAACCTCCTGCGGCTATTTTGATGAGTTGTCCAGATTGAAAAGAACCAGAGTTCTTTCCCTTCAGGTGATTTCCCCTGTGTCCTGACAACTCCCACAGCAGCAGCTCCAAACTATCTGCTTTGTGCTCCTCAAGGAATCTCTGACAAAACCTTTCTCCATCACAATCCTTGAGCTCCTGGGGTCAAGGCTAAGCAGAAGGACTGGGAGTGGGAGGTGGGGGGGTGGCAAGGGGAACCCAGTTCTGTGAGGGGCTTTCAGGCAGCACCTCCAAACACGCCTGCGGTGTTTGGAGGTGAACAGGGTAGGTCTGGGGGGCTAGAGGGGCTCCTCTGCAGAACAGACCTGCTTAATCTTCACCAGGGTCCTCCCCAGGCCCACACTACCCGCACCCCACCTCCACTCCCTTCTCATTTCAAACCCAGGGTCCCAGGTCCTACCCTATCCTTGACCTCTTATCCATTAAAGGGGCTGAATCAGAGAGACGGTCCAGAGGGTGAGGTACAAGCTGGCCTGCATCAAGCAGCACATCCAATCCCTGGCACAGATGGTTCCTGACCCCCACCAGTATCACCAGACATGGCACTGCTTTTCTCCATCACTTCATCACCAGGCCTGAGCACTGAACTGCCAGCTGGTACCATTGGGATCAGGTATTGCTGGGCGTGGTCATGGGGCCCCCAGACCTGCGGGGACCCCTCTACCAAAAGAAAAGGAAGGAAAGAGAAAAAAAGGGGGCTGGGTGTGTTCAGTGGCTGAGCATGGGCTCTGCATGCTTAAGGACAGGGTGGAGCCCAGCATGGCGATGAGAGAGCATCAGTGGGGTGGAAGGAGGGAAGCACCTTACCACACAGCACCTGACAGGGGGAAGCAGCTTCTTTCTAGGCTGGCCCATCTTCACAGGCAGAGTCTGCATGAAGCAAGTCTACTTAATTGAAAAACACTCATAGAATGAGGAACTAAGAGTCTATCAGTCCAATCCAGCAAGCACCCATAGCTGATAGGCATCTTCTGGAGACTGGGGGCTCTCCTGGGCCCACCCCCATCCTGTCCATGCCCACCCCCCACTCCCACCCCCGCTGGTCACTAGTGGCTCCTGTCAGCCTATATTTGGGAGGGGCCAATGTCAATGAAATTTGTAACCAGATTCAAACCCAGTTTTTGTGGTGTGGTGTGCTCTCCTCTCTGTCTGTCTGTCTGTCTGTCTGTCTGTCTGTCTGTCTCTGTCTCTGTCTCTGTCTCTGTCTCTCTCTCTCTCTCTCTCTCTCTCTCTCTGCTCTCCTCTAGGGGTTGAAGAGGGAAGGCGGCTATCCGATAGGAACCAGCCCTTGTCCAGACTATTGAGAAGCTGAGGAGACCTCAGGTGTGGGTCTCCTCTGCCTTTGCCCCTTATCTGACTGAGAGTGAGTAAAAGGATGAGCTTGTGTGAGCTGACACCCTTTACCCTTTATAAGCAACTTATAGGGTCAGGCTCAGGGTATGGACAGCGCCTCTGTGGCAACAACCATCATAAAGTCTCAGAGAGCTTGTGAAGTACCATGGTCACACCCATTTCACAGATGCAGAGGGAAGCCTAACCCTGCACACAGCAGAGCTGGATATGAGATCAAACCTTAAAATTGCTCTTATTTAGACTGAAAGAACAATGATTCAGAGAATGGCCACCCTGGACACTGGAGCTGAAGAAAACAGTTGCCCTGGACACGGGCACCAAGAACAGCAGCCATGGGTATTGGTGCCAAGAATGGCTGCCCTGGACATTGGTGCTGAAACTGGTCACCATGGACACTGGTGCCGAGAATGCCTGTTCTCAACACTAGTGCTGAAGAGAATGGCCACTGGTGTCATGAATGGCCACCCTGGACATTTATGCTGAGGAGAATGGCTACTCTGGACACAGGTGATAAGAATATCTGCCTCAGACACTGATGTTTGTTGATTGAGAACAACCACCATTCTCCCTGGCCAAAGCAAAGGAGCACTCTCTGCCTTCTGGGGGGATGCAATTTTTTTTCGAGGGTGGCTGTAGCTGAACAAAGAGAGGAGTCACAGCAGATTTCCACAGAAATCATGAGTCCATGCCAGACTGAGAGGCGATGACAGAGGCTGCCGCCTTTCAGTGTGCAAAGTGATTTGGGAATGTCCAGAATTTCTTTGGAAGGCCAAAGAGATGTCTCCATGGATTGAGCACATGCTCTGCATGTGGAAAGCCCTGGCACCACAAGGTTTTCCGAGCACTGCTGTGAGCAATCCCAAATACAGAGCTGTGGACAGGCCCTTAATACCACCAGGTATGGCACAGAAAGCGGAAGAAAAAGTTTCTTTGGAGCCTTAAGATATGGCACGAGGCAGAGCTTGGACCTTACGTGCTGGGCACTACATGGTTTCTGAGTACCACAGCAGCAAGAACAGAATTTCTTTTGGTTGACGTCCAAGCAAGTCTGTTCCTGACCTAGAAAACATGACTATTTGGGCTAGGAAATAGTTCTCTTGTTAAATAAACAGCTGCCAAGGGCTGTGGTCAGTTAAGGCAAGTGGCTGAAAAGCGTGTGTTCTCCACACCGCAGAAAAGTTTAGCAAGGCCCAGGTATTGCCCCAGGGCTCACAGAAAAAAGCTCCAAGTTTTTTTTTTAATTCCTGAGTTTTATATTCTGAGGTCAAAGGTAGACCAACTGCCCCATCCCACATTTTAGAACCTACTTATAATTAAAACAATAACAGTACAAATGGAGAAAAGGCTACAAGGGCTGGAGCACAGACCTGGCATGCACATAGCCCTTGGTTTGATCCTGGAAGTACGGCTGGGTGTATAACCCTAGAGGCACCTAGCATACCTGGGAGCTCCCCCCACTCCCCCCTAAAAACACACACATACAGGGCTGGAGAGTTAGAACAGAAGTAAGGCAAACAGGAGTGTGCCTGCAACCTTACAGACCCTCACCACTCCATATGGTCCCTTGAGCACAACAAGAGATCCATGAGCAGAGAGCCAGAAGTAAACCCTGAGCACAGCTGGGTGTACCCCTCCCCCCAAGAAAACAAAAACCTATACAGAAAACAAAATACCAACAATTGTAACTAAAATTATTCTGAGTTTGCCACACAGTGGGAACGCTGATCATCCCATCCTTACATCTGAGTGACCCAGAGCTGTTTCTCTGCATTTTCTGGAGATACCAGTGTGAGCAAATACAAGGTGTTTGATACCAACACCTAACTAAACTCTTGCTCCAGTATCTCCGCTTCACCAACTCTGTTCAATAATGCAGATTTTACAAGCACTGAAATGGAAGCGGCCTGAGCTCACCGCTTTCCCAAAGAAAAACACCAAGTAAACAGGATTTCTTGATGAGCCTCAGCACCACAGAACAAACTTGCAGCACTTAGAGCAATCTCATTTGCAAAGGAGCTGCAGCGCTACACACAGCCCACTCGGGGTAGTGCGGTGACCAGCCACAGAACTGAAGATGTCACTGGTCACTGTCCGCGAGCACTGGCACCCCCTTGTGGCGCAGCTCGGAACTCCCAAGCCCCAGGGAGACTGGGCTCTGAACTGAGCTCCAGGAACCCTCTGCCTCAGGAGCTCACAGCTAGTAGGACAGGCACCTTCGGGAGTTCACAGGAGAGAGCTGCTGCCTGCCAGGTGCTGGGTGCCAAGTGGCGGCAAGGGCGCCGATCCTCCATCCAATTGCACAGACACAATCCAACTGGAGATGCTGGGGTTAGTGGGGAAGAGGGTTCTGCCCCTACGCAGCTGGGTACGTGGGGCAAAAGGGGGTCTGTGAGTTAATTAGCTGAGACAGGCTCAGGGTGAAGCTACCTGGGGACCCTGGATGTCCCCCAAATAGAAATCTTTTGTTCATTGTTTGGTTTTGAATCCCACTAACTGTGAGCTTCCCCCTCAGTAATTACGCCTGGCGGTGCTCAGATCAAGGCCATACCTGCCAAACCATCACTCCAGTCCCAAGAGAAATCTTAGGAAGGCTGTGGGATGCTCCCTTCCTCCCTCAGGGAGGTGCGCTAGTTTTACAGGTTAAAATTGTACCCATGGGGTCTGAGAAATAGCATAGCCATAGGGCTTTTGCCTTGTATGCGGCAGACCCTGGAGGGACCCGATTTGATTCCTGGCATCCCATACGGTCCCCCAGCCTGCCAGGAGCAATTTCTGAGCAAAGAGCCAGGAGTAGCCCTTGAACACCACTGGGTGTGGCCCAACAACCAATCAATCAATCAAGTTAAAAAAAAAAGATGTACCCAGGGTTAAAGTGGGAGCTGAGGGCTAGAATTTGACAGAGTGGGCACCCACATTCAGTCTCCTTTAGTGTGCACCCAGCACCCACCACTGCCAAGTCCTCACCCCTCTTCCACTCCATCCGCTCCCCTTCCATTCACAGCCAGAAGAGATGGGTATCTTCTTGCCTCACAGCCAAAGTCAAATCCTTGCAGTTGGCTAGAGGGATAGTGATAGTTATGGCACCTGCCTTCCATGTGGCAGTGATTGTGGTTTGAATCCTGTCAGTACATTACCCCAAGTATCACCAGAATGTGGCACGTAAGCACATCTGGCTGTGCTCCCTAATAAAAACAAATTCCAGGGATTGGAGTGATAGTATAGCAATGCCTGCTTTCTACACAGCTGACCTGGGTTCAATCCACCAGGAATGATCCCCGGACACCGCCAGGTATGCCCCCCTCAACAAAACAAAACAAATTTCCAAATCCTTAAGATGACCTACAAGACCATGCCAATTTCAGACTGCTGCCCCTGCCCACCCTCTAACTGGCCTGCATGCACCCTGGGCCTTCTGCCTATATCCCATCCTGAATCTGCTGTTCACAGCACCCCCTTGCTTCCCAGTCCAGCAGCACAATCTCCAGCCACAATGCACATGGCAAATGTGAGGCCTTACGTTCAAGCCCTGGATATACACAAAAGTCCATTCTCAGGAAGCTCAGGAGTTTCTCATGGCCCAGTGCCACAGGCCAACTTGCTCCTGTTACTTTGCCGTAGAACAGCTGATGCTTGGCGAGCTCAATGAGCTAAAAGGAAGCCTCTGATCTCCAGCCTCCACAAAAGCCAAACTCAGTCCTGGTTTCCATCTTTGCACAAGCTCCAGCTCATGATGAGAACAGATTGAGGAGTCCCTCTACCACCACTCCTCTCCTAAACAGTAAAAAAAAAAAAAAAACCCCAGGGGCCCGGAGAGATAGCACAGCGGCGTTTGCCTTGCAAGCAGCCGATTTAGGACCAAAGGTGGTTGGTTCGAATCCTGGTGTCCCATATGGTCCTCCGTGCCTGCCAGGAGCTATTTCTGAGCAGACAGCCAGGAGTAACTCCTGAGCACCGCCGGGTGTGGCCCAAAAACCAAAACAAACAAACAAACAAAAAAAAAAAACAAAAAAATCCCCAGATAATATGGCTACAGTGATACCCTCACATCACCATTCAAAAAGCACATGTGAGGCCTGGGGTTCTCCTCTGTGCCTGTTAGGGGCGATTTCTGAGCACAGAGTCAGGAGTAACCCTGAGTGCTGCTGGGTGTGACCCCCCCCCAAAAAAAAAAAAGAAAAGAAAAGAACAGGGAACAGCTTTCAAGCAGCAGGAACTTACAGGCATTCAAGCAGTACAAAGACCATGAGAAAAGTTGGGGGTAGGGAAGAGCAAAAGGGGTAGGGAAGGGGACCTGGGTGGGAACACTGAGGGCTGGGGAACTGAGATGGGGCGCATCTTCAGTGGGTGTCCTCAGCGGTCCCCAGAAGAGAAGGAAGCACAAAGAGCTCCTCTGACTCTGATGGAGATGACCTGGAAGGGCCAGGGAATAGGAGTCCTCCTACAAGGGCAAAGGGGCTCCCACCAAGTGGTGGCAGACCTGGGGGGGGGGGGTGGTCGTGGAAATTCTTGATCCTGGGCTGAGTAGCAGGGTGGCTGGGGAAGGGCTCTGAGGAGCAGAAATAAAGTGGCAGCAACACTTTTCCTTAGTGTTCATGGACCCAAAGGCTGGGCAATACTTTAGAACATTCTGCCTGTGGATCCAGCCTCTAGCACCTGACATGTGCTGCACCTAACAGAGATGTTCATGAGGACTGAGGTCTGGGGAACAAAAGTATGAACTCCGTTCATAGGGAACAGACTCCACTTTCTTACCAAGGTATGAGGCTTTGGCTTTGAATCCTAGCATGCAGGGTAGAGACCAAGATGTGGACTTGGCCACACTGGGTCTTGGCCAGAAGGTGGGCACCCTGGCAGAGCCCAAGGTCCTATCTGCACAGTGGGAATCCACTACCCACCTGCCTGGGAGCTCAAGGGGCAGAGGCAGAGACAGAAAGTTGGAAGCAAGTAATAGATGCTCATTAAATAGTCTTTTTTTTTTTTTTTGGTTTTTGAGTCACACCTGGCAGCACTCAAGGGTTACTCCTGTTTCTATGCTCAGAAATCGCTCCTGGCAGGCTCGGGGGACCATATGGGATGCTCCGGCCCCCATTCATTAAATAATTTTAACAGGGCTGGAAAAGATACCAAGTGCATGCAAAAGACCTGGTTTTCACCCCAAGCACCAAATGTTCCTCCCAGCAACACGAGAAGCAGCCCTTAAGCACAGGGAATAATCCTGGAGCATTACCAGGTATGATCCCAAAACAAACAAAAAGTCCTAACAGCTGCCTTTTCCACTGTTCTGCTACTTCTATTTGTTTATCTAATCTTTATTATAACCAGGAGGTATGTATTAGTCAAGGGTTTCCACAGATAGATCCAAACAGGGTGTGTGTATGTGTGTGTGCAGAGACATATATGTTAGGGAAGCAGCTTGCCTCTGTGAGGGCTTGGTGGGTCCTAAGCTGATGGGCAGGCTGGCAGGATGGGCATGCCGGATGCTCTGTTGCCATTACCTACAGGGCTGAAACCCATCTATCATGGACACTGATGTGAGCCCCTCAATGCCCAATTCATCTCATTTGAAACACCTTCACAGAAGACCTGGAGCGAGGTAAGCACATGAATTTGGGCACTGTGGCCCAGGCCAGTGAGCACAAAGAGCCTAGCTTTCCAAGGCAGGTAGAGGGCCAGATCAATGGTACAGTGGGTAGGGAGGGCGCTTGCCTGGCACACAGCTGAGCTGGGTGTGACTCCTGGCACAATGTATAGTGTCTCCCATCCCCATCCCAGACTGCTGGGAATGGTCCCTAAGGGAAAAGCCAGGAATAATCCTGAACAAAGCCAAGTGTGCCCTCCCCAAACCAATCAATAGACAAATAAATAAATAAAGCAAGATGGGAGTGGAAATTCTGCCTCCTCCAATCCCCAGCCCTGCTGCAGAGAGCAGGAACCCGCCTAGGGCTCTGGCTCGAGTCTCACTTCAGCCAGGGCACAGGAAGCTGTTATCACAGGCACACAAGCAATTGCACTGAAATGCCATTTCCCCTCCATCCTTCCCCGGCTGAGAGTGGGAGGTGGGAGGGTTTCCCTGGGTGTGGGGAGCAGATCAGGGGCAGAGGGAGCCCACAGGGCTTATCTGGTTCAACCTTTTCCTGCAGCAGGGAATTGAGGCCCAGAGACTTGCCCAAGATCAAGATTCCAGGTCGACAAGGATAAACTGATAGTTAAACAGTTTAACAGCCAATTTGAGCCACCAGGACTATTTCTTGTTTTTGAGCCACTCCCTTATAAGAACAAACCCAAAACTATTTCTTGTATTCAAGTGGTGCAGGAGGTCAAACCTGGGCTTGTGCATGAAAAACTTGTGTTCAGCTCATGGAGTTCAGTTTCCCAGACCCAGGGGCTAGTGTAAGTTTTCTGCATTCTACAGGTGCTGCAGATCTGCTCATCTGTGTTTAAAAGCAAAGGGGAAACTGAGGCAGAGAACCCCAGGACAGTTTCTGGAGTGTAGCAGACCTGGGGCAGTCCAGTCCCCCTCCTGGGCTGAGTCAAACGCTGCCTAACTGGGGCTCCCCACCCCACTGAGAACATGCGCTGGCAGGGCACCTCCAGAGTCCCTGCCCAGCTGAGGGGCCCAGAAACAAGACCCAGCTCAACCCCACAAAATGTCCCCACAGTGTCACCCCCACAGCTTCAGACTAGGACCTGCAACCCGCTACACCCCCAAACTCTGGCATGCTCAATACAAAGCACCTCTGCACCCCATCGAACACCCTCAGGGCATGTGCCAATGGGTACCCCGATCGTGCACAACAGCCCCGTCTCTGCCTGCTCCTACACCAGGACTCAACTGGCCCCCCAAAGCAAACATACAAACTCAGACCTAAAGACAACTTCACCAGATGGCTGCCCACCCCCATAACTCGTCACCCCCATAAATACAGGCAGCCCTCCTATCCCCACTCCCCGCTACACCCCACCCACACTGAAGCATGCGCTGCGCCCAGTCCCTGGTGACCCCAGCTGACAGCGCCCAGCAAGCAGCTCCCGGACATGCCGGCCTCTCCCTGTCTCCACCCCGTTTGCAAACTCCAGGGCGCCCTGGCACCTGAGAGCGACGCCAAGGCAGGTGTGTGTGTGTGTGGGGGGTCCCATCAGGGTCGCAGCCGGTCACCTCCTGAGTGTCCAACCCTGTGCCTAGAGCAGGGGCAGGAAGCATAGACACCGAGTCATCCAAATCCTTTGCTCCTCAGAGCAGAGAAAAATCCCTGATCCCCGACCCCTTCCACACCTGCGCAGGGAGAGGCTGAGGTCACTCCACTACCAGCCAGGGGGGTTCTAAGCCGCTTAAAAGCCACCCCCAAAACTCCGCACGCAGCCAGTCGCATCCCACAGGGGAGAGCCTACGGGCTTGCAGCGGGAAATGGCGCAAAAGCAGGTCTAGGTGGGCTGGGGGTGGGAGGGAAGGGGACCCGCAAGGACAAGCACCCCAGAAAGGCCAGGCAGGATGATGCCGGAGACTCCCTTACCTGATTTCCTCCTGGAGCTGCCATAGTCTCTGAAAAAGAAGCAACAACACACAGACATGGTCAGGGCTGTGCGGAGGAGCCAGGGGGCTGCGGGGCTGCTGCGGGCGCCCACGGGCCGGCTGCTCATGTGATCCCCGCGGCCGGCCAGCAGCCGCGCGCTCCGCAGCCGCACGCGCCGCACCGCTCCGCAAAGCACCGCACCGCGCGCTGCGCCTGCCCGTGGGGTGGCCCGGCCCGCGGGATCGGCCGCCCCGCCCCGCCCCACCCCGCCCGCGGCTGGCCCGGAGGCTCCCCACCCCGCTCGCGTCCCCGGCGTCTCCCAGTTCCTCGCCAGCGCGGGGTGGCTAGGCAGGTTGTCACGCACTTCGCGCACGGGGAAACGGAGGCACCTCCGGGTGTTATGGGGCGCGCAGGCCCTGCCTAGTCTTTCCCGTTCCTGCATCACGCCCTGGAGGCCTCAGGCCCCTTCTGGAATGTGTGTCTGCACCTCCCCTAGTCCTCCTAGGCCCCCCAAAACTCCCTCTGTCCTGCCAGCTCAGGCAGCTCTGATAGCCTACTAATGATTCCGGACCACTCTGGGGTCCAGTGGTCTAGAGGTCACACCGCTGCCAGCTGGCTGTTATGTTAGTTATTGGAGGCTGAGAACCTGGGGGGCTCTAGTGGGGGTGCAGGGCAGGGTAAATAAGGTCAGAAAGGTAAAAAGAAACTCAGCTTCTCCAGCTAGCATAGGTTCCAGTCTTCTCTCTGCAACTGGCCTGACTCAGTTAACAGCCCAGTCTGACCCCAGGGCTTCCCTGGGGACAGAAACCAGCAAGAGAGAGTTTGTTGTTGTTGTTGTTGTTTATTTTTATTTTAATGGGCAGGCACACACTGGGTGATGCTCAGGTCTTACTCTAGGCTCAGCATCCAGGAATCCCTCTTGGTGGAGCCCAAGGCACTCTCTGTGGTTCAGGGGGTCAAATCGAGGCTCCCTTGCAAGGGAGTGCCTGCCTGCAGTAGGCTCCAGCCCCAGGAGAGTGGATTCTTTCTCATAACCTCCTCCAGGGCTTTTTCCGTCCATGTTCAGCCTTCAGGCACTTCCCAGGCCTATCAGCAGTAGGTGCTAGTATTCAGGAAGGAGCCCAGGGCCCTCATGATTTCCTGACCTAGCTGGGGAAGCATCCCAGCACTGGCTCCACAGTAGTAAGTGTACGCGTGTGGGGTCCCAGTGGGGGTGCAGTGCAAGGTAAATGAGGTCAGAAAGGGAAAAAATCAGTCTCCAGCTAGCACAGGTTCCAGTCCTGTCTCTGCAACATGCACACACATGCGCACAGACACACACACACACACACACACACACACACATACACACACGCATGCACGCGCGCGCGCGCGCACACACACACACACACACACACACACACACACACACACACACACACGGGAAAAGTTTCCTTGGCGAGACGAAAGGAATGCCAACAACCTCTCTGGCTACTGAACTGGCAGCCCGATGGCATTCTGGGCTAGCAGGTTTTGGGGGAAGAGCCTTGAGACTCATATTTTGAGTTGGGGGCAAGCGGAGTGGAGGGTGGCATCTATCTAGTTCTGAGGTGATGTCTCTGGGAACCAGGACAAGGGCGAGATCCTCCTGCCAGGCTTTGATTCTTCCCAGCTTGGACTGAAACCCCAGAGAAGGGGAATGTGAGGGTACATTCCCATAGCCCTGGGCACCCCAGAGGGCACCCACACCCTCCATGAAAAGGGAGTTTGCCCTTATGCTGTCTGACAGGCTGGAACACAGGCTCAGCTCTTGCCAGTGGCTGGGCTTGGGTGTTGAGAAACTCCCAGGGAGAAACCAGTATGGGGGACACGGAGTCTCTTCATGGCCCAAGGAAGCAGTAAAGGGTTAGTAAGGCCAGATAATTCTGTTCGTGTCTCTCCCTAGCCACATGGCTCAAGTAGGGCTACCTGTCTTCTGGGACAGCAGAGCTGTGTCCACAACATGCCCAGGTGCCTGGCTCTGAGGGGGTGTTTGCAACATGCCTGGGTGCCCAGCTCTGTGGGGGTGTCTGGGACATGCCTGGGGTACTTGGCTCTAGGGATATCCCGAGGATGGATTGTGCTGTGCTGTGGTTCCAAACTTGCCTCCTGAAGAGCTAATTCCCATCTTTCTGCAGATGGAGGAAAGGGAAGGGCAACATGGGGAAGGGAGCCCCCACTTTCCAGGGTGGACACAGGAAGTGCAGCTGTTGGAGCTGAGATTCTCTCTGGCCGCCAACAGCCTGGGGAAAGGGGGGATACTGGTGGTGCTGGGAGTCATGCCCGGTCCACCTGGTCACCCACAAATAGCCTGGGAAGACACCTCTACTCCTTCATTACAATCCAAACTGGGGGTAACCCAAGAAGCACTCTAATACCTGCACCATCACCCCCACTAGGCCCAAAGCATCCCTAAGAATTCCCATCGCTCAGTAAGAAAACTGTGTTCACAGGGGACAGAAACTTCCAGACCAACCCCTGGCCTTCAGCAGTGCATCACCCACCTGGGTCTTCTGAGGCCCACAGGTATGCCCTTGTCAGGCAGGAGAGTTTGGGGAAACAGATAGGCAGGTGGGGGTCATGGTGGTGGGTGAGACTCTGCCCCGAGCAGGAGGGCTGGAGCTGCAGAGGCTGTGGGGGTCAGGGGAGTCCCCAGAGCAGACCATGCTGTCCTGGGGGAGGGGCCATGACTGGGCTGCTGGGCTGGCAGGCGGGCACACTCCAGGGCACATAGCACTTGGTGTATGGGCACCACCCAGAGGAAGCCTGTCCAGGCGGGCACCTTCTATCTGGCATATTTTTAGCTGCTGAATATGTGAGGAAGCAGCTTAAGTATCAGGCTGGGCCTTTCCTGCCCTTTCATACCAGGTGTGGCCGGGAGCAGACAGGGAATCCCCAACCACACCGCAGACCCTCTGGGGGCCCTGAGTTGCTACTGAAAGCCCTTGATCCACCCAGGATAAGGCTCCCCAGAGCTCAGGGTCCAGCCCTCAGTGATGAGCTGCTGAATCACTATCTCCCTGGAACCACAGGAAGTATCTCCTCATTGATGGCCCACAGCCTTGGGTGCTGTGCCCAGAGCTGGCTCCTTTAGGACTCTCAGCCTTATGTGCTCAGGGGAACCCAGACCCCAGGACTTAGACCCTAGCACTTTGAAGGCTCAAACCAGAAGTCTGAGACTATCCTCCATACTCTGGTGGGGGGTAAGGCAGGTACATCTGCATCTCCACCCCAATTAATTTTAAAAATTTAGGGGTGGGTCTGGAGAGATAGCACAGTGGTAGGGCGTTTGTCTTGCAAGCAGCAGACCCAGGATCAATAGTGGCTCGAATCCTGGCATCCCATATAGTCCCCCATGCCTGCCAGGAGTGATTTCTGAGCACAGAGCCAGGAGTAACTCCTGGCAACTGCCGAGTATTGCCCAACAACCAAAAAAAAAAAAAAAAAAAATTAGGGGTCTCCCAAGTGATGCCAAGGAAGTCTGGGGGCCCCAAAGGCAATTCTTGGCCAACCAGGTCCTCAGTTTAGGACATGGGCCTTGGATGTGGTGCTGCTCCAGCCAGGGGACCTGGGATACTCCAGCAGTGCTCGGAGCCTCCAGGACCACACCCTAAGGTGGTTGGGAGACCACATAGTACAGAGATCATGCTAAGGGTATGTCCTCTGCTCTGTACTCTTTCTTGACCCCTGACCTGCCCCAACAGAAATGGGGACTCAGGGGACTGGAGTGATGGTACAGAGGGTAAAAAAATAAAAGGTGCCTTGCATAGGGCTGACCCCAGTTTGATCCTGGGCACAGTATTGGTCTGCTGAGCCTATCAGGAGTGGTCCCTGAGTGCAGAGCCAGGAGCCAGCGTGAGCACTGCTAGGTGATTAATAAACACAAGAACAGGGACTTTTGCCCATCCCTCGGGTGGGGCTCGGCTCAGCCTTCCACATAGGGGCACATCTCTGGAAGCCCAAGGGCTCTAGCTTAATGTCTACCGCCTGCTGCTAGCTGGGTCCTCGGTCCATTTCTCCTCTCTGTAGAACAAAGATGTCACCTAACTTCAGGGTTGGGGGACCATGAAACAGCTGTGTATCATGCAGGGCACAGAGATTAATAAGGATTCTTTTTTTTCCCTCCCAACCTTGATCCGGTCTCCCAAATGCCTGTTTGAACATGTCCCTTGTAGGACCCTCAGACCAAAGGAAGGAGTAATAAAGACCCATCAGTATGGGGCACAGAGCTGGGTCTGGAGGAGCAAGGGTCCAGCCTATTTTCAGCGCAGTCTGTCCATCTCCATCTGTCCACGGTCACTCCCTACAGAACAACTAAACAGGGTGCAAGTGCCACAACCATGCTTTGGGGATGACACGGACCTATGGGGGTGAACTTGCTCTGGAACTTCACCCCTGAAAGAGTGGCCTGCTCAGAATCACAGGGAAGACTTGCAACACTCCCTACATCTTCTAGGGTTACCCAGAGGCTCCCCAGTTCCTAGGGGCACCCAGAGGATCCAATTTGCCTTACCTCCTCCCCACTCCCATTTTCCTGGCTGACACATGTGAGACCCCCTGCCAGAGCCCCAAAGAGCTTGTGCTGGAGACAGTGAAGAAGGGAGACCCTAAAGGATCTGGGACTTCAGTGCAGGCAAGGAGCCAGAGGTGGTGGTGACCCACTTTACGGAGGGGAACACAGAGGTCTTAAAGGCTGCCACTGCTTGACCAGGCTAGACAGAAGTTCCCAACACTTGGGGCTGAAGAGATAGCATGGAGGTAAGGCATTTGCCTTTCATGCAGAAGGACGGTGGTTCGAATCCTGGTATCCCATATGGTCCCTAAGTCTGCCAGGAGCAATTTCTGAGCATGGGACCAGGAATAACCCCTGAGCGCTGCCAGGTGTGACGGAAGGAAGGAAGGAAGGAAGGAAGGAAGGAAGGAAGGAAGGAAGGAAGGAAGGAAGGAAGGAAGGAAGGAAGGAAGGAAGGAAGGAAGGAAGGAAGGAAGGAAGGAAGGAAGGAAGGAAGAAGAAAAAGTTCCCAACACAGAAGTGACACCCACTAGGCTATGGGGTGATGGGAGGACACACTCCTGTAGAAGGGACCCTGTGCAGGGAGTGGATGGACAGCTGGGCCAGGTGCCATGAAGGGCCCAGGGCCACCAGCTGGAGCACCCCCTACTCTCCAATTTCATCAGGGACAGCCAGGCACACACAAGCAGGAACCTGAATTCCGTGTCTGATGTTCTTGCCTTCACATCTGCGGGTTGACATGGGCAAGGTAGGCAGGATGCCCATCTGTGGGGCCTGTAGTGACCTTGAAAGGTCACCTTGATCTTGGGGACAGGTGTTGTGAGATGTGGGCTCTCCAGGTATGTAATGCAAGTGAGATCATTACCGACTGACTATGAGCACGTTCTCAGCTCCTGCTGGAGTTTGTGTGGGCACAGGAGACATGACAAATGCTTCTCATCTGCAAATCTGGGGTGAAACTGTAGTGACCAAACTCCAAAGAAAGGGCAAGAAAGCTCACATTTGCTGACAGTTCCTGTTGCAAGGTATGGCAATGATCATAGTCTGAGTGCAGAGAGAGTGCATCCCAGGAAGCAGGTCACCCAAGGTGGCTTCCTGAAGGAGGAGGCCTGGAAGGGCTGATTCCATGGAGAAGTGACAGCTGGGAATGCTCCCCAGGAACAAGCAACTGTGTGGAGGAGGGTGGACATGCAAAGGGACAGGCAAGGGATGACCAGTAAGGGGCTTTATGCCCGGAGTAAAAGATAGAAAGTTCTGGATCAGGAGTCCATGTGGTCAGCACATTGGTCAGGAGGTGAGGGTGATCGAACACCAGGGGTGGAGTTTGAGGTGGTGACCAGTGTAGGAAGGAGGCTCCAGGCTGAGGCCAGGACTGAGCACAGTAGGGAGAGAACAGAGGAAGTGAGGAAGACCAGGAGGTCTAGGATTGTTTCACATTTAGCCATCTTTGTGTCTTCTGTCTGTGTGCCTCTGTGGTTTGTCTGCTGTCTGTGTTTCTGCTCTTTGTGTCTGATGTTTGTCTGCTGTCTGTCTGCTGTCTGTGTGTCCTTGTGTATATCTGTCTTCTACCTGTTATCTGTCCTTATGTGTTTCCGTGTGTTTGTCATCTGTCTGCTGTCTATGTGTCTGTGTGTCTGCTGTCTGTGTACCACTGTGTGTGTGTGCTGTCTGTGTGTCTGCTGTCTGGGCTGGGATGTGGGCACCTGACTACAGATCTCTGCTTTAAAGACATACCAGTCTCACTCTCCATGTGCCATCCTCGCCTACCTCCTAGTTCTCCGGAGCCTGCAGAGCTGAGTCTAAAATCCAGATAGAAGGGTTTATACATGTCAGAGTCAGGCCAGAGGATCTGAGTGAAGGGGCTGGTTCAGCTGAGGGCTGGGGAATGTTGGCCCTTGGCCCCACTTGGCCCTTGCCTGGTTTCTGTTCTGGCTTTTGAGCCATTTGCACGAAGATCCCCAGGGCAATGGCCTGCAAGGAGGGGGGGGTGAATGAAATGCCTGCATAGTACCCACCCCCCCATGCCCTGAGCTCAACTGGGGTTCTGAGGGCCCCTGTGTGCACTGAGAACCCACCCTTCTCCCTTCTCCACAGGGCTCTGCTTTTCAAGGGTTCGGAGAATGGACCCCATTGTGGTCACAGACAGTCCGGAGAGGCCGGAATTCCTGCCCCAGGCACAAACACTGACTGACCCACAGAGGGAAGGGGGAAGGGGTTGGGGCCAGGCTGACCGAGGCTGATGCAAAGGCCAGTGCAGACCCCAGAAGTCTCTCCAGCACTTCCTGCTCCCCAGGAATCCCAGCCAGTGTCTGCCATGGCTCCAGCCCTGCTAAAGGACAAAACTGGCACCATCTGGGCAGAGACCCTGTCGTGGTCCAATGTATAGCATGGGGGCCTGGTTGGCACTAACTCTGCAACCCAGCCCAGCTCATCCATGATGGCAGCTGGCGCTATCCCTGACTCCCTAGACTGAATGTAGGGCTGGGGGTGGAAATATGACAGGGGCTGCTCAGGGGCTACTCGGTGCCAGGGTTGACCCCAGCAGTAGCTGGGATGCCAGGACCAGACCTGAAACTAGGCACCTCACATGCATCACACTAGGGA
The DNA here is from genome assembly GCF_024139225.1 of Suncus etruscus. NCBI lineage: Eukaryota > Metazoa > Chordata > Mammalia > Eulipotyphla > Soricidae > Suncus > Suncus etruscus. The sequence continues at coordinate 47,604,015 of NC_064864.1, forward strand.
AGTCCCAGCAGGTCTCATTCTCTGGGCCCTGACATCTCCCTGTGCAGGAATGAATTCCAACCCACCCGGCTCATGGCTCCTCATGTGGCTCATCTGCAAGGTCACTCCTGTTCCTCTCTAGAGAAGGGAATCAGAAAGGGGTGCGGCCTGCCCAGAGTAACACAGTGTGAGGGACAGGGACAGGACCTGAGCTTTGGCAGCTTTGGTCAGGCTGTAGCTGGCTGGGACATCAGGAGGTGGATGAAGCTGGGAGCTCAAAAGAAACCAGTGTCAAAAAGAAAAAGAAACCAGTGACCCCAGGATAAGAACACAAAAGCCCTGAGCCCTTCAGTTCCAGGGGTCACAAGGTCTCATGCTTCAGGGACCACAGAGGCCAGGTGGCTTCGAGTCCAGCATAGTCAAGCCTCATCCATCTGTCTGTTAGTCCTGAGTGGTGTTATACAGGCTCCCTGGGGGGTGAGGGAGGGGACAGGAGTGCCTTGGTGAGGTCCCCCCAGTCTCTGATGCCCATTACACCTGAGTGAGGACAGGGGGTTTACTGCCCCACCCAGAGATGATTTTTTGTTTTGTTTTGTTTTGTTTTTATTTTGGGTCACACCCAGCAGCTCTCAGGGCTTACTCCTGGCAGGCTTGGGAGATCATATGGCAGGGGTCTCAAACTCATTTTACCTGGGGGCTGCAGGAGGCAAAGTCGGGGTGATCCTTGAGTGCAAAGTCAGTAGTAAGTCTTGAACATTGGGGGGTGTGACCCAAACAACTAAAACAAAACAAAACAAAAAAAGATTCCTCTAGGGCAGGGCCACAAAATGTTGTATGGAGGGCCGCAAATGGCCCACGAGCTTCGAGTTTGAGACCCCTGCCATATGGATATGGGGATTCAAACCGCCGTCCTTCTGCATGCAAGGCAAATGCCCTACCTCCATGCTCTCTCTCCGGCCCCTGGGGGTGACTGGGGGTGATCTTTGTACTCAATAAAAATGGTAGTTTTGGCAGGCAGAGAGGGCCATGCTATGTAGAAGACTGCCAGACTACATGTGGTTCACCCTCAGCCTGGTCTGGATTATTTCTTGTGCAACCCTGATTCAGACCCGTTCACCTGGGGCTGGAGATACAGCGCATGGGGTGGTTTTACAGCAGGAGACTGCCCTGTTGTCTAGCAGCTGCCAATGATGAGGCCCAACACTCGGGGGCTTTACAGACCTGCCAGTTATGGGCCCATCTGATCTAAGATCTCTAACCCCCAAGAACGCTGCCTGAGTCCCTGAGTGTGACCTCGGGAGGTGGCTCACGGTGCCCTTTCCTTGGGGTGGGCATCAGCCTCTCCTCACTTAGTCTGAGTGTCCTATGGGGTGCCTATCTCAGCCCCCCTGAATCAGCCCCGACTGGTCATCTGGAGAGGCTCAAAGCATTGCTCTTGGCTACCAGTCTCCATCACCCTCCTAGAGGCCTGGGAAGGGTCAAGCATGTCCAGACCAGGATGAGCACTTGACTCCAAATCCAAAACTCTTGGTCTAGATCTCACCTGTCTGGTGGCATCAGGCCAGGCCCTGGCCTTCATTTCTGCAGTTGGACTGACTAAAGAGCGCGTGGTGTGACAGCTCTGAGGTCCAGGGTGCATGTAGCATCTGCCTTCCTGCCATCCTTGAACTTATCCAGGACAGCTGAGCATGTCTCGGGGGTATTATATGGAGCGACCTTGACCACCACAGTTAGTGGACATCCATCTTTTCACCGCGACCATGTGCCATGCTGTGTGCTGTTTTACTGGAGGACCCCCCCCCTACAGTACTTGGGGCCATGGAGGAGGTCATGAAGTGCCAGGAGTCAAAGTCAGGGTCTTGAGCATGCCAGGCCTAAACCCCAGCCCTCCAAGCCAGCTCCCTGGCCTCTACAATTGCCTCATCTTTGTCTTTTTGGTTTCGATTTTGAGTCATACTCAGTGTACTCTGGGCCTACTCCTAGTTAGGCTTAGGGACCCGATGTGGTGCTGGAATTATAGGGGGCAGGTCTATCATGTCTATCATGGCTCCGTGGTCACATGACCTCTGTGTCTGGGGAAGGAGTGTCTAGATAGACCCACAGACCAATGACTAAACGTGCAGTTTTCTGTAAAGTGCCTGAATGCCCGAAATGTGGTGGTGGAGAAAGTCTGTCCCTGACACTGGCCTGCGCCCTCTGACCTGTGATTCAGGGGGCAGGTGAGGGAAATGAGCAGAGAAGTTGAGGCATAGCAGACCTGCAGTCCCAGGTTGCAAAGACTTTCTGTGGAATATGGGATGAGGTCTGAAGTGGACACCCAATTGGATGGACCGTATCATCAGGGAAGGTGCCCACCCTGCCTAGTTGAGTTGGTGCTTTGGAAGCCAGGCAGGGCTTACCTTGGAATTGTCCAAAAACTTTTGGAATTGTCCAAAAAACAGAGCAGCTCAGGAGGGTAGGAATGCCCCCAAATATATGTGCCCCTCTTTTCCCATGATCAAACAGAAAAGCTGAGTGTTTCTGGCTCTAACACTGACACTGAGCAGTTGTGTTTGGGGTGGGGGAGGACATACATCAGAGGCGTGGTCTCCAGAACTGGGGAGGGGGAGCTCCCAGCATACAGAGTGCAGCCCTGGCTTCAACCAGGCACCTAAATAAATAAAATGAGTAAACTGCATATGATAAAAGTTTTGTTTTGGGGCCACACCCAGTGGCATTCAGGGCTTACTCCTGGCTCTGCACTCAGAAATAGCTCCTGGCAGGCTCAAGGAACATATGGGATTACAGGGATTGAATTTGGGTCAGCTGCAAGGCAATTTGTAAGGCAAATGCCCCACCTGCTGTGCTATTGCTTTGGCCCTCATTAGGTTGTCTGAGAAGATGCCTCTCTCATTCACTGAGCACTAAGCAGGCCAGGCCCTGAAGGGTGGAGAGCCCTAAGCAATGTCAACGGAGTTGGGGGGCTGTTTGTGGGGATGGGGCTGTGTATAGGAGTGAGGTTGTGTGTGGGCGACATCTTGGCTGAAAGGCCCTGAGCGATGTTCTCCGTAAGCTCAGATCCCAGGAAAAAGTGCAGTTGAGGTGAGTGTCTGTGTTCTGGTGCCCTGTGTTGGAGGCTGCAGTTCTGTGTCTGTGTTGGGAAGCTGTTGTCTTATATTGGGGGCTGTTGTTCCAGGATGGTGGCAGGGAGCAACCTTATGTTTATGGAGTTGCCAAGTGATGATCGGTTTGTGTTAGGTGGGTTTGGGGTTGTTTCCAGGGCTCTAACTTCTGGAACCTGATTCAGGGCTGTATCCCTGTCAAGTTCACATCTCTGACAGTTTCTGGGGGCTAGCTCTACTGGAGTTTCCAGAACCAGCCTCACTGTGCTGTCTGGAGGGTGCGGGCAGCTTCTCTGAGAAGCATAAAGCCCTCTGGGTGCTCTGGGGCCAGTGTTCTCTCAGAATAACCTCGAGGCCTTGAACCTGCAACTCTCCAGGCCTGGGGTCCTGTGAGAAATCTGAATTTTCCTCAAGGAGGGGCCCAGTGGTCCTCTCCACTGTCCTCACCCTCACACTGGGCATTGCCATAGGACTTGATTGATAAATTCCCCTGTGGCTGGTGTTATGGTCAAAGGGGTGCAGATGCAAAGAAAAGGCTTTGAGCCCAGACTCTGAGCTGAGACATGAGTAAAACAAGAGTGAAGCGTCTTCATCTGCATAAAGGCCGGAACCTTATAGAACTGCACAAAAGCCTGATTACCAAACAGGGCAGCTCAGGCTCAGGGCCCCGCTGGCCCATGTCAGGATCCTGTAATCTGCTTCGCGATCACAAGGTGGAGCCATACACACACAGATCCCAGGAAAGGGTGAAACGGAAGCGCGTCTCCCTTAAAGCGGTGGTTCTCAAATCGTGGGGCTCGCCCACCAGGGGGGGGCGCGAGGCTCCGTGAAGAGGGGCGCGTTTGACCTCGGCAAACACTGTCATAACAAGCTAAGCCCCGTGTTTATGTCTCTGGAGCTGAGAGTTGCTGTGTCCTGCTTCAAACCCCGCTTCGGAAAGCTATGCATTGCAAAACGTCCTCATTGTAGCCATTAATCCAGACATCACCTCTGATCAAAAAATCAGCTCAAATTATTTTATATATTTTTGTTTTGCAGGTTAAAGTTTTTTTTTTAATAAAGATACTATTTACAGTCACGCTGGGGGTGTGAAAAATGTTTTCTTCTTCCTAGAGGGGCATGACAGAAAATAATTGAGAAGTATTGCCTTAAAAGGATGCTAAAGGCTGATCAGCCTTGGGACAAATAAGGCCGGACACTAACCAGCTGCCTGTTTCCATGAACACCTTCTGTTTTCAAAGCCATCACCAAGCCCGGCTGTCACAGGGTCAATGGATACTGACAGGGATTCAGACACAAACAGTGAGGGACCTTCTGCCCTTACTTGATGCTAAAGTAAGAAAAGGTGAACAACTGCCCACATATACGGGCCCTGGAGCAGCTGAGCAGGATTCAGTGAAGTGAAGGGCAGGCCAGGGAGTCTCCACTCTAATTCCCAAACTCCCAGTCTCTGGGGGCTTGTGAGGGTGAACTCAGGTTCCTGATGCTCCTAGGCCTGGTGAGGGAGAGGCAGTCATCCTGTAGTCCACAAGAGACTGGTCCATTCACAGATAGGGTCTGGGCACCAGGAAGGGCACCAGGAAGCCTATCAGTTTCCACTCACTGGTCTTTTGCTCCAGGTCTGGGCTGAAGAGAAGATCCTGTCAGTGAGCACTATGGTGGCCTAGAATTCTGGGGCCTTAAGGGCACAGCCACACTGCCCAGGGGACCAGTTGTTACCAATAGGCAAACTGCTGGTCACAGGGGTTGGTTATACCAGCTCACAACCTCAGCCTGGCAGCAACCTGACTAAATCCCTGGCAGTGGGGCCCTGGCAAACAGTGGTCAGGGGCTGTCCCGGAACACGATGAGCCAAGGCCTGTTCTGGCACACAGTGGGCCAGGGTTGTCCTGGCATGGCATGGGTAAGAGGTTGTTCTAGCACAATGTAAGTGAGAGGGTGTCCTGGTACAGAATGGGTCAGAGGCTGTGCCAGCCCCAGTCCATTCCCAGCTCAGGGTTCTGTGTGGCCAGGCCTTTGGGATGGCCGCCTCCCTTCTCAAAGGCATGTTGGGACTGTCCAGGACAGGACAGAAGGCAGGGAGAGGGTGGTGGGGCAGACCCTGGCCAGAGGGCTCTTTGGGCATGTCAGAGCACAGACAGCTGGTATCTGGCTAGAGTCTCTCCCACCCAGGCCCCAAGAACATTGGCCCATTGTTCTGGGCCATAGCAGAGGGTGGTTCTGTGGCCCTGGAGCCCGGAACAAAAAACCTGTTTAACAAGGCTCCTCCCATGCAATTTCAAGAATTTGGTTGGGTTCTGGGTGGGCCTGAGTAGAACAGTCAGAGCTGGGAGGAGGAGGCTCTCAGTCAGCCCCAGTGTGGGCAGAGAAAGGGCCCTGGAAACATTGCAGCCCCAGACCATTGGGATAGTCCTACCTCAGGATGTCTGAGAAGGAAAGGAGTGGATCTGACATGGAGGACACTGGTATGAGCCAGAGGCTCATTTCCCTTTCTGATCTTCTTCCTCACAGTGTGTGCACAATCTACACATGTCACACAATCATTCTACATCATACAGACATGTATCACACATCATACATTTATTATACACATCACACACATGTGTCTACCTATGTGCCCATATCAGTCGCATGTACATTCTCACAGATGCATATACATACATCACACCTTCATACAATCTCACAGACACTTATCTACATGCACACACATCACACACAGATGCATTAGACATAGACACACATGTGCATGCACACACACAAGTGGGGCAGAGAATATTTCACCTGGAACATTCTTGAGAGGGACTGACAGGCTAAGCAGCAAATTCTATAAAAAAAAGGTACGTGTTGGGGGCTGGGCGGTGGCGCTAAAGGTAAGGTGCCTGCCTTGCCTGCGCTAGCCTAGGACGGACCGCGGTTCGATCCCCCGGTGTCCCATATGGTCCCCCAAGCCAGGAGCGACTTCTGAGCGCTTAGCCAGGAGTAACCCCTGAGCGACAAATGGGTGTGGCCCAAAAAACAAACAAACAAACAAACAAAAAAAAGGTACGTGTGAGGAGAGGGGTCTCTGAGCAGAGAGGTGTAGGGATAGGTGTAGGGCTCTTTTCGGGGGCATGTTCAGCTGCAGGAAGAGCCAGAGCAGAAGGATGGGCAGGGGACGGTGGCTGGCAGATGTGAGAGGCAAAGCAGGAGTGAGGGAGGCCCAAGGGCCAGAGCAGAGCCCTGCAGGCATGTTGAAATGTTTTTCCATGGGGCTGGAGTGACAGCACAGTGGTAAGATGTTTGCCTTGCATGCAGTCGACCATGGAGGGACCCAGGTTTGATCCCTAGCATCCCATATGGCACCCCAAGCCTGCCAGGAGTGATTTCTGAGTGCAGAGCCAGAGCACTGCTGGATGTGGCCAAAAAAATAAAAACAAAAAACAAAAAAAATAGATGCCTTTTCCTTCCACCGCTGGGCAACAGGGCATGGGGAGCTAGACAGTGAGGGGCGACTCATGGAGGAGGCTGAAAGATAAAGCGGCCTGGCCCAGGCAGCAGCAGGGGGGCTGGGATATGTAGTCGAGGCCCAAAAGATGGGCCACAGAGATCATTGGACTGATGCACTGACACAGCCAACTGTGGGGGGCAATCCCCAGCACCCCAAATCTGGAGCGATCCTGGAGTGCAGAGTCAGGAGGAAGCCTTGAGACAGCTGGGTATGGTTCCAAAACAAAACAAAAAGAAGCCTGATGAATTCTCCTTCTCTTCCTCCTCCTCCTCCTGAGCCAGAGGGGCTATTCCTCCTCTGTGCTCAGGAGTGGCCACTAATGGTGCTCAAGGGACCCTGTGCTATGTGTGCAAGTGTCTTAATCTTTGTACTATCTTTCCAGGCATTTTCCCCCAACAGCCGTGAATTCAGAGAGGAGCAGCCATACATAGGACACAGGGTGTGACAGAAGCCCTGACTGGAATAAAGCCAGGATTCTTTTACCCACTGCAACAAGACAGATCAGCCAGGGGACACCGCTGTATAAGGGCAGGCTAGGGCATGAAGTCTTTCTGGGGGCTGGGAGCCCCATGATTACTCTGTGCTAGTGTCATCAAGGGGGCATCTTTGACCCTCTTTCTAGAACATTCTTTCTAAGTGGGTCAGCTGTCTAGAATCTAACTTCTTTTTTTTTTTTTTTTTTGCGGTTTTTGGGTCACACCCAGCAGTGCTCAGGGGTTATTCCTGGCTCCATGCTCAGAAATTGCTCCTGGCAGGCACGGGGGACCATATGGGACGCTGGGATTCAAACCGATGACCTTCTGCATGAAAGGCAAACGCCTTACCTCCATGCTATCTCTCCAGCCCCTAGAATCTAACTTCTTAAACTGTGCCAATTACCCTTTGGTGGTGGTGGTGGTGGCGGTGGTATGTATGTGTGTGTGCGATGTGTGTGTGTGTGTGTGAGAGAGAGAGAGAGAGAGAGAGAGAGAGAGAGAGAGAGAGAGAGAGAGAGAGAGAGAGAGAAAGAGAGAGAGAAGACAGACATCACTTAAAGAGAAACATGGTTTAAAATAAATGTCTTGGGTCAGAGTGGTAGCACAATGGATAGGACATTTGCCTTGCATGCATCCAACCCAGGTTCAATCCCCAGCATCCCATATGGCACCAGTGGTGTTGCCCCAAACTCAAAAATTAAATGGATAAATTTTGTGATTTATTTTCATATATGTCTGATTTGTACCAGGATTATATACCTGACTATCAAAGTTGCATGGTATACCAGGCATGCAAAGGGGCTGTGATGGGAGAAGTTGAGGCAGAGCTGCTGAAGAAGACCCAGTGCTACAGTCCAGGGCTGGGTGGGCCCAGGGAGGCCTGAGTGCTAAGATCAAAGTCCAGGTGTCCCCTACCACCCACACTGGGCACAGTTGCCCCCACTGTGCCAGTCTTAGCCCCTGCCCTGGCAGTGTACTGAAAGAGGAACTGATGGTTCTCTGCACGCACACACACACGCACACACACACACACACACACACACACACACACACACACACACACACACACACACAAGCTCTGATCACTTGATAAGCTGCTCTCCAGTCGCCCTAGTCAAAATATGCTGTTATAGGCTGTTACCTGACCCCATGTTTATGCTTCGGGATGGAGAAAGGGCAGCGCCTCAGCCTCCCAGCTGAGATCACCTGTGGGTCTGCATAGGACATGGCCTGTCTCTGCAGCTCCTGGAGGCAGAGCAGAAGCAGAAGCCTTCATGCTCTAGTCTATAATTCCTCCCCTGCAACTAGGAAGGGCTCAGGGTCAGGGTTACCTCAGCAAAGAAGCAGATAGTAACCAGAGAGAAAGGGAGGGCGTTTGCCTTGCACATGGCTGACTCAGGTTCTATGCCCTATGGTCCCAAGAACCCTACCAGGAGTACTTCTTGAGTGCAGAGCCAGGAATAAGCCCTGTGCACTACTGGGTGTGCTGGGAAAGAGAGGTGGTACAGAGGTAAGGCATGCATGTGATCCACCCCCAGCACTGCATGGTCCCCTGCACCACCAGGAATGTGCTTTGAGCATAGCCAATCATGATCTAAAGGCTGTTCCCCACCTCTAAGAAAAAAGAAAGAGGAAGATCTTGACATGGTGGGCTAAAGGCCAAGTATTTCTCAGTTCTTCCCCCATACCAGCCAGGCCTGCAGAGAGGCAGGCACAGAGCCGCTCTCCACTCTGCCCTATGCCTGTCAAGCACTTCCCTTGTGCCAAGACCCTACCGGGGAACCTCAGAGAAGCCACAGGTGCTGGATGGTTGCAGGGGTCTCAAACTCGCGGCCCGTGGGCCGTTTGCGGCCCTCCATACAACATTTTGTGGCCCTGCCCTAGAGGAATCTTTTTTTGTTTTGTTTTGTTTTAGTTGTTTGGGTCACACCTCCCAATGTTCAAGGCTTACTACTGACTTTGCACTCAAGGATCACCCCGACTTTGCCTCCTGCGGCCCCCAGGTAAACTGAGTTTGAGACCCCTGGTTGGAGGGTTTAACTTTAGGCATGGGAGACCAGGAAGATCAGCAGGCAGTCAAGGCTGAGCTGTGGGTATAGGATAACAGTTTGAGAGGCCCGTGCTGACCCTGGCACAACCCCTGACATCCTTCCCGCTACAGTGACCAAATACCACTGTTCTCCAAGCACTTATTGGAGGCTTCTGAGAGGCACTGAGAGTGCACTGGCCCACATGAAGAGAAATGGGGGGGAAGAGAGATGGGGGGAAGAAAGAAAGAGAGAGAGAGAGGAGAGGAGAGGAGAAGAGAGAGAAAAGAGAGAAGAAAGAGAGAAGAGGAGAGAAAAAGAAGAGAGAGGAGAAACAAAAAGAGAGGAAAGAAAAGAAAGAAGAGAAAAGAGGAGAAAAGAGAAAGAGAAGAGAGAGAAGAGAAAGGAGAGAGAAGAGAGAGGGGAAAGAGAAGAAAGAGAAGAGAAGAAAGAAAGAAGAGAGATAAAAGAGAGAGGAGAGAAAAGAAAGAAGAGAAAGAGATGAGAGTTAGAGAGAGAGAGAACCAGACAGCATCAGGGATCTGGGATCAAGCAATAGCCCGTCACAGACACGGCAGCTGCCTAAGTTCAGGAAACTCTCCAAGGTCTCCGTTTCCTCCAGGCTGCTACGGTTCATAAAATGCTACACGCAGGAGCCAAGCATTCCGCACATTGGTGGTTACTTTGATGGTGATTATAAAATCTGCTGGAGCGGCTCGGGGCTGCTGAGTTACTCAGCGTGGACCTGCAGCCTGGTGGCACCTGCAGTTCAGCCAGGAGCTTGGCACACGAAAGAGAGTGGAGGCTACTGGCATCTGGGCAGTCAGCACTGTGCTTTCTGTCAGCACCTCTGCCCCCTGAAACAACCTGTGTGTTTGAAACAACTCACTTGAGAGCCTTGCTCCCCAGCCCTGAGCTGAAGGGAAGGAGGCGAAGGCTTGGGCTAGGAGAGACTAGCAAGGAATAGTCGGCATTCCTTTGGCCCTAGTTTGGGGCCTGTGTCCCACATTCTGAGCCTTCAGGCTGACCTGAGCACTAAAGAGTTCATACCCTTTCAGAGAGGCTAGAACCATCACTTACTCTTTTGGAGGATTGACATCTTCTGGTCGGGCCTCAAAAAAACGAAAGACTTCATCACACTGTGAGATGTGAGGAGGCAGCCGGACTAGTGCCTGTGGAAGACAGGAAGAAAGGATGTTAAGTTTAATGAGACCATGGACAGGAAACCCAAATTGGTATCAGCTTGGACCAATGCAAATAGGAAAGATTCCACCCACCAGGCAATATAGCAACAAAGCAGCTAACTAAGCCATTTTACAACCATCCATCCACTCAACTATTTAAGCATTCATCTAATCATCTACCTAACCATCCAACCAGCCATCCACCTAACCTAATAGTCCATCTAACTGTCCATCCAGTTGTCTGCCCATCCATCTCTACCTATCTACCCCCATATCCTCTTCGGTAACTGAGCAGGTCATTAACAAATCAACTATTAAACATAACTAATCAGTAAATAGAAATAGTGTAAGAGTTAAGGCACTTGCCTTGTAAGCAGCCAAGCAGGTTTGAGCCTTGTCACTGTATGGTCCCCTGAGCAACACCAGGGGTGGCCCTTCCTTTATAAGGATGACTCTAGATCCCTAAGCCCAGAGCCCTCAATATATTGATTCCTGCCTAAAGAATAAGCACAAGACCCTGAGCCAACAAGTCCAAGTTTTATCTCACCAACCCATTCCTCAAACACTAACACTACAATTGATCATTTAATGACAAGTTAGCCATTCTACCAAGGACAAGAGGGTACTCTGACAGAGTTTGATTGGGCCTAGGAGAAATGGGAAGGAGGGTTTAGAGAAAACCTGACAGGACTTCAATATCTCAAGTACTCTTCAAAATATTGTTGTCTGTTTGATTTTGGTGTGTGTGTGTGTGTGTGTGTGTGTGTGTGTGCGTGCGCGCGCACGCTCAGGGTTTATTCCTTACTCTATGCTCAGAGATTACTACAGGCAGAGCTTGGGGACCATTTGTGGACAGAGATCGGACCCAGTCAGTTGCATGCAAGGCACGTGCCTTCCCCACTGTGTTACTGCCAACTCCACCCCCTTGAAATACACTGTTTTATCCTTTCTTATACAGCATCTGGCACATGACAGCTATTTCATATATCTTGCTCCCCGTTTGCCTCCCAGTTTCTGGTACATATTTATGTGTGGTTTTCTGTATGTCTAAAATAAAAGGAATTTACTTTGGCAAAAAATAATAAAGTAGACTGACGTAATCAGGTGGGGCCATGTGTGTGTGTGTGTGTGTGTGTGTGTGTGTGTGTGTGTGTGAGAGAGAGAGAGAGAGAGAGAGCTGGAGGGTGTGGGCAGCTCCCAAGAAGGTGTGGTGGGAGGTGGGGTGGGGGCTGTGGGGCTTGGAGAGCACAGAGGGGAGGGGGTCTCAAATGGGAATCAGGGGCCAGTGGGGAGCCTGGTTCAACAAGGGGATGCTGGAAAGTGGGGGTCTGGGGTGAGTGGGTGCCAGAATCCCTCAGCCCCTGCAGCCTGAATGGTCCACAAAAAGAGCTCACCACAGCGTGAGGCCCTGGAGTCAACTTGAAGCTGAAACAGTGGAAGAGCCTGTGATCCTAATAACAGGCTTAGCACAGCCAAGGCTGAGCCAAGGGAGAGAAGCTGAGATGGCAGATGGGGATGGGTCAGTGATAGACACTAAGGAAGCGGTAGCCACACACACCTGGCCCCTTCCTGGGTGCCTTGTGGCATCCCTGAACTGAGTACACAGTCCTCAGTGCACACAGTCACTGAAGCCCTCATAGCCATGTGGATGGGTAGGTCTTATCATCACAGATAGACCAGGAGACAGGGAGACCCTGCAAAGGCTGGGCAAGAGTTGATATAAAGCTCCAAGCATGCTGGACCCCCACTGCCTATCTGGCAGCAGAGTCCCAACTCTCTGGATAGGGTCTGGCCCTGAATGGGTCCCAGGTCTGTTCTTGTTTGAACATCTACAGAGGAAGGGAACACCCACTTGGTGTGGACTGAGCACTGATACCTGCATGAGGCCGACTCACACCCGCCTGGGCCAGAAGAGACACCAACCAACTGGAGAGAGCAGAACAGACAGCAGCTGTGTCTCTCCTGATACTTTCTGAGGGTCTCCCTCATATCTCTCTCTCTCTCTCTCTCTCTCTCTCTCTCTCTCTCTCTCTCTCTCTCTCTCTCTCTCTCTCTCACACACACACACACACACACACACATGAACAGTGGGACAGGCAAAAAGGAATCGATCACTGCAGGAGTCACTGCTCCATACCAGGCCTGGTCTCAGCCCCTCCTCGCAGCAAGACTGGCCAGAGGGCACCCCTGACCTGAGCAAGGTGTGGATGAGTCTCCTGGGCCTATGGGGGGACGATTCTGTCTCTGGTGTGGGCAGAGACCCCAGGGCCGACAAGCCACAACAGCAGGATGCCCTGTGTTCAAGCAGCAGGAACAGGCCGGCCCCTACATGTGCAAGTTATCAAAGAACATGCTTATGCCTGTCACATGTGCTTCCTCCCTGGGCAGGGCAGAAGGAAGGGAAAGAAGAGAGAGACAGAGATAGGAGGTGAGAGTGAGAGAGAGGGACACAGAGGGAGAAAGAGGGACAGAGAGACAGAGAGGGAAAGAAAGAGAGAGGAAGAGAATAAAATGTTTGAGACTAAGACAGAGGAAAGGAGAGAGAAAGAGGGAGGGGAGAGAGAGAAAGAGGGAGGAGAGAGAGAGAGAGAGAGAGAGAGAGAGAGAGAGAGAGAGAGAGAGAGAGAGAGAGAGAGAGAGAGAGAGAGAGAGAGAGAAGCAAATTAAGACCTGGGTGGGGCAGAAGGGTTTCTGGAAAAAGGGCCTGTAAGGAAGGAGTGGAGGGGTGGATTGGGCATGTTGAGACCAGGGTGAAGCTGTCCCCCAGGACCTGTGTCCAAAGCATGCCAGGCAACTCCCTCCTAACAGAGCAGGACACCCGCAGCCCTGGCACCTGGGTGAGCACAGGGCTCTTCACACAGACAGACAGACAGACAGACAGACAGCAGCATTCTGGGGGCCGAGGGGCATGACAAAGAGGCCATTGGTGGAAGCTTCTAAGTAACAAGAGCCTGAGGGGAGCCACATGAAGAGCTCGACTGTCCCCTTTCAGGCGCACAAGAGACATAGTCTGGGCAGCACCCGCAGACCTGCTGCCAGGCACAGCTCTGGCCAAAACCATTTGGCAACCAGTCCTCAGGGCCTGGGCTCTGAGAAGCCTCCATCCAACCATCTGAAAGTGGCACATGGAGCCAGATCCCTGGGCATTTCTGGCAGTATGACCCCCCACTCAGCTCTCAAATCCTGCCCCTAAATTCTGGGGAGGGACTCTGGGGAGTGTGCGGTGAGGGTCTGGGCAGGCGAGTGTGGACTTATGGAGTCCTAGCTCTGCTGGGCATAGGCTGTGTGATGTTGAACTTGAGAGTCTATGTGCCAATTGCTGGGGGAGGGGCACATTCATGCACATCTGTTAGATTACACCTTATTTTCCCAAAACAAAGATCATCCCTGGTTCCTTGTACTTGTATCTATTTGTTTACAACTTGGTTTTACCCCCACACAGAGATTGTCTTACATGTAAATGTGGACAGTACTGGCTCAAGATAGCCTGAGTATCTGTCTTCATTGTGTCCTTACTGCGTCACCTGGGGATGGTCTCTCAAAAAAACCTACATTTTGGCAGGCAGCTCGCTCTCAACATGGGGTAGAAAACTGCCAGATTACATGTGGTTCAGCCTCAGCCTGGCTTGGAAATTTCGTGCAGCAATTCTGCTTAAGACCCCTTCACCTGGGGTTGGAAATGCGGTGCATGGGGTAATTTTACACACATAAGTGATAGGTTTTTTTTTCCCTCAGTTTCCCCAGAAACAACAACCATGACCCAGGCCCCCTCTGTGAGTAGTAAGAACAAACACTGAGAGTGGCACATACAGGGACTCGATGCTTCAGGAAGCAGCAACCTCATTGGCAGCAAGGACCTGGTTGATCTACAGAGCCTGGAGAGCCGAGGTGGGGACTCTAGTGGAGAGAGGGGGTCCTGGGGAGGGGTGCTGCCAAGCAGCAAATAACAACCCCTTCTTCTGGGCATCTGGGAAGAGGTGACTGGCATGAATGTTTCTAGGGAAAAGGACCAGCAGGGACATTCTTTCCTTTTAATTTCCCTAGCCAGGGACCCCAGACCCAGGAGCCCCCCAGGACTGCTTCCCAAAAATCACAGCACAGGGGCACAAGTGTTGGCCTCGGCTCACCAGACATGTCACCCTGACCCTGGCCCTCCTCCTTTTTCATCTGCAGAGCTCCCAGGATCTCCCTTGCAAGCACAGGTGATGCTGGGGTAGGGACTTTGTGGTCAAATGGTAACTGGACCAGCTATTTCCATGGCTGAGACATATTCTGGATCCCTCGATTTGATCTTCTGGGTGTTTTTTTGTTTTGGTTTGGTTTGGTTTGGTTTTTGGTTTTTGGGCCACACCCGGCGGCGGTGCTCAGGGTTTACTCCTGGCTACCTGCTCAGAAATAGCTCCTGGCAGGCACGGGGGACCATATGGGATGCCAGGATTTGAACCAGCCAACTTGGGTCCTGGATTGGCTGCTTGCAAGGCATACACCGCTGTGCTATCTCTCTGGCCCCTCTTCTGGGTGTTTTTTTTTTTTAAACAATGCCCACAGGTAGATCTGGAGGTGCAGGTCTGCTGGTGACCAGGGACATTAGGTTCACACACATGATGGGGGATAGAACTTTGGCCCCCTTCTTGCTAGGCACGTGTTCTTCCTCTTGTTTTATCTCAGTAGCCACTGAGATCCGTTCTCTTTCAGGGACCCTCTGGCCAGGCCTGGGATCCCTCTGCAGTTGAACAACAGTCAAGCCCTATTTGGGGCCCTGGATCCAGAGAAAATCTCCCTGAATAGCAGAATAATAGCAGTAAGCTGAGAGGTCGAGATGATAACCACGGGGAAATGTTTGATTTGGTTCAGGAGAAACCCTGCCAGTATAAATTTCACATGCAGAAATGGGGTAAAATTTCTCCACATAAACTTGGGGACCCAAACCCCTGAAGCATATAGAGCTTACACTTGTTCACGAGATGAAAGCCTCCAATTTTGCTGAGGCCACAGAACCATTAAATATTAGCTGCATAAGCATGCTGACCATTAAATTAATTTATGGAGTTTAAGAAATACCCCTTTTGATGGACAGCCGGCTCTCAAGTGCCACATAAAACAATCACCTGGCAACACTCAGTAAATTTTCCATGACACCACTTCATCTGCTCCTCCTCCATTTCCAATGAAGGCTGAGAGGGGATAAAAGCCCACACTGCATGGCGTGACTGGCCAATCAGCCAGGGTAGGGGCACCAAGGTTTAGGGAGACTGTGTGCACTTTTGCTGATATTTGCTGTATCTGATCATCTGAACTGCTGGCTGCTCCATGAGCAGAGCCAGCTTCATGGCGTGGGGTGTGTGGGAATCCCTGGCACACCTCAGACCCAGAGCCCACACTCTCCTGCAGGTCCAGAGGTGTTGACCAGCCAAACAGAGAAGCTTGTACGGGGGTCTGTGGATAAAACTCCCAGATACAGGCTCCAGGATATATATGTTGGATGTCCGAGGACAGCTGGAGATATGGAAAGGACTGGTCCTTTCACACAGCACACAGCACACAAAGTACAAGGGTGAGGAGCGAGGCAGGCAGTGAGGATGAGAGCCACTGGGCAGCAGAGCCAGGAGGCGGCTCTGACCCTGAACTGCTGGTGGGTCTGTCCCTAACGACCATTCCAAGCTCACGTCCAGGACAATCAGACGACAGAGCCCAGCCTTCCCTATCAGCAGATGAAAGGTCATAATATCCCCCCACCGCCTTTTATAGTGCAGCCTGGGAGATGGTGTGGTGACACCTGCTAGATGCTTGGTGCCCGCTGCCCTCACTAACCCTAATCAAGTTAGGGATCCCTAGCACTTAAAAACTTTCCCCAGCCATCAATAGTCACCAGCCACTGGGGCCTCAGTGCTCTTGAATCTGATCTTGATTCCGGAATTTGTTCAAAGCTGATTCCTGGGAGATGTTATCAGTTTCCTCTCTGCAGAGCTCCCCCCTCATACCCCCACCCCCATGGATGCCCGGGGAGCTAACAGCTTGAGAGAGCCATAAATTCTGCAGCTGGACAACCCTCCTGCCCTCTGCCCTCTCCTCCATTAGCTTTGCCCATTGGCTTAACTTCTTGGGGATAAAATAAAAAGACATCAAAGCCCCTGGTTGTCACTATCAACTGAGCTGGAAATGTTAAATGCTCCTCACAGAGAAAAATAAATATTGATCCGAAGAAGGGGAGCGTTAAGCGGAAGAGAATTCATAACCCAGCCTTCCTGATAAGAAATATGAACAGAGAGAATCTACTTGGTCACAAGCTTCAAACCTAAGATACTGGATGAAAGAGCTTGAACTTGGGAACAGCAGTTAATACAATTTAGCAACTTATTTCTTAGAGAGGCACAAAGATGCAGAATTCGGAAGTGTTATCGCAGAAAGAAACCTGATGATAACAGTGCCACAGAGGGGCCGAGCACTGAGCTAGCTACCCTCCTTATCACAGACCTTTCGAGAACTTAGCAAGAGAGCTGTTCCTCTATGCCTGATTCACAGAGAAAGAACTAGAGCACAGAACACAAAAAGCAATTTGGTCAAGGTCACATGGCTAGGAGGTGGGGCACTGGGATTCTCACCACTCCAAGCACTCCTGACAAAACATTATCCCACATTTTTCTCTCCTGAAGATTTTTGTTTATTTTGGGGCCACACCCAGCAGGGATCAGGGGCTACTCTCAGCTCTGTACTCAGGTCTGGAGATATTCAGGGAACCATGCAGTGCAACGGGAGCCAACCCAGAATTCCTACATGTGAAGCTCATATTCAGCCCTCTCTTAGCAAGCTCTCTCCAGAGGAAGTTTTGTTTAACTAAGAAATTCTCTCCCATTCATATCCATGATGGTCAGAGGAAGCATGAAATTGTTCACTCTCATGATGGTGTAGCCAACCACTAGCCCCACTGGGCACTCGCTTTGTGCCACACGGAGCTAGCTGTGTATGTGTCAGACACATCTCCTAGAGATGGTCCAGGCACAGTTCTCCTGTTCTCTCTAGAGTACAGATGGGAAACTGAGGCTCCAAGAAGTCAAGGAGCCAGCCCAAGTAGTGAAGTTCTGGGAATGGGATTCCAAGTGGTCTGGACTCACAGAGGCTTTGTGCCAGGAGACGGAGGCAGAAGGTTCTAAAGCCCTCTGTGGTTCTTATCTTCATTCTGACAGTAGGCTCAGTTCTCTACACTGCTGTGGGCTTTCCTGTCCATACCTTAGTACCGACTGTATGTGTACATGTGAGTCTGTGTATGAATATTCAAGATGTACTTTGCATGAGAGTGACTCTGGCCATGTGGCCAAAGGAGTTCAAACCACACCAAGTTGGTGGATGTGGCTTCCTTTCTTTGACCTATATTTTCAAAGTCTCACTAGGTCACCTGGACTATACCTGATGATGTGCAGGAGGCCGTGACATGCCAGGGATGGAACCCCGGACTCCATGCTTGCCAGGTACAGGCTCCTGTCCATTGAGCCATCTCTCAAGCCCTTATAATGGTTTCCATTTTGCACATGGTGCTTTGCCAAAGTTAGTTCTGGCTCTGCTCTCAGGAATCACTCCTAGCAATTCTCAGGGGACCATAGAAGACGGCATGAATTGAACCCAGGTAGGCTATGTGCAAGACAAGTATCCTACCTACTGTTCTATTGTATCCCAAGAGGAGAATTTTATACACAGACTTTTTTTTTTTTTTTAAATTTTTATTTTTAATTATGAGAACAAGGGTGCAAAGAAAGAGGACAAGGTAAAGTTACAGTGGAAGGACAATCACCCATAACATAATTCTCAGAAGTCCCCTTGCTGATATCTTAACTTTGAAATTTCAGCCAAAGAACATTAAGATAAATAAGACAGAATCCATGTACAATTACTTTGTTCCTCAAGTCCCCAGATTGTAACCCATTATAATATTTCTTAACAGTACACAAGGCAATCTAAAGCCATAAAACTTACGTAACTCCTTAAACATTACAGGCATAGTATTTTCTTACATATCCATATACATGCATATTAGCGTAAGTTAACCTCAAATTTTAAGTGAGTTCTTTTTAAGGATTAGAGTCAAAGGAGCACAGTAAAAATGGTGTTAGAGTGGCAATTGTTGTTTGCATAGGCCCACCAAAATATGAGGGACATGGAAAGAAATAACGTTGGCCTAAGTATACACAGACTTTCTGCCCGACACATACCACCCTACACCCCCTTACCCGGCAGTACTCATCAATGGGCTTCAGCCTCTTCACAGCGACATCCCGGATGTGGCTTCTCCGGAACAGGATCTTCCCTGGAAGAAAGACAAGACACTCATGAGCCGAGTGACAGTAAATGAGGGGGCCGTGAACTGTGACTTTCACACTCCCTACTCCATGGCCTTCTCGGTTGTTCAGTGGTCACCACCTGCCGCTATCCTGTCCATTCACCAAGGAGATGGCAAGGAGAGATCACCTCTCTGGGTGGGCAATAGCATCCCAAGGCTGAAGGTCCAGGAAGGCTCAGGCAGAGGAGAAGCCCTGGAGCTGCCATCTTGTTCTGGTCACCTCGTCTGGGCAGAATGGCAGGACCAATGCCTGACCTGGTTGGTGTGGACCAATTCCACAACAACACACAAGTACAAAGACTGCCCAGTCCAAAGGCCAAGCTCTGTTTTCAGCCCCATCCCTCCTTGAGAAACTGTCATTCTTTCTTGCCAGACAGGAAGATCCTATTTTTAGGTTAAGTGACTGACTACTTCCAAGGCAGCCAAAGGCCAAGAGGAGCCTGTGTGCTCTGACCTCCATCCCTCACCCTCTAGCACAGTCTTAGAGGGACACAGGTGACTGCCCACAGGGCCAGTTTACCCCTCATCAGAGGCCTAAACAAAATGCCAGTCCCTCAAATTTCCCTCAGGCTTTACTGAGAGAACCCAACTCAATGAGGTCAACAGATTCATCAATGCAGAGTTCTTTCCTGGGAGTTAAGGTCACCCAAAAGTGCTATGGGGCTACTACTAGTTAGTACTCAGAAATCACATTGGTGGTGCTCTAGGAACCTCACATGTACAAGGCAAGTGCTTTACTATTGAGTCACATCCGCCCAATGCAGGGTACTTTTATAGAAGATTAAATTTAGAACCTAAACTCCAGGGTGTGACAATCACAGCCTGATATGGCCTTGGCTGTCCGTTCTGTGTCCACTGGTCATAAATGTCCCTTTTTCAAATGGCCTTCCTGGACTATCTGAACTGGGAGTAGCCTCTTTCTTTCCAGAAGATACACACTTGGTGACCATTCCCAAGGCCCTCGCCACCTTCTGCTATGGGTCTCCCCAGGGAACTGCTGCCTCCTGAGTGCCCTTGGAGCCACCCTGCATGAGGACAAGTTCTCAGGCCATGGCTCTACCTGGCAGCTTTTGTAGCCAAGCATTCCCAGTCTTCTTCTATAGATCTACCCTCCTCCATTCCCAAGTTATTTGTTCAAAAGGGACCAACCACACCCTTTGGAAGGCAGGTAGGTGTCTGAGCAGCCAATCAGTGTCATTGGAATTGGTTCCAAGAGATGCAGGGCCCCTAGCTCTAAGGTGGGAAGGGCACAGGGTGTAAGGCAGGCAGATCCTGGCTTCCGGCTCTCTATCCATCCTCTCTTGAGCTGGAGGCTAGCTCCTGCTGCATGGAGTTTGGGGAGACCCCATGTGGAAGGCCTTCTCCCTAACTTGGGTGTGCTGGGAGCCTTGATAGGCCCCCAGTCTTCCCCTCTTCTGCCCCCGGCCTCCAGGCCTTCTGGGGTGGCAGCCCAGGCGGCCAGAAATGGTGGGTCTTAACTTGGCACGGTGTGCTGAGATTTGCTCGGTTGTGTTAAGTTTGTCACTGGCAATTTCTGACTAGTCCACATATGGAAAAATTACTGCATGTATTAAGAGTATCCCTTATCTTGGGGCCGAAGAGATAGCATGGAGGTAAAGTGTTTGCCTTGCATGCAGAAGGTCAGTGGTTTGAACCCCGGCATTCCATATGGTCCCCTGAACCTGCCAGGAGCGATTTCTGAGCGTAGAGCCAGGAGGAACCCCTGAGCGCTGCAGGGTGTGACCCAAAAACAAACAAACAAAAAGTATAGTTTGGGCCCGGAGAGATAGCACAGCGGCGTTTGCCTTGCAAGCAGCCGATCCAGGACCAAAGGTGGTTGGTTCGAATCCCGGTGTCCCATATGGTCCCCCGTGCCTGCCAGGAGCTATTTCTGAGCAGACAGCCAGGAGTAACCCCTGAGCACCGCCGGGTGTGACCCAAAAACCAAAACAACAACAACAACAACAACAAAACAAAAAAAAACAAAAAAAACAAAGAGTATCCCTTATCTTTATGTTTGTTTTGGGTATCCAGAATATCCATTTTGTATTCTTCCCTTTCCCACACCCCTACAAAGCTCATTTTTACTCCTTAACTCTCTCACTCCCCCCAAACATCACTAACCCACATTACTCTTTTTTTTTTTTTTTTTTTTTTTTTTTTGGTTTTTGGGCCACACCCGGTAACGCTCAGGGGTTACTCCTGGCTATGTGCTCAGAAGTTGCTCCTGGCTTGGGGGACCATCTGGGACACCGGGGGATCGAACCGCGGTCCGTCCAAGGCTAGCGCAGGCAAGGCAGGCACCTTACCTTTAGCGCCACCGCCCGGCCCCGCACTCTTTTTTTTTTTTTTTTGGACTCTTTTTAACTTTAGTACTGCACAATCCTAATCACAGACCAGCCATGCATTGTGTATGACAACCCCAAACTGTTTCAAAAGACATAAAATAGACACGTATTTCTTTTTTTTTTTTTTTTTTTTTTTTTTTTTTTTTTTTTTTTTGGTTTTTGGGCCACACCCGGTGACGCTCAGGGGTTACTCCTGGCTATGCGCTCAGAAGTCGCTCCTGGCTTGGGGGACCATATGGGACGCCGGGGGATCGAACCGCGGTCCATCTCCTAGGCTAGCGCAGGTAAGGCTTACCTTACCTCCAGCGCCACCGCCCGGCCCCGACACGTATTTCTTTAGAATGTTTTGTGTTTTTTCTCTGACAGCTATAAGTCTTACTAAATATTCTCTTATACAGTGACGAATCTAACCACTTTTTATCTTCTCTTTATGAGCTGTTCAACAAGGAATTTTGTTGAAAGAATCCCCCAGTTTAATGCTTATGATTGAACCATGTCATGGGGATTGTTGGACTTGTTCTTATGGCCCCCATATGCGCCAATAATGCCACGTGGTATTGCTCCTTTTTTGCATAGGCACATTAAAATGGGAAAATACTATACATACAAATAATATCCTATCTAATAGAGATTGGAACACACAAATCTTGTAGTGCAAAGGGACCTTACACCCTGAACATTGACATAACGACCTGGCACAGGCCTCAGAAGAAAGGGCATTTTCCATTCACCCCTGAACCAGGGAAGCCATCCACGAAACATCCAGGTTTGTCTATAACATCACCTGGAAGCAATCCTCTACCATGGAAGACCCTACCACTGCTCAGACATCGACTTGCTCAAAAGAGACTTCCCTTAACACTGAGAAAACTTAACAACAACAACGACCTGCTTACAGGACATGGCTCTCTGCGTTGCCCTTTAATGGTGAGGTGAAACAAGAGGATGCTCCACATCCTGACTTCAATTGTAGGATATGCAGATTCCAGGATATTTAATACAGAAACATGATACCAACAACAGAGACTGTGTGAAAAATAAGTGTGTTGGCACTACAGATAATGTCTTGGATTGGGCAAACTAGTTTGCCTGGAGTCTAGAGTTGGTCTTATGCCAGGAAACTTCAGGGGTTGGGTCTCTTTGTATTTAGGCCAAGGTTATTCCTTTCTATTCCCCTCATATTTTGGTGGGCCTATGCAAACAACAATTGCCACTCTAACACCGTTTTTACTGTGCACCTTTGACTCTAATCCTTAAAAAAAAACACTTAAAATTTGAGGTTAACTTAAGATAATATGCATGTACATGGAAATGTAAAAAAATACTATGCCTCTAATGTTTAAGGAGTTACGTAAGTTTTATGGCTTTAGATTGCCTTGTGTGCTGTTAAGAAATATTATGTGTTACAATCTGGGGTCTTGAGGGACAAAGTAATTGTACATGGAATCTGTTTTATTTATCTTAATGTTCTTTGGCTGAAAGTTCAAAGTTAAGATATCAGCAAGGGGACTTCTTCTGAGAATTATGTTATGGATGATTGTCCTTCCACTGTAACTTTACCTTGTCCTCTTCGCATCTTTGTTCTCATAATTAAAAAAAAAAAGAGATGCAGGTGATAATATCTGGACCAATGAGGGCCTGCCCTGAGACTTCTGCTGATTGACCTCTTTCCCTTATACTGCTAGGCAGGAGGTAGGCCTGGTGCTTTGAGAGGCCTGATCATTATGACTGCTGGGAAGGACACTGACTGAAAAGAAGATCTGAGAGTCCTTTGATATCATTTTGAGCAGCTGTATGATAGTGGCTCTCAGATTTAGGGTCTATATTTCACATGTATAAAACAATAAAATTAATCTAGTTTGAGCTAGCTAGGGGTAGATACCACACCCCCATGCATTTAAGGAGTAATAATTGAATCAGTGTCTATGTAAATAAATATTCAGACAACATGTAAATCCTCTGAAGGCTCCATCAAGGTCAAGTGGAAACCTAAAAGTGGTCAGATATGGAATTCCCCATAGACAGTTCACCTGGGAGGTGACCAAGGGGACAACAGGAACAAAGTGGGAAAGAACAGAGGCAGCAAGGGGAGAAAGTATTTGCTCATCACTATGGGCTCTCTTCTGGGTATCTGGGGCGAGAATGTTGGTGAACTCAGCAAGGCTCTGTTGAGGGTCAGAGGGTGGAGATCAGTGTTGAGCTACAGAGGACACCAAACCTGGCACTTTGGTCTGTGGATGTGTACATGGTTTGTTTGGCATTGTTTTGGAGCCACACCTGCCGTGCTCAGGGTTTACTCATGGTTCTGCACTCAGGGATCACTCCTTTATGCAGGCTCAGGGAGCCATATGGGATGCTGAGGACTGAATCTGTGTGCAAGGCCAATGATCTATTGGGGCCACTATTGGGGCCAGAGAGATATTACAGTGAGTTGGGGCCTTCCTTTTCATGCCACCAAACACAGGTTCTACCCCTGGTATCCCATGTGGCCGTCTGAGAACTGCCAGTATATTCCTGAGTGTAGAATCAGGAGTAACCCCTAACCACTGTCGGATGTGGCCTCCACCCCTCCAAAATAAAACTGACCAAAACAAGCAAGAAAAATGTACTTGGGGCCAGAGAGATAGCATGGAGGTAAGGCGTTTGCCTTTCATGCAGAAGGACGGTGGTTCGAATCCCAGCATCCCACATGGTCCCCTGTGCTTGCCAGGAGCGATTTCTGAGCATAGAGCCAGGAGTAACCCCTGAGCGCTGCCAGGTGTGACCCAAAAACAAAAACAAAAAACAAAAACAAAAACAAAACCAATGTATTAATTGCTCTGGCCCCATGTACACATGGTTTGAGCTGGGCTAAACTATAACTCTAAGTTGCTTTTGTGAACAGCCTCTGGCAGGCAAGGGGAGTGGCAAGGCCCTGAGAGACACAGTGAGCAAGAAGCCACTTCTAACTTCCTGTCACTGCAGACACATGTCATGCTGGTCCCGTGGTAGACTTCTAGCTCCACACATCAGGTGGTCCCTGACTCCTGCTGTGTCTCTCAACCATCTGCACTGGGGAGAGCCAGAGACCAGAGGAGCAGCTCCTCCTCTACACCCCCATGTGCTCCCCTTAGCTTAAGGGGAGACTTGCATACAGGAGGCGTCCCTGGGGGACATACTGGCTCCTTCACTTTCCTCTTCTAGCCGCCCCCGAGTGTCTTCCATCCTGTTCCTTTGAAGCCAGGCGGAGGGGCCACCTCTCCATCAGGGAGGACACTGTGCAGATGGACAGAATCATGGAAATAAGCAGACTCAGCCGCGTGTTCCTCTTGAAAGGAGATAAAAGGTGATTTATCGGGGCACAGGAGCCGGCCGCCCTTCCTCGGGGGAGGTTGTCAGGGATTTGGCATGTCTGGTCTCTGTGCCCTTTTTTGGTTGCTGGCCGCAGGAGCCTGTGTGCAGCCACCCGACAGCAGGGCGGGGGACTCTCTGCTGATGAAGGACAGGTGACCTGGGCAAGGGGCTGGGCCTGGATCTCCCCAAGCTGCAACTCTCCCAGGCCCATTAGCACCAGCGATGAAGCAGTATCTCACAGGGCCCTGAAGGACTCCCCAAGATTAAGGAAACCATAAGAAAGACAGCAGGGGGAGCTGGGTCCAGTACTAATTCTGCCCCACCCACCCATTCCCTTTGAAGAGATACATGTTGGATCTATTCTCCCCTAAAAGCTCTTCCTCCTGCTGGGAGAGAATGGAAGGAACAGAGATGAGACCACATAGATCACTCTCCAAGTTCCCCTCTCAAGGCTGGTCAAAGTGCAGAAGGAGTTGGGAATCTCTGATGAAGCTGTAGTCTACTCACATAAGGCCCCACCAGATGGTGGGTTTCTCTGTGCACGCCCTCACCCTCTAGACCTTTTCAGCACCAGTTTCTTTCCCTTCACCAACTGCAAGACTAAAATCTATAACACAGTAGAAAATACACCTTCATCCCTGTTTATTTTACCAGAATGCTCTAGCCAACAGTAGAGAGGTCAAATGATACTCAGGATTTTTTCTTTGGGGAGTGAGGGGGCAAACCTGGCTATGCTTGGGGACTTACTCCTATAATACTCAGAGCATCATCTGTGATGCAGAGTGAAAAGAGGGGTCAGCTGAGTGAAGGAGGTGCCTTATTCCTGGTACTATCTCTCCAGCCCCGAAACTCGGAATTTTGAGTGTGTGTGCCTAAGTGGGTTAGCTTCCCTAACCACATGCTATTTAATTTTCAACTACACACACACACACACTGGGGATTTTTTTTTTTTTTTTACTGGTTTCAGGGGCCTGCTACACCATGCTTAGGATGTCCAGAGGCCTCATTGGTGCTTCAGCTGATGGAACAGGTGGTTCAATGCAAGAATTTGAGGCTGTTTGGACTGGGTGTAGGGGTACCACTGTTGTAGGGCAACATTGCTGAGTCCTCCAGGGAGCACTTGGTAGTGCTCAAGGTCACCCTGGAACTCTGGGTTTGATCCTCAAGCACCTAACTAGGTGTAGCCTTGAGCAATGCCAGGTGTGACCCTCAAAACAGAGGTAAGATCAATGGGGGTCTATATGGGGTGCAGTGTGTATGGGTCTATATGGGGTTTAAAGGAATGGGGTGGACAAGGGATGTGGACAAGGGAAGAGAGAGCAGAGAGAGCTCCTCACCACCCCCACCTGCCATAGGACCCCACCTGGTTCTTAGGCACCCCTCCACAGGTGATGCCTTTGGGCTGGCGGCCACCCAGTCCCCTCCAGAGCTCATGGATTGTTGCCCAGTGGCCAGATTTGAACAGAGTAAGACAGGCCATGTAAGGGAGGGTCTGGGGGGTGGAATCCCAATGGGGCTCCCTCCTTTCAAGGAATCTTAACAGCAGTGAAGGTTCTTTTCTGGAACCTCTGGCACAGCTAGGTTGTGGGGTGGGAGCAGGGGGCAGGAGAGACGATCTGGAAAGGATTCCACGCTCTTGACTTCTCTGTTAGGAATCCAAACCGCACTCTGAAAGCCAAGCGGGTGACCATATGAAAAGGGAGAGAGTAAAAAAAAATGCAGGAGGAAAATCCCTGTTAAGGAAGCTGAGACCACAGGGCATTAAGGGCTCTTGTAAATGTAACTCGGCCTGATTACAGTGGGGCCAGGCCCCTACCGGCATCTTCAAAGCCACACGGAGGCTGCCCCAGAAATGCGATAAGCATCGCAGGGAGATTATGCGGGGCCATGAAACAGACCTCAGGCCTTGACTTGATCCCAGAAAGGGTGGGGCGTGCTGCAGACACCCGGTCAGGGGCAGCATGGAGTACAGGGGCCACTTCCTGGGCTGGCTGAGAAACGGGGAGCAGGAGCTACTGCTCCTGTGTGGGTAACGGGAGCAGAGACCAGAGGCCAGGTGATTATGGGATGGGGGAGCTCACTTAAAGCATACTAAGAGCTCTCCTTAAGCTCTGCACCCACAAAGCCCCCAGAGGATGTACCATCATTACCCTGAGCTAGTGTCTATGCTGGGGCTATTGCTCAGAATAGAAGGGAAGATGAGGCAGTGAACCCAGAGTTCTTGGGGCTTAGAGGCCTGGGGAGTGTTGATTTAAATTATAATATACTGTCTAATCTCCATGTGTTTGGGTGAGGCCTTTCTCGGCATGGCCTGGGCCAGCACCTTTTGCCCCTTCAGCGGACAGGTCTGATGATACAGGATAATGACAGAGAAATAATCACAAGCAGTCAGTTAAAGTTTCATCAGAGACAGCTTGGTTTATTCTATGACCCTATCTGCCATGTGCAGACTCAGCGCCATGCCTGTTCCTCTCTTTCTCTCAAGCTCTTGCTCTGTCTCTCTTTCAGCTGCTCTTAGGACATGGCAAGTCCACATGCGTGTTGAGAAACATTTGGCTTGAGGTCTTGGGGGAACTGGCAATAGCCTCCTGGGGACTGAGACACACGGGCACAATGGTTTCACAAAGAGGGGATTCTGCCCAGTGTAGCAGCATGGGAGTTTCTGTTCCCTGACTCCCACTCAGGGAATCATCCATGAATACTGTTTTCACAATGAGGCCTGAAAGTGGGAGGGAGTGTGTCCTAGGGCTCAGCATGAAGGGCCCAAGGTGCGAATGGGCCAAGGTGAGAAGAAAAGGTGACAGGCTGTGGTAAGAACACCCATATTATGAAAGCCACAAAGTGGTGGGTTTCAAACTCCTGACTGGCCCACTAGCACCAATCACTGCATTATTTAATTTAGTTGGGGAATTTGGGGAGGACCATACCCCATGATACTCAGGTTACTCCTGGTTCTGCACTCAGGAATTATTCCTGGTAGGGCTCAGAGAATATATGGTGCTGGGAATCAAATCTGGGTCAGCTGCATGCAAGGCAAGTGCCCTACTTGCTATCCTATTGCTCTGGCTCCAACCCCAATCACTGCCTTAAAGGGTACTTCTGGTCCCCCCAAATCTGCCCTATTGGGCAGGAGAGCAAAAGCAGGGGTGCTTATTCTCCGACGAAGTCCCCCCTGAAGGTCAGTCTTATTTATCCCCATTCTAGCATAGCCTCTTCACAGTCTGTGTCCACTCTAAGGCAGGCCAGGTAGGGCAGTGACTCAAGAAGGCTGCACCTTGACAGCCAAGCTCCCTCCTACCCAGGGCACCCATCACTCAGGGATGCATGTGGGTGGCACCTGATGCCTCTTAGCAGTCAGTATTTGCTCCAGGGAAGAAATGATTTCAGAAAGGCAAGAGAAGGGGCTATACTTGTCCTTAGAAAGAAGATGAGAAAGATGAGCTAGAACGTTAATTCCCATCAAAAGGCCTGGTCCTCAGCCTTCCTCTGAAAAGGAGTTTCCATGGGGGTGGGGGGAGTCCTCTGACCTGCTCACCGGAAGTGGTCACAGGAGTAGGAAACATAAAACACTACAACGCTAGCTAGGAGCTCTATAGAGGTCCTGCAAGGAGGCCATTGCCCCACCACCACCACCACCATTTACAGGGCCTAGAGAGGGTGCTGGCTCTAGGGGCAGTAAGCTAACTCTAAGACCTCTTCCAGTGAAGGCTAGTCTATCTTAGCAGCCTGCTTCCTTCCAGAACATGGTATCCATACAAACACATTGTATCTTTGTGCACTTCCCACTTCTTTGTTTTTCCTGCCATTTAGAATACAATCTGTCTGATTAACCATCTGCCCAATCCATTCCACCCATTCTCCATCCATTCATTCATCCTCCTATCCATCAATCATCAATCCATTTATCCACATGCAAACAAACACTCCTGTCCATGGCGCATCTCCTTAGTCCATAGGGTTGCTTTCTTATGGCGCACAGCTTATGCAAGAGGGCTGCTTGCATCTATTTGGAAACCTTGACTGGCTGGGAGCCCATAGCTCAGTGATTGGGGCACAGGCAACTGTTTTTATCCCCAGCACTACATGTCCTAAGCACCCCTATAGGTGACTCTGTTGGCCCCCAGTACCTCTATATGTAACTCTTCCCACCTACCCAAGCATTCCATCCATCCATCCATCCATCCATCCATCCATCCATCCATCCATCCATCCATCTTTCGATCCCTGTGTTGATGGTAGCTCTGCTCCAGGTTCTAGGAACACCATAGGGAGACAGAGAACCCAGTTCTCAGGAGTTTGCTTCATAGGGAGGGTGTGTGTGGCGGGGGGAACAGCATGCATATTTGCATCTAGTAAAGTGTGTGTGTGTGTGTGTGTGCACATGCGCACACGCGCGCATGCATGCACGAGTGTCTCCCTTCATCTCTAATGAGTGCGTGAAACAGGAAAATGGAGAGGGATGTGCATAGGGGGATGGCAGAACATCCAGCTGGTGGGCAGGACAGCCTTCCTGACTTGAGTGGAGATTTTGAGGCATAGACAGAGCTAGCCCTACAGCTCTCTGAGCCATCAGAAAGAGAAGCACTCTCTTCCCATAGAGCATAGCTAACTCATAAACTCTATGCCTATGTGAGTTGCTTGGGATCATGCTTACATCTGTCATCATCTGAGGAAAATCTGCCTGAAAATGAAAGCCACAGCAAAAAGCAAAACTGAGAGCTACAAGGACACACAGATACATCTAGCTACAGCCACACCTGAGGTTAATCCCTCTGCAATTCCAGTAAGGAAGTCAATACATTTTTGCTGTCCCTCTTTTTTCTTAATAGCCATCCGGTTTCACCACTGGCTGCTGTGAGACATGGGACAAGTCACATCCTCAAACTGCAACGTGGGCACCCCATGCCTCACTCAAAGGCTCTTTGTGAGGAGCCAATGAGTTAGTGCCACAAACATTTAACTCAGAGCCCAGCCCAAAAGAAATGCAGACCAAGTGGGAGGTCTTAGAGCCAAGGACAATTCCAGGTCAAGTGGGTGGGGGAAGGGAGATGACCTCACTTGCCATGTGGCATCCAAGCTCTTGAGTGTTCCCCAGGCAGAGGCTAATTCTTTCTGCTCACAGAAACCTTTCAGGTTCAGAGTCCATCTCAGCTTTCCACATAGCTCCCAAGGTTCTCCTCCATTGGCACAATACAGAAAGCAGAGGGACCACACTTGAGGTGGCGAAGGTTCACTCCACCAGGCAGCTAAAATCTCTCCTCCTGGCACTTCCTGGGTCAGTCTCTCCACTGACCCCCAAATCAGCCCTCTCACAGCCACTGCATTCCCAGGGTAAAAACAGCCCCTCCAGGTGGGGAAACAGTCTCCAAGCCCTCTTGTGAAACTTGCACAGAGGCAGGATTCAGGCAATGTTCCTCACACCCCCCAGCCAGCAGGGGGATTCCTGGGAATCTGCGGCAGATAAAGCAGGCCAGGCCCAAACATCACAGAAATAAATCCTTCGTGATTGTTTCTGTGGAATCAACGGCTATGGGGAGCTGTGGGACGCTCCAGAACCATGGTATCTCCCTGTTTCTGAAGAATAATTCACCTACAGAAAAGCACCCTGGGCTTACTCAGGAGCCAACACCCATGCGCCCTCGTGTGCTTCTCAGCCAGACTGAGGATGAAAATGGTCAGTGCTTGGAGCTTGGTACTGAGGTGGGCTTCGCATCTAGACAGACAAGCTGATGTCGTTTGCAGAGAAGGGCATGAACACAATCTCTGACACTGGTGAGAGCAATATTTTTTCAAGACTATTGAAAAACATCTGCCTCACACGAGTGGGTGATGGGACTCACAGGGAGACTCTTGAAATGAGAGTCCTTTTTTTTTTTTTTTAATGTGTTTTTTGACCACACTGGTGGTGCTCAGAGCTCAGACCTAGCTCAGCATTTAGAGATCATTCATGGCAGTCAATGGGAGAGATCATATGGGATGCCGAAAATTGCACCTGGGACAAGTGTGCAAGGCAAGAGCCCTCCCTGCTGTATATGGCTCCAGCCTCTAGAGCATTTTCTTCTGTGTGTGTGTGTAAAATGTGAACAAGCTTGTGCTCATTAGTTACTGGACACGAGGGGCAGAATGGCCTATCAGCTTGGCATTGGGAAGAACAGAGTGCATGGACATCAAAGCCTCAGTGAAAGCCAGTTTGTTCTCCCTTGCTTTGGAAAACGCCCAGCTTGGACTTTAGCCCTTGTCCAGGTCTGAGCTAGTTCATCAGTTATCAGAGCTTCCATTCAATGGAAGACTGCAGCCAGGACAAAAGCTGTTGGGACTTAGGAGATGCCTCCAGGCTGCATCAAGGCACCCACAGTAGCCCTCAGAGAAAGAAGCTGGCGACCATAGTATGGAAGGCTGACACAACCCCGTACTGGACACAGGCAAATACTGGTTGGGGGGGGGGGGGAGGCTTTGGGAAGCCTGTATGTCTAAAGTGGCCACATTGAGGATAAATGATCTGGGGACCTCCCCTCCCAGGGGACCCAAGGTTTCATGTGTGGATGCAATCACAGTCCAGTGAGGCAGGATGGGGAAATATCTCACATCCCACCCTGAGCCTACCTTTCCATCAGTCACACCTAGTCGCTGATCATGTGCTCACCCTTGACCCCATGAAGAGGTTTAAATGGCTCATCATATCCTAGGACTGCCCAGCAGCAAGCCCAGAGTGTAGGCGTTAGAGATGAGGCCTAAGCTGGGGAGACAGGACAGGATCTGAGATGTCTGCCTTGCATGCAGCTGACCCCAGTTTTGTTGCTAGGATATCCCCTGAGCACCACCAGGTGATATCCAGGCAGAGCTGTGAGTAGCCCCTGAGAACTGCCAGGTGTGACCCCCCAAAAAACCAAATCTCTGCAAAAACAGAGACCCCATGTCCCAAGTCCAAGAGATAAATGCCCGAGGTCATTCTTTCCAAATGCCCAATTAGAGAGCCAGGCTGTAGGTGTGCTGGCACCCAGGACAGAGGAACACACAGCACTGGGCACATTGGAATGAGCCAATAGGGCACTAACTGGCATACAGCCCATGGAGTGAGCAGATGCTCCTCACCCACAGTTGGTGCCCAAACCAACCCACCCCACTTCCAGTTCCCTCTCTACTCAGCAGCCAAAATAACAGACTTGAAAGGAAGCGATTCCTACACTGAGTATGAAGCTGAAATGCACCCTGCGGTCCCGGATTTGTCTCATCCCACCAGCCACCCTAGCTGCATCAGTGCCACACACACCATTAGCCCAAACCCAGTCTGGGTCCAGGCCACAGCAGCTCCCACCCCTCTGTTCAGCATCTGTGCCCATCAGATCAACCCCAGGGAGCATTTCCCAGTAAGGGGAGACTCCCTGCAGCCTTGAGCATCCTCCCTTCTAGAATCTCTACTATGTATAAAGAGCTGATTTCTGCTTCTTTGTGATTCTCCATCCTAAAGCTGTCCTGTCCCCATGAGGGAAGCTATCACCTGCCTCACTGACTTTACCCCACACAGGAACAGTTAGTTACACAGCAGTCCTGTCAGACACCCATTAAATAAGTGTGAGCATGTGTGGGGACTGAACACAAACACACACACACACACACACAAACACACACACAAACACACACACACACACACACTGTGGCTACTGGCCACACCGGGCTGAGACGGGTGTGGTGTCCTGCGGGACCCAGACAGAGCGGGGCCAGAGAGTGTGGTTAAGTGGGGCCAGGACGGCCCTTCTCTGGGCGTGGGTGTGGGTATGGGTGTGGTAGGTGGCGGCTCAGCACCCCCTGTGGGAACCCAGGAATGAAGGGCCCCATTCAGGGGAACCTGGGCTCAATCGCAGAAAAGGCCGCCCTCAGAGAGGGGGCGCAGGGCATACAGAGCTTCCTGGCAGCCTCCCCTGTGGCTCTGCCCAGAGCAGGGATACCTGACTGGCATCCAGGGTCTTTGGGGCTGAAAGCGACCACAGGATGGCACAGCCGGCTGAGGGCCAGTGGGCAGGGAGGCCACAGTGGTGCAGAGGGCCAATGTCAACTGCTCTGTGGACCATATTGCAGCAGAGAAATTTCTGGAAATGACACCAGAACCTAGCGTCTGACTGTGCCCACCTGAGGGAGGGGAGTTGGCAGGTCCTCAGGGAGGGCCCCACTTTCCTTAAACCTTGGTTCTGTCGGCAGGACAGAGGACAGAGGATTGATTCTCTTCAGTGACCTTCCAGCCCCATTTTCTGTGGGTGCAGCAGTGTTCCGAGACTCCAGGAAACCAAACTCCTCATAGGGCACTGGTTCATGATGCTGTCTAACCTCTGTAAGCACCCAACTCAGATCTGGGGGCCACCAGGACTTCCACTATGGGTGTGGAGGGAGAAAGACAGCAAAGGCCAGGCACACGTCTGAGGGGCCTCACAGTGCCTTCTTGTCTCTGCAGCCCTTGGCCTGCCCTGCTCAGCAGCTGCCCTCAGAGCATCTCATATAGTCCCTGGGCCCTGCCAGAAATGATTTCTGAGTACAGAACCAGGAGTAACCCCTGAGCAGTGCCGGGTGTGGCCCAAACCACTGCCCGCCACCAATAAAAAGTTTTTTCAATAAAGAAATAAGTATCTATTCCCTGGGCCCCTGGTGTTACCCCCTCCATCTTGCTGGCTCTCAACCCTTCCAGGGTCATTTTGGTACAGGCAGTGGTGAGCAATGAGGCCAGCTCTGGCTTTCCCAGGGAACACAGTCACTTTGGTCATGGAACGTGATATAGTCAGATGGGGGGCATACCTGGTGGGAAGGGGGGGGCTGCAATGGGGGAGGATGAACCAGCCTAGGGGAAGTAGAAGGGATGTTCCGGGTCAAGGGAGAGTCCGAAGATGAGAAGCCAGATACCTGAGAAGCTAATGTGTGAGGTGGCTGGACAGGAGAGTGTGTGTGTGTGTGTGTGTGTGTGTGTGTGTGTGTGAGTGTGCATGCTTGTCTGTATGGACAATGCACGTGTGCACACAGGCATGCATGATGTGTGTGCCTTCAATAGATGTGCACACAATGCAGGTACATACACACTGTGCACACATGATGCACAAGAGTCTGTGTGAGCAGGCACATGTGTGCACATGCGTGTATGTGTGTGCAGCCACACACATGTGTAAAAAGTTTTGGAGATCTCTGATTGGTACCACCCACACATCAGGTAATAACGGTGGATATATTTAACCCCACAATGCGGAGCTGAGCCCCTGCAGTAGTCCATGCCGCACTCCTGCAACCAAAACAACCAGTCTTCAAGGCTCAAACTGATCCGAGGAACATAAGCACCTTCAGACCTTCTGAAGTTCAGAACCAAGGGGACCCAGCAGAGCTCAGCCCGTGGCCTCTCTGACTCCAGCACCAACCACAATCCAAGCAAACCCGGGACAGAAGCCAGAACCCTTCAGGGCATCGTGTCCAGCTGCCCTTACTCCAGGGATCCAGCGGGGCTGGGGGGCACACCTGGACCCACATCACCCAGAACATTTGCAGGCAGGCTGGGCGCAACAGGGCAATTGGGCTGGAGCCTGGTTCTGAGCACATGATGTGGTGGCATATGCACATGCAAGTAAATACTGCCTGCAGCCAGCTCTTCCCGGCTCATTCTGGTCCCCAGCCCATGCAGCCTCCTTCCCCAAAACAAGAGCTGCCAGGGTCTGTGGCCTCAGGGCTGGGCTATGGGGGTATTTGCCACCAGGCTCTTCCACATCAACAGGGATGGCTTAGTGGGTCATTAGGGTACAAATTCAATAGTGGGACATCTGATGAGATCCTAAGGGGACAGTGGCCTCTGCTTTCATCCTGGGTCACTCCTACAGCTGTTATGTGGAGGACCTAAAGCAGTCTCGGAAGAAGCAGGACAGGACACAGGGCAAGACACTGCAGCCTTCGACTACAATCTGCAGCACATGCACTGGGGGGGTGGGGGGGATCCCCAGCACACCAGCTATCTCCCTTCAGCCAACCTCTCCAGTGCAGGAGAGTCCTGAATCAGAACCAACTCAGCACAGACTGCTGGGGCCCAGCTCTGCTCATGGCAGACTGTGGATCCCTGGGTTTCCTGAATCAGAAGCATCTGGCAGGCTGGTGACAAATGCAGAATCCCGAGATTCAGCCAGGCCCCTGAGTTAGATGATAAGGACTGGAGAAGGGTGAAAGTTTGCCTTTCCCCTAGGGCCTCACACATGCAAGGTGTGTGCTAGCACAGAGTCCTGGGTCCCAGAGTACATTTCCAAACAGCCTCTTAGCCTCTCCCAGCCCCTCAGTGAGCCTCCTGGGCCTCTAGGGCAGAGAAGTACTGAGGTGGTCGAACTCCCCAGAAAGGTCTCCTCACACATGCACAGAATGCGAGTTGGGGCCTCAAATCAGCACCAGACTGGGAGGCAGGGTGCCTTTGGCTTAACTCCCTTATGTCCATTCTAAGTGGCTTTTCTGAAAGGTAACAAGCTTTCTCATTGTCAAAATACTGCCTTTAGCTGCCTCCTTTGACCACTGGCTTTCCTGAAGAGGACCCACGTGGTCAGTCCCAGGCATCGAATCTGGGACTGAGGAGGGTGGGGAGGACTCTGGAACACAGACACAGTCCAGAGCAGCAAGAAAAGGCATTTTCAACCCATCAAGATGTTTCAGCTCCAAGCATTTCTTCTATGCAGATAAAATATGGATAAAATAAAATATGTATAAAATATGCAGTCAAACATGGCAGAAAAGGAGAGCAAGAATCTTGGCTCCTGCCAAACAGAGGTCCCCATAGGTAGAAATGATCACCCCACTTTCCTGTGTATGGCATTGGGGGTTAGCAATAACTCTACATGCACAATCTCTGAATCACCTCTGCACAGAGCGATGAGGAGGGCCTTAAACCCTGTTCACCCCCATTCATGACTATGTTGTGGTGGGGTAACACCAGGAGCCCAGAGAATAGGCATTTATATCTTTATTGAACAAACTTTTTATTGGTGGGGGGCAGTGATTTAGGCCACACCCGACAATGTTCAGGGGCTACTCCTGGCTCTGTGCTCAGAAATCATTTCTGGCAGGGCTCAGGAATCAGGGGATGCTGGAGAGTGAATCAGCTGTGTGCAAGACAGATGCCCTCCCTGCTGTTCTATGGCTCCAGCTGCTGAACAAACATTGACTTATGTTTCCAAGGGGCAGGGCACTGGTTTAAACACTTAACAAATTCCAAATCACTTAAATCTTACAATCACCAGACAAACTAGATAGATGCCACTCTTCCCATTTAAATAGGAAACTGAAATTCAGAATGGTTAAGGATTTCTTCCAAGGCCACACAGCTGGGGGCAGGGTGGGGGGAGGGAAGTAGGAAACAAGACCAGGTATGTAGCCCAGATGGCCTGTCTCTAGACACCCTCCATCTCAGGGTCCAATCAGACTTGCCTCTGGCTTCTCAAAAGCTTTAGTTTGTAAAAGAATCCCCGTGACTGCAGATTTGGAACCGGACACTGATGCCTTCTGAAGCTCCTCAGTCACAGACCCCTGGAAGCAAAGCCAGTGATTTGTCCAATGACCTGCGCGGTGCTACATGTTCCCCCATGGATGTGTCTGTCCCTAGGAAGATAGAGCAGATGGGCACAAGGACCCAGCACCAGGTATTTGGAGGACCCAGAGGGAGGGATTTTGCAGCCCCAGGTCAATGGGAGACCCAGCAATCCCAGCTGGCCCACAGACCACTGGGGATGTTTGGTGTCCTATGCCTGGCCAGATTCACGCCTGCAGATATTTGGGGCAATGCTATTTTTAGAGCACATTTCTATTTATATTTTTCTTGAATTCCTGCTAAGGTCAGTGAGGCTCCCTTCCCACACCAGGGGACCAAGACCTAGAGGATAGAACTTTCTTTCACCAAGAGAGTGGGGGCAGGGTGGGTGCAAAGGTGAAGGTCAAGTCTTGGCCATGAGTGTGGTCTTTCAGCAGGAGTCCTTTGCAAGGAAGCTCCGGAGACATGGGGGCTTTCTAAGCTTTCCAAAGGAAATGGGCAGGGGCTGGGGAGGGCTCATAGATGGCCTTTACAGAAAGAGGGGGGCTGCGGGGTGGGCATGAAGGACCTCGGGCCCCTTATGGTAACATGTTCCGTTTGCATGATATTTCATCATCAGCCACTGCATGAACCATCACACCTCAAAACACCAACCATGAATAAACAGAGGCACAACTCAGGCAGAAACCTTGACTTCCACACAGGGGAAACTGGGAGAGAGGCCGAGGCCTGTCCTTCTGGACATCCCAGTGACCACACAGGAATCTGCTGCCATGCAGGGGTGACCACCCCAGAGCTAGAGGAAGCATGACCAGACACCAAAAACAGAAACGACGTCCCCAAAGCTGACTCAGCCCCTCCTTCCCCAAGGTTAAAGTCATGTGCTGTTTCCTGAGGTTTAGTTGGTGCCTTGTTTTAGGGTCACACAGCAAAAGAAGTTAAAGCGAAACTTCTTCCTTCCCACTTTGATTCCCTTGTCGAGCTGTGACAGGAAACAGTATCCGTGATATTGTCACCACATAGTTTCTTTAGGGTTTTGTGCTTACAAAATCAGTCCCCAAGTTCCAGTTTACTTTTGGGCATTACGC
The DNA here is from genome assembly GCF_024139225.1 of Suncus etruscus. Lineage (NCBI taxonomy): Eukaryota > Metazoa > Chordata > Mammalia > Eulipotyphla > Soricidae > Suncus > Suncus etruscus. The sequence goes on from NC_064864.1 coordinate 47,640,897, forward strand.
CTGGAGTTCCAGCACTGACCACTAGGTGGCTGGTACAAGTTGGATAAATTAAATGAAAGGTAGCAGGGAATCATGACTCCTAGGAAAGCACACTTCCTATTCAATGAACACCAATAATTTCTAATCGACAGAATAAAAATGTGATACAAAACTTGTGCTTGAAGGACATGCAAATGCTCCAGTGCAATTTAATTGGTGCACTGTTTATTGTATTACCAAGGCTCATCTCTTAGACACCATCTATGCACAACACTTGAGTCCATCTTACTCTGCAACAAGCACTTTCGGCATTGAGACAACATGGCCAGGATTTTGGACTCTAAGTGGAGGGACCTCGACTGCAACCTGATCTCTTCCCTTTACTGCTTGAGTGGCCTTGGATACTCAAGACACAAACCCCTTGCAGTTTGTATGGCAAGGTGCCATTTCTAACAAAAAATACTTGAAACCCTTAGCATCAGATCTGCTCCAAGTATGTACTTAATAGATTGTCATTATCATGGTAGGCAGAAATCTTCACTCATTCATAAATAATGAATGTCAAAAGGTCCAAGTCTCAAATAGTTGTTAGAAAACAATGTATAGCTTTTTTTTCATAGAGTCAACAAAGGAGTTATCTCTGGGCCACTAGTCTCACCTAGGAACCCTTTCACTTTCAAAAGCAAGCTTTTCTATAAAAAGAATGTCTACTGAGACAATGGCAGAGGGCAGTGGGCACCCTGGAGGGTGTGTGTTGGAATATTGTATGCATGAAAGCCTGCTATTAACAGTATTATAAATCATGAAGTCTAAAAAGAAAATGCCTCTGCCAAACACATAGGTCTTAGTTAAGCCATATTCACCCATCACCAGTTATTAAAGTTGCATAGTCAGTTTTCAGACCGATGCATGGAACTGGAATAAAAACCTCACTCCTGGGCCCGGAGAGAAAGCACAGCGGCGTTTGCCTTGCAAGCAGCCGATCCAGGACCAAAGGTGGTTGGTTCGAATCCCGGTGTCCCATATGGTCCCCCGTGCCTGCCAGGAGCTATTTCTGAGCAGACAGCCAGGAGTAACCCCTGAGCACTGCCGGGTATGACCCAAAAAGCAACAACAACAACAACAAAAAAAAACCCTCACTCATAAGTTCAAGCACCAGCTCCCCAACCTCTACCTAACCTACTTTTCCTCCCTTGGCCCCCTGACATGGAAGCTTAAATCTGCGGTAGTTCAGCACAAAATGTGGGGCTGTAAGGCTGGCATGATAGCACAGCGTGGAGGGCATTTGCTTTGCATGCACCTGATCCGGGTTGAATTCCCAGCATCCTATATGGTCCCCGAACCCCTGCCAGTAGTGATTTGTGAGATCAGAGCTAGGTGTAATCCCTGAGCACTGTTGGGTATGGCCCAAAACCAAACAAAAAAATAATGTGCCTATAAAATACCAGGCTTTTATTTTTGTTTAGGTTTTTGGTTTGGGGGCCATACCTGGCAGTGCTCAGTGGTTACTCTTGGCTCTGTGCCCAAAAGTTATTCCTGGCAGGCTCAAAGACCATAAGGTATGCCAGGGATCAAACCCAAATCACCTGCATGCAAGGTAAACACTATACCCACTGTGCTATATTGCTCGAGCCCCAAGATTTGATTTAATTTTTTGAGTTTTGTTTATTTGTTTGCTCTTTTTGGGGGGGCACACTAAAAAATGCTCAGGTATTCTCTACTCAGGAATTACTTCTGGTGGGGCTTGGGCGGCATATGGGGTTCTGGGGATCAAACCTGGGTAGGCCACATGCAAGACAAACTCCCTGCCCATTGTACAATCATACTGGCCCTCCAGTATTATTATTTCTATGATGGGTCTCTATCTTTTTGCCAGTGACTCCTTAGGAGAATCTTTGAGAGGATCTTCTCAGCCTTTCTCCTGACAGCATTGCCTTACCAGACACAAACTTTGGACATACTAAACTATCTTTCAAACTGTGGAGGGTATACAGAAGAGTGCTTCTTGAACTTTCCTGTGCAAACTACCTGGGGCTGTTGAAATGCAGATGGGAGGGCTGAGGAGATGGTTTCAAAGGCTAAAGCACGTGCTTTGCTGTGTGGGTGCCCTTCTTCTCTCCCTGGCACTACATGATTCCTGAGGCACTGCTAGAAGAGGTCTCAAACACTAATAGTGTTCAGTGAGTTTTGTCAGTGTGGTCTCTACTAACACTTTTTTTTTTTTTTAAAGCAGGCTAAAAAATTGTTAGCCTGGGGAGGGAAAGGCCCTGCATTTCTTTTTATTGAAAGAATGTGTGTGTGGTCACAGGGAGTGAACCAGGCCCTCATGCATGAAGACAAACGCTGGCCACTGAGCCACACCCCCGCCTTCCAGCCTGCATGTCTAACGAGCTCCCAGTGACGTCTGCTGTGCTCTAAGAGCCACATTTTTGAGCAGCAATCTTGAAATGCAGGAGGCCATCTGGGAATACTCAGTCCTAGAAAGCTCCCCCCACCCCCCAAAGACAGCTCAGTGGTTTGGGTTGAGTCTTCGTGTCCCAGACCAATGTGCATTGAATCTCCAATGTGTACCAAGTGCTGGCACTGAGCTCTCAGGCACCAAAGAGAATGTGCATATCGGGCACTCACAGGGGGGGCCAGGATCAGGGCAGAGGCAAAGCCTCCTGAGCTACACTGGCCCAGGACACACAGCTATGAAGAGGCTGAGCTAAAGTTCGAAGCCCAGCTTGTCAGGCAGGAAGGCTTCCAGTGCTGAGACATCACGAAGACAGGAAATAGTTTCAAACAGAGCCTGGAACCAAGGACTGAGGTCAGAGATGAGCCCAGATCGGGGCCTGAAACCCCTGGCTCTGGGGATGGCAGTCGCCAGTGGAGTCACAGGCCTTTGGCAATGCATCTTTAATTACTGCTCTTGGCCCGAGTTCTCTGAAAAGTGACCTGGATCTGTACTCAGGTCAGTGAAGTCCTCTTGTGCCCTGGCCTGGAAACACAATCCCTACCCACCATGCCCTGCCCTGTAGGGTAGACAGAGCTGGACCTACCAGCTGACCTACCATCCTCCCCACTTCTGAAGGTGCTTTCAGGGGGAGAGACTGCATCTTCAGGCCCTGCCAGTCCTTCCTCTGTGGTCTATAGGCTGGCAGGCTGGCCGCCTGGCGCCACCACAGTGGACAAGGCCCGGAGCACTATGCTGGGGAAGGAGAAGAAGGCATGTTTAGGCCCTGGTGGATGAATAGTGCGTCAGTTCCTACGCGCCTGGGGCAACTCCAAGCCTCGCCTCTCTCCTGCCAGGGTCTGGCTGGCTGGGGGCTCTGTCCTTGGGCCTGGGTCCAGTGTGGGTGACCTTGGAGAGTGCTGGAGGGGTCAGGCCAGGGACACTGTGGAGACTGGCCACCAGCGCCCCTCATCTCCTAAGAAGGAGAGGCCTGAGCTTCTCTCAATGGTTCTCAGTGTTCTTCTCCACCACCCCCCCTCCCCTCCTACCCCCCACTGAAACCTGGACCCAGACACCAGCGTGCCCACTGCCTGCAGGCTCCTGGGGAGGGGGGCTGGTGTGGGGCTCCCCACCACAAAGCAGCTTTTATAGGCGCCAAAGGCTTCAGCTATCTGGGGGTATGGAGGGCGGAAGCCATTTCCTTTTACCCCCTCTGTGGAGAGTGGGGGGACAAAAAAGGCAGAAGCTGGGGGAGAGGATCAGGGGCCTTTCACGTCTGGGCCAGGGCTGCCCCCAACAGAACCATGAGCATTGTGGACCTTAACTGCGACCTGCAAGCTACACACCCAAGCAAGTCCCCCCACCCCGATTATCCCTTTGTCCACATTGCGCCTGGGCCCCTCAACACTGTCCTCTCTCAGAGACCCACATGTGTGGCCCCATGGTTGAAAACATTCGAGACCATGTGACTCAGCTGGGCCCGGACACCAGATCACTGCCCCTCACAATGATCTTCACAGCCCACCAGGGATTCACTCAGCCTCTACTTCCCCTTCTACTTCTCAGCACCCCTTCCTTCTCCAGCTGGCTCCCCCTGGGGTCAGTTATAGCTGAGAGGAGGAGGCCTGGGCATATGAGAAGACCCCGTTTCTGCTGAGCCCTGAGCTGCTATGAGCAAATACTCCAGGAGCTGAGGGTGGGGTGGGGAAGGGGTGTGTTAGAGGGTTACACCCTTCTAGAATGATCCATAGGACAAGAAGAACCCACAAATGATCTAACTCCTTCCCTGTCATTGAAGTGGAGGGAATCACCTGAGAATGGGTCCAGGGGACCCCATCCATGATACTTTCCAAAGTAGAAAGGGGATGTAGAAGGGGCGTGGCGGTGGAACCCAGCAGGGGTGAGGCACAAGGTTTGAATACATAGGAAGAAAGTGTAAAGAACCCAGCTGAGTGACCCCCGTGTTGCTTTCTCTGTTCTCTCAGGGCTGAGAGGCAAAAACTGGAGCCACTGCAAGGAATTCAGGCACCCGGGCTGGGGCAGCTCGGCCCATTTTTGCCCACACTTGACCTGCCATCTGGACCATAATGCTTCAGAAGAAAGGCCCTGGCTGCTGTACAAGTTCCCCCACGCACGGGAGCTGCAGTAAGGAGCACTAGACTGAAACCAGCAGGAAGGGCTGGGACCACAGGGAAAGGGATGAGGCTGCAAAGGAGCTTCACAGAGGCAGCAGGGGGTGGCCTGCAGCTTAGGACCCCCGCCTGCCCACACGAAACTTTCTTCACAGTCTGCTAGACTGTGTCCCACTTGGTGGCTGGTCCCATGATAGTCAAAGACCTGGTCTTGGAGTATGTGGGTGGGCCTGAGAAGTACAGCTTCTGCATGCCTGTGTGTGTGCCGGACTCCATGTATGTGTGCTTGTAAGTGTGCACCGGATTGATGTGTGTGTGGGTTGGACTTTGTTGTGCATGTGTGACTGCATGTATATATGCCTATCTGGATGCATGACTGAGATACCTGCATACTTGCTGCATGTGTGTATGTGTCTATGTGTACTTGTGTGTTCCATGTCTGCATATGTGCCTATATGTGCCTGATTGCATGTGTGCCTGTGTTCATGCTCTATACATGACTCTATGCGTGCCTGCATGCGTGTGTACAAGCCTGTGTGCAAATGGCTGCTCCCCTTGTGATGTGTAGCACTCACTCCAGGGCAGCTCTGCTGCTGGGCATGTTTTGAACTTGCTAGGCCATGCAGTGCACTGCATCTCACTTTCTCCAAACATAAACCCACATTCTCACTCAGCTCACCACTCCTACTGTCCCGTCTGCTTGGTTCCGTTCAAGTGTTCCCTCTTGTTTTTTTTGTTTTTTGTTTTTTGTTTTTTTGGTTTTTGGGTCACACCCAGCAATGCTCAGGGGTTCCCCTGGCTCTATGCTCAGAAATAGCTCCTGGCAGGCTGGGGGACCATATGGGATGTCAGGATTCGAACCACCGACCTTCTGCATGCAAGGCAAATGCCTTCCCTCCATGCTATCTCTCCGGCACCTAAGTGTTCCCTCTTGCTAAGAGGCCTTTTCTAAGTGCCTGGTCTGTGAGGCCCCAAGACGCAAGGCCGGGTACATGGCCCACACTTGATCGTTCTGGATATTGCCCTTGAGTTGCCTGCGCTCTGATTCCCACCGGACGGGATGTTTCCCAATAACAGGAACAGATCTCCTTCGTTCTCAGCCCTGTGTTCAGTGTCTACTGCTGGGCCAGGCATGCAGCAGATGCTCTATAAGTGCCCACAATGGGGATCTGAGGCAGGCCTCTCTCCCCTCTCTGGAAAAAGTTGGCCTCTGCTGCTGAAAGCAGGTCCTGAGAATGTGATTAGAGGCGGGGCGCCGGCCTGATTTGGAGGGGTGGGAGCAGTAATTAGGGCAGGGGCAGACCCAGCATTTCCAGTATAGGTCAGGGGTAGCCACTTGCAAAATAGCACCCAGAACCCCTCGGGCCTGTAATCTTGTACCGTCCTATCAACCCTGGCATTAGCAACAGAGCCTATATTTCTGCCCCACACGCAGAGGTTTTGTCTTTTCCTAAGACATCAGCGGGGCTCAGCACTAGGGGCTGTTCCCGCAATGCCTCTGGGTCACAGCCTCCTGACTCTCTAAAGCCCGTGGGTGGGTGTGCAGGTTGGGGACCAGTGACCCACTGAAACCCGACAGTCCAGGAGGAGGGTGGCCCGTGCCTGGGCCAGCCTTGCTGAAGATGTCCCCTCCCCCGACTTCCTTCTGCGCTGTAACAAACACCGGATCTGAATGAAGTCTGGGGTTTGGGATGGGGGAGGAGAGAGGAAGGCTCCAGGGACCAGATTGCAACTGCCCAGCACCAAGGACCCCTTCATTAAGGAGCTAAAGTACAATCAGGGAGGGAAGATGTGGAAGCAGCAAGCTGGGCTACTGTGGGCAGAAGCTTACACAAGATCCCCAAGGCTGTCCTCAGGCCGGCCATTAAGGCTATGGTTCTAGGTTTCCTTCCTAAGCTATTGGCTTCTCCCGTATTCATCCACCCAGAGGAAGGAGAAGAGGAAAACAGATTCAGGACTCTGGGCAGGTGAAGGGGTTTTCTAGAAGCCCAGCAGCCACCAGACCTGGAAGCAGATGACTTGCAAGCAGGAAGGGCCTTCAATAGCCTGTGCAAAGTGAGTTCACCTCTCTCTGCTCCGCTGCCCAGCTTCTGAAAACCCTCAGTCCCTGGTCACAGTGGTTTGCTTTTGACATCAGCAGCGACACACTCTACTCCGCTCTGTAATGATCATTTCCTCCCAGGGAGCCTCCTCCTGCTGGCAAGCACCACATATACAGGAAACGGACTCCAGCCCCAGGATGGGCCACAGGAGATGGATTTTCCACAGCAGGCTCTTTTCAGACAAGAGCATTCGTTCCCTGTCCGTCGGGCCCCAGAGCCACCATGTTCAGCCCAGCCACTGTCCTAAAGAACTTCTGCCCATCCACCCCTCCCCAAAGCAGGAGACCCCGGAGAGGAAATCTGTGAGCTCATTCTCCCTGTCTCTGGCATTTCCGCCTGCCCCCCACCTCACTGTCTTTTGTCCTCCCCCTGGGAGGATGGGGGCTTAGTCCCATGGAGCCCAAAGCAGGTTTGCTCTCTGTCCCCTTGGGAGACTGGGATGCGCCTCTTCTCTCCAGGACAATGCGGGAAGGTTTGAGTCTTGTCCAGTTAAGAACTGCAGTTCCAGGGCCGGAGTTATAGCACATCGTGTAGGGCATTTGCCTTGCATGTGGCCGACCCAGGATGGACCAGGGTTTGATCCCAACCCAGCATCCCATATGGTCCCCCGAACCTGCCAGGAGCGATTTCTGAGGACAGAGCCAAGAGTAATCCCTGGGTGCCATTAGGTATGGCCCCAAAACCTAAATAAATACATTTTAAAAAAGAGAGAGAACTGCAGTTCCCAGAGCCTTGGGCTTCTCTCCTAAGAAAACATCTGTATCCAAACCAGACTGCACCGAGCCGCTTCTCAGTCCTGCCACCTACCAGCTAAGGGTGGTGGAAGTGAGTTGTTTTTTCTCTACACGAGGGACACAGGTGCCCATTCGTTCAACCCAGGGGACTCTGTGGGAAGCTAAGAACTGATACAGATATGCTGATGCTCAGACTATAATACAGCAATACAGCTGTGGTTTCAGGAGTCTATGTCTCCTGTCTCCCCCCTCCCCACAAATATTGAAAGACGATAAAGGGTCAAATCTCGAATCCCAGTGCTCATACCCTGTCTCCAAGCTCTAAGTCGATATATCCTTTTTGCAGTGAACGCAGAAGGAACCTCCAATAATACACATGTGCAAACCAAAGAGAGGATGATCGATTGATTTTATAGAGTGCTCTACCTTGCAAAGTGCCTCTTTTATCTGTTCATCAATTGACTGAGTTTTGTCATCACCAGGTGGTGCTCAGCAGCTATTCCTAGTTCTATACTTAGGGGTCACTCCTTGCATGACTTAAGATTGAACCAGGATCAGATACATGCATGCAAGCACCTTAGCCCCTGGTCTATCTTTCTGGTCTTCAATGCCACTTTAAAATTAATTGGCACTTAGGACACCTGAGAGATGATGAAATTCATTCCACTGAATTTGCACAGAACTTTCCAGGGCTATGTCTCTAGGTCAAACTAGGTTCCTGGCTGATTTGTCTGATGGAGGTGGGGAATGCCAAGAGGTCCACTGCCATTGAAGCTTCTCTGGCTGCCATCCTTCCTACAGAACAACTGGTAGGCTCCTGAAACGAAGCTTTCACCTCCTTTTGATAAAAATCATTCCTGGATCTGTAGTCTAGCTAGCTGAGCTGTGTCCACACCAAGCTGCCTGGGACTGATAATGCAGGCATGGAGGAGCAGGAGCGAGCTGAGCCACTCACTGGCTGTGTGCGGGTGGCAGACATGGCCCTGCAAGCAGAAGGTGGAAGGACACAGAGGCCCCATGCAGAGGTTCCATTGGAGGAGCAGCATCTCGTGACTCATATTACAAATGAAGAAACTGTCTTCCTTGCTGTGACTTAGGAAACAGAACAGCCAGTCTTGAGAGCTAATAATTCAATAAAATCTGTGCCCTGAAAGTCTGAGGCTATTTGCCTGCAATTCTACTAAGGAACTAATAAACAAAACGACCTAATTACAAGGGGAAAAAATTAAGGATTCCAGGGACCCCAGTCACTCTTGATGAACCATCAGACCAGCTCAGGCACTGTTTCTGGGGCAAGCGGAACCCTTCAGACACCCCCAACTGAAGGTAAAGAGCTGTTCCATCTCCACGGAGCTCCAGGGGAGAGGAAAAGCAACAGGACTTTCTTCCTTTTCCATGAGGGTGGGCCTGGCCACCCCACCACCCTCTCCATCAATACAGCACCAGGCAGCAACAGCCTTTCTTACTGGTGGTAAGAAAGAGCACAAACAGTGGCATGAAGGCTGCCCAGGAAAGACACAGGGCAAAGTGGGCAGACTCCCAGCTGCCAATTAGGGCTAAGGGTGGTGGAAACCACCAAGGGCTCAGAGACTTCTCCTTGGAGCAGAGCTAATGCTTCCTGCTCCATGGTGAGCACCCGAGAAAGGCTAGCAGAGACTTGAGGGTATGGCAGTGTAATGAAGGGCAGAGCTGGGTACAGATGGAGGAGCGTGGAGGCCCTGTGTGCTGGCAGTGAGGGAAAGGGAAGAAGCAGAGAGGGGCTGTTTCAAAGGTAGGTGGGGGGGGTCTTCCTCCCTCAAACAGGAGGGCCCTACCTAACTGCCTCTAGGGCACTGAGCCTGGGAGTAATTCTGTTCTTTCCTGCCCCCGAAACCCATGGGGATTTCCTTTCCATGAGGGCTTGCTTTCCTAGGAAGCCCCACCCAAAACACAAGGTCTCTCACTTCTCGGTGTTTCCTGGGGGCTCTATGGCTCTTTCCTCCACAGAACCCAGTCTTTGAAAGACATGCTCCATGCTGACAGCTGCCCCCCACCTCGACACCATCTACTCCTGGAATGCTTAGAGCATTCTGTCCCCATTTCTAACCAAGGAGCTCTGGCCTCACCAACCTTCAGGCTGACCAACTCAGACTATGCACCCCCAGAAAGCCCAGGTGTGCACTTCTTAGCTCACATTGGTGAAACACACTGGGATCTGCTGCTAGAGTGTGATGGGCAGGTGAACAGGCCTATTACCACATGAGCCTGAGATCCATTCCCATTTCTTAGAATGCTTTTGCTTTCTCTCCCTTCTATCAGCCAATCAGGCTATGTCTATGTATCAATGACCTACCATCCCCACACACATACACATACATACAACTAACATCTTCTGGGGGAACACTGTTTTCATTACCTCCCTTGTAATTTCTTGGCTTTGACTTGGCAGACAAGACACAAGGCCCTCTAAGGACTCCATTTTCAGGAGGTCGACCTGCCTCCCTCTAACCAAGACACAGGAACTCAATGACTCGGGGGCTGCCTTCGGTCTCAGCTGCTCCAATGGCTCCAAGCGGGTCCGATCTCTCATCAGTTTCTTGAGAGGATGGAAAGATCCAAACCTACCCTGTCCACCAGGCCTGGGCCTGGCCTTGGCCCTGGCTGAACCTCCTCAACACCCACTGATCGAAAGTGAGGAGGGCCAGCTGCTGGGGAAGAGAAAGGCCTAGATTATTCTTCCAGAGTACAGAGGACACCCTCCTGACTCAAGGTCACAGCCACCTTTGGCAGGGGCTCTAGGTTGACTGATGAGACATTTGCAAATGCCACAGCCACAGCAACCTGGCTGGGCAGGGAAGCATCAAGGGTCATGGCAATCCCAAGTAAAACTCCCACAGGTGCAAAGCCAGGCAGGATATCCCCCATACCACTACCCTCCACTCCCCCAACCCCACTCACTCTCAAGCAGGACAAAGCCACATTCCCTCCTCTCTCTCTGACCTGAAAATCTTGCTCAGACGTGGGCTCTTGGCTACAGGAATTTTCTCCAGCTCAAATGTGAGAATGAGGCCAGGCAGCACAGCATACTCTGGTCCTGAGAGAGCTCACCCTCCAGCAAAGATCCCATTTCTGATTAATATGCCCAGGAGAGAGTTTCAAACCCACAGGCACTGACCACAGGCCGGCCACATGCCAGACAGACCACATAAAGGCTGTAATGACCAGATTCTTCCCAAAGGTCTGGCCATTGGCCATTGTCCTGAAGGCCAGCTTGTAATTTGGAGTCTGGCAAGAAAGCAAGAACTAAGGCCAAATGAGCATTGGGACTTGGTGCCAATTCAGGGATTCAGAGAGTTGGGAAGCACAGGAGCCCTGCGCACCGCACCCCTCTTAGGCAGGTTTCTGCCACTTGCATGGCCTGCAAGTTAACATCTCTAAATCTCCAAACAGAAAGTAACATGCACCTCCATTTGTAGTCATGTTCCTGGTGAGAAATCAACAGCACTTGGTTGGCTGATCAATCTCGATACCGGTTTAGTAGACACCAGAAGAAACAGCTTCCTCTCCTCCACACAACAAAATCCAGGGCTGCACCTGGACCCGGATGGGGAGGCTGTGAATGACCTTTAGAACCTCTTGGATCAGGTTCAAGGCCCAGTCTACCAACTCCCATGCTGGTTCCTGCCCCTCATGAAGCCTGAGCTATGTGGAGTCAGGAGATACCAAGGAGCTAGGACAGAGCATGGTCTCTGTGATGACCCCCATAATCAGTGCAACGAGTCTAGCCTGCCTCGGCACTAATTGTTGAAGACAAATCAAGTTCCAGAACCTGCCACCCTCTTGGCAGTCACAGGTCAGGACCAGCAGAGATGGGCCCCAAAAGGCATTCGAGGTGCCTGAGAGGGGGACCCTTCAGCTGCAGGGTTTCTATTCCCCAGGAAGGAGTTATCTGGGATCACCGGCCATGGGTGTTCCAGTTTCTTTCCTGCGTCTTAGAAATTACCCTGCACCATCCCTCTCCAAAGCTTACCTGGGAGGAAGGGAATGATTCTCTGCTTGGGGTCCTTTTGGCCACCTTCGATAGGAAACTTATCCAGTAGTTGCATCTGAGAAGCAGACAGAGGAATGGGGTTCAGATGAGAGCAGCCTTCCAAGGCCCCCACTCCACGGCTCCCCCTCCCCAGTCCTCACATGGATGACTGAGGCCTCATTTCATAGACGATTAACAAACCACATGGGGCATGAGAAGCAGGAGAGGCCAGTGCTCTAGAAGCATCAAAGAAGGGTTTCTGAGCCAGAATGGGGTTGTTGGGAGATGTCTCCCAAGTAAGGCAGCAGTGGGGTTTCCTGAGGTTTATTTAATCCATCACCTGATGGGGTGAGGGGCCTGTGGCCAGGGTGGGGATACTCCAGCCAGACCACCCACCCTCCACAATTACTCTCTGGAGACAGACCCAGATGTTCTTTCAGTTGCAAAGCCAAATCCAGCCCCAGTGCTGGTGGGTCCATTACCCGTCCTTCCCATCCTCCATCCTTCACATCCAACTGTCCCACCCCAAGGTGGCAGCTGTTTTTTCCAGGGACGGACACATTGGAAGTTTCCAGAATTCTGGAGAAATGACTGGCTCCCCCCACTTTCTGCTATTCTAGGCTAAAATTCTATATAAACTGGAAAAACACACAAGAGACAGGATGGAGGAGGCCATGGCCCCTTCCATGTGGTTAAGATCCTTTCCAAGGCCCAGGCGGGGGCTGCAGCTGGGTGGGGATGAAGGGATGGAGCCCAGCTGGCCCAGCTGTGTGCCCGCCCGGCTTTCTGCCATGGGCCTCAGTGCCTCACTGGGAAAATGAGGAAGAGTGATCATGTGTGACCATGTGTGAGCTGAGGCCTGCTCCTGCCTTCAAGCACATCTTGACACCTCCTCAGAGCACTAAGCATGAAGAAAAGGGCAGAAGAGAAGAGATCTGGCAGGATATGGTGTTGGAATTGAGGAGGGGCTGTTCTTCAGATGCTCTAAGGGGGTCAGGTACAAATTAGAGACAGGATGGGAGGGGCCCAGCCCCACTAGAGGAGGAGTAAGTTCTGGGTGGAGGAAATGGGAAGAATAAGTGCTTGGAAGAGCCAAGCAAGTGCTTGGAGAGAGCATGGGGCCTGGATGAGGCCAGTTCAGAAAGACCCAATGGGTCAAGCCCTTGCACTGGGCCTCAAACTACTGCCCATGGGCCACATATTGTATTGGTTTCCATTTTGTTTCTTCACTTCAAAATAAGATCTATGCAGTGTGCATAAGAATTTGTTCATAGTTTTTGTTTCTACTATAGTCCGGCCCTCTAACGGTCTGAGGGACAGTGAACTGGTCCTCGGTTTAAAAAGTTTGAGGATGCACCAATCTAAGGGTAGTGAATGGGATAGAGATGGAAGCAGGTATATAGGTGAGGAGCCTACTTCTGGTGGCATGGGCATGGGCTATATATAAACATTGTGAGTAATGAGCAGCAATCCATGCTTACTTTGATATGTGTGTGTCTGTGCATTTTCCCACCACACACCACCCAGTCAGCCATTACTATCCATCTATCAGCCATCCATCCACAGTCTATCTATCCATTCACCTACCTACCCAACCAGCTCCAACACATGATTTAATGAGTCTCTCTTGAATAATGGTATTCTTCACACATAATGGTATTCTTCACACATAGGCTATTTGGGTCCCAATCATGGAGGGAGGGTCAATGTTGGATACTAATAAAACAGACAGAGACTGCACCATTATTAACTCTCACTTCCCTGAACAGAGACTGAAATTCAACAAACACTGGCTCATGAGTTTTCAAGCCCTATTATTAGAAGTGTCTCTCTTTCTCTGTCTCCCTCTGTGTCTCTGCCTCTCTGTCTCTGTCATTTGGAATAACTGTCAGCTACTTGTAACTATAACCACCGGACATAACACTATAAACCTATACTTAGTCTTTGTTTTCATTAATAACTCCAATGCAGAGTAAAAGTCCTATTCTTTCCTTTCCTAATTTCCTTGCCCTGATGTTATTTTAGTCATCTTTATCTTTGTTAAGATAAGCAACACAAGTTCACTGAGAGAAATACGTACACACAAGAATAAGGTTCAGCATCACTCTTCCCAGGGCAAAGGCCTTTGTATGGGACCTCTCCACACACTCCAGCCATGATTCCAGGCAAGCTCAGCACATGAGCTCATTGTGCTCTTTTGCTAGTTGCAGTCACCCATGCCAAAAGTAGTTTCCATATCAGCATTCTTTTTTTTTTTTTTTTTTTTTTTGGTTTTTGGGTCACACCCCACAGTGCTCAGGGGTTACTCCTGGCTCTACGCTCAGAAATTGCTCCTGGCGAGCTTGTGGGACCATATGGGATGCCGGGATTCGAGCCACGGTCCTTCTGCATGCAAGGCTAATGACCTACCTCCATGCCATCTCTCTGGCCCCTCATATCAGCTAAAATACACATTCTTGAATGTGTAAGATCATTTCAATGTCTCAATGAGCCTTGGTGAGGAGTTTAATGACCTGTTTTCCCACTGTTAGCTGTTTCTCCTGCTCTCAACTTTCATGGTCATCATATGAACTATTTAGTTAGGATGTGCCTGGCCATGTGGTAAGCACAGTTCTTTAAGACTCTACTATTTCTGTTTCATCTTGTGAAGTCTGCATAGCTACAGGTGCCCTCAGTCTCTTCTAGAAAGACTAAAAAGAAATAGATGGGCAGCTTGTGTGGGTAGCACAGTTCTCTGAGCAATGGCTGCCTAGCATTTCTGAGGAAGAAGAGAAAGATGGCTGAAGAGAAAGGCAGGCCCAGCAATGTGCAAGTGGTTTGCCTCATCTGTAACAGTGACTAGCTCTTGCAACGACTCCTGAAATGTAGTGACCAGCTGGGCCCAATAAGTTGTGGAGCTCGTCCAGGTGGCCACAACCCTCTGTGACTAAAAAGCTTTGGCTACAGAAGCTTCCGATTTGTGATTGAGTTGGAACATACACTTGTTCTCTCTAAATTCATTCTCAGACCAACAATTCAACAGCACTCATAGGGAGTGTAGTGCTGGGAGGAGTGGGGAGAACAGACAGCATCCAGTGCTCACCCACTGACTCCTCAATGAATGCAAGAGCTTGGGTAAGCACAAGAACTAATTGAAATCACAGTCTTGATACAAAAGAACTTGGGGCCTAGTTTTCCACAGGCCAAAATGCACCTGATGAAAGTAGGTGAAAGTCCTGTTCTGACAAAGCAGGTCTTGACAAAGACCCGAGGGCCTATTTTGCTCAGCTCTGCAGGATAGTGTACAACTATATAACCACACACACACACACACACACACACACACACACACACACAGAGAGAGAGAGAGAGAGAGAGAGAGAGAGAGAGAGATAAAGAGAGAGATACACACACAATTCTACTGAATGAGAGAAAATATTTGCACTTCAGACATCCGATAAAGGACATAGAGCTAAGCAACATTAAATACAAAGATACAAAATACAACAGCCCCAACCAAAGATGGAAGAAGAGATGAACAGATGCTTCTCCAAAGAAGACAGAAGAAATACAGAAATCCAAAGGCACATAAAGAAAACAATCTTATCATTGGTTATCAGGTTTGAGGGGTGCAAATCAAAACAACAATGAGATAACACCTCACACCAGAGAGAATGTCCTCTATCAAAAAGGGGCAGAAATTAGTGCTGATTGAGATGTGGAGAGACAGAAAACTTCACTCAACACTGACATGAGTTAAGACGGTGTATTATAAAACCAGGGGCCAGAGAGATAGCACAGTGGTAGGGCATTTGCCTTGCATATGGCCAACTTGAGAGGGACCCAGTTTGATTTCTGGCATCCTGTATAGCCCCCCAGCCTGTCAGGGGCAATTTCTAAGTGTTGAGCCAGGACTGACCCCTGAGCACCACTGGGTATGGCCCCAAAACAATCAGTCAATCAACCAATCAATAAAGTTTAAAAAAAATAAAAATAGAACTATACACTATCCAGAGATTCCATTTCTGGTATGTGTCCCAAGAACACAGAGCACTAATTCAGAATGATACATGCACAACCATGTTGATTGCAGCATTATTTACAATAGTCAGGGTCTTTTTTAATTAATTTGTTTAGTTTGTTGAGTGTTTTTTGTTTTTTTGTTTTTTGGTTTTTTTTTTTTTTTTTTTTTTTGACCAGTGGTATTTTGGCCTTACTCCTGGCTCTACACTCCAAGAATCACTCTTGGTAAGGCTACGGGACCATATGGGATGCTGGAGATTGAACCTAGGTTAGCAGCATGCAAAATAAGCACCCTACCCATTATACTATTACTCTGGCTCCTACAAAAGCCAAGATCTAGAAACAACTTAAATGCTCCACAACAGATGAGTGGAGAAAGAACCTGGGTTGTATATACACACACTAAGCACAAGAAATAATGAAGTCTTGATTTTTACAACAACTTGGATAGAACTGGAGGGGGTCGTGGCAAAATAAGTCACAAGGAAAAAGACAAATACCATATGGTCTCACTTGTAAGTCTTTTTTTTTTTTTTTTTGTGGTTTTTTTTTTTTTTTGGGTCACACCCGGCAGTGCTCAGGGGTTTTTCCTGGCTCCGTGCTCAGAAATTGCTCCTGGCAGGCACGGGGACCATATGGGACGCCGGGATTCAAACCGATGACCTTCTGCATGAAAGGTAAACGCCTTACCTCCATGCTATCTCTCCGGCCCCACTTGTAAGTCTTAATAAGAAAACAAAGTCAGGGAATCGTCCATGAAAACCAACCTACAGGTTGACAGAATTAAGGTTACCTAAGGGAGAAAGGGAGGTGGAGGTGCAAATCAAAACTGCAATGAGATGTCACAGCACAACAGAGACTGGCTCCCTCTCATCCCAGAGCCTGGAGTTGAAGCAGCCCCAGCTTTGGGCTTTTACCCTACAAAAGCTCAAGAACAAAGGTAACATTCCTACCCAGGACAGGTGGGTTCTTGCCCAGAAATTCTCCTTAAAAAGAGGTAACCATGGGCCCAGAGAGATAACACAGAGGCGTTTGCCTTGCAAGCAGCCGATCCAGGACCAAAGGTGGTTGGTTCGAATCCCGGTGTCCCATATGGTCCCCCGTGCCTGACAGGAGCCATTTCTGAGCAGACAGCCAGGAGTAACCCCTGAGCACGGCTGGGTGTGACCCAAAAACTAAAAAAAAAAAAAAAAAAAAAAAAGAAGAGGAAGAGGTAAGCATGGGTACAGAGCAGTGGTGAGGCGGTAGAACATTTGCCTTGCACGCGGCTGACCTAGGATAGACCGGGGTTTGATTCCCCTGGCATCTCATATGGTCCCCGCAAGCCAGGAGTGATTTCTGAGCGCACAGCCAGGAGTAACCCCTAAGTATCACTGGTGTGGCCCAAAAACAAACAAAGAAATAAAGGAGATAAACAACCATAACCCACCCCATCTCCCTGGAGACCCCAGCAGATTGAGAGACAGCTTGGAAAAGGTTTGACTCATCTAGTGATGGAGCCGGACTTAGCAGTTTCTCTGTCATTTCATTAAGAATAATGTGTGTGGGCCGGAGAGATAGCATGGAGGTAAGGCGTTTGCCTCTCATGCAGGAGGTCATCGGTTCGAATCCCGGCGTCCCATATATGGTCCTCCCGTGCCTGCCAGGAGCAATTTCTGAGCCTGGAGCCAGGAATAACCCCTGAGCACTGCCAGGTGTGACCCAAAAACCACAAAAAAAAAAAAAAAAGAATAATGTGTGTGTGTGTGTGTGTGTGTGTGTGTGTGTGTGAGAGAGAGAGAGAGAGACAGACAGACAGACAGACAGACAGACAGACAGACAGACAGAGACAGAGAGACTGAGACAGAGAGATTGAGACAGAAAAAGACAGAGAGAGACAAAGAGAGGATAGCTTTTCTGAATATTCTCAGCTTTGGGAGAGAACTGGACTTCCAGTTCCTCCCTCCTGGGCAGCCTTATCACCCACCACTGACTCTGGGAAGTTGCATCAACCATCCCTGCCGAAGACCACACAATGTTCCTGGAATTCCAGTAACATTCTTGATTTTTATTGCATATGTCAATGCTATGCACTGTCTTTGGGCTCTTTTTTCATGTGTATTGTGTGTAAGTTTATTTTATAGTCCAAGAGGAAGCATCCTTCCCCTGGAACATCATTTTCCCTACAGAAATTAAGAACCAATAAATGCCTGGACTTATTCTTGGGCGCTCAGTGCTATTCCTATGACCTATAGCAGGGGTGGCGAACAGGATTTTTACCCTCACTCAAAATGGCAAAATGCAATATATGTTTAATATATTATTGTTAAAATTATATGCTTTTGTGTGAGTGTTTGTCTGTTTTGGCAGGTCACTGTGCGGTGTGGCTCTCTGACTCTCACATTTTAAAATTTTGGCTCTTTGCATCAAACTTGTTCACCACCCTTGACCTATAGGCCTCTCCATATGTCCAGACTACACCATCTATATCTAGATGCCATCTAGATCACTGTCACTTCATATTGGTACATGTATTTGTAGCTGTTTTAAGAGAACTTATTCTTGGGGCTGGAGAGATAGCATGGAGGTAAGGCATTTGCCTTTCATGCAGAAGGTCATTGGTTCAAATCCCAGCATCCCATATGGTCCCCCAAGCCTGCCAGGAGTGATTTCTGAGCCTAAAGCCAGGAGTAACCCCTGAGCACCGCTGGGTGTGACCCACAAACCAAAAAAAAAATAATAATAATAAAAAAATAAAAAAAGAGAACTTATTCTTGAGATCAGTCTTTTGGCTCACAGCAAAACCCAGTGAAAACACAGAGTTCTCTTTTCCCAGAGCCCACAGTACTCCTGTTCTTCCTCCCCCTTGAAATCCCAGGGAGAATGGCAGAGGCTCCTGCTGAGAACCCTACCCTACACTGGCCCTTAGCAACTGCTCCAAGTTCTTAGTTAATGTAAGATCCATGCTTGGTATCATGAAATCCATGGAATGTGAGGTGTAGTGGCAGGTATCCATCATTATAGCTTATAAAAAAGTCTCATTGTCTGAGAATTCTGTAGTTCATCCTCTTCCCCTAACCTTGATGTTTTTGTTTTTGTCTTTTACTATCTCCAGAGTTTACTACAGAGTTGAAATCACATTGTCTTTTACTTCCTCCACAAAATGTATGTAAGGTTCCTCCTCCTCTTTTCATGGCTTTTACCTCTTTGTTTTTAAAGCACTGACTAATGTTCCATTGTCTGAACTTAGGTCAATTAATTATCTATTGTGCCACCAAAAGACAAATGGGATGGGTCGTCTGCATGTCTCGGGCAATGATGAGCAAAGCTGCTATAAACAATTCTGCACAGGATGTGTGGACATATGTTGCCAGTTCATTTAGGTAAATACCAAGATGGGTAATTATTGAATCATATGGTTAGAGGAGGTTTAGTTTTGTTAGAAATGAAATCTACCAACTATCTTCCAAAGTAGCCATAACATTTGCGATTCTGACCAATGAACAAAAATTCTGTGGTCTCACATCCTCAGGAGCACTTGGTATGGTCACAGTTTTTGTTTTATTCTAGAATCTGTGCTCAGGGATCACTCCTGGAGAGGCTCAGGGGATCATATGGGATGCTGGGAATCAAACCAGGGTTAGTTGTGAAGCAGGTAGGCAGGCAGGTAGGGAAGGGAGGCTATGGCAATGAATTCCAGAAATGTAATACAACCAAGAAACAGGATTTGGAGGAGTTACTTCATCTTTGATAAGAATCTCACCTGACCACTGCAGGCCCAGAGAAGACTAGAAAGCAACATAGAAGGAGGTAGAATGCCCCACAAGGGGCAGGTTGGGAAAACCTTACAAAACTCAACTTAGAACAAATGAAGGGTGAACATGTTGTCTGGGTACATGATGCCCAAGCACATATCATCTCATCTCCCCTCCTGAGATGTGACTTTCCTGCTTTCCTGCTTTGTTGTGCAGGGACTCTCTCCACCTTTGGAGAAGCCCACTCTCTCTCTTGAGCATGCTACTCTCTCTTCTTATCTTCTCCCTCACCTTCTTCAGCATCTCCGAATACAACCTGGTTTTACTTCACTGCTCATCTCCTGAAATTCTTTTCTGGAGGGAAAGTGACAGACAGACCAGAAAGGCTGGGGTAAGGTCTAGGACTTACTTTCCTTTTTCTGCAAAGGGCCATTTCTTGCTCCAGCCTGAGTCTATGGCTCCCTGAGAAAATATCACGTGGTGGGATTAAGTCCCATGCTGGGTAGAGTAAGTGGATATCAGAGGTGGCTTAACAGCTGCCTAGTAAGGCTGGCGGGACTTGGTATCTGTACCTGCAGGGACTGAATGCAGACTTTATCAGTCCTAGATATACCCAGCTACCCCCAGGGTGGCAGTTAGAGAACAGAGAAAGTGGTAGATTCCCTTCTGAGGCTGTAGACTCTCCTCTCCATTTCACATAGGTCACCAGGGGTCCCCCATAAGCATCAGCTGGGGGCAAGTGTCTTACCAGTTATACTAACGCCCTGGTCCCTACTTTCCTTCCAATGAGCTAACGTGCTATTTCTGCACTTTCTTTGGTAAGGTTCTCTTTCAGATCTTTGTATTAAATAAGTTTGTTCATTTTCGTTCATTTTCTTTCTTTTTTTTTTTTTTTAATTTGGTGTGGGTGTAACTGGGGCCATGCCAGGTGGTGCAGGTATTGCAGGGGAGTAATTCCTGGCTCTCTTATTAGAGGCTGCACTGCAGTGCTCAGGAAATCATGAGGTGCCAGGAAATGAATGCAGGCTTCCTGCATGCAATGCATAAGCTCAGTGATCCAGTTTTTTTTTTTCCCAACCCCTCATTTTTGTTCTTTGGAGGGGTTGCTTTGGACCACACCTGATGATGTTCAAGGGTTACTTCTGGCTCTGCACTCAGGATTTACTGCTAGCAGTGCTCAAGGAACCATATGGGATGCCCAGAGATGTAGCCCAGGTCAGCCATGGTAGGTTAGGAAAGCACCCTACCCACTGTAGTACTTTTCTAGTCTCATCCCCTCTTTTTTCTTCCTTCCTTCCTTCCTTCCTTCCTTCCTTCCTTCCTTCCTTCCTTCCTTCCTTCCTTCCTTCCTTCCTTCCTTCCTTCCTTCCTTTCTTCTTTTTTCTTTCTTTCTCTCTTTCCTTCATTCCTTTCTACTTCCTTCCTTTTCTCTTTCTTTCTCTCTTTCTCTCTTTCTCTCTTTCTCTCTCTCTCTTTCTTTCTTTCTTTCTCTCTCTCTTTTTTTTTTTTTTGGTTTTGGAACCACAGCTGGCAGTGTTCAGGGGTTACTCTTGGCTTTGTGCTCAGAAATCACTCATGGCAGGCTCAGGGAACCATACTGGATGCTGGAGATCAAACCCAGGTTGGTCACGTATCGCTCCAACCCCAACTCCTCATTTTCTTACAGTTGAGAGGTTTTGTATATTTTTAAGAGATTTCCTTTAAGAGTTTCAAGAGGTCTTTGTTTAGGATAGCAGTCTCTTATCAGATATATCTTGTGCAAACCTTCTTCCCTCCGGACTCTTGTCATGTTCTTTATGTATTAAGTTTTGAAATCAGGAAGTGTAAGTTCTCCAACCTTGTTTTTCTTCTTCATGGTTGTTTGGACTATTTGAAGTTCCTTCAATTTTCCTATCAATTTTGGGATCAGCTTGTCAACTACTGTCAAGAAAACCACTGAGATGTTTCAGGAATCTGGGGCTATGCAGGTAACCTGTGGAAGTTGCCCTCTATTTAGTCTTCCTACCCATGATGTGGAAATGGAATGTTTTTCATTTATTAGCAATGTTTTTACTTTAAAGTCCATTATCTGATTTTAGTATAGCCACCAGACCTCTTGTTTTCTAAAATAAGCTGTACATTCCTTTTTTTAATGATTGTTCCACTGTACTTTTCTATGGGTGTGTCCTTTGGACCACATTGGTCCAAAGGGTTTATTCTTGGCTCTGTGCTGGCAGTGTTGAGGATTAAATCAAGGCTGGCTTGCTTCCTTCCTTCCTCTGTGCTCAGGGGTGATTGACTGCTGATGATGGTCAGGGGATCATCTGGGGTGATAGGAAATTAACTGGGGCCAATTAAGTACAAAGCAACCACCTTGCCCCTTGTCCTATCTCTCTGGCCCCTTTTTAGTCATTTCTGAAATACATTTTACCTGTCCGGCAACAACCCTAGACTTGCACTACCATAACTCCATGAAATAAAGAGCACTATTCTTACAGGGCAATAGCCTCAGTTTCCCCACTTATGCTATTATTGGTGTGCATATTACCTTTAATATTTTATACATTTTAGAATCACTTCATCAGTCCTAGCCGGGAAGCCTGGCAGGGCAAGGGCAAGGAGCAGAGAGCTTCTGTCAAACTGAGCTGAGGAGATTCAGGGATTAAAGTGGTGGATCCAATGCCAGATTCTGGCCATACCTACCAACATTTAGTAACTTTCCTGAAGTACTTCTTGATATCTAATTTCTAGAAACTTCAAAAATGTTCTATTTGTTTTCACCCTTTGTAGTAGCTGTTCTAGGGAGAGGCTCATGGGGCTCATTAGGGCCCCTGCCAGGGCAGTCCAGTCCTCTTTGGTTTCTTTCTGGTCCCCACACCACAGTGCCCAAGAGGGTAAGGATCACCACAGTCACCACAGTGGCAGATGGGTGGCTCCTGATATGGCAGCTCAAATCTAAGCTTTCACATGAAGTTGTTTGAGATGTACTGAACAGCAGTTCACGAACCATTGGGAGGAGGTACGGCAGAATTCTCTACTTCATGTGGAATCTCATAAGATAATTTGTGGGGAAGGGTATCCTCACTTTCCAGGATAGTTTGTTGATAAGAGCACTTTGTCTCATTGGGTAACGTTAGCCCCTTTGTCAAAAGGTCAATTAGGAATGAATAAATAAATAAATAAACAAATAAATAAATAGGGCCAAAGAGATAGCACAGCAGTAGGGCATTTGCCTTGCAAGCAGCCAACTCAGGACCAATGGTGGTTCGAATCCTGGCATCCCATATGGTCCCCCGAGCCTGCCAGGAATAATTTCTGAGGAGAGAGCCAGGAGTAACCACTGAGCGCTGCCAGATGTGGCCCCAAAACCAAAATAATAATAATAATAATAATACACAAATAAAAGTCAATTAGGAGCTAGGGAAACAACTCAAAAGGAAGAGCATGTACCCCACATGTGCAAGGTCTTGAGTTCCTTCTTTCTAGCACTCTGGGGTCCCCTGAGCATCACTTGGTGTTGCTGGTACAGCCCTGAGGACCACAGTGCCTGAAAATCCAGGGATTATATTCAATAAATCATCTTAAGACTCATTTGGGTAGTGTTGGAGATAGTACAGGGGTAAAATGCTTGCCTTGTATGTAGCTGATCACAGTTAAATTCCCTGCCCCACTGGCAGTGACCTCCAAGCACATGGTCAAGAGTAGCCCCAGGTGCCTCTAGATGTGCCCCAACCATTATCACCACCCCAATTATCTACTTAATAAATCTACTATTTCTGGGCTCTCTGCTGTGTCATTGTCTCACATGTACATGTCTGTACATGTCTATATAATTCATTGTTGGTGTCAGGAGACCATCTTTTAATTAATTGCTATAGGTTTTTAGTTAAGTTTTAAATCAAACTTTAAAACAATATGTAAGAACTAATTCTTTGCATTTCTTAATACATCTTAAAATCAGTGCATTAACTTAAATAACTTAAAGGCCTTGGGATTTTCTTTAACTGGGACTGCATTAACTCTACACATTACTTAAGAACAATAGATACCCGAGACTTCCAATTCATTGACAAGATCAATTTAAAGATTTATTTAAATCTTTTAATTCCTTCATTTGATTTTCAGTGCTGAGACTCCATACATCTTCCACTATCTTCATTCCCACACATTTTATTTGTTTTGACTCTGTTATAAAAACTGCTTCTTAAATTTTATTTTCTCGGTGAAGGAGATCACATATGGAACTTCCAGGCTAATCCCTGGCATTGCATGGACCCCTGAGCACCACCTAGAGTGCCCTTCCCCAAAGTAAATAAAGCTCATTTTCTGTTTGCTGCTAATTACATAAATATAATTAATTTTTGATATTGACTTTATACACAGAAATTCTTAAACTGACTTATTAATTTTAGTAAACTTTTTCTCTTTTTTGGTGTTTTATCGGGGGGGGGGGGCATACCAGACACTGTACAGGGCTCTTTCTGGCTCTCTGCCCAAGAGTGACTCCTGGAAGTGCTCGGGAGCTTGGTGCCAGGGGCTTGAACCAGGTCAAGGCAGTGTGTTCAGGGTGAGTATCTCACCTTTGGTGCTCTATCACCAGCCCCATGGTTTTTGTTTTCCGTAACCCCTTTGTATTTTCTCTATAGGGACACAAGTCAACCATAGACGTTCTTCCACATTCACATAATTCCAACCCACATGCCTTTCTTTCCCCCCATTTAATCTTCCCACTAGAATGCTGAGTGCATGTTGGATGAAAGTGGTGAGAACTTCTTGCTTTAGTTCAGTCTCAGGAGGGAAGAAGACACTTCCACCATGGATCTAATAAAAGTGGTAGAAGCTCAGGTAAGGAAACTTCCACTGAGCTCTAATTTGCTATGGCTCTGGGTTTGGGTTTTGGTGCTCAGTAAGCGGTGTGTGTGTGTGGGGGGGGGGGGGTGTTTGTCTCCTGGCAGTTCTTCAGCCTGTGAGGCCTGAAGTGCTGAGGTTTACCCAAACCACCCTGCTGTGCTTCTTGGAGCCTTAGTATCCAAGGCTGAACCATCTGGTTCTAGGGATGGACCTAGGATTGGTCACACATGAAGCATGTGCCCTAACCAAACCCATGTCCTGTTTATTCAGACCCAACTATTATCTACTATTCATTTCATTTACTCATTCTCTTATTTATGAATGAATGAAATCACATTCTGTCTACTAATTTTTGGCTTAGTTTTTTTTTCCCTTTTTTTTTTTTTTTTTTTTGGTTTTTGGGCCACACCTTGTGGTGCTCAGGGGTTACTCCTGGCTGTCTGCTCAGAAATAGCTCCTGGCAGGCACGGGGGATCATATGGGACACCAGGATTCGAACCAACCACCTTTGGTCCTGGATCTGCTGTTTGCAAGGCAAACGCCGCTGTGCTATCTCTCTGGGCCCTTTTTTCCCATTTTTTTAAGGCAGAAATTTAAGATAAAACTTTTAAAATTTAGGAACTGGGATACAAACACTGACAATCTGACTCCAGGCTCAGGAGTTCCCGGGTGCTGAGTCTGGCTGCCAACCCTGTATTGAGGGTACTTCAATCCTCTCAGTGGGGTCTCCAGACTAGGTAGATGCATGCACTTGCACAAGCACCCCACCCTCAGCACATACCATGGGCAACATTCAGGAACAAAAGAGAAGCCAAAGAACCCCCTCTTGGCTGGAGTAAGAATCAAAGAGGTTTAGAACACCAAGCAATGATCAAGGAAAAAATCAAGCAAGGAAGTGAAGGTGTGATGAGTTGTGCTTGATACAGTGCACAAAGAAGTTAGGTACCTTATTTTCTGGCGTATAAGACGACTGGGCATATAAGACGACCCCCTACTTTTTCTGTTAAAACATAGGGTTTGAGCTATGTTTGCCATATAAGACCACCTCTTTCTTTTAACGCACACCAAATGGAAATTAAAAAACGTAAGAGAAAAACAGAAGAACCCTCAAGGGCTAACAGTATATGTTTAATACAGCTAGACTTTAGAGTGCCAACAATCATTTTACATTTGTCATTTGTAGTGAGTGACTGTGATTTTTTTTTTTTTTTTTTGGTTTTTGGGCCATACCCGGCGGTGCTCAGGGGTTACTCCTGGCTGTCTGCTCAGAAATAGCTCCTGGCAGGCACAGGGGACCATATGGGACACCGGGATTCGAACCAACCACCTTTGGTCCTGGATCGGCTGCTTGCAAGGCAAACGCCGCTGTGCTATCTCTCCGGGCCCTGACTGTGATTTTTTAATTGTGATCTACATTGAGAGCAGGGCGAGGGGGCTCCTCCAAGAGCAGCTGGCTGAGGTGCAGTGATTAATAGGACAGCTAGAGTGAGACAGAGTGCCTCCTCTTTGTCCCATAAAAGCTGACCAGAGGACTGAGCACCAGAGAGCCGCATACCAGCAATAATACACAGTGGCTGGATGGGATGCAGCGCTTGGAAACTCAGCTCTTCTGTGTGCCCTGAAAGATTAATCAAGACAGCAGAGGACTGAGCATCGGAAAGCTGCATACCAGCAATGACACCTGGCAGCTGGATGGGATGCAGTGCTCAGTGACTCAGTTCCTCTGTGTGTCCTTAAAGATTAAACAGGACAAGCAGAGGACCGAATGATGATGTCTGGCAGCTGAATGGGATGAAGTGGTAACGGGGGGGGGGGGGGGGGGGGGGGGGGGGGGGAGTGGGGGGGGGGGGGGGGGGGGGGGGTGGGGGGTCACTCGTCCCTGAAGCTGGGGTAAGTTTCAGTATGCCAAATACCAGCATATAAGATGACCCCCAACTTTTTTTTTTAATTTTGGGTCACACCCGGCAGCGCTCAGGGGTTACTCCTGGCTCTATGCTCAGAAATCACCCCTGGCAGGTGCAGGGGACCATATGGGATGCCGGGATTTGAATCACCATCTTTCTGCATAAAAGGCAAACACCTTACCTCCATGCTATCTCTCCAGTCCTGACCCCTGACTTTTAAGAAGTTTCTCATGGGTTAAAAAGTCGTCTTATATGCCGGAAAAATATGCTAACTTAGCTCAACAACACACAGCAAGGGACTGAATGGACTTGCCCAAGCTTTGCATTTCCCCTTGGACACAGGAAGGCAGTAGAGGCTCCCAAGGTGAGCAGAAACTCCTGACAATACACAGTATTTAGGGGCCGGAGAGATAGCATGGAGGTAAGGCACTTGCCTTTCATGCAGAAGGTCATTGGTTCAAATCCCGGCATCCCATATGGTCCCCCGAGCCTGCCAGGAGCGATTTCTGAGCCTGGAGCCAGGAGTAACCCCTGAGCACTGCCAGATGTGACCCCCCCAAAAAATACACAGTATTTAAATAATTTGGGGGGGGCATACCCGGTGACGCTCAGAGGTTACTCCTGGCTATGCACTCAGAAATAGCTCCTGGCTTGGGGGATAATATGGGATGCTGGGAGATCGAACCACCGTTTGTCCTAGGCTAGCACCCCTGCTCCACCCCCTAATTTTTTCAATTTTTTTTTTTAAGTTTTTGAGTCATGCCTGAAGATGCTCTGAGGCTACTCCTGGCTCTGCACTTAGAATTAGTCCTGGTGGTGCTCAGAGCATCATGTAGGATGCTGGGGATTGAGTCAATGTCAGGCGCATGCAAGGGCCAGCACCTGCCTGCTGTTCTGTCATTCCAGCCCTAATCTGTTTTCTTAAGCAGATCCATTGCTGGAGAAAGTGAGATCTTACTTGCAAGTGCACTGGCTTTCCAGCAACTGCAGCAACAAATCACTGCACCTTGGATTCAAGCAACACACATTCTACAAAACAAGGAGGGAGCTCCCTAGCAGAGCTGTCCTGCCTCATGGGTCTGGGATGGGGGTGCTGGCACTGCTGTTCCCACTCTTCAGGGGCTTCTAGTGGCAACTATCCAGCTTGGTCCATATGGAGGTGCATCACAACGACCTCTGGCTTCAGGGTCATTCAGTCTCTCCTGGGGACTTACACACACAACCCAGGTTGATTCTACTGCAACCAACCACACCTGCAACCCTTTGATTTTCACATAAGGTTAGACTCCAAGGGAAGGTATCAGGACTTCAGCATATGAACTTTGGGGACACAGAACTCCCCCAGTACCAACACATCAAGACAACAGGTAACTGTTAAAAGATAAAGTACTTTGCTCATATACTACCAATAGTCTTTTTCTGAACACATGAATGAACCTACCCAACATCCAAGGAAATACAAAGAATAATGGGGCTGCTGATGTGACTCTTTGGTATAACACTTGCCTTCCATGTGTGGATTTGATTCTCTCTCTCTCTCTCACTCACTCACACACACACTCACACACACACACACACACACACACACACACACACACACACACATACACACACACACACAGAATAAATAATGCATAGTTTGATCTGGATCAAATCTGCTTCCTCCATAAACTAGGATCGTGATAAAACCTGCCTACTGGGGTAGGTGAGGGGATTAGAGGAGACCATGTGTGTGATGAACTTGGCCCAGAGCCAGGCATGCACTAAGCGCCCATACACATTAGCTATTAGTGTCATTGCTGTCTGCACTGGCACTTTGGCTATGATTCCAGGCTGTGATCCACATGCCAGGCAAGTGTTTAGAGAACTAAGCACCAGAGAAAGCCAGCAGGCATCAGGAAGAGAAAGGCAGCAGTGAGTCTGAGAAGGGCAAAGGCTGGCTGGGCCTGGCAGGCAGTGCCCAGCTGTGAGCATAGGCTATTATGGGCAAGAGGCCTCTGGGGTTCAGCAGTTCAACAGGCTCGTGGCAGTGGACTGCGACTGTTTTATAAGAACATGTGGGGCCTGGGTCGAGCTGCTTCAAGCAAAGGAAGATGGGTAATGCTCTCAGGGACCTCCAGGCACCAGCCAGTGTCCAAGCCAAAAGCGGCCCTGCAACCACCCATGTATGGGCTCATCTCACTCGCCCCTTCACCTGGACTCACAGCCTTTGGAGAAGGAGGTGGATGGGTGTTAAGGGCGGAAGCTGCCAGCTCCAGCCTGCTAAGGACTTGCTGGACAACTCAAGCAGATGCCTTGGCTTCTTTTCCGGGAGCAGCAGGCACCCCTGGGAAAGTCTTGCACTGCCTCATGGGTCTAGCAAGACCTGGGGAACAGGAACTTGAGAATGTACTCCCAGATTCCAGGTGTGCCTGTTGCACTGAATGCTGAGCTTCAGTTACTCAGCCATGGTGTCAAGTCTGATTTCCTCCTTCTCAGGAGCTGCTAAAGTTCAAAAGGGCAAATGAATATGGAAAGAGCTTTGTAGGAAGAAACAGCAGGAGCAGCCCCAGACTGTGGTCACTTTGGAACTTTATTTTTGGTTCAGGAACTACTACTGGCCCAGTCCTTAGAGGACCATGCAGAATCGGTGAATGAACCTTGGGCCTCCTATGTGCTCCAGTCCTTTGGGGTTTCCTCCCAACCCCATGCTTTGATGGAGAAAGAGGTAGTTTTTTTCATTGCATCTGTCCTTGATGTTTGGTTTTGAGCCCAACCCAGTTGTGCTAGGAGCTACCAGGGTCATACCTAGGAGTGCCAAGGTAGACATGTGGTACCAGAAATCCCACTCAGGTCTATGAGTGCCAGGTGTAAGCTCCAGTCCTCTGTGATCTCTCCTTGGTGTTGAACATTCTTTTCATGCTCAACAAGACCCTGCCTATCACAGCATCCGACATGCAGCTGTGTATGCATTTTCTAGCCTCCTTTGCAGGGATAATACAATCATATGACTGAATTCTGACCAACGGAATATGAGCAAGAAGGATCCCTCCTCCAGACCCTTCGTAGTGTCTCCCTCCGTTATTCTTTCTTCCTTTCCCTGCTGGCTAGATGCAGGGAAATGAGGTCACCAGATGGGAAAGTATGGATTCCTGAATGCCTGGAGTGGAGCCATCTGGTAACTAATTTTGATCTGTGACGTGATCAGGAAATAAAGCTTTATTGTCCCTGGGTAACTGTTGTTACACAGCAGTTAGCCTGTTCTGACTAATGTAAAGCAGCTCATGCAAGGTCAGCTGCACTGAATTAAAGAGGAGAGACTTTCTATAAAACAAAGTCCCTCCAAAGGGTTCTTTCCTTAGATCCAATCAAGCCAAGCATGACGTTCTCTATAGGAAGGACCTACTAAACCAAGCCATTACCCTCTGCCCCCTGCCCGATCCACCAAACACACTGCTAAGTTTTCCCCAAGAAGAGCTGAAGAGGACGGGGATAAGACTTGCTAGATGACATTGACAAGTCGCCACATGTAAAAGTGCCTAACCTGAGTTCCTGGTTCCACAGGTTTTCAGAGACACACTCAGAGGTAGATCTGACTGGAAGGAAGGACACCCCTCACCCCATACAGGCTCAATTCTCTGATTCCAACCACTGAAGCTCTCAGGATGCTTGCAATGACAGTGGCCCACCACTTTGCCTGAAGCATTCCCACCATTCCATGGAAGCTTCTGGAAATCAGTGTGCCTCATGCAGAGCCCTTGTTCAACAGGCCAAGTTCTACCTGGCTACAAAGGGTTAGAAAATGGGAAAAAGTATATATAGACAGAAGGAAAGAAAAGATAAGAACAAGGGGGAGTATGAAAGAACAATATGGCGGGTAAGGTACTAGCTTTGTATGAAGCCATCCTGGGTTCAATCCTCAATATCACATACGGTGCCTGAGTTCTACCAGAAGTCAGTTACTGAGTGCAGAGCCAGAAGTAAGTCCAGTGCCCTACTGGGTATGGCCCAAAATAATAAATTTAAAAGGGAAGAATGAGGAACCCTCAAATGGAAGAGCCAGAATTACCCCACATCAACAAGCTGATGGGAATGCAAAGTCTCACCTCTGGGTCACCTACTGACTCAGCACCTGCATTGTGTGTGTGTGTGTGTGGGGGGGGTATTTCCAAGTAGAACCAAGGCTCCCAGGGGCCATGCCTCATACTACTCAGTCAATAGGAATGGAAACTTCAATGTTGGGCCTAAAAATGTGGTGCTACTTGGATCCAGGGATGTGAAAGACCACCTGGACCATCCTAGCAATACCTGGCAAACCCACAGGGCTATACCCCAAGGTTCTGGAAGGACACTGTAAGTTCTGCTAGAGATTGATCTGGGGCTTTGTGCACAACCAAGATGTGCCCCCATGCCCAATCAGGCAGGCTCCCTAGCTCCAGAATCTTCACCTTGGTAGTATCATAGGATCACCAAGTAATCAGTATGTATGCTGAAATCAGCAAGCCCTCAACGTTGTGACTCAAAAACTCTCTTTGAGGGTAAGTGATAGAACAGCAGTAGGGTATTTGCCTTGCACATGGCCAACCCAGGATAGACCTGGGTTCGATTCCTGGCATCCCATATGGTCCCCCAAGACTGCCAGGGAGTGATTTATGAGCGCAGAGTCAGAATAATCCCTGAGCACCACCAGGTGCAGCTCAAAAACAAGAACTCTCTAACCATGAGCACAAGTATACCAGCACATAATCAAAGCCCAGCAGGAAGAAAGAGAGCTGCTGAGTGGAACTCATCTTTCCATCAAAGAAATGGGTGTAGGTTCCTTGCATGCCTTAAAACCTGGGCTGTGAGCGAGTTCAGAGGTAGTGAAGTGGGGGTACAGGCAGGGGCCCAGCCATAGGAGCAGGGTGGGAGCTGGGAGTAGGGTATCTTTGTCATAGGGGAGGGAGCTGGGATGGGACCAGGTCAGAGCAGAGCAGATGGATTATGGGAGAGGGAGAGGGAGAGGGAGCTATATTCTAAAGAGTTCTGAGAGAACCTGATTTGCACGTTGGATTGAATATATAATCTGGGGGAGCATCCAGAGTAGATCTGAATCTTTGTGCATCTTTGGGGCTCTTAACAGCTGACCAGAGACTACAGTCGAGCCTGCTGGCATTGCTGTCCTGGCCTCTTCCTGGCCCCTGGAGTAAATCATTTAATCCCGTAGGAATAATTTCCTAGGAAAGCTCCTTGCTGGACCCCCTAGTGATTCTTCTCATTTGAGAAAGAGGGGTGGGACATGAGGAAAGGCAGGGGAGCCTTGTAAGCAGCCAGTCCCTTGGCCACTGGTTCTCAGCTTTCCTGATGCCAGGAGACTAGGGAACTGCCCTGCAGGAGGGTCCTGCAGCCTGGCCTGGAGCCCATGATGGGTAGATATGCTAGTCAGGCTATCTGTGCCAGTTCCCAGCTCCAGGGGCATGCATGGGTAGACAACTTGGTTCTTCAAGTCTGTGTGAACTCTAAATGCTGGCCTGGCCCACTTCGGGCTCCAACTAACCCCTAGCAGACATCTCAGAGCAGGGGGCTATGTCCACTATGGTCCAGCCTCCAGACCTCTGCCTGCCTGGAACCTCGTTGACCAACCTCCCAGCTTTTCTAAATACATCTCCAGCTCCAACTTGTGAAGGCAATGTCCTGCCCCGACAGCTCAAGGAGAGAGAAATGTTTTCCTTCTCGTTTAAAGACAGCACTGAGGGCTGGAGTGATAGCACAGTGGTAGGGCATTTGCCTTGTACCCGACTGACCCTGGACAGACCCCAGTTGGAATCCCAGCATCCAATATGATTCCCCAAGCGTTCCAGGAGCTATTTCTGAGCACAGAGCCAGGAGTAACCCCTGTTCACTGCTGAGTGTGACCCCCCTACACACAAAAAAATAAAAATAAAAATAAAGATGGTACTCAATTCTGGAAAGGGATGGAGGGCTGATGACAATGTCCTGCCTGCAGGAGCCCCAGTTCCATGCCCAAATGAAGGGAGACCATACTCCTGGCTTCTCTCCCAGGGGGTAAAAGTCTGTAAAGAAAAGTGATGCAGAGGAGAAATGAGCCACACAGAAGCTGCTGAAAGGGGCCTGACTACAGTACTAGGGAAGGTCTATAAGAAGGTTGAGATGTAGTAAGGAATGAGTGGTGCCGGACTGAGGTTGGGGGTGACTACAGGGGTAAGGCTGGTGCTATAGAGAGGGAAAAGTCACGCAGGCTCAGGAGAGGAGCAGGTGGCAGGAAGGCAGCCCGGGCCCATCAACCCCCAAACGGACCCTCGGCCCCAACAGTTGGTAGGACAAGAGGTGGTGGTGGTAGTAGTAGTGGTCTGTCTATCCCTTGCCCTTCCTGGCAATGCCCTAGCTCAGTCATGCCTACAGGGACAACAGGGGATGGGAGCAGTCATAGATGAGACAACCCTCCACAAATACACACACACTCCTGCCAGAGTAGGACACAAAAGGACACAGGAATGAGCCACAGGGAGGTCTGGTCACAGCACAGGGGAGACAGTGCAGTCTCCTGGACAGGGACAGTCTTGATTGACCTCAATCAAAGGGAGCACCCATCCATGAGACACTCAAAGTGGGGAGGGCAAGTGCTGAGTCTCCCCTCTCCTCAGAAGGGCACCACTGGCCAATGCCAGGCAGTGCCCATACAAAGGAAGCCAGGCCGCACATCCAAGCTCCAGATCCTGCATGGCTTGGAACCTCTGGGCATAGATGACCAGAGACAGGTCCCAACAGAGCCCCCTCCCACACCCCCAGTAAGAAAAACATCATCCTGAAAGTGGGTGGAGAGACTGTGGAGGCAGACACAGATGAAGAAATCCTAAGAGAGAACACCTGGGAAAGCAGAGATAGGCTAAGACTGAGCCCAAAATATCCATTCTGTTCAAGAGCAGCGGCTCAGGACAGTGCTGGATCTGAGACCAGAGTTGGAAGATGGGGTTCCCACTACAGCCAGATAAGTACTGCCAACCACATGACCCAGAAATCTCCAGATTCAAATCAGCCCAGGACCCAGTGGCCCAAAAGGGACCCAGCACAGGGCCAGGGGTGAGGGATCCCAGATTCCATCCCCAGTATGGACAGGTGTAGCCCCGAACAAATCCAAACCAAACTGCACAAAACGAGAGCCCCACAACCTTAGTTGGAGGCATTGTTCCCAGGGAAGGAAGAACCCATACACAGAGGTTTCCTCTGCCTCGGTTTCCTCCACCTCAACCCAGTTCTGGAGCTGTGGGGAGCAGACACCAGGGGCCTAGGGGCAGCATCACTGCCTTTGTCATCACCCCCAGCCTCATGAACAGCTACATCCCTGCACTAGCCCTGGGCTTCCTGTTGAGGGTTTTCTTTGAAGGTGCCTCTGAATGTGGCCCATTGAACCCTTTGTATTCCTCCCCTTCTCTCCAGTGCCCACACCCTGCTAGCCAGCACTGAGTCCCC
This sequence comes from Suncus etruscus, assembly GCF_024139225.1. Lineage (NCBI taxonomy): Eukaryota > Metazoa > Chordata > Mammalia > Eulipotyphla > Soricidae > Suncus > Suncus etruscus. The sequence continues at coordinate 47,674,206 of NC_064864.1, forward strand.
ATTCCCAGCAGGGTTGAGCTGGCCACTTTGTTCTGCCAGGCACCAGATAAATGCTCCTAATTAGTAATGGAGCCAAGCCCTGGCTGCATTTACTACAAAAGGAAGTCTTCGATTGCTACAGTGGGGGGTGCCCAGGGCTGCTTATGGTGAGGCTGGACACATGGCAAGTCTAAAGGCCAGAGCCACTGCCTTCTTTAGGGGGTCAATCAGGGGTGACTGTCCCCCAGTAACCATCGGCAGCTCCCTGGTACAGTTGGAAAGATCGCCAGTGAGCGCATTTTCAGGAGGCAGGATTTGCCGACTCTACCTTTTCTCCATGAAGCTCCCGTGGGCCACATGGCCTGTGCCACTGCCTCGCTCGTCCACTCAGTAAAATCAAATCAAATCAAAAGCAAATCAAAGCAAATCAAAGCCAGGGGCTGGGGAGAGATTCAAAGGGCTGAGCAGGCTTTGCATGCAGGAGCCTACAGTTCCACCCAGTACCACAAGAGTCCCTGAGCACCACTGGGAGCTTTGCCTACCTCCTCCCACCCCAGCACAGACCATGGCCCCCAAACAACCCCCCCAAAATAGTGGAGAAGGACAAAAATGATGACCTCTAGGTACCCATCAAGGATAGCTCAGCACACAGGTGTCTGGGCGTGGTCTCCACCCAGGGATGCTCATCCACGGTGCCTCCAACCCTGCTTTCACCCTACTACCAGTGGGAGGGTCCAGCTCAGGCCTAGAGTATCAGCTTGGTTCGTCCATCCTGGAGAAGCCTAGGGCCTCCAGAACGAAATACAGCACAGTCTGCACATCCTTCAATTTGGACCCACACAACCTTCAAGACTGAGTGATCGAATGAAATACTCTCCTGGAGCAAGAGGGTTACGGGTCCAAATTGAAGGCTTTACAGAGCATATGGGGCAGGAAAGGAGTGAGATAGACATTGAGACAGAGGGAGAGAGGGAGAGAAAGAGAGAAAATGCTCACCTGTCTTTCTCCAAAGACCTTCCTTCCCTTCATTCTCCAGTTTGGAGAAGACACTGTCCCAACCACCCCACCTCTCCAGGACACTCTCGCCTTGGTGAGCCAAGGAATATCAATGGGGGCCCAAGGGACACAGAGGAATCTTCTGGGCCAGTCCTTTGGGCCCGGGAGAAGAGGAGGCGGCCGTGCCCCTGGGCTGCCCGACGTCACACCCGCCCAAGCACACCCTGGCATGACTCGGTGGGGAAAGCAGGGCACCAGGCTCCGCGGGTGCAACAGGGTCTGACTCACCGCTGCCTCTCCCAGGTCAGGCTTAATACCCAGGAGAGGCGGGTAAGATGAAGTGGGCAGGACATATGGGCTGAGCTCTGGGGAGCAGCCAATCCTGCCCTGCGACCTTTTGGGGCGCTGGCGTGATACCTACCCGCATCCCAGCACTCCTCTCCAGCAGGTATGAGAACTTCCCACTCCCACTAGGTGCACTAGATGCTTCCCTGTGCCCCAGAGAGCACATTGGATGGGAGGTGGGTTACCCCACAAAATGAGAAGGCAGACAGCAGGACAATGGTGCTGTCAGGCTCAGCTTTGGAGGGTGATGGGCACTTCCTCACTTGCCAGACATGGGGGCTCATGGGAGGGGCCACACTCTCAGCTCAAGGAGCCTCTGCACAGGAGGGAATGATGCTTCTGTATTCCAGAAAGCTCCCCAGAGCATGACTGGGCAGGCAAAAGGTATCGACACTAGAGACCTGCCCTGCTGATGGGCTCCCCGTGCCCCAGACACAGTTACTTGTTCCCTCAGATACTGACACACAGGTGATCACACCCCTCAAAGAGTTTGCATCAGTCCTGTAAGGTTCCCCAATGCCTCCTGGTCCTCATGAGACTATATTCAAAGTCAAAGCCCAGGAAGGCAGCTGTGGCGGAAAGTCCAGAGGAGGCCCCAGTCCTACAACTACAACTTCCCAGGTGCCTGCTAAGGAGCTTCTGTATCTAGGGGTGGGCAGCCAGGGCAGAGGAGGCCCCTGACTCCTCAGGCGCAGAAAAGGCTCCTCAGACAGGGCCATCTTGGTACCCATCACCTGCAGGTCCCCTGAAACTACCCCCACACCCCTCAATCAGTCTTTAAAGGAAAAGATTCATCTCCCAATACAGTTCTGGGGTGACTGCTTCAAGATGCCTTTGCCAGGCAGGACATGGTGGTTTGGGGGGCTCCCTCCTCTGGCACTCAGTCCTCTGAGGCCAGATGTGAGAAGGCCCAGCTGCGTACCCACCCACTGCCACCACATCACCACCCTCCCTCACCTGCTATAGCCTGGGAGGAGGGAATGGGTGGGACCGCTCAAGAAAAGCCATTAGACAGCAGCAAATTGCATCTGCTTAGAGTCAGGAAAGAGAATGCCACCCTCGGGCAGTACAGATGCGCCAGCTGTGAGGAGAGGCCAGTAGCAGGGTACCCAGGATCAGTAACTTCCACCAAATCCCCACCCAGGGCAAACTGGTCAGGAAAGACAGAAAGTTGGAGGTTCCCCTCTTGCCACAGAGGTGAGAGGGAGCTGGGCTAGGAACTGGCTCTCAGAAAGATGAAAGACACCATCAAGTACCCCAAGGATATCCCTGGGTTCCCGTGTTCCTACAGGAATCTGAAAGACAACAAAAACATTGAGGGCCAGTCACTGCTTTCCAAAGCAGCATCTCCTACCAGTACTGCTAAGTGCTAGGCCACTCTTGAGGGGACTAATTTACTCAGAATCACCTGCCATGTTGCTGGTGTGAGTCAATTCTAAACAACAGGGTATGAGAAGAAATCTCGGCTCAGACTGGTGGGGGTGACCAGCTATGCTCTGGAGATTGTTTGAGGGTCCAATCAGGGAGATTCTGGCTTCCTGCCCAGCCATCTGCCTCTACTCAGAAGTGATTTTGTCCCAGGGAATTTTACCATCCCCAATATATGGATGTGAAAACTGATCTAAGAGGTTAGCTGATTCCCCAGAAGTAATACACAGGTCTTAGTGAAGAGAGTTGCAGGCTTTAGCCCAGGCCTAGTTCCTGAGGTTTGAGATATCTGAATACAAGGGTCCAACCTATGGTCCAGTCAGTTAGCAGGTTGCCAGTGTTTGCTTTCAATGGGTTTTAACCTTTCACATTCCATACAAATGATCTAAATAATGGGTTAGGAAATTTGAGGTAGTGTGATTTAAATAATTATCTTCATTTTCTTTTTCTTGTTAGATATGTTTCTATTGTGTTTATTTTGGGGGTGGTGTTTGGGCCACACCCAACAGTACTCGGGGGAGCTCAAGGAGCCAGATGAATTCCAAACCTGCATGTTTCCATCCAGCCCTAACACGTGTTTTCTTTTTTTTTTTTTGGTTTTTTGGGCAACACCCGTTTGATGCTCAGGGGTTACTCCTGGCTAAGCGCTCAGAAATTGCCCCTGGCTTGTGGGGGACTGTATGGGATGCCAGGGGATCGAACCTCAGTCCTTCCTTGGCTAGCGCTTGCAAGGCAGACACCTTACCTCTAGCGCCACCTCACTGGCCCACACATGTGTTTTCTGTCCCTTTGGAAGGAAAACAAACATTGCCCTTTAAGTATTAAATATTAGCATTGCAAATGTCATGTGAATACAATGCCCTTTTTTATTATTATTTGTTTGTTTGGTTTTGGTTTTTGAGCTACACCTGGCCGAGCTCAGGGGTTATTCCTGGCTCTATGCAGAGAAATCACTCCTGGCAGGCTCAGGGGACCATATGGGATTCCAGGACTCAAACCTGGCTCCATCCAGGGTCGGCCACATGCAAGGCAAATGCTCTACCGCTGTGCTCTCTGGCCCCTCAATGTCCTTTCGATCTTTAATTTTATTTATTATTTTTAGTCGGGGCCACATCTGGGATTCTACTCAGGACCTTGCACATGCCAAGCCCAGATCTTTAAAAACAAGGTATTATATTGTATCTGAACTTGTAACAAGTTACCCTCTTGCTTTTCCATAATTGCTATCATGTTGTATATATTGTTTAGAAACATGCATGGGCCATTCAAAAACATTCTGAAATCTCCATCTGCAAACTAGAAGCCAATCTTATCTGTTCTGATTGTGGCTTGAAACTAGATGAGCACTTCACCATTCACTCTGCATCTTCTGTGAACAATCTCTGAGAAAGTGATCTGGGTCTGTCATGAACAACCTTTGGCTCTATGGGCCTGCCTGGTGCTGGGCATTGACCTTAGGCAAAGTCAATGCCCTCTGTGCAAGGCATGTGGCTCACCTCACTGACCCGGGTGCTGAAATGCTCTGGAACCTCAGGTTCAAAAGCTGTCCCCTCACCCTCAAGCTTTGGGACTCTTGCCTTGGGTCCAGGATCTCAAACAATACAGAACTTCCCTGGGGTTGGGTAAAAATATGGAACCTGCTGGAGAAACAAGCCCATGGCCCCTCCTATTTACATCATCCCTCACACCACCTGAGCATCATGGTAATTTGACCTCAGATGAGACCTTAGACAAAAGCTCATATAAAATTGATGAACAGGCAAATTCACACAGGTGTGTATCAAGGGAAGGAATGGAACTCAAATTTTGATAATATAAAACACACACACACACACACACAACAGTGACTCCCCCATCACTGTCCACATCACAGGGTTTCTCTCCTCCCACCCCCACACACAACCCCCCCACACATCACTATGAAGGGTTTGGGGGCTACTCTACTTTGTCTATCACTTGCCAAGCTATTTGGGAGCTGGAAAGTGAGTGTGGCCCTGGGCTGGGCCACACTGTGGGTGGAGAGTCTAGGGATGAATCAGGGAGGGAGATAAAAGCTCTTCAAAACAAGTTAAGCCCTTTAGAGCAGAGGAGCAAACCTGAACAACTCTTAACTCTCTTCCAAGCAGCGTGAGGGAAGCAAAGGGCTCTTTCTACCCTGATCAAATATTGGCCTGTGTGCTCACTGGCCTGGGTTGAGGCTGAAGGGCCAGAGCACCGAGCACTCAGTGTTTGCAGAGCAATTACTGTCGGGTGCTAGGCCTCTTAGGTGGGATTGGGAAACCACCTTTCGAGGAGCTGGAGCTGCAGCGAAACTTCCGGTCCTTCCAGGAGGCAAGGAAATGGGGAGCTAGGCCTCAGAGGAGATATATCACCGGGAAGGAGCTGAGTGAGATTTACAGAGGCCACCTCTGAGGAGACAACAGAGCCCCATTGGCCCTCCTCCTCCTCCTCCCCTTCATGGCGCTGCTGAGAAGTCCAAGCTCTCTAGTACCCAACAGTCTTGACCTTAGGCCTCAGCTCAGCAGCTCCCTCAGGGCCAGGTCCCTTTCTAGGTCAGATAGGGTTGAGTGGAGGATTATTTTTAGAAGAGACCCATTTGCTCTTAGAGACCAAGAGCCTTTCTGTCTCTCCTCCCTGCTCCCAGCGTGACACCCCAGCTGCCCTCAGAAGCCCTCTCTCTCTCTGGGCTGACCTGGTTTCCAGAACAGGTGACAGGATGCCCAGGAGAACTGAGCGGCTCTGTGAATGGCACAAGTCACTGCAGAACCTTCTTCCTCCCCTTTGGGCCTCCAAAAGTATTTAGAGGGCAACTGGGGAGGGCTTGGGACACTCTGGGGAGTTGGGGGCAGGGCAGAAAGCCAGATCAAGCCAGTTGTGTGTCCCAGATGATCGGAACAGCTTGGTCCCTTAGAAATTTTCATGGTGATGGGGGTCGAAGAGATAGTATGGAGGAAGGGTGTTTGCCTTGCATGCAGAAGACGGTGGTTCTTCCATCCGGTGTTGCATCCCATATGGTCCCCCAAGCCTGCAAGGAACGATTTCTGAGCATAGAGCCAGGAGTAACCCTTAAGTGCTGCCGGGTGTGACCCAAAAACAAAACAAAACAAAACAAAAAAAGAAAGAAAGAAAAAGAAAAAGAAATTTTCATAGTGACAGAAGTATTTGACCTATGATGTGCCCGGAAATGAAACAACTGAAATCTTCCTCTTTTTGTTTTGTTGGGGTTTTGTTGTTGTTGTTATATTTGTTTGTTTATGGGCCACATGTGGCAGTACTCACGGCTTACTCCTGGCTCTCTGCTCAGGGATCATTCTTAGCAGGGTTCAGGAGATCATATGGGGAGCTGAGGAAGGAACCCAGGTCAGCCATTATACACCCTTTGCACTATTGCTCCAGTCCTTAACTGAAAATCTTAAAAGTCTAAAGAGATGGTTGGCTTACATGTATGTGGTCAACTGCAGTTTAAGTCCTAAAACGGCACAAAACTGAGCACTGTTAGGAGTGGCTTCTGAGCAGGGAATCAAAAAAGCACCACCAGGTATGCTTTCCCCTTAAAAATTTTTTAAAAACCCACAAAAATGTTGGGGCTGGAGAGATAGCACAGCGGCGTTTGCCTTGCAAGCAGTCAACCCAGGACCTAAGGTGGCTGGTTTGAATCCCGGTGTCCCATATGGTCCCCCGTGCCTGCCAGGAGCTATTTCTGAGCAGATAGCTCAGGAGTAACCCCTGAACACCGCCGGGTGTGGCCCAAAACAAACAAACAAAAAAACCCCACAAAAATGTTATCTTTAAAATTTCTCACAAGTGTCAATGTCATTAGATGCATGTGGCTATAGCTCCCTCAATAGAGTGCAGTGTCTGGGGATTCCAGCAGGATTCCAGGGAGCTGGGTTCAGCACATGGCCACTGAGGAAGAGGAGGCAGAACAAAAGTCTGAAGGTCAAGGCAGAAGAGGGTGTGTAGGGTAGAGGTGAAGGTCATATCCTAGTGCCCTTGACAGGGGTTTCAGGGATGCAAATGACCAAAAAGATGACCAACATTGGCTATGTACATTCTTGTGTTCAACTGAGGAGTGCTTTCATTAGAGGCACCATAGATTCCCAAGTTCAACAACAAAATAACTCCTGATGTGTCAGATAAAACTTTTTCAGGGCTGAAGAGATAGTACATTGGTTAAGGCATTTGCCTTGCATAAGCCTGATCCAGGTTCAATCCCAGGCAACCTGTATGGTCCAGAAAATTGCCAGGAGTGAACCATGAGAACAGAGCCAGGAGTAACCTCAGAGCATCTCTGGGTGTGACCAAAAAAATGAAGAAAAAAAAAAGGCAAAAATCTCCTTTTTCCCAGGGGCCAAGGACAAGAGTACAGGGGTATAGGCTTATATACCCTCTACACAGCTGATCCCTATTTGAATTCCAGCACCACAAGGTCCCCTGAGCATAACAAGGTATAGTCCTGTAAATGCCAGAATTGCTGGGTGGCTCATATAATCTCCAACATTACAGACCCTGCGCAGCACCAAATCCTTGGACCCTGCTTTAAACTGCTTACCAGGTTGGCTGAAAATCACCAGGACAGGCCCCTCGGTCTTCTAGGAACCACTTTGGAGACTCTCCCTCCAAAAGCATACCACTTTTCAGGGGAATCTGTAGATTTCAGAATATAAGGTTTCCATATAACCTGTCTATGGTAGTTTTCTTTGTAGCATTTGGAATAGTATAAAATAGTATCATGTTTCTTTCTTATTTTAGGGCTATACCCAGCAGTGGTATTCCGAGGTCATTCCTGGCTTTGCACTCAGGAGTTACTCCCAGTAATGGTGCTCAGGGGACCATATGGTGCCAGATACTGAACACAAGGGCTCCCATGTGCAAAGCTCTGCGCCAGCCCTCTGAGTCATCTCCTAGCCTACAATTTTTTTTCTGAACCTAAAATCTGTCTTCTCTCACTAAGCTGAAAGTCTCATAAAAGCTGGAATGAGATCTGCTTTGTGCTCACTAATAAATTCCAGAGCCTGGTGTACCTTCAGAAACACAGAAGTCAGATAAGCACTGAATATGGCTAGATGAAGGATGGATGGGTGGATGGATAATGAATATATGATGGATGAATAGATAGATGGATAAATGGATGGATAGAGGAATGGATGAAAGTATGGATGGAAGGATTGGGTGGATAAATAAGTAGAGAATGAGTGGATGAGAGATGGATGGGTGGGTGATGAATAGATCATGAATAGACGGACTGGTGGATGAATGGATGGGTGGACAGTGAATGGATGGATGATAGATAGATGATAGATGGATTGATGGATAGATGATGGGTAAATAAACGATGGATAGATGAATGGGTGGATGGATGGGTGGGTGGTTGAGTTGATAGATGGGTGGATTAATGATAGATGGATGCATGGATGGATGGACAATGGGTGATTAGATGCTGGACTAATGCACACAGAAATAAATGTGGGGCCTGAGCAATAGCACAGCAGTAGGGTATTTTCCTTGCAAGCTGCCAACCTAGGTTTGACCCCCGCCAACCTATATGGTCCACTGAGCCCACCAGAGGCAATTTCTGAGTGCGGAGCTAGGAATAACCCCTGAGCGCTTCTGGGTGTGACCCAAAAGCAAAACAAAACAAGACAAATGAGAGAAAGAAATGTACACATTTCATCTGCTAATTCCAATTCTCTAAAACAACCAAATCCCTCAAACTGGAGTGTGTGTGTTGCGGGGAGGGGATGGGTAGCTATATCACTCTGCACTGCTGATACCAATCAAATCATGTGGATCTCTTGGGGATACCTTTTCTGGAAGAAAGTCCTTCCTTCTCTAGGTCAGGCTGTCAGTACTTCAATCTAGTGTTTCTCTCATCAACAGTGCACAGTACTGATCTGGAGTCAACTTTCCCCACCAGATGCAGTTTCTAGAAAGGAGGGTCTTTTATCCTTTACCCACTCTGTGTTTTCAGCACATGCCAATTTTCTCCTGAAAAAATGTCACCAGTGTCAGCCCATCCTCCCATCGGGCCAGCCTAACTGACTCATCTTTGTGTTTGGTCCTTGGAATCTTACAGTTGGCTGCTGACAGAATCATAAGAAAAAAATACAGGACTCAATAAAATTTAAATTTCAAATAACTGACTCATTGCATTAGTATTAAGTATGACCTGTATGATATTTAGAATCTATGTATACTTAAAAAAAATAAAAGGCAGGGATGAAAAACAGCTCAAAGGGCCAGAGCAGATGCTCAGTGAAAGGTCTTGGCTGGATCCCCACACCACATGGTCCCCCACTCACTCAGTACCACTTAGAAGGACCCACCCCTTTAAGAGCACCGAATGTGACCCCAAATCAAACTAATTAAAAAGTAGGGATTGCTTCTCTGAAATTCAAATATAATTGGATAGTTTATTCAAGGCCTTGAAAGAAGCAGCCAGCAAATGGAGGGAAAAGTATGGGGGTAAGAGGGAAAACCTCTTAGCTGAGTCTGGTTCTGAAGCTCAGGTAGCATGGAAGGTATGTGGGGTTTCAATCCCCAATCACCAACTGCTCCCCTCAAGATTCCTCAGTACCCTGCACACACTCATGACTCATGACTCCTCTTCATTCGAGAAATACACCAAGAATGAGCACTGCCAGAAACACCTAGAATTCATTTACATATCTGATTCTGAATTAAGTCTTGGTCACTGCATGCTCAAAAACCTTTCACTATGGTCATAGTTTATTGTGCCCAACTGAAAAGTGAGGCTGTGGAGGGCTCTTGCGGGGTCTAGGTCACTTTGAGGAGCCTCTACCTTTCCTGGGATCTCTCATCTTGTCCCGTTCCTGCCCACTGCCCTACCCCCAGACTGGCTGCACCATTGCATGCCAAGATCAGACCTGGCAAAAGCTTTAGGATATTAACTCAAGAGGTGTCCTCTGTAGTTATGTTTGCATCCAGGCTAGGGGAAACATAGGGGACTATGTGAGTGGGAAAACTGTAGACTCTACCTGGGAGAAGTGGAGAAACCAGTAGCCTTGAGGGTGTGGCTCTCACTTGAGGCTGTGGAGTGGAGGACAAACCAGGGTTGGCCATCCTGATTGAAGAATGAGGACCCCAGATAACACAGGAATCACTTTCCTGTGATATGGTGAAGAGCTAAGAGTCCAGGGCTCCTCCAGGAAGAGAAGAATCCACTGGAAGAAGAAGCAGCAGAGAGAGCCAAACTAGGCACAGGAAAGCCAATAATGCTGGGTGCCTAGGAGTCCCTCAGAGAGGCATCCACACCCAGTGTCAATATCTGAAGACTCAGATAAAGCCTCTGATGAATGGTGTTGGAGAAGTTAAAGACATGAATGAGGATCAAGAAGCTGAGCTTGGCAGTGCCTGACAGGCAGAAAACAGCACACACTGGTCTGTGATGGGCCTTCCAGTGGATTTCCACAGAGGGTCCAGAACCTGGGAACAATATAATCCCCATGGAGCAGATCATAGGGAAGAGGTGAAGGTATCTATGTACTGTGGACACTAGCTCTTCCAGGGACTTAGATGAGAGAGCACAGAGGTCACCCGTGATGCCATTAACTCTGACCATGATGTGTGAAGAGCAACCTGGGTCCACTCATGTACCCTCACCACAGCCCTGGGGTAGCACCAGGATGGCACCACTACAGAGAAGAGAGTTTCCTCCCCTCCTGAACCCACCAGGATCCCGGCCAAGGTGAGGCCTGCCCAGGAATTAAAGACTAAACCAATGCTTCTCAACTGGGGGCCAGGATAGTCCATAGGAGAAAATTGTGTCAATGAGTTTAGAATGAGTTTGGAAGAGGATCACACTGGAAACCAACTGAGAAAGGCACCTCCCATGATGGGTGCCAAGGGCCTCACTGACAGAAGATGGCACATGCATTAGCAGTGTCCATGGCTCTTTCTCCACAAGAGTCCCCCAACTTTGAGGGTGAGTGGATAACTGAGAAGAACTTTCCATTAGGTTCTCGCCAAAGCATGATGTCGGGAGATCTGTAAAATGGGTTCTCAAAGATGCTGTGCAGGGTTAGATTCCAAACAGTTCCCATCCATCCTCTCCACAGTGGGTCTCCAGGGCAGCCATGCGTGACTGTATTCTTGAGTGGGCCCCTCCCCACATGGGAATCGCGGGGTCCCCAGACCCTGGCAGGAGGGAGCAGCATTCCTTTCCTGTGAGATTCTATACTTGGAGGGGGTGGGGAGAAAGTTCTGACTTGAGAGTTTCTACTGGCTACCAGACACCCCTCCACCCTGGCTCATCAATGAGTCCTTTCAGGGTTCCCTCTCCCCAACTAAGTTATCATTTCCTGTTCAGCACACTAACCCATTGATGGGGTATCAGCAAATCCTACCAGTTTATGCCGGAAGGAGCCAAGGAGATTGGACAGGAATTGAAGGGGAAAGAGGAAGAAGGAGGGAGGGCAAGGAGTGGCTTTCAACCCTGTACTCAATGGATATTCAATCCCATATTGTTGGATTAAAGGGGATTTGTGACACAGGAAGCTGGATCGCCTTTAGTTCATCTCATGTGGGAGAGCATTAAGGACAAGGAAACAAAGATACCAAGGGACATATGTGCAGGCCGGGTCTTGCCAAGATCGGTCTCCACCAAAGGCCTATACAGGAAGCAGCAGCTGTAGGTCATGAGGACCAAAAGTAGACTCTCTGTTGTTGTTGTTGTTGTTGTTGTTGTTTTTTATTGTTCCGAACCAGGCTCAACAGCCCTGAGGAAGAATCTAGAACATCTCTACTGTCCAACTCACAAAGATTTTTGCCTCAAACCTGTGAATAGTCATGCCTAAACCATATGACCCAGGCATGTTGACTGGTCCAGATAGGATACCTGATGCAGAGACATGACCAGACCATCTCTCTGCTGTTGAAAAACACAAGACAGAATTCAGAAGCTATGACAGCCAAGTGCTTCAGGATAAAAGGCGACAGGGCTGCAGACAATGAATGTCCAGAGAGAAGCAGAGGGGAACAGCCCAGATTTTGGGGATTCCTGCAGTCCTCTGAATCACTTCCCTTTTCCCATCTGACAGTGTGTGAACTTCCCTGTTTAACCTTCCAACTAGAGACAATGTCAGCCAGCATGCATGGAAATCGTGCAAATGCAAAGAGTCAGAGCCAACTTAGTTGGCATCAAGGAAAGTGCCTGCAGTAGAACTGTGGAATCCCAACTGCCCCTGTGTATGTATATCAGAGACACACAACACATACAGACAACACACACAGATAGAGTGGCCAGAGCCTTATTTGGTCAGGCAGACACAGTGGTATGCCCACTGTGGTATGTAGTTCAAGAAGTTGCTTATTTTCTGTTTCAGCCTTTTCTGTGTGTTTGCTTTTCTTTGGCTGCAGTGATGTGACAGCTTGTATCTCCCCCTGGATGTTTACAGATTCATGTCTGTTCCTGTACAGAGCACCCACTGCCATCCCTCACCTCTTCATTCTAGCTTCCAGATCCTCCAACTCAGCAAAAGGGGACAAAACAGGATTGTTAATACTGTAGGAGAAAGCCTACAAAGCCCTGAGTGTCTGCCTGCAACATCCAAGATGGAGCCACACCGGCTCAGCTCAGCTCAGTTGCTGAGGTTCCCTCACTGGCCTTCAGCTCCAACCCAAACTCTGTGGCTTAGAGACTTATCAGTGCATGTGATTGGGGAGGGATATGGGCTGCTGTGGGTAGAACCAACACCAGCAGTGCTCAGGCCAACTCACCTGCAGGTCAAAGAACTTGCTGTACCTCCGGTAGATGGTCTGGGATGTGGAGTCGGACCAGGTCACATTGATGATGTATACCTAGGGTGGAAAGGAAAAGCAGGTAAAGTGATTAAAGCAGGAACAGGCATCACTTAGTGGAACTCAGAGGCTCCATGCTAGCACCATTTTTTCCCTTTCTTGTTCCCAAGGTCAGTAGATGTGCCACATCCATGGCTAAATACACACACACACACACACACACACACACACACCCTCACTAGAGAGACATTTACTAACATATTAAGAATGATCTTCCTAAGAAAGTAGTATTACCATGGCTATTATTTCCTTCTCTTTGTTTTCTAGATTTTATACAATGAACCTATAAGAAATGAGTAAGTAGCTGATTTCCACTGGTTCTCAAATTTGAGAACAAATACAATTCCACAAGGACTCTTCTCTCATGGCAGCTGTCAGGGCCACAACTTGAAATTCTGCAGAAGTCAAAGTGGATTCAAACAAGCACTTCATCTGATTTGTTTGATTAATTAAGTTTTGGTTTGGGGCCAGACCCAGCATTGCTGGTAGGGGTGAGAGATATTGGACAGGAGATTGTACAGGCCAGAGGATTGAACCTGAGACTCATGCATTCATAGTATGTGCTCTAGCCCTCTGAGTCATCTCTCCAGCCCTTTATCTTTTCTCTCCTGGTGGGGGGGGGGGTATACTTGGCAGTGCAGGAGGAGCTGCATTCTCTGATTAGTGCTAACAGGTGCCTAGTACTTGGAAAACCATGTGATGCCCTGAATCAAGCCCAAGTTTCCCATGTACAAAGTATGTGCTCTACTCTGAGTAAGTTCCTGGTCCTATTTTTTTTTTCAATTTTAATTTTTATTGTTTCTTTTAGGGCTCACAGCAAGAATGAACAGAAAACACAGAGCTTTTCTATTCCTCTTGCTCCCTATATTATTCACCACCCACTTCTCCATATACCTGTTAAAATAAGGCAGCTATATATTTTTATTAATTAATTAATTTTTTTTTGTAGTACCAGAAGTCAATCCCAAGTTCCATGTGACAATGAAAGCCTTGGCTTTATCACTGAGCCCAGACTCAACTCTGGCACCTAGACAGATTTTTTTTCTTTTTTTTTGCTTCATTTGATCTTTGAGTAGTACCTGGGATATTATTTCCAGATAGAAGCTTGGGGATGGATCATTCCTGGCAATGTTTGCTTGGGGAATCTTGTGGTGTTAAAGACTGAACTCTGGCCTTCTAAATACAAAGCATGTGTTCCCACTCATTGAGGCAGCTCTCTGGTTCTGAGTGACTGTATGTTTAATAAACTACTCCAGCTCCCCCCCCCCCCCCACACACACACACACTGATTCTCAGGACACACTGATAAGCACTTCAGGAGCCAATAAGCATGGCACAGAGATGCAATTCACTTTGGGATCCCCAAGTCTTAGCTCAGCCTCTGGCAGAGAGCAGACATACTAAGCATTTTGCTCTGCAAAGCAGGCCCTGCAGCTGATAGGTTTCAGGAGAGATTTTGATGCAGGGAAGATGAGGAAACCTCTGAGATGCAGCTGTTTTAGGACCCCATTCTCTTTTTTCTTTTTCCTTTGGTTTTTGGGTCACATCCGGCAGTGCTCAGAGTTACTCCTGGCTCTATGCTCAGAAATCATTCCTGGCAGGCTCAGAGGACCATATGGGATGCCAGGATTTGAACTACCATCCTTCTGCATGCAAGGCAAATGCCTTACTTCCATGCTATCTCTTTGGCCCCTAGGACCCCATTCTCAATGCTCAATCGAGCCCCTCATACTCAGGATGTACACCCCTTTTACCTTAACCCACACTGAGGACTTGCCCTCCTGAGAGAAGCCTTGGGAGAGGAAGGGGTCCCTTTACTTCTGCACTCGAGTTTCCACTCTGGCTCCTACTGCTGCATCTCTAGGGACAAGGTTCAGGGACACACGGAGATGCAGGACCCCTCACTTCTTCCTCAGGAGAGGCTGAGCGCCCTTGTGGGGTCTCAGTGCCACAATCCACACTGGGATCCCAGTGGAGTTTTCTTAAAGTGCAGGCCCCTGAGTCTCTGCCTAAGGACTTGGGTTTCATCAGTCCTGCTGGGAATGTGTGGGCTGGGAGGCCTTCTTGGAGAAGGAGATGTTAGCCTGAGAAGCGGTCACTTCTGTCAGTATCGGGGCCGACTTGGCTGATGCTTGGGGCAGCTAATCACCTACTATCTCTAAACACCAAGAACTGGGCTGCCTCAGTAGAAGGTTTTCCTTGTCCTGGTCTATGGGTTCATGATCAAGTGAGATCCATTCCCTGCAGGCAGATGCATGCTTCCCATTGTAACCCACATGATAGAGGGAACCCCAACTTCTTTTGCAGGGACAACATCAGGGGATCCCATCATGGAACCCCACCTCATCCAAACCTAATCAGCTCACAAAGCCTTCACAAATCCCTTCTCACCAAGGATTAGAGTTTGAATATAAAAACTGTGGGGAGAAGAAAACATTCAATGTAGACCAGGGGTTTCTGCACTCTGGGGAGTGAGAATTCAAGGGCTTCTCTGAACACAATGAGAGAAGTCACAAAGTCATTAGCCCATATAGTATGGAATGTTTGTACAAAATGCACCCAGGAGAGGGTCACAGCAAAGCAAACGGTTCCGAGTGGTGCCTCCAGCACTCCCTCCCAAGAGGCACTGGCAGCATATTTAAGTGAGCCTAACGCGATTAGTAAAAGCCATCCCCATGCTCATACGCTCAAATGAACCATGGAGGACAGAGCACACTGACTGTGCTTCAGTCATCAGCTGTAAAAACTACTCAGCCACACTGGGAAAAGCCTTCACACAATCTTCTACCCTAGAGCGGGCCACCCTATTATCCTTTTGAACAGGAGGAAGCAGAGGCTCAGAGAAACTAAGGCGATCACACAGCTAGAAAAACATGGACTTGAACCCAGGGTATGCTGAGTCCACCCTCCATGTTCTTGTCGACAGTGGATATCCAGGTCTCTCTCTACAGCACATGTGGCTGCGTGGATCCACTGGATGAGCATCTAAACTAAAACCACAGCAGACTGAAGAGTCCATATATCCTTCACTTCAGGGGTGGGGGAGTCTAGAAGAACAAAGGGGAATCATGTCAATCCTGAGGGCCCAAGGCCAAGAAGAGACAGAACCAGGAGGGCCCAGACAGAAGTCAGCATTCAGGAATGCTACAAAACCAGACCAAAAACCAGCTTCCGGGTCTATGGGTGGGGGGTGCTCTGGGATTTTCACAGGGTCACGACCCACCTCAAGCCCCTGCTGTGCTGATTCCCACCTACTTCCCCCTCCCACAAGCATCTCCCCTGCAGAGATACCCCCACCCTAAGGCTCTCTTCAAGGTGGCAGAGCCATGGGGGAAGGGGGCCCTGCACTGGCCTGTGGACCCTTCCGAAGCAGCTGCCTCCCCATCAGCCAGCACAGTCAGTGGAGGACTTAACTGGGGCTTAGCAGGACCTGTGCTCCTGCTCCAGTAATTAGGGTCTTCCCTTCCCTTCCCAGGAAGCTGGGAGGTCTCTCTTTTTCTTGCAGAGGTGTCGTCTACAATCCAGGATGATGATTTGGCAAGAAAGGGGCATCATCAAGGCAGCAGGAGAAGAAAGTGATGTCGGCTGCAATGGGAGAAGGTAATGTGCCCACTCAGGACCCTCCCTCTGGACTGTGAGATCTCAGCCCAGCCTCTCAGACCCTCAGTCACCACGCACAGTTCTCAGGTGACTGGCTAGCCCTCGCCTGTGGGTTAGCTCATAGGTATTCTAGCCTTTTGCAGTGAGACCCCAACATTCCAATTCCCCATCCAGGACCAGAAAAGGACATGAACAGAGTAGCCTCCCCTGGGAAAGATGCTCCCCCTTTACTCTTTCTAGAGAGCCAAAAAGTCCTTGGGAGACAAGATCTCCAAAGATGCCTCTGGGAAATGGACAGAGGGCCGGAGTGAGGAGGGATGGTAAGGATCCCTGCTATCAGCCAACAACCAGGACAGGGTTATGCATCTTCCACCCCTCAAAAGCATTTTTCTCCCTGCTGGGTAAAGAGTTGTTCCTGCTAACATTCTACATCCCACTCCCATGCCCTGAGCGAGCCCAAGGGAGACTCGGAGGTAGAAAAGTGAACCCTCCTCCTCGGGTTCTCTGGCACTCACATACCCTCAACCCCCATGCAGGGCCAGTCCACCTACTGGACAGTTTAAACCCTGAGTCTGCAGGCCAGAGACATCCAGGCAGATAAGCCCAGAGGACTGTCTCCAGGCCCCTTCCTCCCTTCTGCAGGAGGTTCTTCTAAACTTTCCAAGTCTGAGATTATCACCCCAGATAAGCAACTGGGTACACAAAATCCAGCCTAAGCCCAGGCCAGCCCCTGCCGAGTTTCCCAGCTCCAGGCAGATCCTGAAGGCCTGGGAACCCTAGCGATAAACCTCAGAGAGAGGCAGCAGGTGGAGGGGAAGGGGGACAGGGCAGAGGTCAGCCCAGACAGCCAGCTCTGTTTACTGGGCCTGTGCCACGGGCCCCGATAAACTCTCCTCGGGCCCCAGAGCCATGGAGATAACATTACCCGGCAGCTGGCTCTCCAGAAAGGTTTGGCAATTAAACATCCTGCTTCCACATACTTGACTTGGCTTATATTTCCCCGGTGGAGTTTCTCTTCCTTCTGGGTTTTAAAGGCTACTGGATTCTTTACCTTCCATCTCTACCCCTACTCTGGCCAGCACAGGCAGATGGCAGGCGCCGAGGAACCTTGCCAGAGACCAGTGACTGTCCGGCTGTCTCTAAGTCTCAGGTTCTCCTGTAGCACTTAAGCCCCCTCTGCACCCCACCACAGATGCTGCTCTGGCCCCACAGCCTGACTCCGAGGCTATGCTGGGCCACTTGCCGTCTGCTGAGCTCATCAGGCCTTAAAAGGGTCCACTGTCTTCCTTTTAACAAAATGCTCTGGTGTAAAGCAGGTTCACAGTTGACAGAGTGTGGGGCAGTGTGAGCTGGATCTGGCATCTGGGGTGTCACCCATGAACCACTAAGGTTATGGCCCGGTCACCTTACAAAGACTGAGGACCTGCCCCAGGTTTATGTGGAAGGAGCTTCCTGGCACCGCCTATGCTGGTGAAAAGGGCAGTGAGATGTCAGGGCAGGAGGACATGTGGAGGAAAAAGGGCATATGTGCTGTCCTGGCCCTGCTCTCTGAGGCTTGCTGTGCCCTGGACCCCAGCCAGCTGCCTCTGGCCCCAGGCCAAACAGAACTCAATGTCAACCTCCTTCACCTGCTCAGACCATCACTGGGCAGGAATTGAAGGTTGTTACACACAGCTGTACGAGCACTGCCCAAAAGCCATACGATCCGGGGGACACATGGGGATGAAATCTGACCAACGTGCCACACCCCAAACTCAGCACTCTGCTCCAGAGCTGCATGCACAGAGAGGAAGGGGCTCCAAATCTTAACATGCACCCAGAAATCTGGGCCAGGACATCAGGAGGGTGGGTGCCATGTCACAGGATTTTTGGGTCACTCTCTCTCCTCAGCACCCAACTTGGCAGCTTCCCCGGATCCTCTGGAGCATGGGGGAGAAGAGAAGCTTCCTGCTGGATCACTTCAGGACATAAACCCTGAAGTCTGAACTAAATACACCCCGGCAGCCTGAAAGGGAGTTTACATTCAGGGAAAGGACACCAGGGTTGGCCTGGCTTCTTGCCAGCACTTTTTGCCAAAGCTGGAAAGAAGATGCTGGTGGCCCTGCGAAGGGATCAACTGCTCTGACCTCAAAGGGCCCCAGGTGTACCATCTCATCTCAGGGTTAGCAGAGCAGCCCAAAGTCCAGCTGATCCTCCAGAGCAGCTCCCAACCCCAGCAGAGCAGAGACCCCAGCTGTGCTCCCCGTGCAGTGCTGGCTGAATGCCTGGCCCGTGTCCTCTGAGCTGCGCTTGAGCTGGGTTCTGCTGCTCAAGGCTCATCTTGACAGCACCTGACTGACCCAGATGGAAAAGCACCCCCGCAGATTCCAACCCTGGTCTGGGTTCTGCGCTTAGCCCACCAGTGCTCCCCTCGGAGGTGCTTCATCAATATCTCACCAGGGCCAGTTATTCTCTGCCTTGGTGGACTCAGAACAACCCATCCCTGAGCACACACTGTGTTCTCTGTGCTTCAGGATCACTGTCTCTCCTTGCAACAATCATCCTCCCCTTTTCCCAGAGCAACCCCCCACCCTGAGGTCACAGGTCTCCTGGGTGCCCTGAAAAATCCCACAGGGTTTGAAATGTCAAAGAATGGGTGAACAGCCACACTTGGAGACAGTCCTACCCTGGGGCCAACACATCCAGCTCCAAGTCAGGGTGTTGGTCAACCCCAAACCCAGCCCATTAAAATCGAATCCCCAAAGCTATGACCGCTTGTGAAGTTTCTGAGCACAAACAGCTCAGGGTGTGGCCTCCAATAAATTTCAACCCCTCTTTGGGGTGGGCATTCATTCTTGGAGTGAGCTCTGCCAACCATTTACTTCCTGTGGGGCTGGGGTGCTCATCAATGCTGAGGAAGTTAGGCAAGGTCTGGAATCTATTCTGCCTGGTTTGAACAAGCCTGACCCACTGCAGGAGCAGCCAGTCTCTCTCTGAGCCATTGAATAGGAGCCAGTGGGCCAGAGCATTAGCACAGTAGGGCACTTGCCTTGCAGGAGGTCAAGCTGGACTCAATGCTCAGCACCCCAGAGCCTACCAGGAGTAATTAAATGCAGAACCCTAAACACCATCAGAGTTAGTCCCCAAACTAGCAGATAAGTAGGAGCCAACATGAGTGTCTCATTGAGAAGTGCAGTGAGGGGCTGGAGAGATAGCATGAAGGTGGGGCATTTGCCTTGCATGCAGAAAGATAGTAGTTAAAATTCCTGCATCCCATATGGTTCCCCAAGCCTGCCAGGAGCGATTTCTGAGCATAGAGCCAGGAGTAACCCCTGAGCGCTGCCAGTGTGACCCAAAAAACAAAAAGAGAGAGAGAGAAGCACAATAAAAACTGGCTCACTCCTCCTTACTCCCCATCCCACCCTCATAGGGCCTATTGCAGCTTGTGACACTCACAAGAGGTACCTTGGGTTGAGGAAGAACCCACCTACTTTGGTTTTCAGAGTTCAGGCATGGTCTCCACTGGGGCAGGCCAGACTGCCTGAGGACAGGTGTACAGATTTTCTTTCTTTTTTTTTTGGTTTTCGGGCCACACTTGGTGATGCTCAAGGGTTACTCCTGGCAATGTGCTCAGAAATCGCTCCTGGCTTGGGGGACCAAATGGACGTCAGGGGGATTGAACCGCAATCCATCCTAGGTTAGCCGCGTGCAAGGCAAATGCCTTACCGCTTGTGCCATCTTTCCGGCCCCTTGTGTACAGACTTTTGACCCTCCAGGGTGACTTATCAGAGTAATGGTCCTCATCCTCTTGTACCAGTAAGGTGCGCAGTGGAGAGGGCTGACACTAGTCTGGATATCGTGAGTCTAGAGGGGTATGTGTGCCCGGTGGGGTGATGGAGACTCACCCTACCCCAGGGATGGAGAGCTTGATGCATATTAGTGCTGGGGACCAGACTTCTAAAGATGCATTGAAACAAATATATATCCTCCCAAACCCCAATAGGAATAGGAAAGGATCCTATTGTGGGGCAAGCATGATGCAGTCCATTGAGTCTATAGGAAAGAGCTGGAAAGCCCAGTCTCATGCCTCTCTGCACCAATCAGTGACTGACAGGGGCCCACTGACCTAGACACAGACATCCTGCAAACGTGCCCCACGCCAGCGTCACACCCTGGAGGGCAAGGCAAAGGTTAATGCACACAGCTGGGTTTCCGCTTCCTGGGAAACACGGCGGCCAGGCAAGGCCAGGGGCCAGCAGCCTCCCCCGCACACGCAGCCTGCAGGGGAAGTGACCCCCGCCGCTTCCTCCCCACATCTGACACACTCACACCTTCCTCTCTGCTGTGCTCAGCAAAGCTCTACTTTGTTAGGAATTCCGGTTCCAAACAGATGGGACCCTGCTTCGGGGGTGATTCCAACCCAAACTTGTATTCTCTTTGACTTGGAAATTTTCTTTAACCACTTACCCACACAAGTATATGTGCCCACGTGCATATATCTGTGCCATGTGCATTTCCATGCACTGAGATGTTTGTCCATGGCAGCACCGTTTATAACAGCAAATGGAAAAAGTCTTAATTTTAACATGATCCAAAAAACCCAGCTCATAAAGTTGATCTTTCTGTATCTCTATGGGAGCATGTCCACGGTGTACTGAGAGAAGAGAAAAGGCTTGCACAGGAATGTGTATACAACACAATTACACTCACTTTAGAAGTTGTGTGTATGGAAATTTTAGAAGGGCGTGTCTGAGCCTGTCGTATACGTTTAAAAAATCTGGAAAAATAATCAAATGACAATATCAATGGCTATTTTGGGTGTGAGGAGAAACAGAAATGTTTTCACTTTCTACTCTATATATATTTCTACTCTATATTTCTGTTGTACATGTATAACCTTTATCATTTAAAACAAGATTCCCCTCTTAAAAGACAACAACCTTGTTCTCTCAGCCTGTCCATTGGCTCTGACAAATACTCATCGAACATCCAACAGATGCTCATTGTGGGGTGGGGTGGGGTGGGGATTGGATATATAGAGAAGTTCAAGTTCAATGTTGAGCTCTTAAGGCCCAAGTCTGCAAACCCTGTTTACAGTGCTTTCAAAACACTTTTGTCATTTCAGGATACAGTGGATAGGGCTGGCTGGCCCAGGATTGATCACCGGCATCTCCTATAGTGCCCCGACTAGAGGTAATTCCTGGATGCAGAGCCAAAAGTAACCCCTCAGAACTACTGAGTATGGCCCCAAAACAAAAATAAAGACCACTTCTGCTATTTCATTCAAAATCTTGGAAGATGGGGAGTTTTCCCAGTCCCCAGTGAGTCTATTAGTTGTTACAGGTTAAAAACTACTAAACTGGGGCTGGAGAGGCAGCATGAAGGTAGGGCGTTTGCCTTGCATGCAGAGGGTGGTTCGAATCTCAGCATCCCATATGGTCCTCTGTGCCTGCCAGGGGCGATTTTTGAGCATAGAGCCAGGAGTAACCCCTGAGTGCTGCCGGGTGTGACCCCCCCCCCAAAAAAGACAAAAACTACTAAACTAAATAATAAGAAAAAAGATCACTGTCTGAGCAGGAAAAGTACATTTCAGTAGAAAGTAACATTTTGTGCCATGAAGAGTAAACTGTCTTCAAGAAATCTATAATGCTGTCATCGCAGTAGGAACAAACCAATTTAGATGCCAAAGTGTTTTTGAAGCCACCTAATAATTTTCAGAAACAAAAGGAGTAACAAAAAGATCAATCAGCAACAAGAGCTTCATAAACCTTTTGACAATGACTTAATGACCTCAGTGAGAAATTTTCTTGTTCCTGTACTTAGTTTTTCCCTCCCTCCCACCCTTCCTTCCTTTCTATAATTTCATTCCCACTTACCTGGAAAAAATGTATTATGATCAACTATTAATACATGGCCTTTAAATAAAATAATTTATGTATGTAAATAAAAATACACCTAAGTGTATCACTAGTGCAAATACACAAAGGTGAAAAAACTGGACATTCATTGCTGATATGACAAATAGAAGTAAATGACAGCTCCTTAGGGAGGGTCTGGGTGGGGCTCTGAACTTCTGTTCTCCCAGCTTCTTGAAGGATCTCTCCTTCCTGGGAGCCGGGAGTCTAGCAGGAAGAGGTTTGGCAGGCCCACGCCATGCCGGAGGCCTGCTTGGCCAGGCCTAGGGGCGGGTGCGGGATTTGGGTAACCCCAGCACCCCTCTGCCGCCTTGCTCCAGATCTCCAGGGCTTCCCCGGGCCACACCCCTGGGCAAGCCGGTGAGTTGGGTCCCTTGGTGGAGTTTGAAGGTACCCTAGGCCTTCCCCCACTATCCATGCGGCTCCTTAGGGAGGGTCTGGGTGGGGCTCTGAACTTCTGTTCTCCCAGCTTCTTGAAGGATCTCTCCTTCCTGGGAGCCGGGAGTCTAGCAGGAAGAGGTTTGGCAGGCCCACGCCATGCCGGAGGCCTGCTTGGCCAGGCCTAGGGGGTGGTGCGGGATTTGGGTAACCCCAGCACCCCTCTGCCGCCTTGCTCCAGATCTCCAGGGCTTCCCCGGGCCACACCCCTGGGCAAGCCGGTGAGTTGGGTCCCTTGGTGGAGTTTGAAGGAACCCTAGGCCTTCCCCCACTATCCATGCAGCTCCTTAGGGAGGGTCTGGGTGGGGCTCTGAACTTCTGTTCTCCCAGCTTCTTGAAGGATCTCTCCTTCAAGCAGGAGGAGGTTTGGCTGGCACTGGTAATCTCTGTCCAGTCTACATTTTCAAAATCGCGCGGGGGCGATAGCACAAGAAACATTAATAGTACTCTCACAAGAAACATTAATAGCACTCACTATCATTGAATTATGTTTTTATGTATGCAGAATGTCCATTTTGTACTCTGCCCTTTTGCATACCCCTTCATAAGTTCATATTTCTCTTTAACTTCTTTAACTCCTATCATCATTACTCCTTTTTTACCCTTTCTAACTTAAGTACTGTTGAGTCCTAATTCACAGACCAAAGTGGTGCCGTAGAGTTAACACCCACCCAACTATTTTTTTTTTTTTTTTTTTTTTTTTTTTTGGTTTTTGGGCCACACCCGTTTGACGCTCAGGGGTTACTCCTGGCTATGTGCTCAGAAATCACCCCTGGCTTGGGAGGACCATATGGGACACCGGGGGATCGAACCGCGGTCCATCCGCTTGCAAGGCAGACACCTAACCTGTAGCGCCACCTTCCCGGCCCCCCACCCAACTATTTTAAAAGGCATAAAAAGGACACATATCTTTTCAACATTTTATGGGTGTTTTCTTTGACGGCTATAACTTTTGCTAAATACTTTCTTATACAGTGATGATCCCCCCCATGTTTTTTATCTTCTCTTTGTGAACTGCTCAATATGGAATTTGGTGTGAAAGAATCCCTCAGTTTAATACTTATGTTTGAACCAAGTCATGGGTCTTGTTGGAAATGTTCTTATGCCCCCATATATCTGATAGCACCACGTGGCTTTATATCTTGTTTGCGTAGGCACAATAACATAGGAAAATACTATACATACCAATAAGTTCTTATCTAATAGAAATGGGAACTCACAAATCTTGTAGTGCAATGAGACCTTACACCCTGAACATTGACATAAAGACCTGGCACAGGCCTCAGAAGAATGGGCATTCTCCATTTACCCCTTGATCTACAGAAGACATTTACAAAACATCCAAGGTTGTATATAACATCACCCGGAGGCATTCCTGTACCAGGGACGACCCTATAGCTGCTCAGACATCGATCTACTCAAAAGAGACATCCCTTAACACTGAGAAGACAACAAGAACAATGACCTGTTTACTGGACAGGGCTTGCTGTATTGCCCCTTTATGGTGAGGTTTGTCTATAACATCACCTGGAAGCAATCCTCTACCACGGAAGACCCTACCACTGCTCAGACATCGTCCTGCTCAAAAGAGACTTCCCTTAACACTGAGAAGACTTAACAACAACAACCTGCTTACAGGACAGGGCTTCCTGCATTCCCCTTTCATGGTGAGGTGAAACGAAAAGGCACTCCACATCATGACTTCAATGTAGGACATGCAGATTCCAGAATCTTTAATACAGAAACATGAGACCAACAACAGAGACTGTGTGATAAGTGTGTTGGCGCTACGGACAATGTCTTGGAGCGAACGATAACTTTCCTGAGGCCTAGAGCTGGTCTTATGCCAGGAAACTACAGGGGTAGGATCTCTTTGTATTTAGGCCAAGGCTATTCCTTTCCATGCCTCTCATATTTTGGTGGGCCTATGCAAACAACAATTGCCACTCTAACACCGTTTTTACTGTGCTCCTTTGACTCTAATCCTTAAAACACACCCACTTAAAATTTGAGGTTAACTTAAGCTAATATGCATGTACATGGAAATGTAAAAAATACTATGCCTCTAATGTTTAAGGAGTTACGTAAGTTTGATGGCTTTAGATTGCCTTGTGTGCTGTTAAGAAATAATATAATGTGCTACAATCTGGGGACTTGAGGGAAAAAGTAATTGCACATGGATTCTGTTTTATTTATCTTAACTTTCTTTGGTGAAAATTCAAAGTTAAGATATCAGCAAGGGGACTTCTTCTGATAATTATGTTATGGGTGATTGTCCTTCCACTGTAACTTTACCTTATCCTCTTTCTTTGCATCTTTTGTTGTCATAATTCATAATAAAAAAAATTATAAAAAAAAAAAAAAAAAAAAAGAAGTAAATGACAACCAAAATGGCCATGTAAAAGTGAATAGCCAAATAAACCTTAGCACAAGCATAAATAAAATACTTCCCATGAGTCAAAAAGGAGTGTTGTCAGCATGCACTAACATAAAGAAAAGATGCAAGACTACCTGTGAGTGAAACAAGCTGCTGGACTAACAGAGACGAGGAGAGTCTTATTGTGAACATATAGGTAGTGACAGATTCATAGAAGGATAAACACCAAAGGCTCCTGATATGGTCACCTCTGTGGAAGAGATTGTGTTGGGCGGCAGACAAGTAACCAAAGAGAACTGACCTTTAGCAGTTAGCTGCTAAGATGGAGGAATACGTTGTACTTGTGTAACTAAAATTAAATTTCAATAAATAAAAATACATAAAAGAGCGTTCCCACCACCATGATCCCCAAAAGAGAAGGCTAGTAAAAATTTATATTCAGTGCTTTGCTTCAATGTTCTACCTCCAGTTTGGGTGGTTTTAGTTTTGTTTTTGTTTTTTGGGTTTTATTTTGTTTTGTTTTGTTTTTTTGAGTGCTGGATGTGGGAGCACTCCCAACAGTTCTTGGAGGGCCTGAGGTTTGGTGCTCTGGCCTGGGAATGCCGGAAGCCATTAGGGTTGTCCCAGCTGTACTTAGTGTCACCGGGAGCTGGTTAGGTGACAAATGCAGGGTCATACAGTCCTTTGAGCTATCTCCTGCCCCAGTCTCCTGTTCAGCAAGGCGCACACAGCTCACGGGATTTAAGACAACAAGCGCACAGGCATTCATTTGTTTTGAGCCTGGGCGGACTTTCCTTTCTCTGGCAGTCTCTAGCTACCCCCACCTCCGTGGGGTTTACACCAGTGACTGAGGGTCAAAGTTCAGCGCTTCACAGCTCTAGCAGGAACAGCTGAAAGAATTATAGGTGCTGAGCCCAGAGAAGACATTAAGAGACTGACACGAGACAGCTGCTGCAAATATTTACCGACTATCAGTAAGGGAGGATCCACTTAGCTGTATTCAAAGGGAGGTACCGGACAGTGAGTGCAAAGGTCTTTGCCAATGCCAGAACTTGCCCACAGGAGACATTTCAGAACAGAGGTGCTGTTTTGGGAAGGCACCGGATCATTAGAGAGTCTGAGAAGTTACTGCAAAGGCCTCCAGTGATGAAGCCCTCCACCTTCCAGCCCTACTGAGGCCAGACACACTTAGCAAGTTCTAGCGAAACTCAGCGGAATGCACTTATTTAACAAAAAGCAGCTTTCTGTGCTCAGCAAACAGAGTTGAAGCACCTGCAGGATAGCGGGCCCTGTGTTAGGTGCAGGATGCCTGGCAGAGGGCAGAAAGAATCAATGTCTCATGGCCCAGCGAAGTGCAGAGTCAGAAAATGGTAGCAAAGGATGCGACTCTTTTAGATGGTCAGAGCCAGTGTGGATTTTGGAGTCAGAATGTTGGAGCTGAGCCCTGAACACCAAGACAACACGGCTATCCCACTGCAAAGATGGGTGGGATCACAACTGTATTTTTGGGACGGGGGAGGGGTTTTGAGGGGTACATACCTAGCAACGCTCTGAGACTACTCCCAGTTCTGAGCTTGGGGGAAGAGGGATTACTCTGCAGTGCTCAGGAGACCTTGCAGTGACAGGGACTGAACCTGGGCTTTCCAGATGCGAAAAATGCACTTAGCCCAGTGAACCATCTCAATGGCTCGGCGGACCTCTTTTTTTTTTTTTACTTGATTCAAAACCTGGAAGGGAACTTGTTCTCACATCAGAGACAAAGATAAGCTCAAATGAAATCAGACCTCAAGAGAATGATAAAGCTAAAAAAAAGTCTGAGGGAAAAAAGCCTAGCATGGATTTTCATTATCACAGACCAGTCCATGGCTTCAAAGAAAGACAGGACACTAAAAGGAGAACAAGAAAGGAAAAGATAAGGGGGGGCCAGAATAGGACACTGGCTTAGAAAGGGCTTGTCTCACAAGCACATGGTCACAAATTCAAATCCCTAGTGTGCTACTTGCACCCAGCACAATCCTGGGAGGGCTGCTGTCTGCGAGTCCTGCCACCCCGGCAAAATTTGACCGCATGGCAGTGAGAGGCACATGTGAGCAAGCACCACATGGAAGTGCAGCCCCAGTGAAACAGCAACAACACAGCCCGAGCCAGGAAGAACAATTTTGACAGGCAAATCGATGAGCACTGCAAGAGCCCTGAGGAGAACCATGACCCGAACTCTTGTACTTCAATCAAATGAGACCCTCACAAACATGTGCTTAGCAAAGCTCAGTGAGCACAACTACCAGGTGATCAGAAAGCAGAGGTCTGGAACCTGGAACCTGGGAGGAGCAGAGGGGCTCTAGTTCCTGAGAGTGTCAGGGCAGGTGTTGATTAAGAAACCTCGCCCCACAGGGCCCCAAGAGAGAGTACAGAATGCAGTGGAACAATGGGGGCAGATCTGGGTAGGGCAAGGGGAAACCCCAGTTTCTACTAATGCATGGGAAACTTCTGTTCACTGCTTGATGGGGCAAATGAGGAAAGACTCCAAATTGGGGGCAGTGTGTCAGCAACCTTGACTGAGGCAAGGGACATGGTGAGAGACTTCACAGGCTCTGTCTCAGGCATGGTTTTCAACCAGGCTCGGGCTGTGAGTAAACTTCAGAAACCCTCTCCGGCTCCCCAACTTGGCTCAGGATACAGAGTAGTCTGGAATGGGGACCAGGACACGTCTTCTGGGTCCCAAACTCTCATGCTCTGTCTGCTGTGTGGCCAGGGGGACTCTCTCCTCGGCTAGAGCCAAATGGATGGACGTCACTTGCTCCAGGGTCCCCAGGGGTTCGGGAGGAGGTCCAAGGCAGCTGGAGAAGAGTGCAGTGCAGCGGCCAGGGCAGCCCGCCAGAGCGTCTGGCCCGGCCCCGAGCTGACGCCCCATCTGGACCAGGCAGAGAGGTGAGAGAGGCACTGAGTGGCCTCCTGCCCGCAACCCCCCAGTCACGTCATCTGAGCAATCCCTGGGGAGGGCAGCCCCCTCCCTCTGACCTCATCCTATTGCACTTGGCCGGAGCCCACTCCTGGGGGGAGCCCCCTCCCCAGAGTGCAATCACAGGCCATGCAGGCAGAGGCATGAGCGAGAGATTCCAGCCTCCGCTTCAGAGATGCCAGCTGGGCGCAGGGGGGTGGCATGGAGCCAGAATACCTCAGCCCCTTTTCTCCTCTGAGGAATCTCCCTCCTGCTTTCACTGAGGGGTCTGGACTGGGGAGACAGTCGAGAACCTGGGGGCTGAGTCCACCCGCTATTCCAGGTATTAAGTCCAACTTAGTGTCTTGTTAGATGCAAGAGCTTGTGCAGGTGACCTCGTTTCTCTGAGCCTTCATCTCTCACCTGCAAAATGAGAGTGATGGGGGTGCACTATGGGTGGTCTGAGTGGGGTTGGGGAGACTCGAAGACAGAGTGCTCACAAGTGCCCACAGTGAACACTCAGCAGATCTTCCAGTGTGCCCAAAGTAATACTGCCAGAGGGTTTCAATACAGCAGTGAATCTTCTGCTATTCTACTGCTGCTTTCATTTTTTCTATTATTTTTTCATCCAGGTTTTCTCAACAGTCTCAGAGTCACTACAGCAGCCCACCAGCTCAGGCCTAATAGGATGATCTATAGTGCTAGGGGAGTGAGTGCTAGAGAACTCAGGGTCTCATGCATTCAAGGTCGTGCTTTAAATTTTGGCTTTCTTCTTAGCCTCTCATTACTTTGTTTCCTTCTTTTTCTTTTCTAATTAAAAACAAACAAACAAACAAACAAACAAACAATTGGGCCATACTCATATGGAAGGACCATATAGAGCACTGGGGATCAAGCCCAGGTTAGTCATATGCAAGACAAGTGCCATACCTCCTAAACCATCTTTCTGGCCCTCCTTTCTTTATTTCTGGCTTAAGGGCCATACCTAGCAGTACCTGGGAGCCACTCCTAACACAGTGTTCAGAGGTCACTGTCTGGTGGTACTCAGCTCATGTAAAGCTGAGACTGAATCTGGAGCTCTTGCATGCAGAGTACATGCAGCTGACCTCTAGACCTCTGTGCTCTCCTTAGCCTTTGTCTGATTCATTGATTCTTTGACTCAGTAGTGCTTGGGAGCTATTCTCAGTTCATTACTCAGAGGTTACTCCTGAAGAGGCTGGGGGGACCATGTAGTGTCGAATATTGAATCCACACCTCCAGCATGCAAAGCCTGTGCTTCAGCCAGAAAGCTCTCTCCAGTGCCCTCTTATTTATTCTTATTTATCCTGGGTACTAGACACATTGCCTTGGGGGAAAGTTGTACTGTACACAAAAGAAACTTTAGTCAAGTGATGATTTGGAAGATGCTGACTCAGGGTCTACGTGGCCATCACCCAAACCCCACAACCACCCCACAAACCTGGAGTTCTTCCAGCACAGCATATGTACGGGTGCTTCTTTGGCATCTCGGGATCTCCTGAGACCAGAGACAGTGGGTCCCAAACCCTACACCACCCTAGGTCCCTCCCAGGTCTGCCCCGATACACTCGTTTTTCAGGACTAGGGTGAATGGGAAGCAGCATTTTTGCCCATTAACAGTGAGAACCCCAGAAAGTGAGGAGCAGGCCTAGGGCAGCCCTTTTCCAGAGCAGGAGCCAGAGGTCTCCACCCAACTCCCAGTCTCCAAGAAAACTCATCTCAATACCACCACGCCTCCTTGGAGACCACCCAGGCTCCCCGGGGAACCGCCCTCCCAACCCACAGTAAAGTCCCACCCAACAGAAGGGCCATAAACGGGCCAATAATGTAAATAAGCCTTTACCCAACACCAACTCCATGTGGCTATCCTGCCTGGGAAGAGAACTTTGGCCACGCGTGTGCAAACGGTGAAAGAAACCAAGTAACTGGCACGGTCCCACTCAGTCAGACCTGGGCTGGTAAAGGTATGAGGAAGCACAGCCATCTCTCAAGCTGTGGGAGGGACACGAATTCATTTCCAAGGGCCAGTTGCCAACATAGAACAAAATGTGAAATGCAAATTCTGACCTGCCAAATCCCCAGCTAGAAATTCATCCTGAGATAAACTCGCAGAAATGCATCAGCATCGGCTCAAGGACGTTTCTTGGCAGAACCTGTCAAGCTGTTTGGGGACACCCTGCATTCAGTCTGGTGCAAGGAGACCAGAGGGAGGTTGTCTGGATTTGCACAGAAGCACCTTCACCCAGAGGGGTATGGCGAGCCAGGTGCAGACGTCCAGTTTTTACAAGTACTCAGGATGACATAAAGGACAGAGTTGACAACCTGCACCCACTTCACACAGCTCTGGATTCTCACTGCTCATGCTATAGCTCAAGAAGCTGGTCTCAGCTGGCCAAGCCACACATTGTCATGACATCTGGAGAGGGGCCAGAAGTTTCTATGAAGCCACACTGAAAGAGAGCCAGAAGTTTCTAGAAGGTTATATGAAGTCTCACACTGAAGGAAGTTCAGAAGTTTCTATGAAGCCACACTAAAGGAAGGCCAGAAGTTTCTAGAAATTTCTATGAGGCTACACTGAGGAGGGTCAGAAATTTAAATGATGGGCTGGAGTGGTAGCACAGTGGTAGGGCATTTGCCTTGCACACAGCTGACCCAGGGGGATCTGGGTTTGATCCCTGGCATCCCATATGGTCCTCCAAGCCAGGAATGGTTTCTGAGCACATAGCCAGAAGTAACAACCCCTGAGCATCACAGGGTGTGGCCCCCCCAAAAAAAAAGAAAAAAAAAAAAAAGAACCATACCATAGGAGGACCAAAAGCTTCTAGAAGGTTCTATAAAGCCACGTTGAAGGAGGAACAAAAGACCCTATAAGAACAGTCATGCATGCAGATGGCAAAAAACACACACACAACACTTGCAGAGACACCAAGGAAAGCCCCTTCTCACTGAGGCTCTGGGTCTGTGTCTTGCTGGAGGTCTCAGACAGACAGACAGACAGACAGACAGACAGACAGACAGACAGACACACACACACACACACACACACAACACTAGTTCCACCCCTGGTGCTCCCTCCCAACGCATGGTCTCAGACCTTACACCCAGAGTGTGGGACTGGGGTTGTCTCCTGGCAAGCTGAAAAAAATCGGGGCATCCTGGAGTTGAGGGAAGAGAGGAAGCTGAGGGAGCTGAGCTGGGGAAGGAAGGAGAAGGAGCAAGATAACCATGCCAAGCCAGTGGGCTTGCCAAGGCCTTGCCACGGCAGCTTAAAGAAAGGCATCACAGTAGGCAGCCTGCCCGTGGGTGCTTGTCATGGGTCCTTGCCTGCTGCCCCTTCCTGCACTCCAGGAACAGCACAGGCTCTCAACCCCAAGGATAGCCCAGCATAATGTGTCCAAGGTTACTCAATCCTCACTCCCTGACTGTCCAGTGACTGCCCAAGTCAAGATACCTACCTCTGTCTGCACTTCCTGTAGAAGAGCTATGGGACAGGGCAGGGATGGGTCAATTCTAACAGTGACTCTGGACAAGTCATGGCACCTGTTGGGGGCCTCAGCTTTCTTGTGTTCACAGCAGATAGAAGTGAGGAAGGGTTTCGGTTTCTCCCCACAGCCTGCTGCACTTCTGGGGGCTTAGTCCCTGCTCCAAGTGACTTCAGCTTGCAGTGGGGTGACTGGGAGAGGATGAGATCTCAGGTCAGATGCTGGGGTTGTGTCCAGCTTGGTCACCCGAGGCATCAGTACCTGACTCAGGTACCCAGGACAACGTGCACACATTTAGCCACCAGTGGGAACCTCTGTGGAGCAATCCAGAAGCATGAGCACCTTTTCCTGAGCCTCAGCCACTACTGGAGGAGCCAGTACAGCTCTCAGAGAGCATGGGGTAGGAGCTTGGAGGAGCCAGAAGGGCCAGGGCTGTGCCTGCCTCTCATAGCTCTGAGGATGGCACTGGCCAGTCCCACTCTGTGCCCTGACCCACACAAGGACCTTGAACCTGCTCCCCACTACACACCCCTGCCTTGTGCCACGGCTCTGAGCATGGGCCCTGAGCCACCTTCTTTCTATGATCACCTCCAGAGCCAGGCAGGTGCAGGGTTGAGACTCACAGGCAGCCTGCACACCCCTGCTTGCAGGAGAAGTGACCCTCTGCCTGTCTGCGCAGGCCCTGATTAGTGCTCAGACTTCATTAGCTTATGTCTATTCTAGGCCAACTTCCAAGATGTGGTTGGAGGCTGGCTGGCAAAGCATTGCACACTAATCCTTCCCTCAGCCACTTCTCTCTTCTCTGAGAAATGGAGGAACCCAGGACAGGGGATCTAGGCTCCCCAGGTGAAAATGTCTTCCTTGCCTACACAATTCCTTCTGATAGCCCAGGCCTAAATTGTAGATCTAAAGCTGGGACCAAGCCAGGCCCACACTTGCGCAGGATCCATGCACAGAGTAGGTACTGCCCTATGCCTCAGAGAAAAGAGCATCCCGGACCTCAATGCTGTCTGTAAAGGTCTTGAGAAGCATCCCAAGGAACCTGAAACACCTGGCCCTGCCCCAGGTTTCCTTGCCCAAATCTGCACAGCTCTGTAATGCTCTCCTGTGCCTGCCCCAGAGCCTCCTGTGCCAGAACTACCAGTCCTGACTATTACCCAACACCACACATTCTCACTAGGGACTGGCTCTGGTCTAGCCCATGAGCTCCAGACCCTTCTCAAAGTGAACTGGGCCATGTAGAACTCTGAGCAGTGGAGCTGGTGCCCAGCACACAAATGACACTTAATAAATGCTTGTGATGTGAAAGAAAGAAATTCATTTTAAGAGGGCCCTTCATGGATCTGGTGCAGTGCCCGGACCCCCGTTAGGTTAAGAGCTGTAGGACCTCAGGCGGGGATGCTGTGTGGGTGTTTCCAGAAGGGGCAGGATGGAGAGTGAAGCAGAGAGGAGAGGCATGAGGAAGTCAGTCTACTTCCTTCCTGATGTGGCTGTCCCAGAGACCACCTGCTCGGCAGAGGCCACTATGAGTGGGGAAGCAAGTGATGTGGCCACAGGGGCAAAAAATCCTCTCCTCAGCAGCCAGTCAATGCTTTGGTCTTCTGCTCCATTTCTCCTCCACCTTACCTCTCCCCATAGCCCCCCAGGACCTATCCTTGAGTCACTACCAAAATACACAGGGCAGAAAAGGAGGTTGGACTACAGCATTCACCATAAAAAAACATCAATTGATCAATCAATAAAAGAAATTACTGATACCAGGCATGGAGCGCAGAGCCTGGCACACTGTGAAGGCAGACATGCCTAAATCTTTGTGACAGCCAACTCTGCTGAGTCTGAGTTTCAGCTTTCACACCAGCAAGGGTTTTCTCTTCATAGGCACTGTGACAGTCTGAAGGATAAGGCCGGGTACAGCCAGAGAGATGGAAAGAAAGAGAGAGTGTAGTGTTGAAAGTACAGACCTGGCCTGTGCCTGTGCTTCTGAATCCCCAAAGGTTTCCTCAGAGGCCTAGGGAGCGCACCCCAAAAACTGCATTTTGAAGCGGCTGAGTGAGTACATTCTGGCTGCGGGAACGCTGTCCAATAAGCTGAGGTCTCTGGCCTGTGGAGGCTCTGCCCTGCTGTGCCTTTGTTCACTCTGAGGACTGTCAACTAGAGGCAGCAGAAGAG
Source organism: Suncus etruscus (assembly GCF_024139225.1). Taxonomy (NCBI): domain Eukaryota; kingdom Metazoa; phylum Chordata; class Mammalia; order Eulipotyphla; family Soricidae; genus Suncus; species Suncus etruscus. Next base: position 47,707,689 of record NC_064864.1, read on the forward strand.
CTGCTAACTCTTTCTAACCAATGAACCCCACTACAACACACAGAAAAAACCACACTACAAGCATGACAATGGGGAAACCTCACAGGCAAACACCATCCATAGAGAATGAAGATGAAAGCTCAGATGACCTAATAAATTCTAACCACCTGATGAACCTTTCAGATAAGGAGTTTAGAATAGAAATATGGAATATGAAAAAAAAAGAAATATGAATATGTTCGTAGAACTCAAAAAAAGCATAGAACGATCTGAAGAGAACACAAAGACAGAAATCAGAAAACTCCAAACTGAAACAACAGATCTGAAAAACACGGTTGCTCAACTGAAAACCTGAATGGATAGACTCGCCAATAGGGTATCAGTACCTGAGGAGAGAATCGAAGTACTGGAAGATGTGATGCAGAAAAACTCAACACAACAGAAGAAATTGGAAAAGAACCTTAAGACAAACGAACAGGCAATGAAAAAAGTACGCAAGGCATGCGAACAGATGAAAATAGAAGTCTTTGATAGACTCAACAGAAACAACATAAGAATCATTGGAGTCCCAGAAACCCAGGAAGGAGATCTCCAGGAAGAATCAACTGTCAAAGACATCATCAAAGAGATACTCCCAGAGTTAAAGACTACATGCAATCAAATCCTGCATGCCCGAAGAGTACCAGCTAAAAGAGACCCAAAGAAAAACACCCCAAGACATATCCTCATTACAATGACAAATCCCATAGGTAGAGATAGAATACTGAAAGCAGCAAGATCAAAAAGGGAAATTACATTCAAAGGAGGATCCCTAAGACTTACAGCAGACATGTCACAAGAAACTCTCAAGGCCAGAAGACAGTGGTGGGATATTGTGACAAGACTGAGTGAAATGAATGCCTCACAGAGAATACTGCACCCAGCCCGACTCATGTTCAGGTTTGAACGAAGAATACACAGCTTCATGGATAAACAACAGCTCAGAAACTTCACAGATGATAAACCAGCCTTAAAGGAAAAACTGACAGGTCTACTCTAAGACAAGACAGACCAACAAACACAGCAAACTTATCTACAAAGATGACATTAAATCCTATGACAATCATCTCCCTCAATGTCAATGGACTAAATTCACCAATTAAAAGACACAGAGTGGCAAAATGGGTCAAAAAGATGAATCCAACCTTCTGCTGCCTACAAGAAACACATCTGAATAGTCAGAACAAACATAGACTCAAAATCAAAGGCTGGAGGAATGTCATCCCAGCAAACAACACCCTCAAAAAAGCTGGGATGGCCATATTAATATCTGATGACACCAACTTTATACTCAGAAAAGATGGACACTATATAGTAATCAAGGGAAGAAATCAGACTATTAAACATATATGCACCCACTGAGAGACCAGCAAATTATCTAATACAATTACTGACAAATCTGAAAGAAGAAATCAATAATAACACAATCATTGTGGGAGACTTCAACATGGCCCTATCAACACTTGATAGGTCAACCAGACTGAAACCCAACAAAAACATACTAGCCCTGAAAAGAGTTATGGAAGAAAGAGGACTAGTAGATATATACAGGACACTCCATCCCAAAAAACCTGGATACACATTCTTTTCCAATGTACATGGGTCATTCTCCAGCATAGACTACATGCTGACATATAAAACATACCTCCATAAAATCAAGAGGATAGAAATCTTGCAGGCTACCTTTGCTGACCACAAGGCTCTGAAATTAGATGTGAACTACAAAGCCACACAGAAGAAAAACTTTAACAATTGGAAATTAAACACCCTGCTACTGAACAACCAGTGGGTCCGAGATGAAATCAAAAAGGAAATCAAAACTTTCCTGAAAACAAATGATAATGAAGACACAAACTGCCAGAATCTATGGGACACAGCAAAAGCGGTCCTGAGAGGAAAATTTATAGCTCTACAAGCACACATCAGGAAGGAAGAAGGACCATACCTGAATAATTTAATGACGCAGCTCAAAAAATTAGAAAATGACCAACAAAAGGAACCAAAAATAGGGAGACAGAAGGAAATAACAAAGCTGAAAGCAGAACTCAATGAAGTAGAAAACCAAAAAGCAATTCGAAAGTTCAACGAAAGCAGAAGCTGGTTTTTTGAAAAAATAAACAAGATTGATAGACCATTGGCAAAACTCACAAAGAAAGAGAGAGAGAGAGAGAGAGAGAGAGAGAGAGAGAGAGAGAGAGAGAGAGAAATCTGATAACCCATATTAGAAATGAAAAGGGGGAGATCACGACAGAAATTGCAGAGATCCAAAGGGTAATCAGAGACTATTTTGAGAAACTTTATGCTACAAAACATAAGAACCTAGAAGAAATGGAAAAATTCTTGGACACTATAACCTTCCACATTTAAGTAAGGAGGATGTAGCATATCTAAACACCCCCATCACTACTGAGGAAATTGAAACTGTAATCAAACATCTGCCCAAAAAGAAAAGCCCAGGCCCAGATGGTTTTCCTAATGAATTTTTTCAAATCTTTCAAGTGGAGCTACTACCAACCCTAGCCAAGCTCTTCCATGAAATTGAAAAAACGGAAACACTCCCAAACAGCTTTTATGAAGCCAACATCACCTTAATACCAAAACCAGACAGAGATGCTGCCAAAAAAGAAAATTACAGACCAATATCCCTGATGAATGCTGATGCAAAGATCTTCAACAAAATCCTGGCAAATAGGATCCAATGCATCATCAAGAAGATCATACACTACGACCAAGTAGGTTTCATCCCAGGAATGCAAGTATGGTTTAACATCCGTAAATCTATTAACATCATACACAACATCAACAACAAGAAAAATAAAAATCACATGATCATATCAATAGATGCAGAGAAAGCATTTGATAAGGTCTAACACCCATTCTTGATCAAAACTCTCAGCAAGATGGGAATGGAAGGAACCTTTCTCAATCTAGTTGAAGTCACCTATCACAAGCCAATGGCAAATATTATCCTCAATGGAGAAAAACTAAAAACCTTTCCTCTAAATTCTGGTACAAGACAAGGCTGTCCGCTCTCACCACTCCTCTTCAACATAGTACTGGAAGTTCTTGCTATAGCGATCAGGCAAGAAAAAGATATCAAGGGAATCCAGATAGGAAAGGAAGAAATCAAGCTCTCATTGTTTGCAGATGACATGATACTCTACTTAGAAAACCCTAAAGACTCTACCAAAAAGCTTCTAGAAACAATAGATTCATATAGCAAGGTGGCAGGCTACAAAATCAACCTACAGAAATCAATGGCCTTTTTATACACCAATAATGATAGGAAAGAGATGGAAGTCAGGAAGGCAATCCCATTCACAATAGTGCCACACAAACTCAAATATCTTGGAGTCAACTTGACCAAAGACATGAAGGACCTATACAAAGAAAACTATAAAGCCCTGCTCCAAGAAATAAGAGAGGACACATGGAAATGGAAACACATACCCTGATCATGGATTGGCAGGATTAACATCATTAAAATGGCAATACTCCCCAAAGCATTATACAGATTTAATGCAATCCCCTTAAAAATACCCATGACATTCTTCAAAGAAGTGGATCAAACACTTATGAAATTCATCTGCAACAATAAACACCCTCGAATAGCTAAAGCACTCCTAGGGAAAAGGAAAATGGGAGGCATTACTTTCCCCAACTTTAAACTGTACTACAAAGCAATAGTTATCAAAACAGCATGGTATTGGAATAAAGACAGACTCTCAGATCAGTGGAATAGGCTGGAGTTCTCAGAGAACATTCCCCAGACATACAGTTACCTAATTTTTGACAAAGGAGCAAGAAATCCTAAGTGGAGCAGGGAAAATCTCTTCAACAAGTGGTGCTGGCAGAACTGGTTATCCACTTGCAAAAAAGCAAACATAGACCCCCCCAGTTAACATCACGTACGAAGGTAAAATCCAAATGGATTAAAGACCTTGATATCAGACCGGATACCGTAGGTATATAGAACAACACGTTGGTAAAACACTCCATGACATTGAGACTAAAGGCATCTTCAAGGAGGAAACTGCACTTTCCAAACAAGTGGAAGCAGAGATCAACAGATGGGAATACATTAAACTGAGAAGCTTCTGCACCTTAAAAGAAATAGTGCCCAGGATATAAGAGTCACCCACCGAGTGGGAGAAACTATTCACCCAACACCCTTCAGATAAGGGGCTAATATCCAAAATATACAGGGCACTGACAGAACTTTACAAGAAAAAAAACATCTAATCCCATCAAAAAATGGGGAGAAGAAATGAACAGACACTTTGATAAAAAAGAAATACAAATGGCCAAAAGGCACATGAAAAAATGCTCCTCGTCACTAATCATCAGGGAGATGCAAATCAAAACAATGATGAGATACCACCTCACACCACAGAGATTGGCACAAACGCCTTACCTCCATGCTATCTCTCCGGCCCCGAGAAAGGAACTCTTATCCACTGCTGGTGGGAATGCCGCCTAGTACAGCCTCTATGGAAAGCGATATGGAGATTCCTTCAAAATCTGGAAATTGAGCTCCCATTCGACCCAGCTATTCCACTCCTAGGGATAATACCCTAAGAACACAAGAATACAATACAAAAACCCCTTCCTCACACCTATATTTATTGCAGCACTATTCACAATAGCCAGGCTCTGGAAACAACCAAGATGCCCTTCAACAGACGAATGGCTAAAGAAACTGTGGTACATATACACAATGAAATATTATGCAGCCATCAGGAGAGATGAAGTCGTGAAATTTTCCTATACATGGATGTACATGGAATCTATCATGCTGAATGAAATAAGTCAGAGAGAGAGAGAGAGAGAGAGAGAGAGAGAGAGAGAGAGAGAGAAAGAGAGAGAGATGCAGAATAGTCTACTCATCTATGGGTTTTAAGAAAAATAAAAGTCATTTTTGTAACAATCCTCAGAGACAATGAGAGGAGGGCTGGAACACCAGCTCACTCCATGAAGCTCACCACAAAGAGTGTGAGTACAGCTATAGAAATAACTACACAGAGAACTACCATAATCAAGTGAATGAATGAGGGAACTGGAAAGCCTGTCGGGAGTACAGGTGGGGGTGGGGTGGGATGGAGGGAGATTGGGGACATTGGTGGTGGGAATGTTGCAATGGTGAAGGGGGTGTTCTTTACATGACTGAAACCTAATCACAATAATTTATGTAATCAAGATGTTCAAATAAAGAAGAAAAAGAAAGAAAAATGAGTTGTATATAAAGACCTATACTTAGAATTGAAAACAAAGAAAATCAACAAAGAGCTTTTTAAGGATCAAAGCAAAATAGAAGATTTGTTTCTATTAAAAAAAAAAAAAAGAAAGAAAGAAAGAAAGTACAGACAAGTTTAAACCCCAGTTCTGCCATGCACTAGGTGACCCTGGACTTCACAGTCTCACTTGTAAATGGGGGAACACAGACCTGTCCTTGGTGGGGCCCACCAGCCTCATCCACATGTATAGAATCCACATGTATAGAACTTAGCACGATCCCTAGGACAGAACTCAACAAAGGTGAGAGACTAGAATCTTCATCCTGGCAGTGCCAGGCAGAAGTAGAGGGCACTGCCACCTGTCTGGGAGCGGGGAAGGTGTTTGGAGCAAGTGCTGTGGTTCAGTCCTTGATCCAGTGGTGTGTCCCTGTGGGCAGCAGGAGAAGGCAGGCTCGAGACAAAGCTCAGGGGAGTGCCAGTGCTCCAACCAGAAGAAACAAGAGTCCATTCTCCCCCACTGGAGTCCTTCCAGGTGATTCACGGGCACTCTCAGAGTTAAGAACAACATTCTCACGTTGCAAGTCCACTGAGTGATTTTACTGCAGGTCCCCAAATGAGCTTCCCCCAGCTCATTAAAGCGGATAGGTCAGTGGCTCAGAACTTGGTCAGCTTTGAAGCGCTGCCCTCCCTGGCAGTGGCACTGCGATAACCCTGCCTGCCTTTTTAATAAAAGCAAGATGATTCCTGGCCTCCTTCCAATAAAGTCAGACCGCCTGGCCTTCCAGCTAGCTCAGCCTGGGGAAGAAAGGTTGATATGCAGCCCATCAGCTGGTCACTGCCCTCAGGGCCAGCCCTCCCTGCTGGGAGTGGCTAGAACCCAGGGCCAGGCCTCTCTCTGCTAGAAGCATCTGCCTTGGAGTGTCCATCTTCATTCCAGACCCAGGATGAGGAGGTGCTTCCTGTGGATCTGCCCTGCAGGTCTCCAAGAACAAAGAGTTTCTGTTCCTACTTCCTTCTCCTCCTCTTCCTCCTCCTCCCAGCCTCACCCTCCACTGCTGGGTTACAGGGTATGTCCACTGAGAAAGGCCTTTATTTACTTCCCAGGTGAACATGTAGGGGCATTTCTGGGCAGCACCCTAGAACATGCATACACCCATACATGTCACACATATGTGTACACACAATACACGAACAAGATACATGTGTATGATACAGACCCACACACATGCACACACATACATAAACACGCCACACGGGTGTGCACAGACACACATCCATACCAAACAAGAACATAGATATACACGCTACATATGGAGACACACGGAACAGACATGAGCAACCAAACACACATAAACACATTCCACATAAGCATGCACTTCACAGAGGAGTCGGGAACACACACAGATTGTGAGTATGCATATATACGCTGTACTGTGTGCAAAGGTGCAGCAGACTTCACATAACAGTGTTGCATGTGTGCCTACACACACGCACACATGGAATGCAGGTGTGGGGTTGCACGTGTGTACAACATATGCATGCAAACATATGTACACACACCCTATGCATCTTCCAGGGAGCATTGCAGCCTCAGCTCCTGCTGTCTCCACGGCTCTTTCTCCTTTTGAAGTCTCCTGCACCCCGAGGGGGACGTTCCATGCTGCTGGGTTCTTATTTTCTTAACACAGTGGAAATATTTGGCCTTTACCATAATATTTAGCTCTCCTGATACACTCCATAGACAGCACTTTTTTTATGCTGTATTTTCAAGGAACTGTTTATTTAATGACGACCTGGAGGGTACCACACACTGCTCTGAGGATTAGTCCTGGGGGTGTGTGTGGCACACATGAGGTCTGGTCAGGGGGCACAGACAGGGAGTGGCAGAAGGTTGAGCAGACAGGGGAGCCATCTAGGAGCTTGTGGTTCTAATCCTCTTCTAGGGCACACACAGGCCTCCCATCTTCTTTCAAGAGTGTGATTTATTACATCTCTTTTAAATTAAAGAGACTCTGAGTCACTCCCTCAAGACTCCCCACCCCCCAAAAAGCAATAAATGAGACCAAAACGAACATTAGTGAGGGTAAGAAGGTAATGTCACTTTTGTAATGAAGGAAAGTTGTTTGTTTTTTTTTAAATAGGTCTGTTTCTGGCCTTTGAAGATGATGGATTTACATGTAATCCTGTGCCAACCACCCAGCAAGTATTTACTGAGCACCTGCTAAGTGCAAAACTCTGTGGGGTGAGTTGAGGTGGGCAGGGCCTGTGAGGGGTGAGGGAGACCCCAACTACTGCCTTCCCTGAGCTCACAGTGTAACTGGAGAAAGCAGACAAAACAGAGTGCAGGCTTAAAGTCATGCACTTGTCTTCCAGGAACAAGACAGAAACAGGCTCTCAATGAGACTGCATGGTGGCTACATGAGATGTCCCTGCAACACTTCTGACTAACCATCCACAGGAGAGTTCCTGCTCAAAGCTGGAAGTTTTAGACTGTGCTCTTTTTCCTTTAATTATCCCTAGCAAATAAGCCTTTGCAAGCTGGGTTAAAGACTACAGCAGCAACAGAGCTAAGTCTCTCACCTGGCTCAGGCTTAGAGGCATGTTCAGGAAGGCCCCTCCCTCCCTGAGTTAGCTCAGGTGAAGCAATCTCCTTCCCAGGCCATTCCTGGGGCAAGAACCAGGGGGCCGGTGGGGCTTGAGAGCTCTGAGCACTGGTGGAAAAAAGAGATAAGAGGGCCTTATTTCAGATCAAATTGAAACAAAGGAGTTTTAGTCTTGAAAAACTGGCTGAGTTTTAAAGGTAATGGAGGAAGGTTTTAGGTTTCTGGTCCCATTAAGTGAGAAATGGGCTGGGAATTAAAAAAAAAAAAAAAAAGAAAAAGAAAAAGAAAAAAAAGAACTTGCATTGCAGGGAAAGGTGATCCTGAAATTCACTCTGTCCTCCAGCATGGGTTAGTCGTGTCCTCAGGAGAAGAGTCAACAACCCATGACAAAAATGACCAACTCTTTTTTTTTGGGGGGGGGGCGGGTTGGGCAACCCCAGCAATGCTCAGGTGTTATTCCTGGCTCTGCGCTCAGAAATTGCTCCTGGAAGGCTCAGGGGACCATATAGGATGCTGGGAATTGAACCAGGGTCTGTCCCAGGTCGACCACATTTACAACTACTGCTGTGTTAGCTCTCCGGCTCCCAAAATGGCCAACTCTTCTGGATGAATCTTGAGTACTGAGGAAAGAGCAGGGGGTTCACTGCAGTGACAGACATCTATTAGGCAGCCCTGGTGCAAAGCAGCCCACATCACTGGTTGGGTCTGTGCAGACAGGGCCCCAGCAATCCCACTGTTGGGCAAACAAGCTGGAGAAGTCTTCACTTTACAGAGGGCTGCAGGGGACAGGGTTTTGGCTGCAGCCATTTGCTATAGGGAGACTTTACCTCAGCATCTATGAAGGGGAGAACCAACACTGGTTGCTGCTGGCATGGGACACTTAGAAGTATTTAGAAGCAAAAAGGCAGAGACTACCACAACATGACTAGCCCCTACATACACATGGAGTAAAAAATCAAAGTTGAACACATTCTATAGCTTACAGACAACCCAGAAGCTACAAGGGCATATAGTAAACAGTTATACCTAATGCACAGAAGAAAGCGAGGAGTGAGGATCATGAATGCAGGAGACAGGGCAGAAAAAGGGTTATGCTGGGCAGTGATGTACAATGAACTGAATAAGTAACTATGAGTCATTGTTTGGGGTGGGAAGGTCACCCCAAGGGGAAGGAGCAGCAAATATTGACAGAGCCAGGCACAAGGTCCACCAGAGCCCTGGTCCAAGCAAGGTAAGGGCCAACTGTGCATGAGGTAATGAGTAGCCTGGAGCTCACAGCCAAACCTATGCCTGTCCTTCTCTTGTCTTAAAGAGTCCAAGACAGTCTTACATGCTTGTTCTGTGAGTCCTGCAGAGGAGAGAAAACTATCAATGGCACAGAACTTAGACAGGAGTCCTTGAACCGAGGTGGAAAGCTCAGAAAACACTGGAGATAAGCCTCAAAGGATTTCAGTGGATAAGGCCACATTCTAGGCCATGGAAGCAAGTAGGATGAACCTGCAGCGATATAGGGTGACCCAAAAGACACTGCTCTGACCTCAGACCTGGCAACTGTGACCTGCAGAAACCCTCCTAAGTTACCAAGTGGCCAATAATTGGGCTGCTTGGAACTGGGGTGCAAATGGAAACAAAAGGCCCATAAGGGTAGAGGTCAGTCCAGGGTTTAGTTCTAGCCACGAGAGGCCTTGAAAAAGACAAGAGCATAGGAGGCCAGAGAGAGCAAGGGGGTGAGGTGCATAATCAGTACCACACAGTCCCCTGACCATCCTTAGTGCATCCCTGAAGCCCCGGTACTGCTGGGGTGGTCTGGGTAATCCCTCGCATCACAGGGCCCTCACATCAAACATGGCCTGAAGGCTAAGAATCCTCACCTTGTGGTAAGGAGCAAGCTATCTCCTGAGCATTGCTTGGGAGGCTTCCCTTTCTCCTGACAGTCACTTAGGAGCCTTCACGACTCCCAAAAAATAATAACATGGGATGTTTCCTGCATGTCAAGACTACAGGGACCTGACTCAGCTGAAGAAAGAACTAAGGAAAAGCTTCCTTCCTGGGACCCCAGATGTGCAAGCTACACCCATAGGGCACAGAATCCAAAAAGGATGCTAGAGGAGAAGATAAAAGAGCCAGAGCAATGTTGGGACCAGAGAAAACAGTGAACTTACAGACCTGGAGAACAGGGAGCCCTGGGCAACAGAAGCAGAAGGGCTGGGGACAGAAGACAGTCCTGTTACCAATAGGGATCGGTTCAAAAACTGTCAGCTAGAAAGAAACATCCAGAGTCAGTTCAGAGAGAGCAGAGCAATACTACAGCAGTAAGGGCATTTGCTAACTGATTTCTGAGTGCAGAGGCAGGAGCAAACCCTGAGCACCACCCACTGTGTGGCCCCAAAACAACAACAACCCCCACCTCCAAAAAAACGAATCAGAACAGAGAAAAACAGTAGAAGCACTGGCAGGCAGAACTGGGGAACCCCTTCTGTCTAGGAAGGGAAGAGGAAGACAGACAAGAGGAAGAGCCAGGACAGGCAGAGGTCACAGCACCAAATCTCTACTGTCAGCAGTGATGCTCTATCCATCTGGTGCCGAATATGTTCTCTGGCTTTGTGCCTGGGAGGGAGGCTGTAAGATAGAAGTTTAGTTCTTCGAGACAGAGATCCACACAGTGGTTTGCAATGTCTGGTCATCTGCCCACAAGCAGAAAAAGTGGGAAGCTGGTGTCCTGCCACAATGATGACGGATTACTGCCTGCAGCCTAACGCTAGCACAGATCCTGGTCCTCAGGCATTGCCCCAAACCCACCCTCCACTGAAATACTGGCACAGATGTCCTGAAACCTCACCTAGGCCATATGTGGTTCTCGCTCTGCACAGAACCGAACACACGTGGCCAGGTGCAGAGCTGAACAGGAAGTCAGGGGTTTCCATGAGTTCTTTGGAGCCTCCCGCTGTGCTGTATCACACCATATCCTCCCGTTGCTCTTCCCACCTCCTCCAACTCTCCGGTCCTGGCAGTTTTCCCACTGCCAAGTTCCATCTTTAAACACACGCTGGGAGGTGTCAAACAACACCTCCCAGTGAGTGTTCACAGGAAGTCTGAGCCCTGAGCACAGCATTCCAGCCATGGTCCCATCTCTCCTTATACCCTGTGCTCCCACACCCACTCCTCCTGGTTCCCAATATTTGCCATCTCCCCTTCCCCTACTTCCCTGAGGACTGTCCCTCACCATTGCCTTCCTCCTATGTGACCAGCCATTCAGCCTCAGAGCCTGAAGGGCCTGCCTTGATTCTCTGTCTCCTCATAACACCACCTCTTGTCCCCCAATCACTACTTCTGCCCCCTTCCCTCAATACCTTCCTTACAGGGTGGTTGTGAGAATTCAAACGAAATTCACGCTCAGAAAGCATCTTCAAGTGCTGAGCAGCCACCCAAACTGGAGACAAGCCAGCAGGAAGGGCACTTGCCTTGCATGTGGCCAACTCAGATTGCCCGACATTCTATATGGTCTCCTAAGCCCCACCAGGACCCCTGAGCACAGAACCAGGAGTATTCCACAGTTAGAGCAACCAGGTCCCTTCCCAATGCTTCCACATCACCTACTTTATTATTGCTTTCTTCACAAAGCACTCACTTAGTTCTACTTAGCTACCTTAGAGTGGAGTGAAGGAGGGGCTCTCATATATAGAGGTTTCTCAAGAGTAAGGCGTTTCTTTACTCCTTTATTGTGATGAGGCGGGGAAGCATTGAATTGAGGAGTTGGAAACCAGAGGTCGGAGACAGGGTGAAAGCAGAGCTTTGAGGGTGCTGGACTGAAGAGCTAATGTGAGATAGAGTGAGTGTGGCTACTAGTTGACCATTGCATCTATGCATCTATGTACATACCACTTAAAGAAAAACCACCAGACACTTCTCAAAGCTCAATTCTTACTGGCAGCCAACAAACTGTGGACACAGAGCTGAGAAGTGTCAACCACAGGGCACTCCAGGCTTAGGAACCCCTAAATTCATACTCTAAATCTGCACCTTCTTATCATCCAACATTTTTTTTAAGTTGATTGTCTTTTTTCCCCTTTCACTATTCTGATGATTGCTATGATGCTCCAGACCTGTTCCTCAGGTTGTTATATATTCAACACACTTGGGTTGTGTTGCTTGCACATACCTGCAGCAGAACCCCTAAGACTATGTGCTGCTGAGATGGTAGAGACTGCAAACATAGAGGAGCCAGGATACCAGAAACACAACAGGCAAGGCCAGAGCTCCTCCGGCAAGGCCTGATTCATCCCCCAGGCAACCAAATTTCCTGCCTTTTCAAAATCAGGTGTAGTTCAGACTGCCCTCACTGATGAACCTACCAACTGGAGCTGAGCTTTCTCTCTGAATTTAAATTTTAATTAGTTCACTTTATAATTTTGTTTTGTTTTGTTTTTTTGGTTTTTGGGCCACACCCAGCGGTGCTCAGGGGTTACTCCTGGCTGTCTACTCAGAAATAGCTCCTGGCAGGCACGGGGATTCGAACCAACCACCTTAGGTCCTGGATCGGTTGCTTGCAAGGCAAATGCCGCTGTGCTATCTCTCCAGGCCCTCACTTTATAATTTTGAAGTCAAGTCTTAAGTTTGAAACCACCCAAAGAGATAGTATGACTGGGAAGGTACTTGTCTTGCCATGGCCTACCTTGGTTCATTTCCTAGCACCCCTTTTGGTCCCATGAACACACTAGGAATGATCATAGAGCACAGAACCAGGAAGAAGCCCTGAACAAAGCTGGGTCTAGTCAACACTCCCACCCCCAACACACACACACACACACACACACACACACACACACACACACGTTTGGGGAAGCTAAGGATTTTGCTAAGGGTAGAGTGGCATTCTCTTGACCACAGTGTATGTGACCCTATGGGAGAAACTATTATGTTTAAGTTTTTTATTACAATAGGCAACTAAATTTTAGTTTTTAGAAATGATTTGATATTTAACTAATCAATATTTAGTTAAATGGCATAATGGATAATATTTGATGACTTGCCTTTATTCATTAGATATTGTTTTGGGGACCTTCCCACATTGACACTTCCCAACTTAAATTAGTTGTTCCAGCCATTAGTCATAATGAATATGCTACACTTTTGGGGGGGGGGTTTGGGCCACACCCGGCAGTGCTCAGGGGTCACTCCTGGCTGTCTGCTCAGAAATAGCTCCTGGCAGGCACGGGGGACCATATGGGACACCGGGATTTGAACCAACCACCTTTGGTCCTGGATTGGCTGCTTGCAAGGCAAACGCCGCTGTACTATCTCTCCAGGCCCCAATATGCTACACTTATTTATGTAACTTCCCTTTCTCCTATAAGTACTTTCAACTGAGATATATAATTCATATATCCCATCAAATTCATTTTAAAATGCATAGCCCATGGTTTTTATATTTTATTATAGTCATAGCTATACAGTCATCATCATGAATTCCACAACATATTTATCACCCTCAGAAGGAAACCTCAACCCCATTAGCAGCCATTCCATAGTCCCTCCTACCCCAACCCTGGAAACTCATCTGCATTCTATTTTTATGGTTCTGTCAATTTTGCCATTTCATATTAATGACCTCAAACAATACATGGCTTCTTGTAGTTCCTTTCAATCTGAAGACTGGTATTGAGGTTCTTCCATATTGAAGCATAAATCAGTATATATTTAGTATATGTTTTTTGTTTTGTTTTGTTTTGTTTTAGGACCACACCCAGTAGTGCTCAGGTCTTACTCTTGTCTCTGCACTCAGGGATCATTTCTTTCAGGCTCCAGACCAAATGGAAGGCCAGGGATCAAGTCCGGGTCAGTCACATATAAGACAGGCTCCTACCTGCTGTACTATTGTTCTGGCTCCAGCACTTATTCCTCCTAATGGTTTAATCATATTTCATGAGCAGAAGCATTTCATTGCCACCACCAGACACTGCTGCCCGAAGGATGCTGACAGCACTTGGAGTCTCTCTGTGTCTTGTCTCAGATCACTTGTCTTGTCTCAGATCATGTGCAGAGGCCCTTGCTGACCCCAAAGCTTCAATGGAATGAGGAAGAACAAAATCTTGTGGCTATTTCTTCCCATGGCACTGCCCATCCCAGCCTCTCACAGGGGACAATCTTTCATTGTCATAAGTAAAACTTGGCAACTATCTGTTTCTGTAGTGAAACCCATCCCCGTGCTGATTAATAAGCCAGTTTTTCCCTCTGGTAAACACAATGCAATAAAAATCAAGGCATATGCTTTCCCTGTGTCCTGTACCATTTCCTAGGCCCTGAGTTAAGGGGGAACTATCCAGAGATGGAACCACAAGGTTATATAGGATAAGCCACTGCCAAGTATACTAGGTGTTGCCATGCTGGTTCCCAAAGCAGTCGCCTCATTCCACCCCACCCACCCACCCACCCACCCACCCCCCCCCGCCTGCCCCCAGCGGCCTACAAGCATTGCCACCTCCCCGGTCTAACCAAAACTTTGTATCCTCAGACCATTCATCCTGTGCTTTCGAAGGGGAAGGATCACATCATCTCTGGAACAAAACTCTGAGGACAATCAAAGTCAAGGACTACACCAAAGATTCTAGTTGGCCAGAAAGAAGGCCCTTAGTGTCTGTTTTGCTTTTAAATATCACTTTAAGTAATTCTTTCAAAATAATATTACTTTTGCTTGATGTCCAGTCACCGATGGAAAAAAGAACTGCAAGTTTATAGAGTGATTCTAAATTGATTCCAGACATGGGAGATCCGCAGGGTGGTCTCTGTCATAAATATCAATTCTCATTGTCTGAAATTATCTATAGATGGAATAGCACACTGTGAACTGACAGCAACCCCAGATTCCTTTTTTCCATCTGTTTGTTTTGGGATTACACCCAGTGATGCTTAGGGATTACTCCTGGCTCCATATGCAGGAATCACTCCTGGCCAGCTCAAAGAAACATATGGGATGATATCATATGGGATTGAACCTAGCTCAACCATGTATAAGGCAAAAGCCGTATCCACTGGCCCTCAACTTCAGATTTTTTAATCAAACATCTTATAAAAATCTTGAGTTTCGGGGTCAGAGTGATAGCATAATAGTAGGGCATTTGCCTTGCACACGGCTGACCCAAGACGGACCTGAGTTTGATCCCATATGGTCCTGAGCCTGCCAGGAGAGATTTCTGAGTGCAAAGCGAGGACTAACCCCTGAGCACAGCTGGGTGTAGCCTGAGGAAAAAAAAGAAGCCAGAGTTTCCAAAGATGAGTGGATATTTAGGGCAGCACTGTTATAATGGCCCAATAGTAATAAATAAAAAGTAAATGTTGGGGCCGGCGAGGTGGCACTAGAGGTAAGGTGTGTCTGCCTTGCAAGCGCTAGCCAAGGAAGGACCGTGGTTTGATCCCCCCCCTCCCCCCGTGTCCCATACAGTCCCCCCAAGCCAGGGGCAATTTCTGAGCGCTTAGCCAGGAGTAACCCCTGAGCATCAAACAGGTGTGGTCCGAAAAACCAAAAAAAAAAAAAATAAATAAATAAATAAATAAGTAAATGTTGAAGGAGGGGTATTTTGTTTATGACTGAAGCCCAACTACAATCATGCTTGTAATCCTGGTGCTTAAATAAAGATTTTATATATGATCTTTCTGGTGCAGCGACCTGGCCTTTGGGAGTCGCCCCAGGAGCTGAAACCTGCGTGTCCCCTCTCCTCGAACCCATTGTTGCACCCAATAAAGACCTGTTGTTGGTACCTTCAAAAAAAAATTTATATATATTAAAAAAAAAGTAAATGTCCCATGGCTGGAGTGATAGCACAGCGGTAAGGCATTTGCCTTGCATGCAGCTAACCTGGGACAGACCTGGGTTCTATCCCCAGCATCCCATATTGTCCCCCAAACCTGCCAGTAGTGATTTCGGAGCCCAGAGCCAGGAGTTACCCCTGGAGTTACTGCCAGGTATGACCCAAAAATAAAAGTAAATGTCCCTTCAAAGAAGGAGTTTCCCACTCAATCCCCATGGGGTATTGCTTCCAGTAACTACCAACTGCCTTGAAAATAAGGAGACAGATTTCCATATGGTTTCAGAGAGTTTCCACTGGGATATTACTTGCAATCTCTGGGGGACTGCACACAGTCTGCATGAAGGAGAAACAAATGCAGCCCAGCTCTGTTTGTACTGAGCAACTTCCCCCACGGCTGCCCCCAGAGAGAAGTCCCATAACCCTGGGTTCCCAGGGAAGAGCCTAACCAGGAACTCTGCAACTATCTCCAAAACTTGGTGAGGGACTGGCGAGTGAGACAACATGCAAAACAAACAAAGATGCTGTTTGTCTCTGTCCCCAACCCCTCCCGGAAAGCAGGTCCCTGGGGGACGGGTCAGTACTGGCTTTGCTGTTTCCCTTCTCCCCCCAAGTCCCTCCCCAGGCCAGAGCGGGAACTCACTGATCATCACTGTCAGGCCTCAGCCAGTGTCCAGGTGGTGGGAGAGGAAGGAACCTACATAGTCTTGTGCAGAGGAAGTACTCCATGGGGTGGTCCAGGACCCCAGACTACCCTGCTAGGACCATGGTGAAGGTTTGTGTCCAGATCTCCTCAGCCACCAGGGAAATCATCCCAAAATCACCCCCAAACACCCCTACAGAGCATCAAAAGGACAAATCTTGAAAATATACACTAGAAGGAAGCCAAAGACTACAGAGTGTGATGATGCATTTCCATGAAAAGCCAGAGCTGGTGAATGCGGGAGAGTAAGTCAGTGGCTCCCAAGGACTGGGGACTATATTTATGAGTGTATGGGGGAGGGGGAAGGAAGTGACAGCTAATGCTTATTTTTGCTTTGGGGAGTAATAAAAATGTGAAATTGACAGTAGGAGATCACTGTACAATTCTCTGGATATACAACAAAGGTCTGGATTTGTAAAGCAAATTAGAATTTTGACCATCTAAAACAGACTGACTGCATGCTTGAGTTCCATGACAAGAAAGCTGTCCAAGGGGGGGGGGAGGAAGAGAGAGAGAGAGAGAGAGAGAGAGAGAGAGAGAGAGAGAGAGAGAGAGAGAGAGAGAGAGAGAGAGAGAGAGAGAGAGAACAGACTCACGCGTATGCTTTGTGTGCTGAAGTCTTGGATTGGGTTTCCAGCACTGCATGGCTCCCTGAGCACTGCTAAGGAATAGTCCCAGGACACTAAGCCAGGTATCCTCAGAGCACCACTGATGTAGCCCCCAAGGGAGGGTGCTGAGAGTTTAGAGGTCCTCTGAGGACCACCATCCTGCATGAATGAGAAAAGTAGGGTTGGGACGAGCACTGACTGGAGGAAGTTCTGGAAACCAAGCACCAGAAGCTGCTTCCTGGCTCACCTGGCTGGTACTGGGCACGTGGGTGTCAGACTTTAAGTTCTACTATTGTTCCCAGGAGTTTCTGGGAGCCATTGAGCTGGTTGCCCCCCCCCCCAGACTCTGGATTTGTCACTTCTGGATGACATGAGGAGTCACTAAAGCCCTGCAGTCAGCACTGGACAGCAGGCCTATGAGGGTCCCCACTCTTAGTGCAATCTGGGGTAGGCCAATGAACACCACCATCTCTACCTGCTAAAATCTGGCTCTGATGAAACATTCCCCCTCTTCCTTCCAGTAATCTTGGATGGGAAGGCCAGTCTCTGTGGACAGCCCCTTCCTAGAGGTGAGGTCATGAAACACACAACTCTGAAGGTCACACACTTGGACAAGATCCCCAGGGAGAAGTCAGCCCAAGATAAGTTGGGCAGAGACTGGGGCCACAAAAGCAGAGGAGAGAGCTGGAGAGTAGAAGGGGGCACTGCATGGCCCCTGTGCATCATTGGGTAGAGCTCTGGAGTCTGGAGCTCCTCATATCCTGGATATGCCCTGGTGGCCTAGGTGATCCCTGGTACTGCATGTAGTTCCGGTACCCCTAACCCCACACTGAGCAGATGGCCCTGTTGGTCAATCATCACTGAGAGGGGCTTCTGGGCCTACTAAGCACTAGGATGTGGCTCAGCAGGAGGCTTTTTCTGTCTGTCTCTGTCTCTCGCCCGTGCTCATGCGCACGTACACACATACACACACACACACACACACACACACACACACACACACACACACACACACATGCGCGCTTCCTGGACCATTGAAAACATGCACAGCCTCACTGCCTGAAGTCCTGGGAGCAAACACAAAGCCCTGTCCAACCCTCCCCTCATCCTACCCCTGTACCCCCTTGGCCTCAATCATCCCCTTGCTTTCCTGCCTTATTTTTGTTTAGGCCACTCATGGGGCTCAAGCATGGCTTCAGGTGGTGGGTGCTCAAGGGAATGTGCGGTGCCAGTGTTCAGAGCATCCAGCCCTTTGAATCACCCCACACACACACACACACCCTCTCCTCCCTCTTCATCCAACTCTGGCTCACAGTCACCCTGCTCCACACTACCTCCATGGCTCCACAGACATAGGAAGTAGTATTTCTGTACCAAATGCCCTGAATGGAGAAGGAATGCCTTTGGCACATGCAAAGTCAGACAGAGTCCCTCACACCCACCCCAAGCAGATTAGCCAGCAGGGGTGGAGGCAGCAGAGAGGGTACCAGTTGGTCAAATTTGCCACTTTTTCCTATTTCTGTCACAGTAAGTGATCAGCCTAATATTTCTGCTTCCTGGTTTCCTTACCTATAAATGGGGTAACACCGTATTTCCAAGATGAGATATGTGGACATAGAAGGATTGACAAGACCAGTCTACACTGAAACCAAAGAGATCCTCAAGCTTGTGGCTAGACTGCAGGGAATACACAAGGCCCTGAGAAGCCTTGAGAATGTGGCACACAACAGACCCACAGCCTGTACCACACACACACCACACCTGAATATATGTATACACATGTACCACATACATACAAACACATTACACCCTAATGCCTTCAATACATACACAAACACACACAAGCATTCATCATACATACATACCCACAGGTGCTCTTCAAACACATTCTCTCTCTCTCTCTCTCTCTCTCTTTCTCTCTCTCTCTCCCTCCCTCCTTTGCTTCCTTTATTGTTAAAGGTCCTGTCACTACCTGTTAGGGCCCCAATCTTATCACAATTCTACAACATCACTATCACAAGACTGGCCCAAGGCCCAGTTCTACCAACTAGCCAGGTTACAGCATGTCCCCTGCATGGATACCAAGAGAAGTTAAAGCAAACAGACCTGGCACCTATGCCCAGAAGACCCCCAACAATCATTACACACACATACCCACTACTCCTCCCAATTTGACCTGTGACAGATAACAATATTAGATTCCCATTTGTTTAGTCTTGTTCTGGACACGTCTGTAGAAAGTCCCATTTCTGCATTTGCAAGGCCCTGCTTCTCTACCCCAGGTCTGCACCCACGGAGCTCCTGTTAGAGAAACAACATACCATGGAGTCCGCCAAGAACTCTTCAGGTCTGTCCATAATGACTCACACTGGAAATTCTCAGCTGCAAGACCTGTATCAAACCAGGCTTTCTTTTAGACCCCTCTACAAGAACCCAAGAATCTCCAGAAACGCAAACTGCTCCTGTCCTTGTGGCTTCCAAGGATGCACTTCAGGCCATGCTCCACCATGGAGTGCTCTGGCTTCATCTCCACAGACCTGAGTAGTGTTGGCTATTAATCAGGGCAGCCCATCTGCTGGAAGTGGGGTTATGGGCCAGACTCTGGTGTAGGAAGTCACCATCAGAGCTTTTCCTGCTGTGAAATAGCCAGGAGCTCTCCCAGAGCATCCAAGGGTTCACCAAGGTAGCATGGAACTGACATCCTCTAAGAACTCAGCAACCTGCCAAACCTGAGGTTTGCCAGGCCCCAGAAAGGTCTGATGTCCAGTGAACATCCTCCTGGCCCACTGGCCAAGCCTCCTGGCTCAATAACCATGAAGATAAGTGGCTGTGGGCAGCCCAGAGCTGACACAAGTCCTCATATTCTGAGGAAAGCATGGCACAGATGTGGAGTCGGGGTTCAAACCCCACACTCCCTTTGCTGGCACAGGCCTCAAGCACCAGCAGATGCTGCTGTCACAAACACCACATGGCCACTCAAGCTTCTAAATATATACCTGACCCAGGAGGAAGTCCCATCTGCTGGCAGGTTCAGGACAACAGGGACACTGCGATGAGGAGTCCTGACACCCCATACACACACTGTGGGTATACATGTATCACCATTCTCTTGTTTCTACCCAGCTACTCCAGAAAGAAGGCTTTGCTATGAGCCCTCTTTTCTAGGACAGGAATTGAAGCCAGGAGGCTCCCAAGCACCTATGCATCTACTGGAAACAACTTTCCTTCCATGGGTACTGGCTCCATCTCTTCATCCCAGTGGACCCTGACTGTGGAGGAGGGCAGAGCAGAGGAGCCTCCTAGAGATGGAGATATGCCGGGCCACAAAAGGCTCTATGCACAGAGTTCAGGGGCACCTGTGCAGCAGCCTCGCATCAAAAGGCATATTTTTTTTTTACTCTGAGAATGATTTATTTTTGTTTTGTTTTGTTTTCAGCCCATATCCGGGAGTGCTCTGGGCTTATTCCTAGAAGGGACGAGGAGACCATATAATTTTTTTTTTTAAACCTGGATGCTTTGATAGTGGTTCCCAGTATAAATCTTACAAAAGAGAAGGTGAGGGCCAGAGCAATAGCACAGCAGTAGGGTATTTGACTTGTACGAAGCTGATTCCCTGCATGCTACATGGTCCTCCAAGCCTGCCAGGAGTGATTTCTGAGTGCAGAGCCAGGAGTAACCCCTGAGTGACGCTGGGTGTGGCCCCCCCACCAAAAACAGAGAGAGAAGGTGAACACAAGAAAAGATTAAAGATACCCTAGAGCTGGAGCTGTACAGTGGGTAGTACAATGAGTAGGGAGTTTGCCTTGTATGCAGCTGACCCTGGTTTCGATCCCCAGCATCCCATAAAGTCCCCTGAGCTCACCAGTAGTAATTCCTGAGAGTGGAGCAAGGGGCAACCCCTGAGCAATCCTGGGTATGGCTCCAAAACAAACAAACAAAAAGATTAAAGATAACCTTCACTGGCTAAGGCTATTCGTCAATGAGCTGGAGCTCATGATTTGCACACAAGAAGTTGAGGTTCAATTTCTAGCACTGTATGGTTCCCCAAGTGACCCCTGAGCACCACTGGGTGTGGCCTAAAAGCAAAATAAAGAAACCCAGAGCTCAGAGTTTCCCAGAGTATGGAGCCAGAGTGTGGAGACCCATACGGCAACAAAGATAACTGGTGGGATGGTCTGCACACCAGCTGGACGCAGTCCTCATCGTGGACACGCTCTTCTTTCCATCTCTTAGATTACATCAGCAGAACCATTGCCAAGTAGAAGAAAAGTCCCAGCTCGCCTTCTCTGTGCCTGCATCCCACTTTCCAGTCCACACCCTACCCTCAGCCCCCTTCCCTTCGAGTTCTGCGCCTGAAAACCAGGCGAGCAGAGGAGGCACCTGCAACAGAGGCACAGGGGCCAGTGAGAACAATTTGAGGTGCTTCCAGAGAAGCACACAAAAGTGATGCTCTCTGGGGGTACCCCACCTTACCTGCTGAAGGCTGGGGTGTGAGGGGGGTGTACCTAACATTCCTTTCACCCAGTACTTCCACTGGGCCTGCTGCTCTCTGAAGCACCACTTAGATCTCCGACACTTCCCTCCAGGTCGCAAAAGTCCCAGTGGCAAGAGGGAAGCTGTGAACTGGGCCTAGACAAACCCATGCAGCTGCTCCCATGGGAACCACTTTCATCCTCACATCAGACTGTGTTGGAGAGCCCACAGCCTGACTGGGAGATGAGGAAAATGGAGGCTCAGGGTTAAATCCCTACCCACAGTCACTGGCCAAGTGGACGAGTCCAGACCCATGGCTGCAGACTGGAGCCTGAGTCTGAGTCCACCCTGAAGGCCTGCCACATGGCAGGATGGGTGGACTCAGCACCATCAGGCCCAGGAGAGAGTAGGCCAGGGTTAGTCAGCTGGTAGGACAAAGCCCAAGGGCCCCCAACGCCTACACCACTAAACCCCAAACAGGCTGGGCCAAGTGAGAGCCAGGGGCTGTTGACTGACTGGCAGCAGACAGAGACAATGGAGCCAAACAGCTGCTGTTTATTTTGGGGCCTGGGAAGTGGGACGGACTGGTTAGGACCCACCTCATTCCAACAAACAACTGTAAAAGCAGGGTGGGGAGGGATCCCCCACCCCCAAGCTAACGCTAAGGCCTGGCCACCTGCTGTCAGCCAGTGCAGGGCCTAGGTGTCAGAAACATGGTGCCAGACACTCTAACTCGCCCCTGCCAGGTCCTCACTCTGCCCTCCTTAGCCCAGGCTGCACTTGTGAATGGCTCAGGAAAACCAGCCCCAGCAAACCTACCCCCTGTGGTGTCGGGTTCCAGGAACAAATGGTTTTTCCTGTCTGGGGACAAAGAGGGGGCTGCTCCAGCTTGCCACTGTGACTTTTGTTCCCTGACAATGGCAGGCGCTGGGCTGGCTGAGTGGAGGCACCAAATGTATGGTGGATGTGCAGCCACATGGGCTGAAGTGAGGCTGGTACAACCCTGGAAGGCCAGAAATGAGGCTTCCGGAAGCATCCCAAGCCCCAGGGACCTGCCCCTTCCCAGCTCATCACTTTTCCTAAATCAACTCTCAGTTCTCTTTTCTCATCAGTAAAACTAGGACCCTTCAGTCAGAGTGCCTTTTCCTCTATTAAGAATTAATTGAGTCCAGTGCTTAGAAGAGTGGCTGGCATCTAATTAGTGCTCTGTTCTCCTCTTCCTCTTCTTCCTCCTCTTCCTTCTCTTCCTCCTCCTCTAGCCTGGAAGACAGTTTCCGGAATGTTGCTCATAGTTTGTGAGTTTCCACAATGAAAGTGAACCTCTGGGTCTTGATGTGACAAATCCCATCCATCCTAAGAGCTTTTTTAGTGGGACTCTCCACACCATTTATCACAGATCCAGTCCACATACTCCATGACCCAAGCTGTCCATGGAAAGCTGTGGCTCCTTCAAAATAAACAGAAGTTGGAGCAGAAGGAAGAGGCTTAAATAGAACAAAGCCTCAGTGCCTGACTTGATCCTCCCATGATCCAGACCCTGCCAGCTAGCACCTGGGGGGCTGGGGTGCAGTCAGAGTCTCAGGAGAAGCAGAAAACAAGGGCATCTCTGCAATAGCTTCACCGAGTGGCAGCTGCCCCCAGCACAGACCTGAGATGCACTGACTTCCGGCCTGTGACACCCCTCCCAGTGAGTGCTGACAGCTGCAGGGACCCCGGCTGACAGAGGATGCATCTCCAAGACCAATCCCAATTCCCTGATACTCTCCAGGAGGACTCGGGCCTGTTTCCAACATGGGCAGGTCCAGGGGAGGCCTGGTGCTAAGCAGAGTACCTGGCTCAGTGGCAAAGGTACCAGGCTCAACTCTGCCTTCACCCTCGAGCTCACACCCAGTTGATCTATTCCCACTCACTGTCACCCAGCCTCCTTGTTCCGCTCTGCCTTAGTTCCCTCTCCCTCATAAACTTTTTCTTCCCAGACTCACAGGCTATTCCTCTCATGTCCCTTAAGTCATCCTCCATCACCACTAAAGAGTAGCCCTGATAACATAGCAGCTTTCATGACATCAATAGGCTCTGCCTAGACTTCTCTGAAGCCCTGATCCCCAATCCAAGTCTGATTACCATTTCCCTTCACCTACACAAACACAAGGGTTTCCTCTCAGGGGTCTCAAACTCGCTTGCGGCCCTCTGTGCATTTTGTCGCCCTGCCCTAGAGGAATCTTTTTTTTTTTGTTTTGTTTTGTTTTAGTTGTTTGGGTCACACCCTCCAATGTTCAAGGCTTACTACTGACTTTGCACTCAAGGATCACCCCGACTTTGCCTCCTGCGGCCCGCAGGTAAATTGAGTTTGAGACCCTTGCTTGGAGGCATCTCATTAACATCTGAGTGTTGTCTGCTTGATTGAATCAATATCAAATCACGGGCCTTCCCTCAAGGGGTCTTGCCCATCTGGTAGGCCCAAGAGACTAGAATTGCCCTTCGCTGAACAAACGCCGGCCATCCTGGTCAACATTCCAGGAGAAGGTAAGGTTGTAAAGATTAAAATTCACAGGCGGATTCCTGTCTGCTGTTTGCTGAGTAGTGCCCAACAAGAGTAACTCCAGAAGAACATGGCTGTGTTTGCATCATCAGTCCCATTTTACAGATGGAAAAATGGGGTGACAGAAACTTGATTGAGTGGAATTGAGAGAATTTCCAGAGCCTGAGCCCATTGCTGCAGAGACTGCAGTGTCCTGCTCTTACTTTCTTCTTCCTGGGAGAACAGGGGCATCCAAAACGCAAGCTGGAGCTGACTCTATCACCTGAACTGCATTTAACCTAAGCAAGTAGTGGACCGATTAAAAGAGCCAGGAATGAAAGTCTCCCAGCTCCTATAACAGGACAGGTCAGTTGCATGCATGCACATACACACACACACACATAGGTATACATAGGTACACATCTATGCACACACAGGTGCACACGTTCACACATACAGGAGACCCCAGGAGCTGGGTCTTCATAAGTCAGAGTCTCAAAGATGTCTGGGCAAGAGTTTGGGAGGTAATTTTTGAGCCCCCAAACAGAGGCCCAGTCTGCTCTCAATCCATGCTGGGTATCACCAGTGAACCTCACATCACATTGGTCCTGGAAGAGCTGGCAGGGAATAAATCAGAGTTTAACCTGGACCCCTGAAGTGTATCTGGGGAGCCCCTGTGATATGTTCCCTCACTCCCAGTCATTCTGAGTAGCTGAAGAGAGTACATAGAGGTCAGGCAGAGATTCCTGAACTAACTCACCCTGCTGCCCTCTTGACAGAAAATAACATCACTCAGTGCCAACAAACAGAAAGGGAACCAACTCCCCCAATTGTAGTTGGGGTTACTCCTGCTCCCTTAAATTATCAGCATCGCCTCAGAGTCACCCACTGTAGAAAACCTCAGTGAGTGAATGGCACTTCCAGCTGAAGGCGAGAGCCCAGCTTGGCCCCAGCCAGGCTGTTAGCCTCCAGGAGAACCTGTTTCATCCCCTACCACTGGCTGTGGGGTGTGATGGCCTGGGGCATCCCAGCCAGGGGCCTGCACCTCAATGGGGCTCCCTTCAGGCACCCTCTGACTCAACTCCCCGATTTCCCCTGCCCAGAAGCCACGACTCCCAGAAGTCCTAGGGAACACGAAACTGCCTTTCTCCTATTGCCAAAGAGTGATGACTAAAGTAAATAATTAATCCCGGCTTGAAACCCGATTCAGATGCTGTTCTATTCTCGACCAAACTTTGCACGGGAAGGATCAGTTTGCCAATCCTCCTGGGCTCGAGGAGCCGAGAGCCGGGGGTTCCCATGGACGCAGCTGTGTCTCTCTAGGTGCCCCCACAGAGTTGAGACTCAGGGAAGCAAAACGAGGTGGGAGTCAGAAAAACGGTTCACTCTGAGGTTGCGCTGCCAGCACCGTGCCGGGCCAGCCAGGCCTCCCTCTGTCATTACAAAGAGAAATTCTCCCACACAGGCAAGTCCCTTAAAATAGCCCTTTGGGTCTGGGCCATCAGGAAACGGAATAAAGCCGGGTCGGAATGGGGCCTACCATGAAAGAGTTTACAGAGCAGCCACTTCAAAAGACAGGCACGGACAATCCCTTTACCACAGATGCCCTGAGCAGGCACAAGCAGAGGCTGGCTTGCTCCTCCACCACCACCCTCAGTCCACAGGGGAACAGGCCAGCAGAGACCTCCACACTCTCCACCCCACACCCCTCCCCTCTTGAGCTGGACAGAGCCACCATGTGGCAGGGGAGATGCAGGCGAGAGCTCCTTCCTGGCTTTGGGTTTTACCATGTTCCCTGCACCGCAGTCCCCTCTGGGCAGAAGCAGGCACAGATATAAGCCTCCAAGAGTGCACATTCTGTAGACTGGAAGCCTGGGTACAAGCCCTGACACGACCCTGCTCCACCATGCCTAAAACTAGGAGAAAAACCTCCTAAGGATCCAAAAGAAAACAAACCACCACCACAAATGAAGCACTTGTGAAGTTAAGATGAGAGAGAAGTAGGAATCCAATGTGTAGTACCCAGGTAGCTCAGCTGAAGGTCACTGTTACTGTTGAGTGAGGGTCTTTCTGGAAGGAAAAATCAGAGGTCTCTTATAGGGACAAGGCAGGGAGGCCAGCTTCACTCACTTAATCTCCCATCCCATGGGGATGCCAGGGGCTGGGAGGAGGCTGCAAGTTCCTGATCACCCAGACACCCTGGGTTAGAATGGGTGAGTGCACACACACACACACACACACACACACACACACACACACACACACACACACACACGCACGCACACACACGCGCACACACACACGCACGCGCACACACGCACACG
Source organism: Suncus etruscus (assembly GCF_024139225.1). Classification (NCBI taxonomy): domain Eukaryota; kingdom Metazoa; phylum Chordata; class Mammalia; order Eulipotyphla; family Soricidae; genus Suncus; species Suncus etruscus. The sequence goes on from NC_064864.1 coordinate 47,733,972, forward strand.
CACGCGCGCGCGCACGCACACACACACACACACACACACACACACACACACACAAATCACTAGCCCCTGACCCCTGACTTTTCACCCAAGTCCCCAGGCCCACTGCATAATCCATGCTGTGGACAACCCCAAGAAGGCTCCTGCCCCTCCCCCAGGCTTGAGAAAGGCTCTTCCGCTTCCTTACCAAAGGGAAATGATGAGAACAGGGAGTGAGAAAGGGGCGGGCAGGGTGGACAGAGAGTGCAGCTGTTTCCCCTCCGCTGGTTCAGCCACCCGGGATGTCACTTCCTCTCCTCAGGCAGCCCCTAGGGATGATGGTGCTGGGAAGGGCCACCCCTCGGAACCCCCAACAACAGGCTTGGGAAGAGGCGAAGGGTCTGAGCCTCTCTCCCAGAGGGAACAGTCCAGGAGATGCTCTCACTCTAGTGTGATCCCACATCTTCCTGACAGGATATTCTGCATCTCCCCAATAGGACCCCACATCTCCCTGACACAATTCCGCATCTCCCTGACATGATCCTTCAGCTCCATGGCTATGACTACTCAGAAGTAGGGGCAGACCAAGGGATTCATCTTTTGAGGACAGAGCTGGCATTACTAATTTTCAGGCATATATTCCTGCCCATGGTTAAATGTTTCTAGGAGTCTTTACACCACTATTTTCTCAGAACTTCCCAGAGCAGCTTCCATAGAACCTTTCCCTCTGAGGCAACTGAAAGAAAGCAGATACCCCATTTTCTGGATGGGCAGCGGATATCTAGGAGAAGATGACCCCTACGAGGAAGAACCATTCCCAGGCCCAGTTCCCTGAATGAGATCTGTGAGAAGCTGAGTTCTGGATTGAGTTCTGGATTAAGGACAGGGTAGTGGGGGGAGGGGGTCATGGCACCCCCTCCTCAGGCTGCTTCTTAGCTGGGTGGCACAGGCCTCTTCATTTCTACCCCCTGAGCCTCTAGACATCTGCTATGGATGCCAGGGGTGAGGAGGTGCCTGGCAGAGTCTTTAAAAGTCCAAGAAAAACTGAGCATGCAGAAAAACAGAAACGTCCACTGGTATATTCCTAATGCTTTCCCTGAAGAATAAGACTTACTGTGGAAGCAGGGGTGAGGCAGGGCTGGCAGGTGGATTAAGCAGGTGGAAGCAACACCAGGTAGGTACCACTACATCTTCAGACTGCCTGGGACTGTCAAGCTCCTTGATAAGAGCCCTCCATGCCTATGAGGAAGGGATTTCCTTTTACTGGCTATCCAGGTATATGGTGGCTCTTGGGCATGAGGAAGGCATGGTGACAAGGTGACACTGGCAACTGCTGCATCCTGGGGGCCAACCAGAAAAGCCCTCCTTCTCTACCCTCCCTCTTCAAGGCCTCAGGGTCCTGACCCTTCCTTCCAAGGCTTGGTAAGCAGAGAAGGGCTTCTTGCCTGTCCCTACACAGCTGGAAACAGTCCTTACCTGCTCTGTCCCCTCTGTCTCTATAGGAGAGAGACTATAGGAATAAATCTGCCTGACAATAGGAATAAATCTTTAGTCAGCTCAGGTATTTTCTCCCGACAGTCTGGGAGAAAAGTCCAATTCTGGGATGTCTACACAATGGATCGCTCTCACCCAATTCTCCCATCGTCTCTGGCCTTCACCCACCTTGGATCCTCACTTTGCATCTTTACATTCTCTTAGACACTGCGTGTTCCTCTCTGCCACATCCAAATCTCTTCCCTACTCAGATCCCTCTGGCCCTGCTCCACCAGGGTTCCCCAGAAATTCCCCTTGGCAAAGTGAGCACTCCCACTACACAACAACTTCTGGACTGAGTGTCTGATTCTAGCAAATGTCCTCACTGGGCTCTGGGTAGCCAGCTGCTCATTCCATCCTGATCACCACTCCAGGAACTAAGACTCATTGGTACTTACTTCACAAGTAAACTGAGACACAGAATTACTAAATAACTCAGAGGGTCTCATGAGGACAAGTGGTAAAAACAGGATTGTCATCTGGGGGTACAGGGCATGGATGAACAGATCCCTCTCAGGGTGCTGCTCGGGCCCAGGCCCCATGGTGCCTCTCTTGGCTCTCAGCTCTGATGGGTATATAGGCTCAGGTATTAAAGAGCAGAATAAGAACTCCAGTCCTGCCATTGAGTCACACCAAAGCTCAATGCTCTATATCTTAATTTCCACATCTGTAAAATACATATAACCATTTCCTGAGCTCATGCATTTGGTTGCTTGGAAGCACATCCCCTACTGGGGTGGGAATGTGCTCAGTACTGGGACCCCAGCCTCAGTTCAACCCTAAGTTCAACCCCGACACTGCAAAAAAAAAATAATAAGAGCAATGAAATTTAAAAACTCTCTCCATGGAAGTCCCAATGTGCACTGCCTAATGGGAATGTCCATTCTAGGCCCTACTCTCCTCACTGAGCATATTTTCCTTCTGGCTTCTTCTCAGCACCAACTGATGATGGAGGTCAATGAGGGACACAAGAGGAGCTGTCCAGGAGAGGTTTGTCCTCCTGCCCTCACAGCCACTGGCCTTCCTAACCGAAACTCCTCATAGCAAACTGCAGCACAGCAGAAGTAGGGCATCTCTCTGGACTCTGGGGCTCTGTAGGCACCCTAATGGATGCTTCCATTACTGCTGGCGATAGCCAGGAACAGAACATGTTCTTTCTGGCTCCCACTCTGCTTCCAAAGCCAGAATCTCCACCCCCTTTCCCACACACACCCCTTGTCCTTCCTGTTCCCTGTATCCCTGTCCTCACCCATTATCCCCTTCCTGGATTCTCAGAACTCACAGGAGTGTGTGACTACCAGATGGATAACACTGTTATTTTATTTTGTTTAATTGGGAGCCAGAAGGGTACAGCATTGCCGGTTAAGACTTTTGCTGGCCAAGAATTGCCTGCCTGGTGACTCAGGCTGAGGAAATTAAGAGGCAATTTCCAGGGGGATGCTGAGCAAACTCAAAGTCAGAAATCCTCCCAACACTCCCCTAATTCCTAGTCCCCACTGGCCATTAACTCCTGCTGGCCCCGGAACAGCTCCCTGGAAAATGCAACAGCTGGCACTTATATTTCTGGAGCTGGAACTGGTCTCCTATGACATCAAATAAGTTTATTTTTTCCTTCCCTCCCTCTCCCCTTTGCCTGCCACCACACAAAGTGCCCCCCCCCCCAATCCTCACTGGGCTCTAAATAGGCCCACGACAAATGGCCACTGTGCTCCCTGTTCCAACGGCCTTGAAGGATGTGGTTAGTTGTTCCGTGAGCAGGGAGTCTTGTCAGACCTGTGAATCACCCCTAGATCACTTCCCTTCTCAAAGAAGAAGAAGTTGTTCTGGAGAATTTGGGTGGGGAGTAAGAGGGCAAGTAAGTGAGCAGGCCAGACTGCCGGCCTACAGAAACAGCTTTACCTTGTTGTCTGTAAAGATGGTCTTACCTTGATACCTTTAAGATGGCTTTACCCTCTGCCCTCTGCCCAGCTCTATATGCCCTTTCCCATTGGCACTGCTCAGCCCTGGTCTAATCCTTCCAGATTTGAACAGCTGCCCCTGGTTCATCTGGTTCTTTTGGATGTTGGGTGCTCTCCATGGGGCAGAGAACCCAAGTTCCCATCTGATGGTGCACCACAGCCCTTACTTTTTGCTTCAGTCAGTCCTTTTCTCTCAGCTTTCAAGTTCTGGATGGACTCAATATTCTGCAGTGAAGGGCAGCAGAAGGAAATGATGTGAGGATGAAGGTCTCAATGGGAAATGGGGCCTACCTAAGTAGAAAACTTTTTGTTTACTATTATTTGTGAAAGGGTCTCTAAGGTGATGTTATACTGCCACTCTGGTTCCTAAATTGTTGCCCAACATTATCTTGGTCTTTTTTTTTGGGTGGGGGGCCACATCCGGCATTGCTCAGGGGTTACTCCTGACTGCTCAGAAATAGCTCCTGGCAGGCACGGGGGACCATATGGGACACCGGGATTCGAACCAACCACCTTTGGTCTTGGATCGGCTGCTTGCAAGGCAAACGCCGCTGTGCTATCTCTCCGGGCCCATCTTGGTCATTTTTTCACAAGTTCTAGGATGTGATAAAACCTGCAAGAAAGGAAACAAAGACCTGGAGGGAGTAGCCAAGGCAGGCACAGCTAGGAAGAGACGGTGTGGAAATGGGAGCCCTGTGCCATAAAGGAGCCAGTCCTGAAAACCCCAGGGCCATACTGCACATGCTCTTCCTTAGGGAAAGGCCCAGGCATTGAGAGTGGGGCAGAGATAGGCATGAATACAGGGCCCAGTTTCCACTAATAATGCTCCTTGGTCTGAATCATGTGACCCATCATCTTGGATCATCTAATAAGCACATCAGAATCTAGAAAGTTCCCCCAAGGACAGGCCAGCATCCTGGACTGATTCACAAGGACCTCCCTCCATTGCTAAAACACAGACATGCCTTTCTGACATGTGACAGGTCCCCACAGTAAGGCCATCCTCACATCTCATCCCACACTGTTCTCTCATCATCCTGCAGCTGGAGTCTGGTCTCCCCAACCATACTCAGAAGGAGGCGTACCAACAAATTGGGGTGCTGACCTGTGTTTGTCTGCCTATGTCTTTTTTATTTTTTAGGTCATACCCAGCAGTGCTCAGGGGTTACTCCTGACTCTATGCTCAGAAATCGCTCCTGGCAGGCTCAGGGGACTATATGGGGTGCTGGGATTTGAACCACCATCCTTCTGGATGCAAGGCAAACACCTTACCTCCATGCTATCTCTCCAGCCCCATGTCTGCCTATGCTTATGCTAACTGGGGAACCCCACGAAATGCCTCACCTCTCTGAGCCTTCATTGCCCCATCCATATCAAAGACTCCCAGTCCCTCTCCCGGGTGGGGTACAACCAGAGAGCAATGGGAGTCACAGAGGAGCCCACAAATTTGGTGTTGGGGGCCCTGGATGGAGCTACCAACACTACCCTGCACCCCTCCTGCATCCCAGTGTTACATCCCATCTAAGGAAAGCTCGCACCAGACGTGGTCTTTTCCTTCCCTGGTGCAGGGCTTTCCTCTTCTAAAAGAATTATTTGCCAAAAGGCCCGCTTAGCGAAGTCAATCATTTGACCCTTTGCGTGGATCATTAGTGGTAATTCCAACATGGCTGTAACATTACATCCTTCTCTATTTGGCCACTATAGAAATCCAGCTTCAGCTTTCCTACAGACAAAGAAAATACAGTACAGAAAAGACCGCCAAAAGTCTCCTGCTGAGCTCTTTCGTGATCTCTCTCTCTTCCCCCATTTCCTTATAGGTATCTGGTTTCTCTTTACCTGTCTCTTCATATGCTAATTCTAGCTCTGATCTCATTGGTTCATCCCCTTTTCTTTTCTCCTTGGCTATGCCCCAAAAATCCGTTTATATAAGGCCCGATTCAAGAAATAAACTCTCTCTCTGGCCTCTCCCTCGCCGCTTGTTTTCACCATGTAATTCTGTGTGGTTTCATTTATTTCATATTTCATATTCATCCGCTCGTGCATCCGCTTGATTCCCAGTGGAAAAATAAACCCACTAAGGTTTGCTTCAGGGACTTTTATCAAGTCCACAGCACCCCAGAAGGTCACTATCATAAACCACTGTGACAGCATTATGCTTCCTACAAGCCTAGCTTTTCTCATCTATGTCAGATGTTTCTTAATCAGGGTTGTCTTTGGGACCCCAATGATTCTTGGGTTTTCCTCTTGACTTCATCCCAAAGTTCCCTTGACAGCTGTTGATTTGTTTTTGAAACTTTTTACCCCATTCTGTTACTGTCTAGAGGTTTTCTATATCTCACCTTCTAACTCACCGATTCTTTCCTCAGCAGGAAAGGTCTCTGATGGTGAGATTTACCAATGAGCTTTTCATTTTCCCTGCCAATTTTTTCAGTCCTATCATTTCTGTTTATAGATTTCTCATTTCTGATCTCAATTCCTCTTGCGTTTTATTGGCGGTCTGCTCTATATTTCTTTGAACTTATTAAACACCCTAAGTATTTCCAGTTCTAAAGTCCTTTTCAGGGAGATTATATAGGTGACTGTTACTGATTGAGCCCTCAGGATTACCATCTTCTCTCATTACGCCTGGTGGTGTTCTGTACTGCTTTACCATGTTGTTTTTTTGTTTTGTTTTGTTTTTGTAGTTTGTAGATTTTTTTTCCAATTCACTCTTAGTGTCCCCCAACTATCAGGGAGAGCTCAGGGGTCACTCTATTGAGGGAGGAAGATTCTTGATCCACTTAAACTACCTCACTAACTTCTAACCTTTGGACACTGTTTTTTCCTTTACATTTGGGGAGTCTATTTGGTCCTCTCCCCATTGGTGGGGGAAATTGTGGCTTCAGGACATGCTTGGAAACCCAATCCATGAAGTTGCCACACTGATATCTCTTGTATGTGCCAGGCATTTAAGGGTTTCTCCACTATCCACATCAGCCTGATCTCACACACTAACTACCTACACAGCTTTGTGAACCTGGAGATCATCCTTCTGGAAAACATCAAGATGCAGGTATCTGCTCTTTACTGTCTGCATCATCCAGACACTTGGGGGTAGGAAGAGGGGATTCAATGTGGTGCTAAGCAAGTCCAAGGGCCCCTCCCAGCAATTCTCAGCCAATTGACCAGTGATTCAATGCAGGGGCACAGAAGACATTGTTCAGGCTTGCAGCGGTGCCAAAACCCTGCTCCTGAACCTCATACTATCTCTCTAGCCATATCAGGAACATTCACAAGATGAAGGGTCAGAGACTGGAGTGAGTTTACCTAAGGCAGCTCATGCAACCTCTAAAAAGAACCCAGCTCTCTGACAGGAGGCTGTCCTGAGCAAGCTGCCTACCCCACCAAGGCTATGCGACAAGGGTGGAAGTCAAGGACTGTCAGGCCATCTCAATGATTGAGATCCTTCCTATCTTCCAGAAACAAATCCAAAGCATAAGAGCCTGCAGTGGAGTGGAGGTAGCTGTTCCCCCTGATGGGACAAACGTGCCCTTTGCTGGATGTCTTGGCAGTGCTTTCACAGCATCATGGAAACCAGCACAGCCCCTCCTGCTTGGGCTACAGGCCTCTCATCAGTTCGCTCAGGCCACAGTGCACATCCCATAAAACCTCTCTGCTCTTCAATTTGCCAAACCACAGACTCAATGCTCAGCATCTGTGGAGAAGAGGATGGAAGACATGATTCTCCAGGACAGAAGATTCCAGACCATAGACATCATGGGGGCAATATGTCCTGCCAGCTCCCCATACCAAAGGGCCTTACCCCAAAGCCTTGATCCTCTTGTGTATGGGAGAATCAGTTGTGCAACAGCCAGGAGAGACTGAGACTGAGTTTGGGAGGCTGGACACCCCATCCTGTTCTTTCCATCCCTGTCCATACCTCCTGAACCTCCCACATGCACACACACATACTGTCCAGTCATGAATGCCCCTGATGAGAGGATCTTTCTTGCAGCTCCTAGATACTTGGTTTTCTCCTCAATCCCAACCAGACTTTGATGACCAGAGACCATACCATGGGCAAAAAGCCAGGGGTGGTGACCAACTGTGTGGTAAGTGACTTCACCTCATCTGGCTCTGCTTCCTCATCTCTATGATGATGGGCTAGGACTGCTGAGTGTCCAGGTCTCACTGCACAGGACACTTTCTCCTGTGACCAGGTTCTGAGGCTCAGAGCACTGTGTGGCCTCACTTGGCAGTGACATTCACAGCCTGCCCCAAACCTACTGTGAATTTTTGTGTGGGAAGCAGAGTTATCCCAGAAAACACCCAAGAAGAAAACACAGTTCCAAGAAAGCCAGACAAGGTTCCTCAGAGAAGCTATTGCTAATCTTAACCCCCCCAATCTTTTCTCTTTCTCTCTCTCTCTTTTTTTTTCTGTACCATTAATAACTGCTTTTAAAAAGTGCTGTCTTCGTCTGACTCTGCCCAGTAATAAACTACTGCTAAATGAGTGCTTGCTTACTCTGTGCCAGCAATGGGAAGGGGGGTACTTTGCACGGATGATCTCACTGCACCCACCGCAAAACCTGGTGAAGTCGGTAGTTACTGTCCCCACTGGAAAAACGAAGAACCTGAGGACCAGAGGAGCTGAATAACCTGCCGAAAGCTCTAGAGCTAGTTAGTGCTCAAGACAGGCTCCAAATAACATGCAAGCCCAGAGTGTGGAACTGGCCACCTCTCTGTGCTATTCACACTAGGCCCACTGGCCTCTTAACATGGTCATAACTGCACTACAATTTGTTTTAATCGAACCACTGGTGGTACACACTAGCATCAAAGTGTCGGCAGCACTCCCAGCTTGTGGTCTGTGCATCTGAAATCCAGAACTCTGGAGAGTCAGAGCTGAGGTCTAAACCCTCAGAAAAGCACCTGCCCGGTGGACCTGAGAGCAGAGTGACATCTGTGACAGCAATGTTGACCATGACAAAACTAGACACGAGAACCTTGCAAGTGGGTCTGCAACGTTGGAGAATGAGGTCAGGAGGGCGATGTTGACCCAAATCCTTCAAAAGGAGCTCTCAGAAAGAGCGAGGGAAACACTGGTTAAGACAGTTGTGCGCGCGCGCACACACACACACACACACACACACACACACACACACACACACACACACAGACTTGTGCACATTATTACTAATGTACACACATAAACAGACTCCACGCTCAGATTTATATGCACACACATCATTCATGAACACATATCAGACACACCACACATACACAGGCAATCTCTCTTCTCTCTCTTTCTCTCTCTCCCCACCCCCAATCCCTCAGGACATAGCCTCATCATCAGGTTTCCCTCCTTCCCCATTTGCTGGACCTTAAAGAAATCCAAAGTTCGCTACCGACAGGGAAGAGTCGCCTGAGGCTTCTCTTAACACCAACCCCAAACCCCTTCCACCCGACATAAAAGGCATTTTTATTTCCCTGGATCAATATGCAGTGCAGGGCTGCTAACAACAGCCCAGTTTTAATTGCTAAAAAGTAATGCTTTCTAAATGTTCCCTTAAGCGCCTAATTTGCCAAGAAGATGCTGCCAGCGATCAGATCTGCAGTCCAGCCTTGGGGGGAATCTCTTGCACCTCCAGCATTAGAGTAAAGAGCCTCAGAGGGGGCCCCCTCCGGCGCCAAGGAAGAGCTTCCCAAGGTGCTAAGGATGAGGAGACAGGGCGGCAGAGATGAAAGGGGGTCGGGTCACGGGGGACCCCAGCTCCAACTCAATCATCCTAAGCCCCTTCTCATTAAGTGCGGGGAGGGTGGAAGGAGGCGCCCCTGCAAGCCAACATTAGCGGCCTCCCTCGTGTCTAGAGATGCAAAGCATCACCGGAGAGGTAGAGGAAATGAACCCGGGAAAGGAAGGGTCACGTCCAGCGCAGGGATGAAAGGAAAAAAAGAAAAAGCCCCGATGCTTCTCACAATGACTTTCAGAGGGAAATCAAAGCTCAGGTCTGGGGGTTGCAGAAGCGTGGAGGATTGCACACGGTTCCCCCAGGCCCAGGTGGGACAGAAAAGATGCTCCTTCCCCGAGCGGCTCGGACCCGTGCTCCCCTGTGCTCCCCGCCCCAACATCCATCAAAGCTCTGGCGGACGGATGACTTCACTGGCGGTAACAGACAAGGGCACCGCCACTTGCCAATTGCAGTGCCCAAAAAAGAACGCGGGGAAGCGGGGGAGCGAGGCAGGACAGAAGACAGCACAGCCCGGGACTGACTGCACTGGGGCACTTAACGGGGACTGCCCGCGGGGTCACCCCGGAGTGGGGGGCGTCTCCAGCCAGCCTCCTCCACCCCTTCCCCACGCAGTCGACCTCCACCCGGGGCGGCACTCACGTAGTGTTTGGAGGGGTTCCTGCGCTTCTCCACGTCCACCACGGTGGCATCTTGCACGCAGTGGGCGAGCATCTTCGCCCCCCCAAGCGAGTAGCGCCCCCCGGCGGCGTCACCTTCTCATCCCGGCCGTGCTCTCCGTTCCCCGGGGCCCCGCGCGCCGCCGACGGGCTCGGGGCGGGCGGGAGGGCGGCCTCGGAGCCCACGCGAGCTCCGTGCGCCCCGGGTGGGCCTCCCTGCCGCGCGCCTCCGCCGCCTCCGCCGCCGCCGCCGCCGCCGCGCTCCGACTCGCTCGCCCGCCCGGTGGGTCCGGCGGGAACTGGCGGCGCAGAGGAGGGCCGGGGGTGTGTCCCGCCGGCGAGGGCGCGGGGCGGGGGCCCGGGAACCCGCTGTCAGCGCGCAGGGGAGGAGCGGGGCGGGCCCGGGGGGCGCGGGAGGCGGAGGCTAGGCCGGGCCGGGCCGGCGGGGAAGCGGAGGGAAGGGCGCGGGGAGGGGCTCGGCCTGCGGAGAGAAGGGGCTGCAGCCCCCCAAAAGCAGAGCGGACCTCGCAGCCGGTCCCCCGCTGAGCTTGCTTCATAGGTACTGAAACTCAGGGTGACTGCTTGCCCAGGAGCAGAGCGCACGGGGAGCCCGGCATTCTCCTCCAGGATATGTGCCCTTTCGCCCTCCCATCTTGACACCCCCTCCCCCAGATGTGTGCATTAGGAAATTTAGTTTATTGTCCCCTCCAAGGTGAGCAAGAAATGCTTTGAGCCAGGAACCACCTGCCTGCCCAACCCTGCCGGTCACCAAGGGCAGAGTTCTCCCCCAAGAAATGTGATCGATCCACCGATCAGGCCATGGATCCAAAGATCTGGGCCTCTGTACCAACCTATGATGTTCTTGAACTTGCATTTAGCAGACTCCCCAGGACGCAGCTGCTTCTACCCAGGGCTTTCCCCCCACGGGACCCTGCGCTCGCGGGCAAGGAGGGCAGGGAACACACAATGGTGGGAAAATTCACACACAGCTCATCATTGATGGAAAACCAGGCTTTCCATACTGCCCACCCCTCTGATCTGAAACAGCCACTTGGCCCTCCCTGGACTCAGAACACAATTACTATTTAATTTGATTTAGCTCCCTTCCCACCCCACCACGTATTTCAACTTTTTTTTTCCTCCATCCCTTCTAGCTTCAAATATTTAAAGAGGTTGGACCAGAGAGATGGTACGGTGAATAGGGCGCTTGCCTTGCACGAGGCTGGCCAAAGCGCAAATCCAGGCATCCCATATGGGTCACTAAGCACTGCCAGGATAATTTCTGAGATTCCTGAGTGCAGAACCGGGAGTCACACACTCCCCCATTCCACCCCCACGTCTCAGCATTGCAAGGTGTGGCCCAAGAACAACAACAAAAAAGTAATATTTTTGCAACTAAGCGGATTGTTTGACTATCACAATAAAGCCTTGTGACCCACTGAAACCTATGAAGTGGGGCCAAGGTTTTGTCCTCACTGCGTTTATATTTTCTCCTCTGTGCTGTAGGCCCTTATACATTTCTTCACTTACACATTTGCCTCAACAGAGCGTCCACTATTCCCAGCCTTCTTGGGGAAGGACTCTAGTACCCAAAGATGCTCCCATTGAAATATCTGACCTGGAGCAAAACATTCCCCTTAGCCCAAGGGATTTTGAATCTCATAAGGTCCCATTTGCAAAATGCAGATCCTAAACTGTTTCTTTAAAGATTACCTCCTACTACCATTCCAAACTCTTAAAAGAGGAACTTACAGGGGCCGGGTAGGTGGCGCTGGAGGTAAGGTGTCTGCCTTGCAAGCGCTAGCCGAGGAAGGACGGCGGTTCGATCCCCCGGCGTCCCATATGGTTCCCCCAAGCCAGGGGCGATTTCTGAGCACATAGCCAGGAGTAACCCTTGAGCGTCAAACGGGTGTGGCCCAAAAACAAAAAAAAAAAAAAAAAGAGGAACTTACAAAGATAGTCTTAAATTCTTTGTATTTTTATGCGTAACATTGTATGAGGAGTATGATATTTAAGAACACATGCTTTTAACTTTTTTTTTTCTTAGCTGGAAAGATACTACAGGGGTTAAGCCACTTGTCAAGCTGATCCCTGTTCTATCCTAGCACTGTATGTGGACCCTGAGCACGGTCAGGAGTGATGCATGAGTAGGAGCCAGATATAAGTCCTGAATACAGCTGGGTGTGCTCTCTCCACCACCAATAAAAGTTTATCTAGACACAGGAATGTAGCTCAAGGGTAGGACACTCCCTTGCATGTGTGAGATCCTGAGTTCTAGCCATAGCAGTAGGAAGGAAAATATTCTCTAAAAACTTAGAATGTTAAGGATTGAGTAAGCACCTATTCTGTGCTCATTACAACACATTACAGGACAGACAGACAAGAGAATTCCAGAGGCCAGTGTTGATGACTTCTGAATCCACTTGGATAGCTGCTTCCTTCCTCCTCAAAGAGTAGAGAGCTGAGTTGGGAAGTGGGGACACCCTTAACACTTTGATAAAATGGAAGAGCTGGAGAAATCCAGTAGTACTTCATAGAGGAAGCTGCTGCTATGCTGGGTCCCCAAGAATGAGGCAACATTGGTTGGGAACAGCTTGGAGCACTCTGCTTGCTTTAAACTCCTCCAGGCCCTAGCTATGGGGACATGTGTGCTTGTGTGGCTCTGTGCTTGTGTGTATCTGTGTGTCTGCAACTTCACTTCCCTCCATAGCACCTGAAACATGGGGCCCAGCTCTCAGTTACTCAGCTCTGTGCACCTCGTCAAGCCCAGAGCTGCTGGAACCCCTGTGAGAACTTGTGGCAGCAAAGTCCAGTGGGGAAAAAGCACACAGTCCCCTGAAAGTTGACCGAGCTTACCACTGTGCCTGTAGAGAAGCAGGAGACTGGCCTCAGGGGCCAGTCAGAGAAGGGGCTGAGGCAATGTTTGAGGTGTGGACAGTTCAGACAAAAAGGGAACTTGGCTCTGGGCACCCACTCCTCTCTCAGAAGAGGTGCTGGAAGCCACCCTGTGTGGATATGGAGCCTGTATTTAGGGAGAATATCTGGCAGTGAGGCTCTGTGATAGGGAATGAAGGGGAGCCCTATTTCAGGCCTTACCCCAGAGCTGTCTCCCTGGCTGTGGGAATCAGGAGGGCCCTGAGGCTGGATGGGGACAGCATGGGGTCCCATCAGGATTCAGAGAGAAGTGCTGCTAACCTGGGACTCCCTGGTGAGGCCGTGGGGTTCTGCTATTTTTGGGGGGGTAGTTTCATGGAGCTTCTTGGGAGTCTGAGCAGTTTCCTGGGGTCCTCACTGACCCCCTGTCCAGGAGAAAGAGGTGAAGGCAGGTGAGGGAAGCAGTCTGCTGAGTCACCCTGATCCTGACTCAGTGCTTGCCCACAGGCAGGGCCTCATCTGGCCTAAGGAATCCCAACCCCAGCTCATAAGTCAAGTCCTGGCAGCACACTTGGGGCACCCCCAGCGTCCCCTGCTCGAGAGATCTTGGCTGGAGGGAGGAGCTGAATGCCAGGCTCCACAGAACCACACACCAAGAAATGTGGGACTAGCTGGGCAGAAGTTCTTTATGCTGGCAGGGCTCAGGGTGAATCTCCCTCTAGGAGAGACTTTCAGTGTAAAAGCACAGGTTCTCTTGGCCTGGGGACATTATTTCTCCCACACTGGCCATTTCTTTCCCAATATTTTTTTCTACTCAACACTCACATGCTTGACACAGCCCAGAAATGACTGAGACAGACAGGAGGCAGCTGGAAGAGAGAACATGCATGCATTCAGTACCCCATGCGCTGGAACTCAGTACTCCAGAAAGGACTGTTTCTCATCTTTTCAGTATCCCATGTACTTCAAATGTATACACTACTTCAAACCAGACTGTGCCTCGTCTGTTCAGTACTTTGCATAACCCAGTACAGAGTAGGTCCCCTGGCAGATGGTCCGTGTCAAAAAATGTCCCCTTACGGAGCAAGTACTGGAGGATCAGATAAAACCCCGATTTTGGCCCCTCTTTGTCTCTGAAGTGGGGGTGGCTCCAATCCAAGGACACTGTGTGCATTCAAATGACAAAATGCAGTCGTAAAAATATTCTTTTTAAAACTTAGGCTAGATAAGGGAAAGGGGAGCTGAAATTAAAATGCCAATAGAGTGATAGGTGTAGCTGACTTTTTGGGTGGGTTCAGTGTGAACCCCAGGAAACTGCTCAGGCTCATCAGGGAGCCCTGTGAAACTAACTCCCCCAAAAGCAGCAGAACGGATTGCTGTGAGGTGCTTCAGACTGCCCAGCTGAGAGGAGGTCTAGTCCCCTGTGTTCAGAGGAGCAAAGGCCAAGAGAGACAAAGTGATGTGCCCCATGTCAGCCAACGTGGCAGCCCATGCCCCCACCACACGCCTATGCCTGCTCAGGTTAGGAATTGCTCCTGACAGCACAAGCAACAGGTTCCTACAGACCTGCCACAGACCTTCATGGCGGGCCCATGAAGGCAGGAGCCCAGAACCTGGTTCCCCATCCACACAAGCCCTACGCTGCCAGGCAAGCTGTTCCCAGAGGGGCTGTGGTACGTGCACAGGTGAGCCTGGCCCATCCCTGTGAGCCACCCAAGAAAATACACAGAAGGCATAGAAAATAGTCATGTGCTAAGCAAAGGTTCAGAAACCCCTCCCTTCTTCCTCAGAATGTTTATGGAAATTACATTCATTAGGTCACTAATCATACCTTGTTCTGGGAAGGTAACTATCAAGAATGCTTATTTAGCCTTTTCATTGACTCATTGACTCATTTCATTGACTTTGCTGGCCTGTGGGTGTAAAAATGTTGAGGTTTGTGGCTTTAAACTCTCAGAGAAACCCGAAAGGATCCTGACCACGAACCCTGACACACCATCTTTTCTCTCCCTCCACCTAGATCTTCAGCCCCACCCATAATCTGAGGGTTTTGGGGGTATGTGTAGGCACGCTGATGAAAGGGTTCCTTCAGGGGAGCTGGTCAGAATTCCAGATCAGGCCTTTTCCCACCTGGGTTCCAGTCCTGACATAACCCCAAGCTGACTTGGTGACATTGAAGTCCTGTTGGTGATTTTTCTGGATCTCTTCCATGTCCTGAGATGGCAGATAACTGTAGCATCAAGTGAAGTCTCAGAAGGCTGTTACCAGAGGTGTGCAAATTTGAGTGACATTTGGGGCCCCCTTCTGGCCAAAGTGATGTTAGCATTTTAACTTCGTTCAGGGTTAGTTGCTTCCCCTTCAGCCCCTGTCTGACCTCTGGTGGGTGCCAAGCCTGGTATATGTCACCTGTCAGATTACAGACTGAAGTGCTCTCATACTCTTCTCTTTCTCCTTCCTCTCTTTCTCCACTGCTGTCTCTGTTGCTCTCTCTTGGGTAAGTGTGAAACTTTATATGCCCAATAGACAAGTTTTTGGTGTGTCAAGAGGATGGCCTCTCCTGAATTTGGAATTGGCAACAAGGCCAACTTTTCATTCTCTCCAAAAGAAAGCAAATGTGTGGACCAGTGGGGAGAGGCGAGAAACAAGGGGCTGGATTCCTATCTCTGCATAGTCCCCCCAGGCACCACTACCACAGTCCTGCTGGGCCCAAGCAGCACAAGACTGAATATGATCAGAAATGACCCTTCGATGTTTTGAGCACTGTTTGGGATATGTCCCACAAGCTAGGATCACATAGATAGTACAAGTGGTGGAACACAGGCTTTGCTTATGGAAGGCCCTGAGTTCAGTCCCCAGCATCACTGTCTTCCCTCCTCCTCCCTGAGTACCAGAGGAAGTGGTACTCATTAAAAATATTAATTAAACTTTTCAAAAAGAACGTTAGTAAATGTCTAGCCAGTTGTCTCCTCTCCTCTGCTGTTGGGGAACGGACCAGGAGGAGGGCAAAGAATTCTGTCTGTAGCTGCCCCATGGCTCAGGCTCATTAATTACAGCCATACAGGACCCCCGGGTTGCCAAACTACCACAGGAAGTTCATCAGCGAAATCCCAACAGGCTTTCTTTCATGGTGCCGTGAAGAGTCTCTCAAGGTCCTTGTGTAGCAGGAACTTTTGGATAGAATTACTTGAAGTTCCAGCCTCAGCAGATAACTTGTGCTCTGGGAAACCAGAGGGAAATGCGGTCAGCAAGGCCAAGGGCACAGTGAGGTCCACCAAGAGATTATTCTCTTCGTACTACAGTCTGATCCAGCTCCCAGATCACACATCTGCTCCCCCAACTTCCTGAGCGTGGAGTCTGAATGAGCATAGATGGTCATCTCCTGCCATGTCTCTCAACTATCAAGCAGGCCTTATGTCCAGTAGGGAACTACCAAGTTTCTTCTTGGTATAAAAGATCTGTCTGTATAATTCCAGGCTAGTTAAACACCACCCCAGATTTTCCTGTTTAAAATCTCCTGGATTTTCCAGAAGCCAATAAACACTGAGTTGGCCCTGGGAGAACAAAAAGAAAGACTAAATCCCTTGGGGAATTCAAAAGCAGTTTCTTGAAATAGACTGAAACCACAAATAACCAAAAAAAAAAAAAAAAAAAAAAAAAGCAACTAGTTTTGGTCTAAAACCCTCCCCATTTTTTTCAGTTCTCTATTTGGAAAGATCATAAAAAATTACCTTTTGTTTTTAACTCCAAATGTCTATGTCAGGTGATTGAATCAAGACTCTCCAGCTCCATCCTGACCGTCTCCAGCCGAAGTTATCCTTAGATGTTATCCTTTGAACTGCTTTGGTTCTTACCTACAGGTGAGGGGAACAGCTATGTAAGCTGTGTTCCCTTTGGGGACTCTGGCTAGGGGCTGTGTTGATATCAGGAAGGCGTGTTCTAAGCAGATCACAGACTGACTAATGTCACCTCCTAATAAAAGAATATCATGAGTCTTTTTTTTTTTTTTTGGTGGTGGTGGTGGTTTTTGGGTCACACCCAGCAGTGCTCAGGGATTACTCCTGGCTCCATGCTCAGAAATTGCTCCTGGCAGGCAGGGGGGACCATATGGGACGCCGGAATTCGAACCGATGACCTTCTGCATGAAAGGCAAATGCCTGGGGCCGGGCGGTGGCGCTAAAGGTAAGGTGACTGCCTTGCCTGCGCTAGCCTTGGACGGACCGCGGTTCGATCCCCCGGTGTCCCATATGGTCCCCCGAGCCGGACCGCGGTTCGATCCCCCGGTGTCCCATATGGTCCCCCGAGCCAGGAGCAACTTCTGAGCGTATAGCCAGGAGTAACCCCTGAGCGTTACCGGGTGTGGCCCAAAAAACCAAAAAAAAAAAAAGAAAAGAAAGGCAAATGCCTTACCTCTATGCTATCTCTCCGGCCCCAAGTCTCAATTAAGATTCTCTGGTTTACAAGAACTAGGAGCTGAGCTCAGCCAGCTGACAAAAGGACTGACTATCTCCCCACTATACACTGACATTTTCTTATTAGCGACATCTGGGCTTTGTGGAGCAGAAACTACTCGAAAAATCCTTTTCTCCATTCAGTATGTGCCTCTTTAATTCCTCTCTGCATACCTCTGTTCTCAACTTTCATAACAGAGCTTTCCTTCTCAGCTCCCCCACCCCAACAAGTATATAACAACCTTTAGGATGTTTGCCTTGCACACCGCTGATCTAGGATGGACCACAATTTGATCCCTTGATGTCCCATATGGTCCCTCGAAACAGGAGCAATTTCTGAGTGCGCAGCCGAAGTAACCCTTGAGCGTCACCGAATATGGCCCAAAAAGCAAAAACAAAACAAACAAACAAAAAAACTTAATTCCAAACACCCAGGGTCTTAGTGCTTACCTTTGGAGTTCAGCTACCAATTCCTGGGAAAAACAATCTAATTGGCCCAACTGAGATCATATAGCTGCACTAACCAATCAATTTGTCTAGTGTGAGGATGTGGCATAATTGAGACTATTCCTAGTTAGATCCTGTGCTGAGACAATAACTCTTTTGGGGGGGCTGTTTTATTTTGGGGTCACACCTGGTGACGCTAAGGGGTTACTCCTGGCTCTGAGCTCAGAAATCGCTCCTGGCAGGCACGGGGGACCATATGGAATGCATATGGGATTCGAACCATCTTCAGTCCAGACTCAGCTGCGTGCAAGGCAAACGCCCTATCGCTGTGCTATCTTTCCGGCCCTTGAGACAATAACTCTTAAGAAAAAAACCCATCTTTTTACTTGATCTGGAGGCTAGCTCTAGCCAGCATGGGGTTTGGGGAGACCCCATGTGGAAGGCCTTCTAACTTGGGTGCGCTGGGAGCCTTGATAGGCCCCTAGCCGTCCCCTCTTCTGCCCCCGGCCTCCAGGCCTTCCTGGGGTGGCAGCCCAGGCGGTCAGACAAGGTGGATGTGGGGGGGGGGGTCCCTCCTGGATGGGTCCCAAGCTCCCCCTGCCCTTCCCCCTGTACTAGGGTGGGAAGGGCACAGGGTGGAGGGCGGGCAGATCCTGGCTTCCGGCTCTCTATTGATCCTTTCTTGATCTGGAGGCTAGCTCTAGCCGGCATGGGGTTTGGGGAGACCCCATGTGGAAGGTCTTCTCCCTAACTTGGGTGTACTGGGAGCCTTGATAGGCCCCCAGCCGTCCCCTCTTCTGCCCCCGGCCTCCAGGCCTTCCCTGGGTTCCAACCCAGGCGGCCAGAAATGGTGGGTCCTAACTTGGGGTGCTCTGAGATTTGCTCAGTTGCACTAAATTTGTCACTGTTAATTTCTGACCAGTCTACATGTGGAAAACCGCGCGGGGGCTAGAGCCCCCGCGTGCACTGCATGTTTTAAGAGTATTCTCTATTCTTATGTTTTGCGTATCCAGAATGTCCATTTTGTATTCTGCCCTTTTCCACACCCCTACGAAGCTCATTTTTACTCCTTAACTCTCTCACCCCCCAAACATCACTAACCCACATTACTCTTTTTAACTTTAGTACTGCACAATCCTAATCACAGACCAAAGCCGTGCATTGTGTGTAACAACCCCCAACTATTTCAAAAGACATAAAATGGACACGTATTTCTTTTGAATATTTAATGTGTTTTTCTCTGACAGCTATAAGTCTTACTAAATATTCTCTTATACAATGACGATTCTAACCACTTTTTATCTTCTCTTTGTGAGCTGTTCAATAAGGAATTTTGGTGAAAGAGTCCCCCAGTTTTTTTTTTTTGTTTGTTTTGTTTTGGTTTGGTTTTGGTTTTTTGGGCCACACCCGGCCTTGCTCAGGGGTTACTCCTGGCTGTCTGCTCAGAAATAGCTCCTGGCAGGCACGGGGGACCAAGATTTGAGCCAACCACCTTTGGTCCTGGATCAGCTGCTTGCAAGGCAAACGCCACTGTGCTATCTCTCCAGGCCCCTGAGTCCCCCAGTTTAATGTTGTTGATTGAACCATGTCATGGGGATTGTTGGACTTGTTCTTATGGCCCCCGTATGTGCCAATAACGCCATGTGGCATTGTTCCTTGTTTGCATAGGCACATTAAAATGGGAAAATATTATACATACAAATAAGATCCTATCTAATAGAGATTGGAACACACAAATCTTGTAGTGCAAAAGGACCTTACACCCTGAACACTGACATATCAACCTGGCACAGGCCTCAGAAGAATGGGCATTTTCCATTCATCCCTGAACCAGGGAAGCCATCCACGTTTGTCTATAACCTGTCTATCCAGGTTTGTCTATAACATCACCTGGAAGCAATCCTCTACCATGGAAGATCCTACCACTGCTCAGACATCGACCTGCTCAAAAGAGACTTCCCTTAACACTGAGAAGATTTAACAACAACAACGACCTGCTTACAGGACAGGGCTCTCTGCATTGCCTTTTAATTGTGAGGTGAAACTAGAGAACGCTCTACATCCTGACTTCAATGTAGGATATGCAGATTCCAGGATCTTTAATACAGAAACATGACCAACAACAGAGACTATGTGAAAAATAAAAGTGTGTTGGCACTACAGACAATGTCTTAGATTGGACGATCTAGCTTGCCTGGAGCCTAGATTTGGTCTTATGCCAGGAACTTCAGGGGTAGGGTCTCTTTGTATTTAGGCCAAAGTTATTCCTTTCCATGCCCCCCATATTTTGGTGGGCCTATGCAAACAACAATTGCCACTCTAACACCGTTTTTACTGTGCACCTTTGACTCTAATCCTTAAAAAAAAAAAAACCACTTAAACTTTTGAGGTTAACTTAAACTAATATGCATGTACATGGAAATGTAAAAAAATACTATGCCGGGACCGGAGAGATAGCATGGAGGTAAGGCATTTGCCTTTCATGCAGGAGGTCATCGGTTTGAATCCCGGCGTCCCATATGGTTCCCCGTGCCTGCCAGGAACAATTTCTGAGCCTGGAGCCAGGAATAATCCCTGAGCACTGCCGGGTGTGACCCAAAACCACACACACACACAAAAAATACTATGCCTCTAATGTCTAAGGTGTTACATAAGTTTTATGGCTTTAGATTGCCTTGTCTGTTGCTAAGAAATATAATGTATTACAATCTGGGGACTTGAGGGACAAAGTAATTGTACATGGATTCTGTTTTATTTATCTTAATGTTCTTTGGCTGAAAGTTCAAAGTTAAAATATCAGCAAGGGGACTTCTTCTGAGAATTATGTTACAGGTGATTGTCCTTCCACTGTAACTTTACCTTGTCCTCTTTCTTTGCCTCTTTGCTCACATAATTAAAAATAAAAAATTAAAAAAAAGTATTCTTAATAAGGTATATGTACTCAGTTGAAAAAAAAAAAGAACCAGTACGAGTGGCCCCCAAATTACACCTACTCAAGTATATTTAATTAATTAATTTATTTATTCACTAAGTGAATTTTGTGTGCCCCCCACCCTGCTAGGAAGTGGGGCTTCAGTTGAAACAAACCTCATCCAGTCATCTTTGAGGAAGAGACACATTGTTTGAAAAGACATATCAAGAAATAGAAAATGATTATAGTGTTATCATGGTGTAAATATGCAAAGTATAAATGGTGATCTTTTTTTTTTGGTTTTTAGGACCACACCCATTTGATACTCAGGGGTTACTCCTGCCTAAGCGCTCAGAAATTACCCCTGGCTTGGGGGGACCATATGGGATGCCGGGGGATCGAACCGCGGTCCTTCCTTGGCTAGCGCTTGCAAGGCAGACACCTTACCTCTAGCGCCACCTTGCCAGCCCCTATGGTGATCATTTCTAAGGAATGAGAAGGGAATGGAAATGAAAGGCTTTAAAATTTAAAATATGGGGGCAGAAAGAAAGCACAGGGGTTAAGACACTTGTCTTGCACATGGCGATACCAGTTGGATTTCCATAACTGCATATGATCCCCTGAGCACTTCAGAGTGTGATCCCTGCACTCAGAGCCAGGAGTAAGCTCCAGGTACCATAGGTTTTCTACCCACTCCTCCAAAAAAAGTTAATTAAAATTAATTTATTTAAAAGGTCTATACTGTGTGTGTTCTTCCCTAATAATAAAAGAGTTGCTATTTTGATTTTTCAACTTTTGCTATTTTGCCTTTTGAAAGAATCTGGTTCCTCAGTAAGAGGTCTAGAACTATAGTGGTTGGGGCACCAGGGTCCTTGTGCAAGGATAGTACAAGGAGAATCTTAGAAAATTGTGAGAACTGGGGCTGGAGAGATAGCATGAAGGTAAGACATTTGCCTTTCATGCAGAAGGTCATTGGTTCGAATCCCGGCATCCCCCGAACCTGCCAGGAGCGATTTCTGAGCATGGAGCCAGGAGTAACCCCTGAGCACTGCCGGGTGTGACCCAAAAACCAAAAAAGAAAATTAAAAAAAAATTGTGTAAAGAGGATACACACAAAACTGGTGGTCTGGGCAGTGGTGGATCCTTGGCCAATTCGCTGGGGGATGGGGGTTGTTGTACAGAGGTACTCAGTTTCTTTTTTTGGTTTTGGGTTCATACCTGACAGCACTCAGGGGTTATTCCTAGCTCCATGCTCAGAAATTGCTCCTGGCAGGCTCGGGGGACCATATGGGATGCCAGGATTCGAACCTTCGTCCTTCTGCATGCAAAGCAAAGGCCTTACCTCCATGCTATCTCTCTGGCCCTGTGGGGTACTCAGTTTCTAACTTTACATTTAACTAGAACACAAGGGCTAATCTAATCACTACCCAAAGTTTCCTTTAGTTGGATAATGACTATGACAATCAATATAGTAACAACAACAACAACAACAGTAATGAGCTGGAGAAATAATGCACAGGCTCAGGATCTGCCTTATATATGGCCAATCTTGGATTGATTCCTGGCACTGCATAACGTATCTGTGCACTGCTTGGAGTGATCACTGAGCACAGATCCAGGAGTAAGTCTTGATCAATTGGTATGGCCCAAACCCAACCTCCCCAAACCAACAATAGTAATGTCAGCAATTGTTTATTAAAACCAACAGTGTACTGGGCCAGGAATTGTGCTGAGTAAGCGCTGTATGCAAGCTTGTATTACATAAATGGGAATTTATTCATAAATGGGAACATCACCCTTCACTCATCAGGTTCAAATCAGGAGGAAACAATGAATTAAACAAGAAAAAACCAACCCATTTGGATCCCTTCAAATATCTATTTTTAGGATATTTGTTCAGCATTTATTGAATGAGGGCTGGAAGAAATACATCTTTTATTATGCATGGACTTTTTTCTTCATATTTCAGAGAAAGGCATGTGTATACATCAACTGAAAAAACATTTTCTGAACTGTATATTATTCTATGGTTTTTCATACCTGGATAACGCCCTTCACATGCTATGAGTTTCAACGTTATAAGAAATATATTTAAGGCTCAGGGTGTATGGGAGTTTTTCTTCTTTTTTGAACTTGCAAGGAGATCAGATGTTTCCCATTTTTCTGGAGTTCTTGGGCTTTTCTCTAATGGGGGGAAGGGAAGAGGAAGCTTTCTGAATAATTACTTCTTGGGAGGCACAGTAAAAGGTTTCAACTTGGGGAAAATAAATCATTCCTCCAGAGTTAGCAAGTAGTGAGCTCTGAGCTCCAGGCTAGGCATTCACAAGGGACTTTGGGGACACAGGCTGTCTGAGGGAGGGTTGGTAAAATACCGAGCTGTAGCCCACAGTAGCTCTCTGGAGGGGTGGGGATGAGGCCAGGGCATGAATTTCCCCATGAGGGTGCTCTTGGCTGTGGGAGAAATAGGACCCCTTGAAAAAGTCCCTTTCTGTCAAAATTTTCCACCCTTTGTCTACCTTGCAAAGCCCATGTGGTGCTTCCACTTCTTAAACTCTTCGAAACAAAAGAGGCAAAGAAGAGGGCCCAGAGAGATAGCACAGCGGTGTTTGCCTTGCAAGTAGCTGATGCAGGACCAAAGGTGGTTGGTTCGAATCCCGGTGTCCCATATGGTCCCCCGTGCCTGCCAGGAGCTATTTCTGAGCAGATAGCCAGGAGTAACCCCTGAGCACCGCCAGGTGTGGCCCAAAAACCAAAAAAAAAAAAAAAAAAAAAAAAGAGGCAAAGAAGAACTGGGCATGGAAAATTTAAACAGTGCAGATGGTGTCACTTATAAGTGATATCAGGTACTGGCTTGGTCCTATGAAGGTGGAACCAATGGGGAGGACTAACTTGAGGTTATTTTGAGCTGTAACACATGGAGGGGGGAGGGGGATTTACACATAAGGTGGTCACATATGCTCAGTTTGTACTTCTTCTTCTTTTTTTTTTTTTTTTTTTTTTTTTTTTGGTTTTTGGGCCACACCCGGCAGTGCTCAGGGGTTACTCCTGGCTGTCTGCTCAGAAATAGCTCCTGGCAGGCACGGGGGACCATATGGGACACCGGGATTCGAGCCAACCACCTTTGGTCCTGCATCAGCTACTTGCAAGGCAAACGCCGCTGTGCTATCTCGCTGGGCCCCCAGTTTGTACTTCTTAACCCTTGCACAATTTCTCCAGTCTCAGGGAACAAATGACTTTGTTTTGTTTTATTTTGTTCTTAATTTTTTTCTTATTAATTTTGTATTTCTTTTTCTTTTCTTTTTTTGTTTTTGTTTTTGTTTTTGTTTTTGGGCCATGCCCAATGATGCTCAGGGGTTACTCCTGGCTCTGTGCTCAGAAATCACTCCTGGTCTTTCTGGCCGAAGTTGTGGATAAGACAGACTCTGCTGGGCCCCTTAAGCTTGGCAGACATTTTGGGGCTTCCCCGGGCTTGCTTCAACCTGGGAACTTTGATCTTCTCTGGCATTCATCCCCTGACAGCTTGCCTCGGCTGAGGTGAGTGTTTCCGGGCTGGAGTTGTGGATAAAAGTGACTCTGCTAGCCCCCTTAAGCCCACCTATAAGGGATAGAAGCAGAGGAGCGTATCCGCTCTTCTTGGCAGCTGTGCACTCCACCTAGCCAATGAATACCACCACAACACATAGAAAAACCCACAGCATAAGCGTGACAATGGGGAAACTACGCAGACCAACTTCAGCCATAGAGAATAAAGATGAAAACTGATGACCCAATAATGGCCAACCACCTAAGCAGTCTTTCAGAAATGGAGTTTAGAGAAGAAATATGGAGGTTGCTCACAGAACTCAAAGAAAGTATAAATCAGAACACTAATAAAAATCAAGAGAATATGAAGATAGAAATCAGAAAACTCCAAACGAAATATCAGGTCAAATAACAGGTCTGAAAAACTCAGTAGACGAATTGAAGAACATAATGGATGAGCTTTCCAACAGGTTAAAGCAGCTGAGGATAGAATTAGTGCGCTGGAAGATGAGATGCATAACAACTTTACACAGCAGAAGAGATTGGAAAAAAGCCTTAAATCAAAGGACCAGACAATGGAAAAGTTACTCAAAGAATATGAGCAGATGAAAATAGAAGTCTTTGATAAGCTCAACAGAAACAACTTTAGAATCATTGGAGTCCCAGAGACCCAAGAAGAAAATCTCCAGGAAGAATCAATAGTCAAGAACATCATCACAGAGAAACTACCAGAGCTAAAGAAAACATGTGACCAAATCCTGCATACCCGAAGAGTACCAGTTAAAAAAGACCCCAGGAGAAACACCCCAAGACACATCCTAGTCACAATGATGAATCCCACAGATAGAGATAGAATACTGCAAGCAGCAAGATCGAAAAGGGAAATTACATTCCAGGGAGCATTCTTGAAATTTACAGCAGACCTGTCACCAGAAACACTCAAGGCCAGAAGGCAGTGGTGGGATATAGTGACAAAACTCAATGAAATAAATGCTTCGCCAAGAATACTGCACCCAGCAAAACTCACTTTCAGGTTTGAAGGAAGTATACATAGCTTCACAGATAAACAACAACTCAAAAACTTTACATACTCAAAACCAGCCTTAAAAGAAAAACTGAAAGATCTATTCTAAAGACAAGACAGAACAAAAAACACACCAAACTTCTACACAAAGATGGCAATAAATCCCATGACAATTATTTCTCTCAATGTCAATGAACTAAATGCACCCGTTAAGAGGCACAGAGTGGCGAAATGGATTAAAAAACTGAAGCCAACCTTCTGCTGATTACAAGAAACACACCTGAATAGTCAGAATAAACATAGACTCAAAATCAAAGGCTGGAGGAAAATCATTCAAGCAAACAACACCCTTAAAAAAAGCGGGGGTGGCCATACTAATATCAGATGACACAAACTTTATACTCAGAAAAGTTGTAAGGGACAAAGATGGATATTATGTATTAATCAAGGGATTTGTACAGCAGGAAGAAATCACTCTCCTAAACATATACGCACCCAATGAGGGACCAGCAAAGTATTTAATACAATTGTTGACAAATCTGAAAAAGGATATCAATAATAACACAATAATTGTGGGAGACCTCAACACAGGCTTGTCAACACTTGATAGGTCAACCAAATGGAAACCCAATAAAAATATACTAGACCTGAAAAGAGAAATGGAAGAAAGAGGCCTAGTAGATATATATAGGACACTCCATCCTCAGAAACCTGGATACACATTCTTTTCCGACGTACATGGGTCATTCTCCAGGATTGACCACGTGCTGGCACATAAAACATACCTCCATAAAATAAAAAAGATAGAAATTTTGCAGGCTACCTATGCTGACCACAAGGCTCTGAAGTTAGATGTGAACTACAAAGGGACACAGAAGAAAAAATTTAACACCTAGAAATTAAACAGCCTACTACTGAACAACCAGTGAGTCTGAGATGAAATCAAAGAAGAAATAAAAAATTTCCTGGAAACAAACAACAATGAAACACAAACTATCAGAACCTATGGGATACAGCAAAAGCATACTGAGAGGAAAATTTATAGCTTTGCAAGCACACATCAGGAAGGAAGGAAGAAGGAGCATACATGAATAGCTTAATGATGCAGCTTATAGAATTAGAAAATGATCAATAAAAGAAACTAAAAATAGGGAGACAGAAGGAAATAAAGCTGAGAGCAGAAATCAATGAAATGGAAACCCAAAAAACAATCCAAAAGATCAACAAAAGCAGAAGTTGGTTCTTTGAAAAAATAAACAAGATTGATAGACCATTGGCAAAACTCACAAAGCAAAAGAGAGAGAAACTTGATAACGCATATTAGAAATGAAAAGGGGGAGATCACTACAGATACTGCAGAGATTCAAAGGGTATTCAGAGAATACTTTGAGAAACTCTATGCCACTAAATATGAGAACCTGGACGAAATGGATAAATTTTTTAACTTATATAGCCTTCCACGGTTGAATAAAGAAGATGTAGCATATCTAAACACCCCCATCACTATTAAGGAAATTAAAACCGTAATAAAAAATTTGCCCAAAAACAAAAGCCCAGGCCCTGATGGATTCACAAATGAATTCTTTCAAACCTTTCAAGAGAAACTACTACCAATCCTGGCCAGGCTCTTTTATGAAATCGAAAATGAAAAAACAGGAACACTTCCAAATAGCTTTTATGAAGCCAACATCACCTTAATACCAAAACCAGATAGAGATGCTGCCAAAAAAGAAAATTACAGACCAATATCCCTGATGAACACAGATGCAAAGATCCTCAACAAAATCCTGGCGAACAGGATCCAGTGCCTCATCAAGAAGATTATCCACTTTGATCAAGTAGGTTTCATCCCAGGAATGCAATCTATCAACATAATACACAACATAATACACAACATAAACAACAAGAAAAATTAAAATCACATGGTTATATCAATAGATGCAGAAAAAGCATTTGATAAGGTTCAACACCCATTCTTGATCAAAACTCTCAGCAAGATAGGAATAAAAGGAACCTTTCTCAGTATAGTTAAGGGCATCTACCACAAGCCAGTGGCAAATACTATCCTCAATGGAGAAAAACTAAAATCCTTACCTCTAAATTCTGGTACAAGACAAGGCTGCCCTCTCTCATCACTCCTATTTAACATAGTACTGGAATTACTGGCTATAGCGATTAGGCAAGAAAAAGATATCAAGGGAATCCAGATAGAAAAGGAAGAAGTCAAGCTCTCACTGTTTGCAGATGACATGATACTCTACTTGGAAAACCCTAAAGACTCTACCAAAAAGCTTCTAGAAATAATAGATTCATATAGCAAGGTGGCAGGCTACAAAATTAACACACAAAAATCAATGGCCTTTTTATACACTAATAATGATAGGGAAGAAATGAACATTAAGAGAACAATCCCATTCACATTAGTGCCACACAAACTCAAATATCTTGGAGTCAACCTGACTAAAGATGTGAAGGATCTATACAAAGAAAACTATAAAACACTGCTCCGGGCCCGGAGAGATAGCACAGTGGCATTTGCTTTGCAAGCAGCTGATCCAGGACCAAAGGTGGTTGGTTCGAATCCCGGTGTCCCATATGGTCCCCCGTGCCTGCCAGGAGCTATTTCTGAGCAGACAGCCAGGAGTAACCCCTGAGCACCGCCGGGTGTGGCCCAAAAACAAAAAACAAAAACAAACAAACAAAAAAAACAAAAAAAAAAAACACTGCTCCAAGAAATAAGAGAGGACACATGAAATGGAAACACCTACCTTGCTCATGGATTGGCAGGATCAACATCATTAAAATGGCAATACTTCCAAAAGCATTGTACAGATTTAACGCGATTCCTCTAAAGATCCCCATGACATTCTTCAAAGAAGTGGATCAAACACTTCTGAAATTCATTTGGAACAATAAACAACCTCGAATAGCTAAAGCACTCCTTGGGAAAAGGAATATGGGAGGCATTACTTTCCCCAATTTTAAGCTGTATTACAAAGCAATAGTTATCAAAACAGCATGGTATTGGAATAAAGACAGACCCTCAGATCAGTGGAATAGGCTTGAGTACTCAGAGAAGGTTCCTCAGACATATAACCACCTAGTTTTTGATAAAGGAGCAAGAAATCCTAAATGAAGCAAGGAAAGCCTATTCAACAAGTGGTGTTGGCACAACTGGATAGCCACTTGCAAAAAAGCGAACTCAGACCCCCAGCTAACACCATGTACAAAGGTAAATGGATTAAAGACCTTGATATCAGATCTGAAACTATAAGGTATATTGAACAACATGTAGGTGAAACACTCCAGGCCATTGAGACTAAAGGCATCTTTAAGGAGGAGACAGTACTTTCTAAACAAGTGGAAGCAGAGATAAACAGATGGGACTATATTAAGCTGAGAAGCTTCTGCATCTCAAAGGAAATAGTGCCCAGAATACAAAGGCCACCCACTGAGTGGGAGAAATTATTCACCCAATACTCATCAGATAAAGGACTAATATCCAAAATTCACAAGGTACTGACAGAACTATACAAGGAAAAAAAAAACTAGCTCCATCAAAAAATGGGGAGAAGAAATGAACAGACACTTTGCAAAAGAAGAAAGGCAAATGGCCAAAAGGCACATGAAAAGATGCTCAATATCACTAATCATCAGGGAGATGCAAATCAAAACTACTATGAGGTACCACCTCACGCCACTGAGATTGGCACACATCACAAAAAAAGGAAAACAAGCAGTGCTGGTGGGGATGTGGAGAGAAAGGAACTCTTTTTCACTGCTGATGGGAATGCCATCTAGTACAACCTTTATGGAAAGCGATATGGAGATTCCTTCACAAACTGGAAATTGAGCTTCCATATGATCCAGCTATACCACTCCTAGGAATATACCTGAGGAACACAAAAATACAATACAAAAATCCCTTCCTTACACCTATATTCATTGCAGCACTATATAGCCATCAGGAGAGATGAAGTCATGAAATTTTTCTATACATGGATGTACATGGAATCTATTATTCTGAGTGAAGTCAGAGGGAGAGAGAAAGACGCAGAATGGTTTCACTCATCTATGGGCTTTAAGAAAAATGAAAGACATTTTTAACAGTATCTCAGACAAGAGAGTTGAGGGCTGGTAGGTGCAGCTCATGACATGAAGTTCATCACATAAAGTGATGAGTGCAGTTGGAGAGATGACTACACTGAAAACTATCATAGCAATGTGAATGAATGAGGGAAGTAGAAAGCCTGCTCTAGTACAGGTGTGGGGGGGTGGGGAGGAGGGAGATCTGGGAAATTGGTGGTGGGAATGTTGCTCTGGTGAAGGGGTTGTTCTTTACATAACTGTAATCATACAACTATAATCATATTTGTAATCATGGTGTTTAAATAAAGATAATTATAAAAATAAAAAATAAATCACTCCTGGCTTGGTAGACCATATGGGACATCTGGGGATTGAACCTCAGTCCATCCTACGTTAGCGCGTGCAAGGCAGATGCCCTACCACTTATGCCACTGCTCTGGACCCTTAATTCTGTATTTCAAAAGGTACCATACTTTCCATTTATTAGTGAAGTTAGAAATTAACTTCAGGAGGGGCCAGAGAGATAGCATGGAGGTAAGGCATTTGCCTTGCATGCAGAAAGTCGGTGGTTCGAATCCTGGCATCCCATATGGTCCCCTGAGCCTGCCAGGAGCTATTTCTGAGCATAGAGCCAGGGAAAGCTCCTGAGTGCTGCCGAGTGTGACCCAAAAATCAAAAACAAAACAAAACAAAACAAAAGAAATTAACTTCAGGGAGGAAAAAAATGAAAACAAATGGCAAAAAAAGTCACTGTCACATATATAGTGCACCCTAGAAAAAAGGAAAGGCAAAACAGGTTCTACTTTCATGAGTTTCATCAAATACTGAACCTACTCAGGGGTGAAGATAAAAGGCAACTTTCAAAAAAGAGTATTTTGTTTGTTTGTTTGTTTGTTTTGGGGCCACACCCGGCAGTGCTCAGTGGTTACTCCTGTCTCTACTCTTAGAAATCGCTCTGGGATTTAGAACCACCATCCTTCTGCATCCAAGGCAAATACCCTGCCTCCATGCTATCTCTCCTGCCCAAAAAAGAAGTATGTTTATTAAACGAGTCATCTGCTATACTCCTGCCTAAGAGCTCCAGGTGGGGAATATATTCTCTAAATTAAACTTAGAAAGTAGAATGTGGAATCAATCCATTCTCTTTCCCTTAAGGGCTATTTAATAGTTAATGATTTTAAAAATAAAAAGGGCTAAATAAAAAGATCCCACATACACTCCTCCACTCCCCCAAAAAACAAAAACAAAAACAAAAATGACAATACTAGATGTCTCAGGTAACTCTCTAGAGTGGATTATTGGAGCAGCTTCAGCAATTTGATTAGTCTGTTACAGTCATCACAAGCATGCCATGCTTTTAAACAAACAAACAAAAAAATCTTGAAACAACGAAAAAAAATTAGCACTGATAAATTTTCTGAAAAATACACAATTACAGTAAAATGAACTAGTGGAGTGGGAAAAGCCATACCTAGGGGCCTGTCTTGCATGAGTGTATGTGGGTAGGTGCAGGGCATTTGTGATTATTGCAAAATTGAATTTTAATTTTTAATTGTTAGCTTGATTTAAACATTTATTTTAGTATGATGCCAACACCAGCTTTGCAAAGGACTCTGGACAGATGTTTATAGCAGCAAACACTTGTGGCTCTTCTTCAGTTCTGGGGGCTCCAGGGTAGCCAATATTGCTTCCTCAAATACATTCTTTAGACCTTTCTGTGTGAGTGCAGAACACTCCACATACTTGAAAGCTTTCAGGTCACGGGCCAGCTTTTCAGAAGTCTCTGGAGTAATAGGCTTCTGTTTGTTCTTGGCAAGCTTCTCAATAGTAGAAGGGTCATCTCTGAGATCAATTTGGGTCCCAACAAGTAAGAAAGGAGTCTTTGGACAGTGATGAGTGATCTCAGGCACCCACTTTTCTTTCACATGTTCAAATGAGGATGGAGAGACCACTGAAAAACAGACTAGAAATACATCTGTTTGCGGGTAACTCAGTGGCCGTAATCTTTCATAATCCTCTTGCCCTGAAGTGTCAAAAAGTCCAAGAGTATATGGCTCTCCACCGATCATAACAGTGGCTGCATAGTTGTCAAAAACCTTTGGTACATACTCAGATGGAAATTTGTTTGTTGTGTAGGATTTCAGGAGACATTTTTTACCGACAGCACCATCGCCCACAATAACACACTTAATTGCCTGCATTGCTGACACAGTTTATATCCACTGTTTTATTTTCACTGATGACCTCAGCTTCTTGGCCGGGGCGTTGGCAGCACTGCGCGGGGTCTCCTCAACTGCCGGACAGGGGCTGCGCCTGACGTCAGCACGTCAATGGCTCCACTTTGGAGACCATCTGATTCCTATTGGCACCATGCAACTCTTGGGTAGCTTCTCCCAAAGTCAGACCAAAGGGGTCAGTTGGGTAACAAGAAGGGGGCAACAAGGAGGCTAGTGAGTTCTGAGAAAGGAATAAATAGGCGATTTTGTCCTCGTGTGAACCTCACAGGGATAATACATGTACTTAGATGATGTAACCTACGCGTGCACACACAGGCTCTACAGCATAGCACACTGTGGTATGGTCCGTTATTGACTAAGAAGTCTTTTTTTAATCATCATGAGATACATAGTTTAAAAGTTGTTGATATTGTAGGGCCGGAGGGGTGGCACAACGATAGGACGTTTGCCTTGCACGTGGACCTAGGTTTGATTCTCCTGGCGTCCCATATGGTCCCCCAAGCCAGGAGCGATTTCTGAGCGCAAAGCCACTGGGTGTGTCCCCCCTCCCAAAAGTTGTTGATATTTGAGTTTTAGTCATACAATATTCCAATACCCATTTCTTCACCAGTGTTCAGTGTCCACTTCCAATCAGCAATTTTCCCAGTTTTCCTCCCAACCCCACCCCAGCCTATCTCTGTTCTTAGGAACTGCTCCTGAAGGTTCCTGGACCCCTAAGCAATGCTGAAGATCAAACCAGAGCCTCCTGCATGCAAAGCATGTACTCAGCCCTTTCAAATAACTCTCCAGCCCAGCAGTTTGATTTCTTACTTAAAACGTTAGCATCTTACTTTGGTCTGAAAAGTAAAAATTAAATTCTGACCTCACTACCCATAGTATGATTATAATTTGGTTTTGAGCCACACCTGACGGTGCTCAGATCTTACTCCTGACACTGCACTCAGGGATCAAATTCAGGTCAGCCAAGTACACAGCAAATGCCCTATTGCACTATTGCTCCAGCCTCTCACCATCCATATAATCACAATATTTCCCCAAATGTCTGAATAGCCTGCAATGTGAAGATTACAGCAGCATCACTGAAGTGCTATCAACACACTGGAAGTGGATGACTTCCTGCTCAGGGTGCAAGTGTGACGAGTCTATCATACAACAGTGGCTTCACCCTGGAACCGCTTCATAGAGGACACTTTTCTCTCACTTCCCTGCACCACATTCCAAAGTTTTTCTCACCTTTGGAATATCTGACATAGGTGCTAATGTCTACTGGGGCAGAGAGGTCTCCCTTAGGAATCAGCCTCTCACACACAATTAGAGTACAATTTATGAACACCATGGAGAGGATAGAGAATCTACATTACAAGACTCAGTTTAATGGGCAGGGAAGAAGGTTATGAACCACCAAGGCACGGTTTGGGACACCAGCAAAAATAAGCTGTAGAATTGGGGGTGTCTAGAACTACCTTGGAAATATCAGAACTTGGGTTGGGGGTGCTGCTCCCAGAGCCCAAATCTGGAGGCTGTTTTCAGACACCTAGTCTTTGCCTAGCTGGGTGGAGCAAGAGCCAGGCTACTTTAGAGGGGCATCAGCTGGACTGCTCATCAGCTGGAATTTGAACATGGCCTCCTCAAACCAGATTTTGGTTTGTCCTTGCTTCTCTTTTCTTTAACTTTCTTGGAAGCAAGGGGCCGCTTTAACTGATAGAATGAATCACTTCGATTCCATCAATCCCATTTTTTGAGGATTGGGATAATTATAAAATCAATACATAGAACGGGGCCAGAGAGAGAGCATGGAGGTAAGGCGTTTGCCTTTTATGCAGAAGAAGGTCATCAGTTCGAATTCGGTTTCCCATATGGTCCTCCGTGCTTGCCAGGAGCAATTTCTGAGCATAGAGCCAGGAGTTTTCCCTGAGCACTGCCAGGTGTGACCCAAAAACCAAAAAAAAAAAAAAAAAATACATAGAACAATGCTACTATGCATTGCTGCCCAACATTACATTCATATATTATAAATGCATGAAATCTATACTTTATAAAATATTATTTTGGTATATTGCAGAAAATGTGTTAAAAGAACAAAGCAGACCCTCCACCCTTCCTTAGATTAGCTTTTCTGAATGAATACACAGGAGCACCATGAGGAAGCAAGATAGTGCCAGCTTGGGGCTCACCTCTCATTGCCCTTAGTGCATCTTTCCTGGGAGCTTAGCCTCTTGATGCTTTCGCTTCTGGATCAGAAAATGGAGACAACAGTGCTTACCTTCCTATTCTCTGTAGACATGCATGAGATTATTCAGAAAATGTTCAACACCCTTTGAGTACATGGTAAGCCCCCACTGTTAGCAAGGAGTCTTATTTGCTGAAATAGGCACCAGTATTTTCTGGCTTGTAAAGATCACAAATAACATTAAAAATCTTATTTTCTTTATTATTTTTGTTTGTCTTGGGGGGCATATCCTGCACTTTAAGCCTGTACCACCTCCAGAAATAACTTTTAAGTGAGTTGAACTCACATATTTGTTCAGAAACTACTGGGACTTATTCTAGGAATGAGAACACCAGACTGTAGTTCCTAAAATGTGTATTTGTTTGTTTTGTTATTTTTTCAGTGCTCAGGGGCTTTTCTTGGTCTCTGTCAGTGCTAAGGTAACCAGAAGTGGTGCCAGACATCGAACCAGGCTGGTTGCATGCAAGGCGAGGTCATATTCCCTGTACTATCTCTTTGGCCCAGCACATGCTTTTCTATTGTCAAGTAGACACTTGCAAATATATCTCTGGGAGTTATTGGGTTCTTGTTTTCAGTGCAGCCTTTTCTTTCAGGATTCTTATTGCTCACTTGCTAATACATTTTTTTTTTCCTTTTTTTGATTTTGGGTCAAACCCCGCAGCGCTCAGGGATTACTCCTAACTCTACCTTCAGAAATTGCTCCTGGCAATTTCCCATATGGGATGCTGGGATTCGAACCACCATCCTTCTGCATGCAAGGCAAGTGCCCTACTGCTGTGCTATCTCTCCAGCCCATTAATACATCTTATTAATAAAGACTTGAAGTTTTCTAATCTTT
The DNA here is from genome assembly GCF_024139225.1 of Suncus etruscus. Classification (NCBI taxonomy): domain Eukaryota; kingdom Metazoa; phylum Chordata; class Mammalia; order Eulipotyphla; family Soricidae; genus Suncus; species Suncus etruscus. Next base: position 47,768,447 of record NC_064864.1, read on the forward strand.
TCCTTAATAGTATGTTCTTTCCTGTGCAATGTGTTATTTATGGGTAAATAACAAGCATGGAAAGTGCATTTCATTACCAGACTGCTTTGCATATGTCTTTTCAGAAATATTAAGCTGTTCATTTTGCATACAGTAAAAAGAGAACTCTGTTTTTCAGGGATCAGAGAGATAGCGCAGAGGGTAGGGTGCTTGCCTCTCAAGTGGCTGGCTCTGACACTCCATATGGCCCACTTAGCCTTTCCAGGAGTGATCCCAAAGTCCAGAGCCAGGAGTAAGCCCTGAACATGCTGGGTGAGACCAAAAAAAAAAATCCTGTTTTAAATCTTCACAGAATTTAGTCTCAAAACCACACTACTAACTTTATTATGTGTCTATCTGCTATTATTGTTGTGATGACCCAGGATCACACACTTCATTTTGGTGGTTGTAAATTTTTTCTTTCCATGCTCACTATGCCCTTCAGCTGTGAGACATGCACACACTGGTTGTGGTGCTCAGCAGAGATCATACACTTGTTTGTGGTGCTGGGCATTACAAATGGCAGGGCTGCTGTGATGGTGCTGACCTGCGGGGTGCTGCTGGATATGGAATTTGCAGCTTAATGGCTGCAAGGCAGGTGCTTGACTACTAAGCTACTTCCCTGGCCCCTAACTGACAACACTTAAATATATTTTGAACTTGAGTCATTTTTTGTTGCCATAAGAGGTGACTCCCCCATCACTGAAACAATGTCACACTCCTGTCTTTAGCTTTGTGCTAACATTTCAGTCATTGCTTTCCTGAGCTATGTTTAATGATGTCGAGGCTCTGAGATCATGCCGTAAGGTAGGATATTTGATTCTTGGTCTTAACCAAACTAACTCACTTATCAAATTGACATATATCATTCTTTATCAGTGACAGGTGTCAACTGTACGTTGACAACTGAGGAAAACACTACCCAACTTATCCAATCCTTCTCTAAGTAGTGGAGTCTAGCAGTTGGAGTGGGCCTCAATGAGAAGTGCTTAGAGAAATGATGTAACTAAACTAGCTCTTGCAGGCCTAACTTGTGAGCCAGAGGTCCACATGAATTCCCATGGGTAATATACAACTATGCATATGAATATAATCTTTTGAGGTTTTTGTTGTTGTTTTGCCATACCCAGTTATGCTCAGGTTGTACTCCTGGTTCTGTGCTCAGGGGTCACCCAGGTGCGGCTCAGGTCATCATATGTAGTGCTGGGGATTGAAACAAGGTCTCTCTGGCCATCTCGCCTGAGTTTTAAACATGTTAAAACCATAGTTTTAGGTTATGGGTAGGTGATGTGCTTATGTTGCACATGGCTGACCTGAGCTTAATCTCTGGTACCACATAAGGTCTTCTAAAACTTGGCGTGTGTGTGTGTGTGTGTGTGTGTGTGTGTGTGTGTGTGTGTGATCCCTGAGCTGGAAAGTGGCTCTAAACCAAAGCAAAACAAAGACAAAACAAAAATTCCACATAACTTTAAAAAATATATTTTACCAGAATAACGTGTAATGGGGTTTTGTTTATAGAGAGAAATTCAGAAAGTCAGAACAACACTCCACCCAGATCCCCTCAGCCAGGCCAAGACATGCTCTGCTGTGGAGTTTCCTTATACATGGCAGCCCCTGTAGCTTTCTCAGAGTCTGTATGATTGGTTGAACTTTTCAGGAAGTCCTGACCCTGAGAAACAACAACAATGGGAAAGCCTGACTGGAGTTGTATATAAAAATCCCCAACTTCCTTATCCCTTTTACACTTCTGAGCTGTGCTTTAAGAACACCCTGAGAGTACTGTGGGCTTACATCCCCACTGCCCACTGTGCTAACCTGTTCATGAACTCTGTGCCTTGGCATGATCCCTGTCCTACCCCACTTTCCCTCTCCCTCCACACTTCTTCAGATCACATTTCTTTAGATCATGCCTCTCCAAAATTATCTGCATCCAAACCACTGGCATGGAATTGCTTTGATGTAAGCCCACAATTAGAAATGACATAGCACATTTTAAATGATGAAGAAGGAATCCTGTCTAACACATATATTAGGGTATAAGAGAGACAAATTAAGGGGGTGATTCAGCTGACAGTAGAACCAATCCCCGCTCTGAAAAGGTGTTACCTTCTCTGGTTTGGAGAACTGTTCCCTTCCCCCATAGGAAAGGAATCCCTTCCTGAACACAGTGATAGGACGGGGTTGAGCATATGATCAAGACAGCACAAATACTCCACTTCCTGGCCATTGTGATTGGTCCAAGGAGACAGTGTCATTCATGATAGGAAATTCAGAGAACTTTCCTGGGATTCTCTTGATTGATGTTACAGGAAGAAAAGCTCTTTTGTCTGAGAGTTGCAAAGTCCAGGACTGACTTAGTCAACTTGCTCATAGTTAGAGAAGAACAGTGAATTCTCTGAGAGGCAGAAAGCTGAGCCATAGGTATATCTTTGTGTTATCTGAATTTGAAGACCAGCTGATTCTAAAACAGTTTTATTTTGTCTGTCTCCTTGGTTTGGTTATGAATACTTCCCTACACCACCACCTTGAATATGCTAGCTAATCATTAATGGCCAACATAATTATCATTAATGGCCATCATTATAGCAATCACTAATGGCCATCTCTACTGGAAATATTTAATTCTGGGGTAGAAAGTTGGATTTGGAAGCAAGGAACATCAGATGCATTTTTCAGTTAGACCATTTTTATTTTTTTTTATTAACCTTGTATGTTTCTTTTCTGAATTCCTTATCTCATTGTCCCAATATATGTATTCTAATGGACTTTACTATGTTCCTTTTTTTTTCTTTTTGTTTTTGTTTTTGGGTCACACCTGGCAACGCTCAGGTGTTACTCCTGGCCCTACGCTCAGGCTCGGTGGACCATATGGGATGCCGGGATTCGAACCACCATCCTTCTGCATGCAAGGCAAATACCTTACCTCCATGCTATCTCTCCGAACCCACTTTAATATATTCCTATTTTTTTTAATTTATTTTTATTTTGATCTATAATCAGCAGTGTTCAGGGTTCATTCATGGCTCTGTGCTCAGGGATCACTCTGCTGCACTTGAGGTACCATATTGGGTATTGAACCAAATCATCTGCCTGCAATAAAAACACCTTATCTGCTCTACTATTTCTCTGTCCTCCATCAAAGTTATTAAAGCCCTGTCTAGTCATTTGGGTTATTTGTGAGTCTCTTTCTATTGCCTGCTTTATCTCTTGATTATGAGTCACATTTTCCCCCCTCACACATCTAATAATTTTTTTTTTTTTTAGTTTTTGGGTCACACCCGGCGGAGCTCAGGGGTTACTCCTGGCTGTCTGCTCAGAAATAGCTCCTATCAGGCACGGGGGACCATATGGGACACCGGGATTTGAACCAACCACCTTAGGTCCTGGATCGGCTGCTTGCAAGGCAAACGCCGCTGTGCTATCTCTCCGGGCCCACATCTAATAATTTTTGTGAGCATTGTGAATATATTCTAGGGACTGTCTCATTTTCTTTCTCGAATGAACGGTATCTTGCAACAGTAAGGCAAATTGATACCACTGCTTCAGTGGTATTTTTCAGTGTTTTCATATTCTGTTATGCTGTGTCTATTTTCATTCTGACCTGAATGCTAAGGTGAATGCTTTTTTATCAGAGATGCAGTCTTTACTCTTACAGTGTCATCCTCCTGTGACTTTCAGTGAAAGCTTAAGCTGTTTTCCCAATTCCTAGAAACTGGTAAAAATTTTAACTCCAGACTTTTTCTGTCTCCCCTGTGATGGGAAGTTACTGGCATCTCTCTACCATCAAATGTTGTTTTCCCCTTGGACACTTTGCATGCAATCTCACCTGAACCTATGCAGTTCAAGTGTCAGCCAAGGATGTGAGGAGAATTTATGCACATATTTCTGCACGTATCTAAGGGATTTCCACCTTGGCTTTTTCTTTTCTACAATTTTTCCCTTGATTTACAGCTACTCTAATTGTAAACATAATTTGTATCATGAGGCCATTAAGTCCGTAGTTTTCTGCTCTAGCTCTGATCCCGCAATGTCCTCAGTTCTGTTCAAATTGTCTGTGGTTCTCAAAGTGTGATTCTTGGACCAGTAGCTGAGCCTCACATGGGAATTGGTTTCAAGAGTTCTGACTTGGTTTCAAGAGTTCTGACTTGGTGTTAGGGCATGTTATTCACCAGTATGAGCATCTGAGTTCAATCTCTGGCCCCTACACCACCTAAAAAGAAACTTTGGGACTTACCTCAGACACAGAGAATCCCAGACTTTATATCTGAACAAGCTGTCACCTGACAATGAAAAAAGGTGACACAAATGCACCCAGACTGGCTCCATCCACTGCTATTTAATGCTCCCTAGAACCATTGACATCCTGGGAAGTTGTGTATCTCAGACTCAGGATCATTGTTTATTATAAGGATCAACTTTGAATGAACTCCTCTGGTAGGTAGGAACTTGAACCTTTTGGAATATATTTAGTACTAGAAACTTGTTGATTCCCTAGCATATACATTTTTGTAATTAAAATTTTATTTTTTTGAGATTTGAATAAAACATTTATGAAACACTGGGAAAATCTCAGCGCTTCTGGAACGTAGCTATAAACCTCTAGTGTCAAGCCCATGATTGACAATCAGGATGGAGATTAGCTTCCAGCAGGCCTAGGAGTATCTCCATGGCAACTGTCCCCATAGCACTAGGCCTATGATAGAGGAGGTGATGAGATTGGGCTTGGTGGGAGGAGCATAAAGTCTTCCTGGTTCCCTTTCCAGGAAATCTCAGACATTTGCTTTGTGCACTGGTGTATATGCCTGCAGGCAGTGATCCAATGAAAAGGTCCTTTTGGTTCTGAGTAAACCCCTTTTCTTCATTCAAATCCACTTTAAGGAGGCTTTTAACTCCATGAGTCAGATTCAGATAAGCTTTGACTCCCAGATTCCCTTGTTTTGTTCTGATTCCCTAAAGTGCAAGGGTCCCTGTCATCACAAAAAGCAGGCATCGCCTTGCAGAAGGTGTGGCCTGAGGTTTCTTCCTGCCTCAGACCTGAACTGTAGAGGGAGTTCTACCAACACATCATCAGTCCTTCCCTCCCTCCCCAGACAAGCCCACTGGTGCTCTGTCTACTCAGTAGCAGGCTTTGGGCAGTGCTTTGTCAGCATGAACATGCACATAAGTCCTCCAGGATTTGGTGAAGCAAGTGCTGATTTAACCTGTGTAGTGGGTCATACTGTGTCCTCTCTAAGTTTACAGTCAAAAGTGCTGTGCCCCACTTCTTCAGCATTTGACTGTCCTTAGAGACAGGGTCTTTAAAGAGGAAACTAAGATGGAAGAGGTCCTGGTAGTAGTCCTTGAGTCCAGGGTCCAATTTCCTTGAGTGGAGAACCCAGGGGCCTGATTGCACAACAATGGAGGAATAGCTGATAACTCCAAGCTAGGGGATATAGCCTCAGGAGGACACAGTCCTGCTGATAATTTGATCTAGGATTTCCAGCCTCCCCCAAAATGAGATTCAATTCTGTGGTGTTAGCAGCATGCCCACCCCATGGTATAGTGATGTGGCATCCCTGGCAGACTAAAATGGAGAGTCTGGGGCAGCGAATAGCGGTCATGATTTCTAGACAGTTCATGGGTAAGATGAATCTGCTGGCCCAAGGAGCACACTCTGGGTAGAAAAAATTCCAAAGAATCAGGCTCAGGTTTCTTAACCCCATGCATTCACCCATGCTTGGCTGTGGCACTCTCAGGGCCTCCCATGCTGTAGTGCCTGGGGCTGGCAGCTGACATTTCTGGGGAGTCTTAACTGGTGATGTGGGGAAGTGAAAGGCTTTGTGATCAAGGTCTCAGAGATACCAGGTGGTGCTAGATTGTGAGCCATGTCATCAATCATAGCATATCTACAGCTTCCTAAATTTCTTCATAGGTGGAAGAAGAGGAGGAGCTTCAAACTTTGCCTTTTTGTTGTTTTTGGGTCATACTTGATGGTGCTCAGGGGTTACTTCTGGTTCTCTGCTCAGAAATAATTCCTAGCAGGAATGCTAGGATGCCAGGGATCTAAACCAGATCGGCTTCGTGCAAAGCAAGTGCCCTGTGTAATTTTGGGTCCTCTGGCCCCAAACATTGCCATTTTAAAAGATAGTTTAGGCAGTGGTTCTTTTTTTTAAATTTTTGTAGCACTTTGGGGAAAGCTATTTCCAGGGCTTACTCCTGGCTTTGTGCTCAGGGATCATTCCTGATGGTGCTTAGGGTACCATACACAATGCTGAGGATCAGGCTGGGTGTGGCCGCATGTATGGCAATTGCCTTTGCTCTTTAATGTGTCCTCTTTCAGGTCCCTTGTCAGCTATTCTTGAGGACTAACCCTTGGGGCAATCTGATTCTAAATATTTGTATCTCATCATAAATTATTAGTTCTGATTCACAGTGTCATTAGTTGATGACTGGCCACCAAGTCTCAAAAGAATAATCCCAACACTAATTCTAGTAGCAAATGTGGGCAGATATCTTGGCCACTGCAGCAGGAACAAAGTAACCAAATCTTTTTTAGGCAGGGTGGGGTAGAATTCTTGTGCCATATCTGGGGGTGCTCAGGGACCATTTTCAGTTTGATGTTCTGAGCCACTCCCAATGGTGCTTATGGGGGAACCATGTAATGCCAGAGATAAAATTGCAGCCTCTTCATGCAAAGTGTGTGCTTCAGTCCTCTGAGCACTATTCCCAGCCCCTCAAAACTGATTCCTTACCCTAAAGGGATGGACTCGTTCTGTTTTTTGTAAGAAGACATGAGCTGCTCTAGTGGAGAAAGTCCAGACTCAATCATTTGCTGCAACTTCAGACCTCAGGGCAGGCTGCCTGCCTCCCTCAAGCAGGCAGTGGTGTTGCCAGGGTGGCCTAGCTTGTTGACACGCAGGGTTGCTGTTTGGGGCTGGTTGCTGGAGGTAATCCCCCCAGGGGCAGCAGGAGCCCTGATGGCAGCATATGAGGCATAAAGGGCGTTAGCAATGACTAATAAGGCTGCAGAGAATGCAGGCAGACCTAAGAAATTCCATTCCCGAGTAATATGATTGGAACTCCTTTTAAGTTGGTGTGTTTTTGCCTGGTAAGCCACAGGCTTCAGTGTCTCTGAAGTTCATTGCCATGTTCTTCAGAGATGATATCTGCCCCTGCTACATCAATCACTGAGGCACCATGATGCCTAACAAGGTGAAGATGAGCTAATGGCTCCCGTTGAGAAAATGTCTCCTCCCTGGGCCACTCCTTGCATTTCAAGAGATACTTTGCCTATGTATTTCTGATGTTTGTAGTACCAAGGCCCCAGTGTATCTCAGCCCTGTGCCCCTTTTGTGAATCTAAAATCCCCTGCTGAACTACCCCTCTCCCTGATCTGTCTGGAAGAATCTGGGAGTTTCCTAGACCTTTTGTCCTCTATGCTCCTAGGCTGATTCCCCACCCCTTAATTCTACTTTATAAGCATTTGTTTGTCTGTCTGTTTTTTGTTTTTTTGGGCCACACCCGGCAGTGCTCAGGCACGGGGGACTATATGGGACACTGGGATTTGAACCAACCACCTTCGGTCCTGAATTGGCTGCTTGCAAGGCAAATGCCATTGTGCTATTGCTCCAAGCCCCTCATAAGCATTTCTAACAAGGTCCCAGCACAGACCTTATTCCTTGCCTCATCTCTATAGTACACACTGTTCTCCCTAACATAAGCACACACATCTTCACACACACACACACACACACACACACACACACACACAACACACACTCACACACACAAAATCCCTTGGTTTTCCCCTGGCTTGCACCCAGGCAATGCTCTACTCCAGTCTTAAGACTTGGCTATGGGCCGGGCGGTGGCGCTGGAGGTAAGGTGCTTGCCTTGCCTGCGCTAACCTAGGATGAACCGCAGTTCGATCCCCCAGCGTCCCATATGGTCCCCCAAGAAGCCAGGAGCAACTTCTGAGCGCATAGCCAGGAGTAACCCCTGAGCCTCACAGGGTGTGGCCCAAAAAAACCCAAAAAAACAAAAACAAAAAAAAAGACTTGGCTAGGTCACGTCCCACTCCCAAGTTTATCACTGTCAGGAAAAACCAGAAATTCCTATTCCTTTGTGTGTGAGTATGTTGACTTGTTTAATTTAACAAATTAAAAAATATAGAACATTACAATGAATCTCAACTACATTCCTGCCCCCAATTCCCTACCTGGGGAGGCCTCCTTCTAGTTACTTGTTTCAAGTTTCTCCGACTGAGACACACTTTTTGTTCTAAGGATGGTACCCATTGCTGTGAAAAACTAATCTGTGATTGTAAAACTCTGAGGTCTAGTCAGGCACATCTATCTGTACCTCAGTTCTACCCCAAGTGAGAGTGAATCCCCTGACACTGGGGTGCCCATAGCTGGCCTCAGGAATATGGTGCTCTCCCAACAAAGCATTTCTTTTTCATTTTGTTTCTGTCTGGAGGTTTGTGATTCTCTGAAGTAAAGAAAAATGTGAGTTACACACAGAGGAGGGTTCCATTCCCATGGGGTGTCCAGGCTCCCTGAGGACTAATGTTGGGGTTAGGGTGGGGTGAGAGCTCCACCGAATTCATGCAGGATATAGACTGGTGGCTCAGATTCAGCCACTGCTGACCCTGCCAGCAGTTCCTGGTCATGATTCCCTGAGGTTGGAGTGGGTCAAACGAATCCTTTAAGGATTCCACATGGCATCCCTGAAACCTCACCAGTGACCATGTCGACAGAGGCCAACAGGTCCAAGACTCTCCATTCCCTCCTCACTTCCCACTTCCCCAAAAGATCTATTAAGCACAGCTTTGTGTAGCCCAGCCTGGCTCCCAGAAGATGCCAAGTGGGGACCTCCGAGGAAAGCAAGGTCCAGTGGGCTGGGCGAGCCAGTGTCGAATCTTGAGGCTTGCTCACAGGAACGCAGCTGCTGGGTGGAATCCTGACCATTTCCTTGTCCTCAGGGCTACCTGGATCGCAGCAGAGGAACCCAAAGAGCAGCGACACCCTGTTCTCGGCTTGCCTGGCCCTCCAGAGCGCTGACACTGGCATTCCCAGACCAGCTGTTCTTCCTGGGAACGGCTGCTACCTCCTCCTGTTCCAGACTCAGGCAGGCCAGGACAAGCAGGAGACGGGCAGAGGCAGTGGGCAGGAGGCTGCGTCAGGTTCCTCCTGTGTGCTTTTTCCTGGGACTGGGGTGGGTTTCTGCTCAGATTCCATCTATCCATTTGTCTGTGTGGGCAGCATGGATGGGACGGTGGTCACAAGGCCATGACCCCTTGTCCTACTTTGAGGTTTTGTTCCTGCAGGGACAGAGCAGGTGGCCTGAGGGCAGCACAGGCCCTGGTGTTGGAGATGAGGGTGTTGGAAAGAGGCAACTTCTCTGACACTGTTGGGGGGTCACTACTCATTTCTTCTTTCACACAAGACACCTATCTGAAATGTTAGCTGATGGACATGTGGCCTGGTTAGAAACTGGCCTGAGCTGAGTCTAGCTATAGAAGGTGTGCTCCTCAAACCTTGAACCGGGGTATGGGGTGTGGGGGTAGATCATCAGATTCCTCTTCTCATTCCATGTGACCTTGGCTGCATCCTCTGGGCAGGAGGAAGGGAAGTTGGTGGCAGTGGGCGAAGAGGCAGAGACATCTAGATAGCAGATAGATACCTAGAACGTGGGAGGGGACTTGCTCTTCTGACACCCAGGATCAGCTCCTGTCCCCAGCAGGTTTCCACTAAGTCTGGGACTTGTGTGGTTTCTACAGATTCCAGGCTGAGGCTCTGAGCACCTTCCCTCCCTCCTCCACTTCTCCAAGGTCTCATCATCCTGCCCCGGGCTGCAGGGCTCTCAGGAGCACGTTCTGGCCACAGTGCCTGGAACCCACCCACTTCTAGACCTTTCCAGACTCTAGAACTTCCGAGAAACAGCCAAGTGGTCACCACCAATACCTTCTGCCTTCAGCTCCCAAAACAAACTGCCTAGGGACAGAACTGTCTTCGGGCTTAGAAGGGAGAGATAAAATATAAGGAAAGGAGAACCAACTCGAACTAATACCACCACAAATGATCCTACTGCCTACTTCCTGCCAGAATAAGCTCAGCCTTCACCCCATTTGGCTCATCATAGAAGTCAGAGCCCATCACAGCCACACCCCACATCTGATTGCATGCAGAGCTTTGCCCTAAAGTAGTGTAGAATCCTGGACTTCCTTGTCCTCACCTGGCTTCTTTCCTCCTCTCCAGCATAAAGAAACTGAAACTTCCTTCAAGTTGGAGTCATAGTATGGTGGGTGAGGTGAGTGTCTAGAACTGAGCTGACCTGGGTTTGATCCCAGTGGTTGGTATGGTACCCTGAGCTCTGCCAGGTGTGATCCCTGAACACAGCCAGGAGTAAACCCTGAGCACGGCTGGATGAAGACTGCCTGCTGTTCCCGTCCCTCCAAAAATCTATGTTAGGCTAGGTTATGACTCAGTGGGAGAGCACTTGTCTAGCATGCATGAGGCCCTGGGTTCAATTCCTAGACCACATTATCATCATCAATATCATTTCAAAGATGCGGCTGGAGTTAAAATATAGCAGGTAGGGGGCCGAAGTGGTGGTGCAGCGGTAGGGTGGCTGCCTTGCATGTGTCTGACCTAGGATAGACAGCGACATCCCATATGGTCCCCCAAGCCAGGAGCAATTTCTGAGCGCATAGCCAGGAGTAACCTGAGTGTCACTGGGTGTGGCCCCCCCCCCAAAATATATAGCAGGTACTGTGCTTACCTTGCACGGGTCAACAGGTTCAATCCCTGTCATCCCATATGGTCTCCCAGTCCCTCAGCAGTGATTCCTGAATGCAGAGCCTAGAGTAAGCCCTAAATAAGCCACTGTGACCCCTCAAATAAATAAAAGTATATGTGTGGGGGCCAGGGAGATGATTCAAAATAGGGGAGTACATGTCTGGTACATTCAAAGCCTCGAAATTTTGTACCTGGCATGTACAAAACCCTCTTATTTCATGACACCCTCCCAAGATCTGGTAGAGGTGGCCCTAAACATTTATTTTTAAAGATATGTTTTCATCTGGGGTAAGAGTGATAGTACATTGGGTAGGGGGTTTGCCTTGTATGTGGGTGACCTGGGTTCAATCTCTTCCATCCTGTATAGTTCCCTGAGCACCACAGGAATAACTCCTAAGCACCAATGAATAAGGCCCAAAAACAAACAAAAAGATATGTCTTCACCTATTCTTATATATGACATCTGGCAGGCATGTGACCAAGCACTTAAAGTAGCAAATCAGAAACTCTGAGGTTTAAGTTGCCCTGGATGTTTCTTCCAACTGGGCAGTGGTACACATCCCAGTGGCTGGCCGGCCAGCTTCTGGCTGGTTCTGAAGCTGACAGCACTGTTAGAGCCTATAATCCTATAGTCCTCGGTTCCATACTGGAACAATGCTAATGTCTGGGCAGAGCCATGCCTGTGTGAAAAATGCATTGACGGACAGAAGGTCAACACACTCCCAGGTAAAGAACTATAAGAGAGAGGCTGTGGAGGTGGCACAGGGGTAAGGCACTTGCCTGGTATCCTGCCAATCATGTTTCAAATCTATGGCACAATACATGGCCCCCCAAGTACTGCCAGGGGTCATGCCTGAGCACAGAGCCAGGAATTAGCCCCGGAGCACCATCAGGTATTGCTCCTCACATGCCTCTCACCCTCCACAGTAATCTGTTCTTTGGCATCAAAATAAACTTAAAAAAAAAATTCAGACCAAACCAAAATCACTGTCTCCTATTAGAGACAGAGACGAAAACTGTCGGCAATACAAAGTGTGAGTACACTTGTCTGCCAAGTAGACTCATAAATCATTGATAGGAATATAAAATGGGTCAAACTATAATCATTTGTCAATGTCCCTTTCACATTTTTAAGTGCTCTTGCTGTTTCTTCTCGCAGTTCTGCTGCAGAAGTCAATCACACACATATAATCGCAAATGTATGCCAAGAAAAAGCAGAAGGATATTTCCTGCAGATCTGGTTGCAATAACAACAAATAGGAAATTTTTCTCCCTTGGGATCTGAAAACAAAATGGATATCCATACAATGAGATTATGTGCTTATTTAAAACAGCAAGACTGATCTTTTGTGCTATAGTGAAATCAATCTCAGTCAATATCTCACATCTATATTCAAAAGAAAGATGCATATAAAGTGCTGACATAATGCTTTAGGAGATAAAATTTTGCTAAGTTTCCTAAAAAAAATTTTGGGGCCGGAGCTCAGCAGTAGAACATTTGCTTGCATGTGGCTGACACAGGACAGGCTTGGGTTCGATCCTCGGCATCCCATATGGTCCCCCGAACCAGGAGCAATTTCTGAGCATATAGCCAGGAGTAACCCCTGTGCATCACTGGGTATAGCCCACAAACAGAAACAAAAAAAGCCCCCCAAAAAACTGGGGGGGGTTGGGCACACTCAGCTCAGGGGCTACTCCTAGCTCTGTGCTGAGAAATTGCTCCTAGCAAGCACAGGGGAACATACAGGATGCTGGTAATTGAACCTGGGTCCTTCCTAGGTTGACCTCATGCAAATCAAACACCCTACCACTGTGCTATCACTCCACCCCCCCCATTTTTTTTAATACATGAGAATGACAGATTATTTTACTCCATTTGTACTTTATAGTATAAAACATTTTTGATGAGATGTACAGGGCTGGGGGAAACTCAGTGGCAAAAGCACCCACCTTGCAAGTGTGAGGTCATGAACTGGATTCCAGACAAGATCCACAGCAGCCCTGGGATTTGGGGGACCCAAGAGCCCAGTAGACAGAGGTGTGTAAACACCATGACTGTGTGTGCAGTACTCTGATCACTGTAACAACAGAAAATTGGGGTAAGGTAACATGGGAAGTGGATTAAAAATGTTTTAAAGGTGTTGAAAGAATGAAGCTACGTGTATGGAGAAATGGGGGGGGGGGAGAGTCTATGAAAAAATGTTGCTAGAGCCTGTTCCAAGTCCACATATTTTTCTAGAAAGTTCTCAGACCTTCTCAGGAGGTGGTCTAGTCTCCTGTTCTGACATTCTCAAGATTTCATGACAGTTCCTCAGTGAGAAAGTCACAGAAGAGAGACTCAGGGGTACACAACGGCCATACACTCCCTCCTGTGATGCCTGTCAGTACTGTCCCTTGCAATGAGGCGATGAAGACACCCCACACCTGCTGGGCAGAGATTCTGGGCACACGCAGAGCAGAACGTCATCACTACCAGGAAATGGGACCTAGCTCCTTCTCCCAGACCCTGGCAACCATCTATTATTTCTATCGTTATGGATTTGCCAATTTGGCATTCCAAGGAAATGGAATCAGACACTATCTGGCCTCTTGTGTCTGGCTTCATTAACATACTACCCTGGTTTCAATCCACATCAGGGTGTGGAATTAGACTTTTTGCCAGGGGGAGTCTGTGCTCATGGGTCAGTCCTGGCGGTCATTAGGGAAGCACTGTGGTGCTGGGAATGGAACCCTGGTTGGCCATGTGCAAGGCAAGGGCCTTAACCCTTTTGTTTTCTCTCCAGTCCCTACTACTAACCCCAACAGGGGTTACTCCTGGCTCTGTGCTCAGAAATCATTCCTGGCTCAGGGGACCATATGGGATGCCAAGGATCAAACCCGGGTCTCTCCGGGGTAGGCTGCATGCCAGGCAAACTCCCTACTACTGTGCTATTGCTTCTCTCCCTACTCTGCTTCTTTTTGTGACTGAATATTATTTCACTACATGGCAACACCCATCTGTTGGTACACATTTTATCCATTCATCTCTCAATGGACAGCTGGGGCCAAGGGGCCAACACTTTGATATTAGGGTTAATAGTGATAGAACATTCATGTATAAGTTTTTGGGTAGACATGCTTCCAAATTTCTTTATATCACCTATTAATGTTAAATAACATATAGGGGCTTCCTCACTTTCTGAGCCACTGTGTCCCAGTGAGTTTATACATGAAGCAGCAGATCCTCCTTGTTGGGGTGGTGGTGGTGGTGGTTCTGCAGAGGCCAGAAGTGAAAAACCTCAGCTGAGACAGTGAGAACATTCTCCACACCTGTTGGCTTTGCTTGGTTCCCACCCAGTGCTGGTTTTGGCATTGTTCTCTTTCCACCAGGGTCCTTCTGAAGGTTGTGGAACAGCAGCATTAGAATGGGGGAGGAGGATATGGGGCCATGAGGGCTGGGTGGGTAATAAATGTGGGTCTGCAACAGCCCTGAGCAACTGGCAGCTTTGTCCTGCCACAGAAGTCACAGGTGGAGCTCAGCCCCATGAGATTCTGGGGCTGTGGTGTTCATTTGCTCCCCTCTTTTTGCAGGGGGATCCTGCAAAATGGGACCCTGAGTTGCCCACTGTCAGCTCCAGAGTTTCTCCTCTGCTGAGTCCCTCGCTGCCTCAGTGGTAAGGGTCCACTCAGTGCTGGTCATGTGAGGAGTGGTAGAGAGTAGAAATCAATTCTATTACCCTTGTGCAAACAATACTTGCTAATTGTAAAATGCTCCAAGGACAGGTGTGTAATGTGTTGGGTTTTGTTTTTTGGGTCACACCTGCCTGTGCTCAGGGCTTACTTCTGACTCTGCATTCAATGATCACCCCGGTGGTGTTGAGGGGGGAACATATGGGATGCTGGGGAATCATACCTGGGTTGGGCATGTGCAGATAAGCACCTTATTCAATGTACTTACTATCTCCCTGACACCCCTATTTGTCACTTGGGGAATCATGTGGCATTGGGGATAGAACCCAGGCTTCTGGCATGCATGTGTTCAGCTTAACAATCTCTCTCTCCCCCACCCTCAGGCCCCAGATGTAAAGTTTAAAAAGCACCCAGTATCTTGGTATTAGAATTTTTCAGAGGGAGCCAGTACACCACTTGGGGGAAGCTCTTCGATATCCCTCTGTTTGGTACATGTAACTCCCTTCCCCAAGCATGAGGAGGGAGAGTTAGATCCTACCTGACAAAGCTCTGGGGCTACTTCTGGCTCTGTTCAAGAGTGACTCTGTCGGTATTCAAGGAACCACATGTGGTGCCATAGATTTGGAATAGGGTCGATGGATACAAGTGCCTTCACCCCTGCATATCTCTCTCTCTCTCTCTCTCTCTGGCCTACTGTGCAGAATTGTTCAGACAGTATTTCTCAGCTCTATTTTCTTTGTTGGGTTCATTGTGGTGCAGGGATGGACCTCAGGGCCTCACACATGCAAGGCAAGTGCCCAGTTATAGAGTCACCTCCCCAGCCCCTTAACTCTTATCTGCACATACATGGTTCATTTGTGACCATCCAGAATTAACCCTGAGCTCTGGGGGTGGTTCGACCCTGAGCACTCAGGAAGGCGTGATCAACAGAAGTGAGTGTGGTTTTCTTTAGCTGCTTCTGTAGGTGGATGAGGCTTGATCCCATCAAGGAATCCTGGGGAAGGGTCAAGAAAAAGTGCCTCAGAAATAGCTATGCAGGGACCGGAGCAATAGTACAGCAGGTAGGACGCTTGTCCTTCAGGAAGCCAACCCAGGTTCTATCCCTGGAATCCCATATGTTCCTCTGAGCCCACTAGGAGTGATCCTTGAGCTCAGCTGGCTGTGGCCCCAAAACAAAACAAAACAATAGAGAAATAGCTATTCAGGGTGCAAGGGAGCTGAAGAATCCACTCCCAAGTTGCACTGTTCTCCTTGCTTTGCAGAGGGACTCTTAATAGGTCTCCCTGTAGTCTAAGTGTATCTCAAAGACATAGGTATGAGGAATATTAACAAGTGGAGTGTAGGGGGCTGGAGAGATAGCATGGAGGTAAGGTGTTTGCCTTTCATGCAGGTCATCGGTTCGAATCCCGGCATCCCTTATGGGGATGCAAGGAGCAATTTCTGAGCATGAAGCCAGGAGTAACCCCTGAGCACTGCTGGGTGTGACCAAAAAACCACATACACACACACACACACACACACATAAACAAAAAAAACACCAAAAAAAAACAACAAGTGGAGTGCAGGGGCAAGTGTGTGCGCAAACACACACATTATGTGTCAGGCATGGATGATTCTAGGTGCATATAATAAGCAAAGGAAATGTGCACCTTTTAGGAAACATTTCTGCTCATGGGGAGAGAGGCAGTTAGCACAAAAATCACATACATGTAGTGTGATAATGGTGCCAAATACCACAAAATTACAGGGAGATGGGAGCAGGATGGACTGCCATCAGCAGGCTCATGTGGGTGCTCTGCTGCATGGAAAGCAGCACAGGCAGGAGGTTGCTGCAGTCTGGCGGGTAAGAGTGTGTGAAGCAGTAAGAGCTAAGGGAGGTTGGAGGATAGAAAGGACAGACTTACAGACACTGTGGATAAGGGACATATTAGTGACAAGAGAAACACCAGGGAAGACTTGCAGGCACCAATGGGATCGGGGCATTGGGGGTGTGTGTGGGGCCCTCACCTAAGATGCAGAGGAAAACCAAAGGCAGGCCTGGAGAAGAGGCCCAAGGTGGGCCTGAGCCATAGTATAGAAGGGAGAACACTTGCCTTGCATATGACCCTGCTGGATTTGCTCCTGGGCATCCCATATTGCCTCCTGAGCCTGCCAAGCATGATCTCTAAGTGCAGGGCCAGAAGCAACCCCTGAGCACAGCCAAGTGTTGCCCCAAAATACAATCCTACACGCCCCCCCCAAAAGAAGCCCAATGTGTGCAGTCACTGGATTTGTCAACCAGTACAAGGTATGAGCCATAAATATGGCTGAGCTCTCCAAGGGAGCAAGGCAGAGAAAAAAAAAGGCCAGAGACAGAAGTCAGAGCATAACAGCATGAGCAGCTGGAACTTGGTGCCCCCAAAACTAGGTAGGGGATGGAGAAGTTGTGTCAGCTGTGGGCACATGAACCTATGAGCTATACCAGTACAGAGGGACCCGCAGCCACTCCCCTCACCGGTGGAGTCACATGCCAGAAACAGATCTACTACTTGATTTCCTTCCATGGGAAGTCATGCTCTGGGACGACAGGAGCTATCGGTGTCATGGTTTTAGTGGCTGCCTGTACTTGACCATGTGCCTGCAAATCGGAAGTCAGTTTTCTCTGGCTCTATTTCTAATGGGCAAATTCTAAATCACACAGCATCTTGCTTCCATCCTTCACCTTGCATGAAGGGATTATACCTAGAATCAGAGCCTTGGGATATGCCCTCAAGCAAGGCCTCACTGCTGATTCACTACTCATTCCTCCAGAAAGAATCCCTGGGTACCCTCTTGCACAGGGACACTCCAGGCATAGCCATGTTGGGAGTCACTGCTGACAACCAGCCCAGGGGTTAGGTCTCAGCCAGGATTTGGTATCGTAGTCAATTTTGGATGTAAAAACCACCCTGTTTCCACTCAGCTTTGCAGATCCCTAAGAGCTTATTAAGTCGAGTAAATGCAGCAGACTATGGCAAGTATGCCTTTTCTGAAAGGACTCATCTTGCTGCACGCTGTAGTTTTGCTGGTGGAATCAGTCGTTCTGCTGTCAGAACAAGGTTGCTACATGCCTCAGATTTTTCCCCTTACCTTGTTGTTCTAAGCAGAAGGCGGTTCCCTCACTTGCCTGGGCACATAGCAAGCCCAGGCCTCCATTGGTGCCAGGACACTCTACACCTTCCACAGTCACCTCAACAATAACATTCCCATCCTGCTAGGCATCTGATTGTACATTCTGAAAACCTCGGGGCTTAAAGGTCACGCACTGCCATGTGTCTGCGTTCAGGATCTGTTGATTCCCGTCACTGGGTAGGTCTATGAGAAGCCTTCGGCCCATGAGCCAGGATACATGGCTTGACCTACAGCAACCCTGGATCAGTCATACTCACCCCAAGAGAACCAGGTCCCCACCCATCATCATGTGTCCATAAAAATGGATCTTGACAGTATGCTTGGAACAGCTGCAAATCTTTGGTCTGGTTGATATACAAGGGGGTTTCCATGCACATGCCCCCCCCTCACACACACAACATACAAACACTTCAGCCACTGGCACTGTGCCCCACTCCTCTGCTATGCATCCTTGAGGTCAGCAGCAAAGGTTCTCACAGATGCTGTGGCTGAGACATGTAGAATTTTATCCCATAGACACAGTAGGAAAATTTCTGTCCAGCTCCATTCGCCCACTTATTACTTTGCTGTTTCTGTGGGGTGCTCACCCCAGACCCAGAGTGGCCCCTTCTCTAGCCAGCTGGGGCTCCACTCAGAAGGCCACGTAGTGGTTGTCAGTGGCACTTATGATGTCACTCTGGTCTTCCAGGAGGTCCAGCACCTGCTGTAGCACCGCTTCCCTCAGGCCTGGGTAGAGGCGCAGGCGAGCACAGGCCAAGATGTGCCGGAAGTGGCAGCCCTTCTCCATGTCTGCAGGAGAGAGGGAACTGCTGTCAGAACCTGTCCTATGTTCCTCCCGCTAAGCAGAAAGCTCCACCTCAGCTTTGGTGTCATTGCCTTCCTGTCACTAAGAAGCCCAGATCATACCCGGGTCCATGAAAGCTGACAATGTTGAACAGCACAACCAAAACAGAGACACTGCTCAAGACCCTCCATGGCCCCACAATGACACGGTCCCACTTCCCGGGACCTGTGATTTCCAGTTAGATCGACTACAGTAGGGAGTTAGTGCTCAACAATCACTCATCCCGTTAATCCTGGGCAGTGATTTCAATAATCACTCTCGTCAGTCCTGACATGTGTCCTGAGCTCTGGGCCCTTCAGAGCTGGGTATACTGCAGCCCTGGAATTCTCTCCCAGGCGTCCTGATGGAAGGGTAAAGAAATTCCACCCATGGGCCTGTTTCCACTTCTCCCTTCCTAGATTTCCAGGAAGTCTGGTCTGGGAAGGAGACATTCTGGAAACCATTACCACATATTGTATCACAGTAATGAAAGCACAGGGTCAGTCTGCGCTTTCCTATGTGAAACCCAAGCTTCAGAGGAGAGACGTGAGCAAAGGCACCAGAGGGCCCTGAGATCAATCCAGTGCAGGCGGCTGGCAGAGCAGGAGACATGAATAGAACGATGCTTACAGAAAGTTTTGGATCAGGTTTAATCTACTTTATGTAACTTACATCTATATGTACATGCACCTAATGTATTTGTGATTTTATATCCCCTCCCAATGTATTAACATGGCTTATGTCATGAACTATACTTGCTACTGAGTTGAGGCAAACCTTATTACTATAAATCAAGGCCCTGTTTTCCATGTGAGAGTCTCTGGGCGGCTTGACCTCTCACCCACAAGCCCCAGCATCTGGCACCCATGATGCTCCATGTGGCCACAGGGGAAGATCTGCAGTGGTGAAACCTTGCAGGCCCCGGAGTGGTAGAGAAGTGTGGTGGTGTTGTTATGAGTGTGGGGATGTGGCACCTTTGTGGCCACATGTACGACCCCTTCCAGCTCTCAAGGTCAGAAATCATCACAGCTGAGACCAGATGTGGACCACCTTAGTGCCTGCATTGAATGCAGGTGCCCCAGATCCTATCCCAGGTACCACAAGGTCCCCTGAGTATCAGTAGTAGCACCAGAGCCCTACATGGTGATATCCTAACCTTCAGACTCTCACAGCCAGGAGCTAGGGGCTATAAGACTTGCTAAATTCTGCCCTCTAGTGGCAACACAAGCACATTACTCCTGCCGACTGGGGTGTCTGTGGGGAAAACTCGGCCCTCCACTTGTCTCCCCTTTCCAGGCTGACTCTTCAATATTCACTCATCAGGTTTCCTGAACTATTCCTTGGGGAAAGCAGAGTGTGTAGTGGTGAACCACTGATGTCCAAGAAGCCTGAAGTGGGGCTGGCACCCTACATGGGAACAGTGTCCAGTTTTCAGTTGCCCACTGCCCAGGCCATGGACTGAGTCCATCAGCACAATGGTGGTTGAGATACAGCTCAGCACTCTGGGCTGGTCCCCAGGGGGTACACTCTGTAGAGCATCCCTGAACCACGGGCTCCCCTCCCGACTCCTCCTAACCAGGACACACAGCCTGGGGGCTTCAAAAAAGATGTGGTGTGTGTGTGGGGTACGGCCATGTCAATGCCCCGAGGCCTTGCACCAACTCCTTAAAGAACTCAGTCTTCTGGTGAGGCCATCGATACTGCCTGCAGGGTATCTTCCCAGTCACGGGGGACAAGGACACTCTTTGGGATAAGAAATGATCCCAACTGGGACAGGCAGTACAAGAAGGCAAGTTCACTCTTGTACTTGGTCCTCAGGGGCACATATGCCATCCACAGCTGACTTTCTTGAGGTGTCTACCAGCAGCCAACACTGGAGCCTTGGCACTGTCTGCTAGAAGTCCCCAAAAGCTAATATTCTAATGACCCAAGTGATACTGAGATCAACTTTAGAAAAGTGCAGTCCCTTAACAGTTCTGACTTCAATGATTCACCTTTTATAGGGGCTACACGCAGTGGTGCTGAGGGGCATACTGTGTTGGGGGCTAAATTAAGGGCTCCTGTGAAGTTCATCTCTGGCCTTTTAATGCTATTCTTACTTTTTATTTTGTTTTGGCTTTGGGGCCACACCCAGCAGTGCTCAGGACTTACTCTTGGCTCTGCACTCAGGGACCATATGGGATGCTGGGGATTGGACCCAGGTCAGACACCCAGGTCAGCAAACACCCTACCCACTATAATATCTCTCTGACTCCCTAAAACTGGCATTTTAACTTAAAATATTAAAACCATATGTTTTAACTACTCTAGAGTTAGTGAGATGGCTTACAGGGCTGAGCACATGCACTGCATGGTGAACTCCAGGTTCAATCCCTAACACTACATGGTCCACTGAGCACTGTCCAAAGCAAGGCTTGACTACCTCTGGTGATGGCCCCAAACAAAAAAAAAATTGGGGGCCGGGTGGTGGCGCAAAGAGGTAAGGTGCCTGCCTTGCCTGCGCTAGCCTTGGACGGACCGCGGTTCGATCCCCCGGCATCCCATATGGTCCCCCAAGCCAGGAGCGACTTCTGAGCGCATAGCCAGGAGTAACCCCTGAGCGTTACCGGGTGTGGCCCAAAAACCAAAAAAAAAAAAAAAAAATTGGGCCCGGAGAGATAGCACAGCGGCGTTTGCCTTGCAAGCAGCCGATTCAGGACCAAAAGTGGTTGGTTCGAATCCCGGTGTCCCATATGGTCCCCCGCGTCTGCCAGGAGCTATTTCTGAGCAGATAGCCAGGAGTAACCCCTGAGCACCGCTGGGTGTGGCCCAACCCCCCCCCCAAAAAAAACCCAAAAACAAACAAAAAAATTACTCTAATGGAACATGTAATAAATTAGTTTCTGGGCCCGGAGAGATAGCACAGCGGTGTTTGCCTTGCAAGCAGCCAATCCAGGACCTAAGGTGGTTGGTTCTAATCCCGGTGTCCCATATGGTCCCCTGTGCCTGCCAGGAGCTATTTCTGAGCAGAGAGCCAGGAGTAACCCCTGAGCGCTGCCGGGTGTGGCCCAAAAACAAAAACAAAACAAAAAAAATAAATAAATTAGTTTCTACACAAAGCAGCCCATGGTCTAATGTGGTAGACGATCTAAGCCACAGACATCTTAGCTTCCTGAAAAGTGAATGGTATAAAGTAATCGAATCAAATATTGCCATCTTAGAAGTTAGCAAGATCTCATTTCCCAGATGTGAGAACAGCACCGTGACCATATGGGAGAATGTTCCTATTCTTAGAAAGGAAGAACTGACACTTTCCAGGGAGTCCAGAACAGTCAGGAGGGGACGAAAGAAGTCTCTCAAAGCAGAACTCATTCTTTTTTGGGGGGTAATTTTCCACTGCTGAATGCTTACTTAATGTCAAAATAAAGATGATCAACTTTGATACAATGGTCAGAAAGCTAAACACACACACACAGATTCTACCAGAAAGTTGCTTTCCAGACACATGTCAGCCATGTGACATGTCACATTCCAGTCAGCGCATGGGGACAGTTATAGATTCTTACTCATGATGTTAGGACACAAAACTTGATTATTATTTAACCCTTTCATGATGGAAAATATGCTTTAAGTATTTTTCATATAAGCATGTTTAGGATTCCATCATCCTCAATTTTTAAAATTCTAATTTGTTTTATTTTATTAGTCACACACCCTCCCAGGGTGGTACTCAGGGAACTAGGGATCAAAACCGGGGTTCACACATGCAGAGCATGCACTTCTTTTTGCTTGTTTTTGGGTCACCCAGCAGCGCTCAGGGGCTGCTTCTGGCTCTATGCTCAGAAATCAACCCTGGCAGGCTTGGGGGACCATATGGGACGTCGGGATTCGAACCACCTTTTGCATGCAAGGCAAATGCCCTACCTCCAGGCTATTTCTCTGGCCCAATGCACACCAATTTTTGAAGTCACCTCCTCAGTCCGTGTATCTTACTGTAATTTCCACACACACACCCTGGTCACACCAGGCTAGTCCTGGCTCAGTGTTCCAGGAAATATTGTATTAGGACCTGAATACAGAGTCTCACAGTGTAAGACAAATATACTTCTGATTATTGTGTTATTGTGATTAAATATATATAGATGAAAATGTACCCCCTTAACTTTGGGGGAGGGTGCTGGGGCTTGAACCCAGGGTCTCTTATGCATGAGGTCGGTACTCTATCACCATGTCAAACCTCACCTCCTTTAGTGATTCTCAAGTGCACAGTGGTGGATGGGGACAAACACATTTAGACTGTTGATCAACCACTTACTGTCTGGTGTAGTGAAACTTTGTACCTGTTACATAGTGACTACTTGTTCTCCTCTGCCCTCAACTCCTGGGAGTGGGAATCATAGACAGAGCCTAGAATGATGACCCCAGGGACATCAAGTAAGGGGAGACATCAGTATTTGTGTTTTTGGAAACAGCTGATCGCACTGTTCATAAAGTGTACAAAGCCCATACACGTTGTAGGTAAGTATGTCTTTCCTTTCTAAGAGCTGCATAATGTTTCACTGTATCCACCATGAATCCTTTCAGCCCTTGAGGGAATGGTAGAGCTATCCACACTATGAACACAAGTATTCATACATTCTTTGAGGACTCTGCTTTCAGCTCGTTGGAGTATATACTCAGTGGGATTTCTGGACCAAGTGGCAGTTGTGTTACAATTTTGAGAAACTGTATTGGAGATGGCATTTTCATACCCCTTTACAAAAGACCTATGAACAATAACCAAAGGAGTAGTTCTGTCTTCTGGTAGCTGGGGAACCCTGAGCATTTTCCAGATGCTCAAGCTTACTCTACTTCCACCAACTGTCACAGGTTTCCAATTTCTCCACACCCTGCCAACACTAAAACTTTTCTGTAGCACTTTATAGTGTCATCCTACTGTGTAGCATCACATCGACTTTTGATCTACAGGGCCTTATGATGAATGACGTTAACCATTTTCGTGGGTTGTTATTGACCTTTTAATATATCTATGGAGAAATGTCTCTTCAAGATCCATTTATGAGCTGAAAAGCTTTGATGTGAAGTTTTATATTATAGGCTGGATATTAACCCATTATTAGAGATGTAATTTGGACCTATTTTTGTTTTTCTTTTTATTTATTTATTTATTTATTTAGTTATTTATTTATTTAGGACCTATTTTTCCATTCCTGGAATTACCTATTGAATTAGTTTGTCTCTGAGGCATAAAAAGTTTAATTTCACAAAGATCAGCAAGTTTTATATTTATTTATTTATTTATTTTGGACCTACTTTTCCATTCCCGGAATTACCTATTGAATTAGTTTGTCTCTGAGGCAAAAAAAAATTTAATTTCACAAAGACCAGCAAGTTTTATATTTTTCTTTTGTTCTCTGTGCTTTGGATATCACAGCAAAAAAAGCTTCCTTAAATCCC
Organism: Suncus etruscus; assembly: GCF_024139225.1. Classification (NCBI taxonomy): domain Eukaryota; kingdom Metazoa; phylum Chordata; class Mammalia; order Eulipotyphla; family Soricidae; genus Suncus; species Suncus etruscus. Next base: position 47,792,321 of record NC_064864.1, read on the forward strand.
ATATCATGACACTTTTGCCCTGTTTTCTTTTGAGAACTGTAAAAGTTTAGGTCTTATGCTCAGGTCTTTGATCGATATTTTCCCAGCACCATATATATGTTGAAAAGACAATCCTTTGCTCACTGATTTGGAATCTTATTAAAAATCAATTGACCTTAAATGTGAGAACTTACATCTAAGTTCTTTATTCTGTCCACTGATCCGTATGTTTTACGCCAGTACCACCAGTTTTGAAACTATATCTTTATGATTAGCTCTGTAATGAGGAAGTAAAATTCTACATTTTTGTACTTCTTTTCCAAGACAGTTTTGGCTATGTGGTATCTCTCTAAATTCCATATAAATTTTAGGATATATTTCCGCTTTTTTGCACAAAAATCAATGGGGTTCAATAGGAACTGCCCTAAATTTCTACACTGCACTGGAAAGTATTAATGGTATTAAGTTTTTGATCCATGAACATGGGATAATTTTCTACTTGTGTATGTTTTAATTTCAGAAATATTTCAGTTTTATTGCATTAACCTTTATATCTTTTTTTTCTTTTTTTCTTTTTATTTTGGTTTTTGGGTCACACCCGGCTATGCTCAGGGGTTACTCCTGACTCTATGCTCAGAAATTGCTCCTGGCAGGCTCAGGGGACCATATGGGATGCCGGGATTCAAACCATCATCCTTCTGCATGCAAGGCAGATGCACTACCTTCATGCTATCTCTCCGGCCCCATAACCTTTATATCCTTGCTTATTTGCAATTATTTTGTTCTTTTTGATGCTAATATAGACAGTTTTTGCTAAATTCCCTTTTGAAGGTTTTTTGTTGATGTATAGAAAAACAAATTATTTTTGTGTGCTGGCTTTGTATTTTGCTAATTCTGTTTGTTTTTCCAGTTAGATTTGGTGGTACCTGGGGGCTACTCCTGTCTCTATCTGTCTCTATACTTTGGGATTGTTTACAGTGGAGCTTGAAGGACCATGTGGTGCCAAGAATTGAACAGAAGCATCCAGCATGAAAAACAAATGCTCCAGCCTATTAAACTTTCTCTTTCCAGCACCATTAGTTCTATTTGGGGGGGGGTATTTCACATACAGATGCTAGTGTTGCATAATTAAGCCATAAGCCTGAGTTACCAGTAGTACACATCAGTATCTTTTTTTGGGTGGGGGTCATACCTGGTGGTGCTCAGGGGTTACTCCTGGCTCTGCGCTCAAAAACTGCTCCTCACAGGCATGGGGGACCATATAGGATGCCGGGATTCAAACCACCATTTGTCCTGGATCAGCTATGTGTAAGGCATTTGTCCTACTGCTGTGCTATCTCTCTGACCCCCACATTAGTATCAACTAGTTATGAGCATCTACTTGTAAGATCAATCTTTTTTTTTTTTTTTTTTTTTTTTTTTGGTTTTTGGGTCACACCCGGCAGTAATCAGGGGTTACTCCTGGCTTCACACTCAGAAATCGCTCCTGGCAGGCTCAGGGGACCATATGGGATGCCAGGATTCAAACCAATGACCTTCTGCATGAAAGGCAAACACCTTATCTCCAAGCTATCTCTCCAGCCCCCCACTTTGTTCTTTTGATGCAATATTACACCGCCCAAATTTTATACATTCTCAGAAAAAATCCCACTTGTTCTTGGTGTGTAATCCTTTTATTGTTTGTTTGCTTGTTTTGTTTTTGGACCACATCAAGCAATGCTTAGAAATAACTCCGGGATGGGGCTGGCGAGGTGGCGCTAGAGGTAAGGTGTCTGCCTTGCAAGCGCTAGCCAAGGAAGGACCGCAGGTCAATCCCCCTGTGTCCCATATGGTCCCCCCAAGCCAGGGGCAATTTCTGAGTGCTTAGCCAGGATAACCCCTGAGCATCAAACAGGTGTGGCCTGAAAAAACAAAAAACAAAACAAAACAAAACAAAAAAACAAAAAACTCCAGGCAATACACTTAGAAATTACTCCTGGAGGTACTTGGGGGGACTATATGGGATACCACGAATTAAACTCTGGTCAGCCACATGTAAGGCAAATGCCCTACCTGCTGTATTACTTCAACCCCATATGTACTATTTTATGGTTTTTTTTTTTTGGTTTGGGGTCACACTTGGCAGCACTCAGGGGTTACTCCTGGCTCTACACTCAGTAATTGCTCCTGGCAGGCTCGAGGGACCATATGGGATGTTGGAATTTGAACCACTGTCCTTCTGCATGCAAAGCAAACACCCTACCTCCATGCTATCTCTCCAGCCCCCACCCCATGTGTACTATTTTTAACGTGATGAATTTGATTACTTAGTATTTACTGAGAATTTCTCCATTAGTGTTCATATAGATACTGGCCTATAGTTTCCTTTTTTTTTTGAAGAGCCCCCATCTGGCTTTAGTAGCAAATGCCCTACCTCCATGCCAACTCTCTGGTTCCTATTTTCATTTCTGATATTAAAAACCTGAGTCTTCTCTTTCTTTAGTTCATCAAGGTAAAAGTTACAGCAATTTTTTTTTTTTTTTTTTTTGGTTTTTGGGCCACACCCTGTGACGCTCAGGGGTTACTCCTGGCTATGTGCTCAGAAGTTGCTCCTGGCTTCTTGGGGGACCATATGGGACGCCGGGGGATCGAACCGCGGTCCGTCCTAGGCTAGCGCAGGCAAGGCAGGCACCTTACCTCCAGCGCCACCGCCCGGCCCCAGTTACAGCAATTTTGATGATTTTTCAAAGAATCACTTTTTGGTTTCATTGATTTTTTTTTTTTTTTGGGTTTTTGGGCCACACCCGGTGACGCTCAGGGGTTACTCCTGGCTATGTGCTCAGAAGTCGCTCCTGGCTTGGGGGACCATATGGGACGCCGGGGGATCGAACCGCGGTCCGTCTCCTAGGCTAGCGCAGGTAAGGCTTACCTTACCTCCAGCGCCACCGCCCGGCCCCGATTTTTTTTCTTTTTATTCTCTATCATTAATATTTCTTACCTTCTTTGTGTTGTTTTTGGGCCACACCCAACTGTGCACAGGGCTCACTCCTGGTTCTGCACTCAAGGATCACTCCTTGTGGGCTTGGGACCATATGCAGTGACAGGGATCGGTCAAATGCATGGCAAATGCCATAACTGTTCTGGTCCTATTTCCTACATTTCTTATTGTTTCAAATTGACTTTGTTCTTTCTCAAATTGTAAATATAGGTAATTAACTTGCAGGTCTTTTTTCTCTTTTAGTATAAGTATAAACAAACAAGGCTCTGGCTAGGCAACTTAGGGCCAATGGAGTAGAGAAATCTTATTTGGAGCATCAATTCTCATGTCTTCTTGGTTGAGGAATCTCACATTTCACAGCTCATAAAACTCTTTAAGTTGTAGTCTGGTAGACTTCCCACCACCTCCACCCCTACTCCTGTAGACAAGGATAATGGTTATTACTATTCTGGAGAAGTGAACAATGTACAGAACTCTAATATCAAAATATTAGACAATCTTACTTAAGATCTAGAGGCACAGCATGGTAAGATCTAACCTCACTGGATCTTAAAGGTCATTAGCACCACACACCACAAATACCAGGACCAGACACTTGGTCCAGCTCTCCCTGAGGACTCAGGCTGGAGAAAGTCCAGGCCTGGGATGCATGAGCTGAAAGAGCTGAAGATGGGCTTAGTGGGAGAGAAGCCAAGTGCTTCTTCTCTATGGAAACCTCCTCAGCCATTCACAAGCCTTTCTACTTTCCTACTTCAGTATCAACATGCTTATTGACATGTGCCATCATGTGTGAGCATTTATTTGCCAGAGTAAAGTCAGAAAGGTCACCCTGCTGACCAATCAATTTACAAAGAACTTAAAGACAGGATCATTGCTCCTTCTTTCTCTAACTGGTGTGGAAACGGGACATCTCTCCTGTCGAACTCTGTACAGTTTGTTTCCAGCCACTAGGGGCTGACCTAGCTCCACAAAATCCAACCATTTTCGAAACCATTCTTCTGTAGATAACCAGGTTCCAAGATGAGTGAGTTACACTGTTCATAAATTATAATGTCTCATTCTTCCCCCAGAGCCAAGGATCTGATGTTAGAAGAAAGGAAAATGAACATTTGGTTTAGAGACAAGGTGCAAGAGTGGAAAAGAAGAAACACAAAACCGAGAACAGGAGAATTAGAATATCTAAAAATCCTCTCCTGGGGTCAGAGAGACTGTAGTACAGGGGTAAAGGCACCTGCCTGGCATGCCATGGGCCTGGTTTGGTTCCTAGTATTTGCATATGGTTCCCAAGCTCCTCAGGTGTGACCCCCTGAGCACAGAGCCAGGAGGAGGTGTATCCCCAATCCCCCAAATAAGGACCATGTCCTCAAAGAGTGCCACCCTTGTGGCTCTAACTTGCTGTGTTAGAATTACATGCAACTCACCTTTCCTGTGAATCAGAAGCCCAGGGGTGGGGCACTTGCAATAAAGCTCTGTGGGTCTGACACTCAAAAGAGGAGAAGCCTGAAGCTCAGAGAGAGCTGTGCTGCAAGCCCTGCCCCCAGGCCCCCATTTAGAGCTCTAAGGGTAGTATCCCCCCATTCTGATGTCCCCCACATGCCATATTACCCTACTTACGATTTGGTTTCTGGCAGTCTTCTTGAATAATACGGTGGACCACTCGGTGGAGTTCTTTGTCTTCTCTGGTTACCTAAACAGGAAAAATAGTCGAGGGAGAAGGCATTCTTAAATAACCTGGAGGGGATGACTTACCCCCACTCCCCCCAGTACTGAGCATAGTTTCAAGGATTTCCAAATGATCAGCTCCCCTCCACAACCAGGCCTTTCAGTACTTGGCCTCTGTGTGTCCAGAAGCTGGACTAGTAGCTGGTCCAGAAGCAAATAGGCTGGGAAGATCATTCAATGGAGGCATAATGTAATGAAAAACTGAAATTTTGAATGTGGAAATTCTTGGTACATACTCATCTCATACTCATGAAGTTTTTCTTATTTGTTGTGATATTTATGAGGGAGATAATCTCCACCCAGCACCCCTTCCTGTGGGCCTGGACCCCAGGTTAAATCTCATTAGTTTTCAACTCCCAAGCCCAAAGGAAAACAAAGGAAATGGAAACCATACAAAGAAAACATGAGCAAGAGAGTAAACCTAGCCTGCGCATGAAAGTTCCTGTTCTTGAGGCAAACAGGATCTGCTCATTCCTTTCTCAATGAGCCCAGGAAAGAGGAGAGCAGCCAGCAGCCAAAGGGGTATCAGCTTTTCCTTCTCTTGTGACCCTAACAACAAGATAAAAAGAAAAGGAAAATGGGAAAGGAAGAAGGAAGGAAGGAAGAGGGGAAAAAAATATTTTTTGGGGGGGCTTTTTGGATCACACCCGGTGCTACTCAGGGGTTACTCCTGGCTGTCTGCTCAGAAATAGCTCCTGGCAGGCACGGGGGACCATATGGATGCCGGGATTCGAACCAACCACCTTTGGTCCTGGATTGGCTGCTTGCAAGGCAAATGCCGCTATGCTATCTCTCTGGGGAAAAAAAATAAAGGCAAGAAAAAGAAGTGAGCAAGTGAACCAGCATGTGTGTGCGTGTGTGTGTGTGGGGGGGAGAGCATAGAATTGATGCAAGGATCCCCAGAAGGGAACTAGTTTCCAGATCCACTATTAAAAACAAAGGCCAGGGGCCGGTGAGGTGGCGCTAGAGGTAAGGTGTCTGCCTTGCAAGCGCTAGCCAAGGAAGGACCGCGGTTCGATTCCCCAGCGTCCCATATGGTCCCCCCAAGTCAGGGGCAATTTCTGAGCGCTTAACCAGGAGTAACCCCTGAGTATCAAATGGGTGTGGCCCCAAAAAACAAAAACAAACAAACAAACAAACAAACAAAAAACTCAAAAAACAAAGGCCAGAGAGGCATTGAGAGGGGAACAGCTGGGGAAGGAGAGTTGGAGGTCTGTGGCCTCCCCTTCCAGCCACATTGATTCACAAGGGAGACTGGGCGTGGTGCGAGAGGGAGAGGGCTCAGCAGTGCAGTGTTCGAGGCCTGTGACCCTTTTAGCCACACTGAGTCACTGCAGGAAGAACCAGCTTACCACACCTCGCCTGGCCAGCTGCCCAGATACTGCGGCTTTGGTCAGGGAGAAGAGGCTTCACTGCTCTGGCCCTGAGACAGTGTGAGGTCCCCAGAGAGGTGCTCCAAGTCTACTCAGGGCTACCAACTCTCCCTCTAGGCCTTCCCATCCCAGGAGGATATGGACTATGCTCCCCCTTAAACAAGTGGAATCCTCTTTTCAAGTTATTCAAGTAGTATTTAAAACATGACAAACATGGCAAGGAGAGGCTGGGCCACACCCCAAGTGCTCAGGGGCTGCTTCCAGTAGGACTCAAAGGTCATTCCCAGCAGTGGTCGGGGACACTTGGTGAAGGGACTAAACCAGGGTCGACCACCTGTCAAGCAAGCACGTCAACTCCTGAACTATCTCTTTGGCCCCTATAACATGCCCTTTTAAAACTCTAACCTAGAGACTCATGAGAGTAAATTAATACCAAGATATTGCCCTGTTAAGGAAGCCCCTGTGAACCACACTGAACAACAGTGAGACTGGTGGGAGTCCTCAGTTTCACTGTCTCTAGGAAAACACTGGAAACCAAAGCCACAGCCACAGAACTGACCCTGAAGGCCACAGGCTGGGCACAGCGAGCCCATTCCTGGGCATTACAGTGGGAGGGGAACTTTTAACTCTGGAAGTTGAGGCAGGTAGGCACTTGTTCTCCTGGTGGGAGTGTTCCACCGGTACAGCCTGTTAGGAGGCCAAGTAGACTAGGTCAACAAGAAGCTTCCATGTACATGCCCTTTGCTCAGGCAATTCCCTTTTAAAGAGTCAGTCTTACAGGAATACTTAGACATTGGGACTGAAGTTATCTATCACACAGCACATAGGACATTTATCTAGCAGACAGCTGAACTGTGTTCGATCCACCAACATCACATGTGGTACCCTGAGTCTACCAGGAGTAACTGCTGAGTGCCACTGGGTGTGACCCTCTAAAAAGAAATACTTAAGACAAACTCACAAAGGCAGTTATGTAAAATTTGCTACTCTCCTTGTGCAAACATGACCTTAGCAGCAACATGAAGGGGTTGAAGGTTTTATAGCAAGTGCCCTATGGAAGAGAACTCAGAGATCCTCCAAACAAGGTGGGTGTATAAATATTAACCTGGAGAGATGCCATTTATGTGCTATTTTGGTACCAAGGAAAGTTTCAAAGCATTATATAGAGCAGGGGGATCCCATGTATCCCAGAGGACACTTGGCAATGTCTGGAGGACCTTTAGGGCTGCAACAAATGGGATGGGGTGGGGCTATTACTGGATTTTTGAAGGTGAAGGCCAGGAGACTACAAAACCTTGGAAAATGCAGGGTGGCCCACAACAGATGTGATCTGGCCAAGAACAGGTTAGGACTGAGGAGCCCCAAACTGGAGGATGATGATATATTTTGGTAGACAAAAAAAGCCACAGGAGCGCACATTTCTATGTACATGTCTGGACAGGACTGGAACATCTCTATAGGGATACCCTGCAAGAAAGAAGTTTCATACCTTTGTGTACCTTGTTCATAACTGAATATTTTTTTTTTGTTTTTGGGGCACAACTGGACACGCTCAGGGCTTCTCCTGGCTATGTGCTCAGAAATCGCTCCTGGCTTGGGAGACCATATGAGACACTGGGGAGATCGAAATGTGGTCCATCCTAGGTTATCGCTTGCAAGCCAAGTGCCCTACCGCTTGCGCCACCACTCTGGTCCCTCATGACTGATTTTTATTTTTGGGCTACAGTCGATGATGCTCCAGGCTTACTCCTCATTCTGCTCAACTCCTGGCAGTGCTCAGGGATGCATATAGGATGCAAGGCAAATGTCCTACCTGATGTACTAGATCTCTGGCCCTTCATGACTGATTACAAACAAAAGCAAAAAACAATCAATCAGTAGTATTCTTTCTCCCTTCCAGAAACAGTTGTGGGGGCCACACCTGGCAGTGTTTGGGGTAGAGGTGGGGACATGCAGCATTGCTGATTCAAACTTACACCACACATTTGGGATCCCCCCAAACAGGCATTCTTAAGTACTAAATCTACTTGCAATTGAGCTGTGAAGAAACAAATTAAGTGGCAGGTCTCTTACATAATACATGTGATCAAAACCACCATCTTTCTGGAAAACAACTCCTTTTTCCTGAAGCAGGTCGACAGCATTCTTAAATATACTATGAATCGCCTTGGCAGTGGTTTCCTTCTTTAAATCTACCTGTCAGGAGAGAGGGGGTAAAAGAAGAGAAGAACTAAGCCCCATCTCAACAGCACTGAGAGTAACTCCCCAGACCAACTGGTTCTGGGGTTCACCCAACAGGCTTTTTATCAGCTGAGTCAGAAAGAGCCGGGCAGCTGGTGTGAGGCAGGAGGGTATGAAAGGAGCAGGCCAGTCTGTGGGGGCAGACACATGCTGATAGTGGTCATCACCTCAGCAGTGATACTTCCAAAGTCTAAACTTGATAATATAAAATTGAAAATCAAAAACAACATCTTTGAGAGGTCAGAGAGCTACAGAGAGGTTAAAGCACTTGCCTGGCATAGGGCTGATCATGGCTCCAGCCCCAACACCATAAATATTCCCCAAGTAGCTTCCGCTCTAGTCCTGGAGGGCCCCTGGGCTGAGCAGTACCATGTCCTGGGCCCTCACATAGATCTGCTGACCAATGTTACCAGACCTCACATTGATCTGCTCACATTGAGAACTGCTGCAGTCTTCCAAGCACTGACTGGGAAATCCACTCCTATACAATTTTTGACATTTTCTTTTACTATATAACCCAAACATTATATACATATTAGCTCTCCTTTTTTTTAATGAAAGTTACAGCCACATATAACTTCTTTTTTTTTTTTTGGGGGGGGTCACACCCGGTAGTGCTCAGGGGTTACTCCTGGCTCCATGCTCAGAAATTGCTCCTGGCAGGCACGGGGGAACATATGGGACGCCGGAATTCGAATTGATGACCTTCTGCATGAAAGGCAAATGCCGGCCCCAGCCACATATAACTTCTTAAGGGCTTCAAAGAATTTTAGACACACTGAATATCCAGGGATATACACAAGTAGAAAGTCAGTATTGGAGGTTCTGTATTTGTTTTATTTTTTAATTTTCTTTTGTTGGAGGTGGGGGACAACACCTACTGAAGCTGAGGGCATACTCCTGGCTCTGTGCTCAGGGATCACTCCTGACAATACTTGAGGAACTATACAGGTTTCTAGGGTTTGAACCTGGGTTTGTCACATGCAAGGCAAATGCTTTACTGACTTTTCTAGACCATTGGTCCTTGTTTTGTTTTGTTTTATGGCTGCAACCTACAAAACTCAGGGGCTACTCCTGCCTCTGTGCTCAGGAATCATCCTAGGTGGTGTTCAGGGAACCATGTAATGCTGGGGACCAAACTTGGAACTCCTAAATGCAAAGGATATGCTCAACACACTGAATTCTTTGGCCCTACAAATATTTTTCTTTCTTTTTCTTTTTTTGGCCAAGCAAAATAGTTTTTATTGAAGGACATTTTAGAGTGATGGGGCCAAGAAAGACAGGGTGAGATATAGAGAGACATAGAAATGTGTTCAAAGAACATGGGCATGAAAAACCGAGCAAGTAAAGGACCCTACATCCATTTTTAACATGAAGAAAATTTGTCAAGGTATTAAAAAGATCAAAGACACAGGCCTGGAGAGATAGCACAGCGGTGTTTGCCTTGCAAGCAGCCGATCCAAGACCTAAGGTGGTTGGTTTGAATCCCGGTGTCCCATATGGTCCCCCGTGCCTGCCAGGAGCTATTTCTGAGCAGACAGCCAGGAGTAACCCCTGAGCACCGCTGGGTGTGGCCCAAAAACAAACAAACAAAAAAAGATCAAAGACACATGCAAAGGACACGCCCAGACATGTAGCATGACTTCTAAGGAAGAGTTGGAAGGCTGAGCCCTGCCTTCTGCAGAAAGGAAGCTAGGCGGTCACCAGGCCAGCACCCTCGGCTCTGAGGAAGTGTCTGAGAGGCTGACATTTCCTCAGCTGACAGGGCGAGGAAGGAAACTCGCCATGGCTCCAGTGAGCCCTGCTGTCCTTCCAGGAGCCCACCGGGATCCAGCTGTCCAATAAAACCCTTCCTGGCCATAGAGCTGCCTCAAAGGTCTTGAACACAGGTTTTGCAAGTAAGACTCCCAGCACAAAACGGCCCTAGGCACTAAGCCCAAGCTCTAAGCACTGCCTGGTGTATTCCCACCCCCCACCCCCAAGAAAATATTTTCTTTATAAAACAGCATCTCAAACAGGCATTGTTCCCCCAAACATTCTGGGGATGGATCACAAACAGGGCTCCTGGATTCAACAAGAGTGGGATCCTCGAAGTGGGGACTCTGCTCAGTAGAGTTCTCCTGCCTATGTCAGGCCCATGATCTGCAGGGAGAACAAGGCTGAGCACAATATGATTAGGAAGAAATCTCTTCTACAGAGCCTGGCTGGCCCTTTCATTCTGAGAAAGAAGTTGGGCCAAGTTGGGTCATCCACTTATTGAGGCACAGCACAAGCAACCCAGTACCTTCATTAAATGCTTGATGGCTTCAACTTTACCGGGCTGGCCCTTTCTCACAGGGGCCCTAAAGGCACAGCAGTCAGGACAGTCTCAGTGTGGGCTGCAGAGGGTTCAACTCATAGCCTTGTGCTTACTTGGCAAGTGCTTCAAAGTCTCTTGGGGGTTCAAGATTCATATTCTTTAGTCAACTGAAGAAAAGAATTCTAAAGGTTGAGTTTATTACATCTCTTACTAAGATAGAAAAAAAAGTCTGAAAACAAAGCAAAAATAACCATGATAGGATTACTCCTGTCACTAAAAATGACCTTGAGGCCAGGAGAGAATATGGGGGTAAAAGCTCTTTCTTGCTTTATATTGCTGTCCCGGGTTTGAATCCTTAGCATTGCATAGGACCTGCCCCCCACCGAGAACTGCCAGGGACCACTCCTAAGTAGAGCTGGAAATAGCCCGAGTACTGCTCAGTGTGGTTCCAAAACCTGGTCTCCAAAGTAAAAATAAAATGAATTTTTTAATAAAATAAAATAAAAAATGAGACCCAGCATGGTGCCTACAGCTCCTAAGACTGTGTTGTACACAACAACAAACAAGCTACCACAAGCAAAAAATCATTGTAACTGTGGGTGGCTGACATAAGTTAGCTAGATTTGCCATGTTCATTTAAAAAAGGGCCAGAGAGAAAGTATACTGGTGATTTAGGTGCTCACCTCCAGTTCAATTCTCTACACTACCTGGGTCATCAAGCACCAGGGACAGCAGCTCCATACCTCAGAAAAATCAAGTACCACAGGGTGTGGCCCCTAACTCTTCTCAAAAAAATTTGTATACAAACATCAACTCATGATCCAACATTAACTTATGAAGTCTAGACTCTGAAAATAAAGTTCAATTTAAAGGACGGTTGTCCCGGATTGCATTCCCATCATACTAAAGCCACCCCATCTCCAGGATTCAAAGACAGGAGAGGAGGAAGCTGCGTGCAGTGGCCAGGCAGCTGGCAGAGAGCACGGCCTGCCAATGAAAAGGCAGGAAGGTTTCCTTTCCAGAACCATCCACTAATGCCAACTCAGGATCTATCTCCCCCAGGGTTATAAAGGTCATCTTGGGCCAAAGCCTCAGATCCTCTCTCCCAGCTGGTATCTTTTCCTGGTCTGGGATTTGTCTTTTTCATTCTGTCCCAGAGAATGACAGGTCCCAACCCAGGACACTCAAACTGCTTGGAGACAAGAACAGAGGGAGACAAGAACAGAGCCACGAAGGCCTCCATGTCCTCGGGTCAGGAACTGGGCTGACCTCTGAAATATATATAGCGTCTTCACTCCAAACAAACCGCACATTTATTCCACTGTCAGACAAACAATGAGCTGGCGAGGCTCGCTTATCATGTTTCTGGATTTGTGAAGAGGGGCCAGTGCAAAGCAGAGAGGGTAAAGAGTGGCGGGACCTCCAGGCTTGCTGTCTCCATGCCTCTCCTGTCACACGGTCACAATTATTTTTGGTTAAGCTTTCATGTGCTCGGCAGTGGAAAGTGCCTGCAGCTCTAGGGTTTCGCCAACACTGTAAAGCATCCTTGGTCCCCCGGGCTCTGCTAAGCAGGGTTTAGTGTAATGATACTGACCACCCCAAGCAAGGCCATGAGAGGGAATTCATAATTGATGGGGAAAGTTTCCAAAGACAACAAGTGTGGTGCCTTTTCGTGGTATGTTTTGGGGGCCATGTCTAGTGGTAGGGCTCAGGGTTTACTCCTGGCTCTATGCTCAGGAATCACTCCTAGTGGTGCTTAGAAACCATATAGGATTGAAACTGGGTTGGACACGTGCAAGGCAAGTACCCTCCCCATGTCCTATCACTCTGGACCCACTCTCCATTGCTCCTTAAGCAGAATACTGGAAAGACAAATGTCAACTGGAAGTATTTTTGCAAGGACATCACACTCTAGACTCCATTGCAGAAGAGCTGGTCTCCAGGAGGATTGTGGTTGTCCTTAAGCTTTAGTGTCCATAGAAGTCTGAGGAGGCCAGGCAGGTATGGAGCCACCTCTAAATGATTAAACTGGAAGGTCAATCTTGCTGTCAGTGGGCAGCTGGGGAGCTGCAACTGTTTAGAAGCAATGGTGGTCTGGAACAAAGAGATCAGTCATGACCTGCTCCACCTGGGTGGTTCCTGAAACCATATACCTCATCTCCATGCCTGAAACCGTGGGTCACTGGGCACATGGGTCTGGTGCCAAGAAGAGATAATAAGGCTTACAAATGAAACTGAGAAGCAGTGATCATGCAGAAGAGGTCAGGTTGGGGGCTCTGGTATCTGTTCCATCAGAATCACAAAGAATCACTTAGGTTACCTAATAGACATTTTCACAGTGGCCCAAGTAATGGCCAAAGAGGAAAATATTCCATGGCCCAGGAATGAAGAAAGCAGCTGGTTAAGCCAATGGTACTTGTAACAAAACAGAGTGCAGTGGCCAATTAATATGTACCGTTAGAAAAGGGCCTATAAGAAAAGTGGTTCAATGAAAAGCAGATAGATGGACGAGAGAAAGAGAGAGAGAGAGAGAGAGAGAGAGAGAGAGAGAGAGAGAGAGAGAGAGGATACTCTACAGGTGAGATGAGAGAGATATATATAGAGAGAGAAACAGAGATATATCTATAGATTGAATCCAATGGGTCAGCCACATGCAAGGCATACCTGCTTACCTCTCCATTCCAATAAATTAAAAAAATTTTCAGTAAGCATTTTTTAAAAGGTGACATTTAAGCTTAAATCACTCCCTGGTAGTATACATGAAATAAATACAAATTGTATCACAACAATCTTCCCTCACCCCCCCCCAAAAAAAAAACCACAATGAAAAGGGAAGTCTGAAACTAGTTTCAAAGTTAATATTACTCATGTACTCCCTGAAAATCTTGCTATAAATCAAGCTGGATATAACATGGTCTTTATTTAAACTCCTCAAAATGATAAACTAACCTTAATCTAAAGGAGAGCAAGTAAAAAGTAAAGGAGAGCAAGTTATTACAAACTTGGGTTCAAGCACTGTGGTGACCAATAAATAACCTTGTCTACCTGCTTTCCTTTTGAATCCTGCTGAGATTAAATAGACATCTCAGTAGGAATAAGTGCTTGGCAACAGAGCCAATTATCCTTTTATTTCCCAAGATTAAGCTTAATGAGATCCAGCCAGGAGGGCACAAGGGCAGGCCCATACCACTGGTGGTTAATTACTTTCCAGAGCAAAAACTCTGGGACAGTGATGGGAACCCCACCCGGACCACAGGTGGACAGGGCAGCACTTACTTGTTCTGAGCAAGCACTGTGGATCACAGGCTGGTTGGCCAGGCTCAGCAGACTGGATTCCATTTCCAGCTCCTGCTGGTAGAAGGTCTGCACACGGTTCTCCAGGAGGAATTCTCTGGCTTTTTCACTCAACAAACTTGTGAGACCAAGAAGGTCCAGGGAGCTTGGATTGCTGCTGGGGAAAAGGTTTAAAGAAACTGTGACTGGGATCCTCTGGAGTGTGCCTGATTCTGGACCCTCAGTTGGCAAGGGCAGGCTTTCTAGATCCCTGCCTTTGACATCCACCGTGATTCTTACAGTGCCCATACAGCAATTGTAGCATTATCAAGGACAAGGCACTCACACTCAGAATAGATTAAGGAAAAGCCAACCTGTATTAACCTGTATTATCTACTTTTGAGAAACAGCAACAACAACCCACAAAATCTATGGGTAAATGTTTACGCTTGCATGTGGGCATCGAACAAAACTCAGAAGGGACCTCATAGACCGACGCATGAGAGGATGGTGTCAAACCTGGGAGGGTAGGCTGAAGGGGGAAGACAAGACAGAACCTTCTCTGTGTACCTGATACAGGCGTACAGGAGTTTGAGTTTTAAACCATCTCAAAATAAATGTAATATACACACAATGAAAAAAATTAAGGGGTACACATTAGGAAGTTTCCTTGCTATTGTCCTCTGCTCCCACACCCGACACTGCCTCTATGCTTGGTCTGGCTCTTTCCGACCATTCCCTCTCCAGATCACCTGTGCTCTTAGCTTCACTCTACAGGTGAGGACATGGAGGTGACATGGACCCGCCAGAGTCCTCCCAAGATAAAGTCTGAGTCCAGGCACCCAGGCTGCAGCTGGGCTCTCCCTTGTGTGACCTCCCTGATGGACCCTGTCTGCAGGGAGGGAGCTCCAACTCACCTCAGAGCCTTTTCTTTCTCCAGGGCTGCACTGCGGAAGGGCTGGTCATAGACCTGCCTGTAGAGGGAGGGCAGCTCCCGCATCCTGGCGATCTGAGTTTCATACATGGGATCATCCACTTTATCTAACAAGTCACAAAGAGCCATGAGCAGCTCCCCCCAGCCCAGATGGGGTACTCAAAAGTTGCCAGCTATTCGAGAGAAAGAAATGGGTGGGGGGCTGGAAGTTGGGGAATCTCTGGGGGTTCAATCATCTCTGCAGGGGAAACAAGAGGCCCCTAGTCCACCCCTGGGCTAGCACATTCTATTTCTTTTTTGTTTGTTTTGTTTTTTGGGGGGTCACACCTGGTGATGCTCAGGAGATACTCCTAGCCCTGCATTCAGGAATTACTTCCAGAAGTGCTCAGGGGACCATATGGGATACTGGCAATGTATCAGACCTGGGTTATCAGTATGCAAGGCAACTGTCCTCCCCTCTGTACTACTGCTCCAGCTCTCAGCCCATCCTATTTCTGATCAGCTGCCTTCTTTGGGGGTAGTGGTCTCCATTGTGTTCGTGTAATCAACATCACCTCAAAGAATCTGAACACTCGGCCCCATATGGGTTCATCTCACTTTGAGGTCCTGAACCTCCAAGTCCCTTAGAACGTGACTATGTTGTCTAAAGGCATTTGCCAACTGTGGGTAACACACCGTTTGTTTTCTGGCACAATCTGTTAATAGTTGCTTTTCTTCTTAAGAAAATCAAGACTTTAAAAAAGAAAAAAGAAAAAAAGAAAATCAAGACTTTTGGGGGCTAGAGTAGTAGGTCATTTGCCTTGCATGCAGATGACCTGGGACTATGCCAGGAGCAATTTCTGAGTTCAGAGCCAGGAGTAAGCTCTGAGTGCTGCCAGATGTGGCCCCAACCTCCCCCACCCCCACCTCCAAAGAAAATGAAGGCTTTTCCAAAGAAAGCCTCGTGGTATACAATAATTATCTCCACTACATAGAGCAAATAATTTTATCTGAACCATTTATGGAAGTCTGATGTTTTGCTCAACAAGAGTACATAAGGCCCTGGGTTCAATTCCTGATGAAAGAAAAGAGGAGAGGGAAGGGGAGCCAAACAAAACAAAACAAAACAAAACAACAAACCTGGTTCACTGAGCACACAGCCCCTACTAACAAAATTATCTCATGCTTACAATAAACCATGGCACGAATTTCCCGCTCTCCTCTGTAGATTTGGACACAGCCCCTGACCCGGAGAACATCCCCAATTTCCAGCTTTGTTCTCTGCTTAATGGTTTCCTGCAGCTTCATCAGTTGGGCGGTGAGGCTCAGTTCTCTGGCACTTGGAGCAGCTACAGCTGACAGAGCAAAAGGAAAGAGAAAATTCTGCACCACCTGGTCACTCCATATTTGTGAGATGGTTTTGGGGGAAGACCAACAGGTCTACTCAATTTCTGTACTTCTTCAACTACAAGAACACTGTGTACCCCTTAAAATACCCACCTCTGCACAAAAAGTCTCAGTGCACTTATTCAAAAGCTATGTTCCGGGATTCAGAATGGATGGAATCTTTTGGCAATTTTCAGCTGTTTAGCCTACTACAGCCTAGAGAAACAGGCTCAGGGACCTGCAGAAGTCATAGCTTTCTCACCCCTGTCAGGGGGAGCAACACACCAGAGTGCATGGGCAACTGCCTCCTATAACCCACAGAGAGAAATCAAACAGAGTCAGCATTACTGGACTCGGCTCACTCATCCTTTTCAGAAAATGTCCACGTCTTACTTTTCCTAAGGTTATTCCATCTCGTGTGCCTGTCTCCAACACCCCCTTCTATTTCTGTTAAATTTTTTTTTTTGGGGGGCCACACCCGGCGGTGCTCAGGGCTTACTCCTGGCTGTCTGCTCAGAAATAGCTCCTGGCAGGCACGGGGACCATATGGGACACAGGGATTCGAACCAACCACCTTTGGTCCTGGATCGGCTGCTTGCAAGGCAAACACCACTGTGCTATCTCTCTGGGCCCCTATTTCTGTTAAATTTTTAAAAAAAGGGTTTCACTGTTGTTATTTGGACACCATAGGTGCTACGACAACCTTCATAGAACACAGCTAAGTTGATCAGATGGACCAGGCTGCTCTGCAGGAAAGAAGCTGACTTTCATTTAAAGGTGAGCAAATTGCCGAAAGAAAGGCTCAAGTTATGTAACGTAATAAATAAAATGAGAGGGTTGGAGCCCGACAGAATTTCATTTAAAATAGCCTATTACCTTGTGAAAGATAAAACCCTCTTTAAAATTTTAATACTGAGAGCCAAGTGTTTTTAACTTTTCTCATAAGCTAACTTCAAATAGCACACTCAAAGTGACATTTATAGGAACTAATCGTACATTCTTATACCTAATCTGACTGAAACAAGATTCTGACTAAATTTTGTTTAAAAAATGCGTCTTCACTGGCCTCTTTGCAGTGGAAAGTTTTTAAATGAGGGCAATGAAATGAAAAGGAAAGAAAGATTGTCAAGGAACAATTTAGAGCAGAGCTTCCTCTGTGAGAGCCATTTTTCAGGGTTGCTCCTTCCTTGCACTTGTCTCTGCTCCTTTTATTCTTGAAGCATTTTCCAGTTAAGGCTACCTGCTGGTTCATATGTATCTATGGATAGAGATTTTAAAGCCTCATCTCAACAATAATTGGCTTTGTTTATATTTCTTTTGAGGCCACATCTGGCAGGGGTAACTCCTGGCTCTGTACTGGGGATTACTCCTGGTAGGGTTCTATCATATGGGGCAGTAGGGATCAAACCTAGGTCAGCCATGTGCCAGACAAGCACACTACCCACTATACTATCTCTCCAGACCCCAGCATTGACATCTTATCTAAAAAGCTATGAAGTTTATGAATTACACAATATTTCTGGTAATGCCATTTCTTTTTTTTTTTTTTTTTTTTGGTTTTTGGGTCACACCCGGCAGTGCTCAGGAATTATTCCTGGCTCCAGGCTCAGAAATTGCTCCTGGCAGGCACGGGGGACCATATGGGACGCCGGGATTCGAACCGATGACCTCCTGCATGAAAGGCAAACGCTTTACCTCCATGCTATCTCTCCGGCCCCGCCATTTCTTTTATAAAGAGCTGATTTTGAAAATTAAAACATCTGAAACAGAGCTCTGAAAAAACTACAACTCAAGGCTAATATATATAGTCACATACTGTTTTTATTAGAACATAGCCTATTTGTTTAAGAATCATCTCAGGCTGTTCTGCATTATAAGGGCAGAGTTAAATAGCTGAGATTCAGGGCTGGAGTGATAGCACACAGATAAGATGCCTGACTTGCATTTGTCTTACCCAGGTTCAATCCCCAGGGTACTCCATAAGGTCTACTGAGCCCCATCAGGAGTGACCCCTGAACACAGAGCCAGGAGTAAATCCTGAGCAAGGCTGGTTGTGGTCCTTAAACAAAAATTCAAGATTCAGACCCTTAAAGAGCTGCATTCTTCAATCACCTGTCCACAGGCTGGTGCTGGTGGGGCAGATAGAGAAAGGTTGTGAAGGTTGAGAGACTCTGGTCTACAGACTTGGTTATACTGCAGGCCTGTGGCCAGGCATGGTGGCCAGGTACCATCTGCATGTGTGAAAGGTTGAGAAATGCTATGCAATAGCCCATAAAACAGAAAATACTATTTTGTACTGTTCAGAAGAGAGATTTTTCTTGGCTAGAAACATAGTTCTTTTTTTTTTTAATTTTTTATTTTTAATTATGAGAACAAAGGTGCAAAGAAAGAGGACAAGGTAAAGTTACAGTGGAAGGACAATCACCCATAAACAGAATTCTCAGTAGTCCTATTGCTGATATATATATATATATATTTTGGTTTTTGGGACACACCCAGGGGTGCTCAGGGGTTACTCCTGGCCGTCTGCTCAGAAATAGCTCCTGGCAGGCACGGGGGACCATATGGGACACCGGGACTCGAACCAACCAACTTTTGGTCCTGGATCGGCTGCTTGCGAGGCAAACGCCGCTGTGCTATCTCTCCGGGCCCCTATTGCTGATATCTTAACTTTGAACTTTCAGCCAAAGAACATTAAGAAAAATAAAACAGAACCTATGTACAATTGCTTTGTCCCTCAAGTCCCCAGATTGTACTACATAATATTTCTTAGCAGCACACAAAGCAATCTAAAGACATAACACTTATGTAACTCCTTAAACATTGAAGGCAAAGTACTTTTTTTACATTTCCATGCACATGCATATTAGTTTAAGTTAACCTCAAAAGTTTAAGTGGTTTGTTTCTCTTAAGGATTGGAGTCAAAGAAGCACAGTAAAAACGGTGTTAGAGTGGCAATTATTGTTTGCATAGGCCCACCAAAATATGAGGGATATGGAAAGGAATAGCCTTGGCCTAAATACAAGGAAACCCTACCCCTGAAGTTTCCAGGCATAAGACCAACTCTAGGCTCCAGGCAAACTAGTTTGTCCAATCCAGGTCATTGTCTGTAGTGACAATACACTTATTTTGCACACAGTCTCTGTTGTTAGTATCATGTTTCTGTATTAAAGATCCTGGAATCTGCATATCCTATATTGCAGTCAGGATGGTGCAGAGTGTCCTCTCGTTTCACCTCACAATTAAAGGGCAATGCAGAGAACCCTATCCTGTAAGCAGGTCGTTGTTGTTGTCAAGTCTTCTTAGTGTTAAGGGAAGTCTCTTTTGAACAGGTCGATGTCAGAGCCGTGGTAGTGTCTTCCTGGTAGAGGATTGCTTCCAGGTGTTGCTATAAAAAGCCTTGGATGTTTTGTAGATACCTTCCTTGGTTCAGGGGTGAATGGAGGATGCCCATTCTTCTGAGGTCTGTGCCAGGTCATTACATCAATGCTTAGGGTGTAAGGCCCATTGCACTACGAGATTTGTGTGTTCCGATCTCTAATAGATAAGAACTTATTTGTATGTATAGTATTTTCCCATTTTAATGTGCCTATGCAAACAAGGAACAATGCCACGTGGCGTTATTGGCGATTATGGAGGCCATAAGAACAAGTCCAATAAGCCCATGACATGGTTCAATCATAAGCATTAAACTGAGGGACTCTTCCACCAAAATTCCTTATTGAACAGCTCACAAAAAGAAGACAAGATAAAAAGTGGGTAGAATTGTCACGGTAAAAGAATATTTAGAAAGAGTTATAGCTGTTAAAGAAAATACACAAAAAATATCCAAAAGACATATATGTCCATTTTATGTCTATTGAAACAGTTGGGGGTTGTTAAATCCAATGTACGACTTTGGTCTGTGATTTGAACTGTGTACTTCTGAAGTTAAAAGGGTAAATGTGAGGTACTGATGGTTGGGGTGGGAGAGTTAAGGAGTAATAATGAGCTTTGTAGGGGTGTGTGAAAGGGCAGAATCTGTTGGGGCAGGAGGTCAGTCTTGGTGCCTAACAAATTAAAGAACTGAGGATAAAGAGGGTTAATTAAGGGGAAGATAATGAATCTGGATTGGGAGATGAGGGAGTAGAAGGGGCTCTGTGTGGAGGAGGGGAAATATATCAGAGGGGTTATATATACATTGTATAGATGAACTGTTTATGGTCAGGGTTGGCAGTCATAGAGGACCACTGTATAGGAAGCCACATCTACATAAACACTGATTTTAGAGACCTATTTTAATATTATCCTCCAAATCTAGGGAATTCCATTTTTTTTCCTAAAACAGTCGAGAATTAAGAATATTTTGGGGCGTGTTTTGAAAATGAATAATAGTAAGAAGAGAAATCCTTAATGGGGTCCAGTCTGGGGTGGAGGGATCTCAATTCCCTGGACTAAGTGGTTAGTCCAGGGGGCCTATGGCTAGCTGTCCTGTCCAGAGCCCCCAACATACCAGCTGAAGAGACACAGAAGAACTGGCATGTGGAGTCTTCCGGGTGCAGCCCTGCCTCTGTAGTTTGTGGATGCATAGGGAGGAATTTCTCTCCCTCCCCACCCCCAGGGCATGATTAACCAGGCGTGGCCCTGAAGACCCACCTGGTGTGGGGGGACTCTCAGTCCCCTGGACAAAGTGGTCAGCCCAAGGGGCCTATGGCTAGCTGTCCTGCCCAGAGCCCCCAACATACCAGCTGAAGAGACATAGAAGAACTGGCATGTGGAGTCAGGAGCATAGTTCTAAGGGGCAGAGCACTTGCTTGGGTTTGATCTATTGGCTAAGCATTGAACAGTCAAGCCTGTACTGCAAGTATGGCTGGGAGTGACCCTCAATGAAAAGGATTGGCTGACCTTGTTCTAAAACAAGAACACGTATTCTAACAACACCTTCAGAGGGAAGATGGTGTTGATGCAATGACTTGCCAACAATTTGATTGCCCTCGACACAGAGGCAAATCCCGACATCTGCCTGTCTAATGTATCATGTCTGTGAGAGAACTGCACCAGATGTGCCTGCCTTAATTTTTCCTAATCCCCAAGGCTTTCTGAGCAATGCAGAGCCATTAATCAAAGTGGAAGTGGAAATTCCAGTTATATGAAACTGACAGTCAAATTCCAAATGTTAATACACAGAAAAGGAAGCAAAGGAGCAGCAATCCACTGGCCAGAACCATCACATCAGGAAGCTGAGATTCTGAGAGGTAACTGGCAAAAGGAGAGTGGAAACTATGCTAGTGTCAGACCTTCACTGCACTCACACATCACCAAGAGCTCCTAGCTGGGAGACCATAGCACAGGCAGTGTTGGGTGTTAGGCAAATGAGCCCATGGTGTGTGAAACAGGAAAACAAGGTTACTGTTTCTCTAGAACCAAAAATGGTCACTGGTGATGTGTGTCTCCCCTTAACCATATATATATATATATATATATATATATATATATATATATGTTTTTTTTTTTTACTGTTCTGGACCTAAACTACCTAAGAAGCATTTCAATATATAATTTCAAGCTATTTCAAATATTGTTTCGGTGACACCCAAATTATTCATTATACACTTTAAAAATTATTTTTCAGCTTATATTATTTAATGATTAGTGCACTTCAAAGAAGTTGTTATACTTTCTCATCAATCTGAATTCCTAGTTTCTTTATTTGGACGTGTAGCAATTTCAAGACACCTGCACTGCACTGCGGAAGCAGATCAGTAAAGGGCAATCATGCTACTTTTTACCTCATAATCATCCCCACCACATAATCAGTGTGCTCTGTTCCTAAGTAATACCGGCAAAACTTTACAACAAGCTTCCTAGAATGGTCAAACTCCATTCTTGTGAAGTTTGGCATCAAACCTATGACTATTATGCAGTAAGATGCGGTGTGTGTGTGGAGGGCAGGGGGGACTCAAACTGTTCTGTGTTCAAGTGAGATGCCTGAAAAGGAAGTGTGACTTGGTCTGTTAACTTGGCCTAAAACATCCTCATGTGCCCAATAACTAGCAACAGTTGAATGTGGTGCTGACTCTCAAGAAGCTATTGCCAATTCCATAGGCTGAGGATGTGGAGGGCACCACCCTAATAGGAGCAAGGAAGATGGAGTTCTGGATGGTGGTGCTGGCTTGAGGAGTGTCCAGTGGGTCAATACAATTCAGCAGTGGGTAAGTGGGAAAATGGGAGCCCTAGTGATGTCCCAATGAGCTTCTGGGAACACAACCCACGAGTTCACTGCAGAAGTGGTAAATGAAATAAAATGCTATTTACTGGAAAATCAAATTACCTGATGAAGACTCGGAACTGGCCAGCTTTTTCCAGCAGATGCAGTTTATGACTCCTGTACTATCATCTACTGCAAGAAAAGCAGAGCGGAAAGATGTGTGAGCTGGATATCGCAGCAGGGGCCCTGGGTCCTTATCTCTGCATTGAGCCAGAAGAGCATAGATGAGGCTGCTATACCTCAGTTATTGCCTCCCATCTCCCCTCCACTCACACAGCAGGAACAATCTGTCCGCCTTGTCAACATGATAGAGGAACTTAGTTAAAGGTGTTAACCCTTCACCTATCCTATACCTCCAAGTTACGAATGATTCTTTTTTGGGGGAGTGAGGGATACATCCAGCGGTGCTCAGGGGGGTTCTCCTGAATCTGCACTCAAAATTTATTCTTGGCAGACTCGGGGGACCATTTGGGATGTTGGGGGTCAAACCTGGGTTGGCTGCGTACAAGGCAAATGCCCCTATTGCTGAAGCCCCTCAAGGGTACTAACAATTCTTTTCCAGATTGTCCTCCTAAAACTGATGTCCTCAATCAAGATAAGTGCAAAAGTTCCTGGGGACTGTTAGAATGCAAAAGCAGCTTTGCTTTGCTCCCCTAAAAGAATAGCACTTTGCCTAGAACAGGCCCTCTCCCCATCTGCTCTTGACCTGGCTGGCTGACAAACCAAGACAAGGCATCCCAGGTCACTAGGCCGGGGCCTCTCTCTGTGCAAGCGCTCCTGCCAATTCTTAGCACTGCAGGGGATGGATGTGCCAAACACATTACAGAAAGGCAGTGCTTTATTTTCACAATAGAAAATAATTCTCTCTTGGTCACACCAACAAAACTGGTCTGGCTTATTTTATCCCTCATGTCCCCCAGCCCCCACTGCCCCAAGAGAACAAAATCAAAGCATTCCCACTGCACTTGGATTTAGAATTGGAGAATAATTTGGAGATGCTTGCCAGGAAACAATAAGTGTTGTCTCTTTGCCTGATTTCTGACAAACTCCTAACAGAGGTTACTAAGCATGGGACCAGTGGGCTTCGTGATTTTTAAAGTCATAAGTTGTGTTTGTCTTGCAAGCAGCCGATCCAGGACCAAAGGTGGTTGGTTGGAATCCCGGTGTCCCATATGGTCCCCCATGCCTGCCAGGAGCTATTTCTGAGCAGACAGCCAGGACTAACCCCTGAGCACCGCCGGGTGTGGCCCAAAAACAAACAAAAAATAAATAAAGTCATAAGTTAGTCTGTTGGAAAAGCACATGAAATAAAGCAGAAAAATGGGAAAACAATTTATTTTTGAAGTGCTGGTTCAAATCTTTGTTGACAGCAGAAGGCAAAAAAAGAAAAAAAAAAGTGTAGCTAAGTGCCTGTCTTACATATGTGAGACCCTAGATTTGATCCCTGGAACTGACAAAAAAATTTAATTCCAAGACTCCCAAATTCTCTTCAGTTTCAACATTTTTGTTTTTGGGCCACAGCTGGTTGTGCTTAGGTGTTACTCCTAACTCTGCACTAAAAAATTGCTCCTGGCTCAGGGGACCATATGAGACACCAGGGATCGAATCCAGGTCCATTCTGGGTCAGCCGCATGCAAGGCAAATGCCCTATAGATGGACTATCACTCCGGGCCCTCAATTTTTATTTAATAATGAAAACTAGGGATCGGAGTGATAGCACAGTGGTAGGGTGTTTGCCCTGCACACAGCCAACCTGGAACAGACCTGGATTCGATCCCTGGCATCCCATATGGTCCCTCTGAGCCTGCCAGGAGTGATTTCTGAGCATAGAGGCAGGAGTAACCCTTTCGCATCACCAGATGTGGCCCAAAAACAAAAACAAAAACAAAACAACAAAAAAATTAATAATAATGAAGACTACCTTAAGAAGTAATACTAGGAGTCAAGGTCAGCTCAGTGGCAGAGCCTAGGGCCCACGTGCCTGGGTCTAAGCCCCACATGCTACATGCGATCTTGTGGCAAAATCACTAGGGATCCTTATCAGAGCAACAAAAAGCGTGCGACATGCCACTTCACAACTAACAATGTACAAGTGCTGCAACCAAGTGTCTGTCACCAGTAAATGCCGCATAGGACTCAGGTAGCACACAGTGTGCAATGCCCAGCCAGGACCGATGCTGAGCATTCAACCCCTAGTGAGGATCACAATCCAGCATGTGAGCGCCACAGCCAAGTGTGACCCCTGTCACGCACTGCAACAGCAAAGGGAAGGGAAGAGAAGATTCTTTTTTTAAAAAAGCAAAACTAGTAAGGAGGACATCTTGAGTAAAAAACAAAAACAAAACCAAACACTACATTTTAAGTAAAAAAATGTGTGTGACACCATTAATCTCTAATCAGTTTTAAATCTTGATTTAAAAAATAGATCTTGGTATCTTATTTTGTATCAGAAAGTCAAAAAATATTGTCCAGGGGCCAGAGTGATAGTGTAGCGGTAGGGCATTTGCCTTGCATCCAGGATGGACCTCGGTTTGATCCCTGGTGTCCCATATGGTCCCCCAAGCCAGGAGTGATTTCTGAGTGCATAGCCAGGAGTAAACCCTGAGCGTCACCAGGTTTGCCCCCTCCCACAAAAAAAAATACTGTCCATGAGGTCAGAAAGATTTTACAGGGACTAAGGCACTCACCTTACATGTAGCCAACTCGATTTGATCCTATGTAGCCCATATGGTCCCCTGAGCACTGCTAGAATGGTGGCTGTGAACAGCCAGGCATGGCTTCTAAGCAAGTAAATTATATAATGTATATAATGTATAATATATACTATATATAACATAGTATAAATATATATATATATACATACACACACACACACATATATATGTTGCACAAACAGCTGTTCTAGAAAATGTGGGGCCATTCTAACTTTGCCTGAGATCCCCATTATTCTAGGTTTGTGTGTGCATTGCTACAGCTAAAGCAATGCCACTGAATCCTCCCATTTTCCGGTTAACACCTTTCCCAGCAGACCCTGCGCTTAGGCGCCCTAAAGTCTAGCTGCTGAAAATCCTCAGAGAGGGAGCATCCTTGCAACACGGCCAGAGGCCTTGGCCTTCTGTTTCCATGCAGGAATGAGTCAGTGTGAGCAGGAAGCACTCCCTGTGGGGCCTGTGGGTAGGTGGGGGGAGTAAGGCCCAAAGCAGCAGGAGTGACCACCTGCTGGTGGACCCCGTCCGGACCCGGACCCCATCCGGCAGCATGACTGGCCCAACCCAAACACATCAGCAGAAGACAGTTTTCAGAACAGGCCACACAAGGGAAGTTGCAAAACTTCTGCCGCTTAGTAGTGCCCGGAAATGGCTTAGGTTGCAAGCTTGCAAGGCAAGTGCTCTACCACTGAGCATACCCCCACCCCACAGCATTTCTGCAATGGTAGTTTGACCTTTGGACACTAGGTTTTTTCCTCTCTATAAATGTACCATGGTTCCAGAATACTGGCTTTCTGGGAAATGTATGGTGGGAAAGTCAAATGTCACCACCTTTCTGTAGGTCCAAGGGCCAAACGAAAGCCATTTGGTAAAAGTCATCACTTTTAACATGGTTTGAGATTCAGGACCAACTCTCTGCAGCTTTTATTATTATTATCAGTATCATCATTACTATTGTTATTGTTGTTATTTTATGATTATGGGGTCCAAACCCAGGGCTGCACATGTGCAAAGCATAAGCTCCACCAAGAAGTCAT
This sequence comes from Suncus etruscus, assembly GCF_024139225.1. Taxonomy (NCBI): domain Eukaryota; kingdom Metazoa; phylum Chordata; class Mammalia; order Eulipotyphla; family Soricidae; genus Suncus; species Suncus etruscus. The sequence continues at coordinate 47,818,476 of NC_064864.1, forward strand.
ACACTGTCCACAATCTCATTTATTTGATCTAAAAATGCAGAAAATTAATGATAAAATCATGATAAAATTTACTGCAACCTAGTTGGAACTGGAAGATATCACATTGAGTGAAGAAAGCTAGACAAGGGCCCGGAGAGATAGCACAGCGGCGTTTGCCTTGCAAGCAGCCGATCCAGGACCAAAGGTGGTTGGTTCGAATCCTGGTGTCCCATATGGTCCCCCGTGCCTGCCAGGAGCTATTTCTGAGCAGACAGCCAGGAGTAACCCCTGAGCACTGCTGGGTGTGACCCAAAAACAATAAAAAAAAAAAAAGAAGAAAGGTAGACAAACACAGGATGATCTTACTTATCTATGGCATATAGAATAACTAGATGAGGAAATGTAATGTAGCACAGTGGGGATGCCTACATCACTCATGATCCCAACAGCTTAGGAAGGAGGAAAGAGAGGGGAAGAAATCAAGGTGTGAAGGATAATGGGAAAGGGAAGCAATGGGGAACAGGGGTCTGAATTTTGGATATACTAGGGATATGGGATAGTGGTATAGCTTATAAATTCAAAGCACAGAGTCAACAGCACTGAAAACATGAAATCTAAGCTGCAATCAAACTTTGTAATGTGCCTGTCAAGGAGAAAGGGAGGGAGTGGGGAATGGAGAATGACAGAATATGGGAACATTGGTGATGGAAGTTAACACTGGTGGTGGGATTGGTTTTGAAATATTACATGACTAAATTAAAAATCAACTACCAATAACTTTGTAAATCACAGTTCTTTAAATAAATTTTAAAACAAAAAAGCAAAAAATTAACAGACAGGCAGCTAATTTGGGTTGTGAAAATGAATGGCAGGAAGGATAATAGTGGTGGAGGGAGAGAAATCATGCTAAGATACAGAAACTATACATCAAGCTGGAACGGGAAACAGGTCACACCATGAGCCTCCAGCAAAGAAATGAATCTTAATTTTCTCATCTATAAAATGAGACTCATTCTCCTTTATATGTTGGAAGATTATGGGGGCAATAACATAAAGCCATGCCTGTAAGATCACTCTATCAACAGAAAGTTACTATTTCATTACTGGTCCCAGGAGAGAAAGTACTCTATTGTACTACAGATAATGACTGTCACAGTTGGATGTGCTTGAGGAACTTAGCAAATATGTACACTGTTTGGGGAAAACAAAAGTGTATCTTTAGGAAAATAGCAGAACAGAAAGCCAGATTGGGGGTTCTACACAGACAACTGATGCAACACTCTTGGCCAATGAGTTTAAAGGCCTCTGTCTCTCCCCAAGTACAACAAGGTAACAAATCCAATGTGACACAACACAAAGTGACAGCAGCAACTACACCCAAGGCCTGGTCTTCAAAGTCACCCTTCCCATAGGGAGTGAGTGCGGCACAAGGCAACGTCTTAAAAGGTGTCTATAAAAACTCTTCTTTCCCCCTACAAAATCCAAACTCAATTAAATCATATGCTAGCAATCTTATGGCATCTGATCTATGAGAAATCTTTCTTTAATTTCCACCACCCAAGAAAAATAAATATTCTGATGTTGGGCACCTATAAAATCTTTTTTTTAACAAGTGTTCTGGGTTTCTTTTAAATTGTCGGTTCACACCACTCCATTTTTTAAGAGTCTACATTCACATTTTTCTGACATCTTCTTAACTTTTCTTTTTTAAATAAATCACCATGTGATACAGACTTGAGTCTGATAGTAGAGTTTCAGTCATACAATGTTCCAACACCCATCCCTTCACCAAGTTCATTTCCCGTTACCCATTTCCTCAGTTCCCTCCATTCCTCTGACATCTTTTTGAACAATCACTGTGTATCGCTGTCCTCTATCCTGAGGTGAACCCCACAAGACACCCTCTAAACTCTGCACCCTGGCCATCAGCTGTGGCAGTACCAGCATCTCAGCATCATCCACACCCGCTGCCTCACTGGATGCTCAGTCCAGGTGGTTGGTAGCAAATAGCTGTCTTGGAGCAAAGTCAAATGGACCCTGGGAGAGTTCCTAGCAGCTCAGAGGGACTAGGGAGTGGCACCCTTCCCTTCCACATGGTCCTTACCTCCATAAACATAAAAGGTCTCTCTCTCTCTCACTCCAACCACCGTTCCCAAGATGTCCACCTGTCTTATAGGATGTCCTTTGTAAAAAAATATACCTGGGGGAAAAAAAGAAAAAAAGACAAAGTCTCTATGCTTCATTAGGTGGTAACTGCAAGGGTGTTGGAGTGGGGAAAAGATTTCAGATTCAGTGGCAGACACCTACTATGATAGTGGACTATGATTTGACCCTGGAGGCTTTTCTTTTCCCCACTTTCTACTAATAAACTAGAGAAATCAAAACTGTACTGAATAAAGTCAGACTCTCAGACTAATGGGATATAATTGGGAGCCCAGAGACAGAGCCTTAGGATAAGTCATCTTGGATAGGATCTAGGAGTATCAAGTAATGAAAGAAAAACTTCAATGAATGTTGATGGAAAATTTGTTTAGCCACACGTGTAAAAGTGAATTCTGATCCTTATTTCATTTGAGACACAAAAGTTAATTCAGGGCCCGGAGAGATAGCACAGTGGCGTTTGCCTGGCAAGCAGCCGATCCAGGACTAAAGGTGGTTGGCTCAAATCCCAGTGTCCCAAATGGTCCCCCGTGCCTGCCAGGAGCTATTTCTGAGCAGACAGCCAGGAGTAACCCCTGAGCACTGCCGGGTGTGACCCAAAAACCAAAAAAAAAAAAAAAAAAAAAAGTTAATTCACAGTGAATCAAATACCTCAATATTAGCCCCAAGCCCATAAAATACACTAAGGAAAACATAGACAGAATTTCACATGACATTAACTCTAGAAGTGTCTCCAGTGACTCAATGCCATTGACCAAGCAAACAGAATAAAAAATATGGTACTCTATCAAATTAAGAAGTTTCTGGGGCCCAGAGAGATAGCACAGCAGCGTTTGCCTTGCAAGCAGCCGATCCAGGACCAAAGGTGGTTGGTTTGAATCCCGGTGTCCCATATGGTCCCCCGTGCCTGCCAGGAGCTATTTCTGAGCAAACAGCCAGGAGTAACCCCTGAGCACTGCCGGGTGTGGCCCAAAAACCAAAAAAAAAAAAAAAAAAAAAAAGAAGTTTCTGTTTGACAAAAGAAATGGTGCCTAGGGCCAGAGAGATAGCACAGTGGTGTTTGCCTTGCAAGCAGCTGATCCAGGACCAAAGATGGTTGGTTCAAATCCCGGTGTCCCATATGGTCCCCCGTGCCTGCCAGGAGCTATTTCTGAGCAGACAGCCAAAAGTAACCCCTGAGCACCGCCGGGTGTGACCCAAAAACTTAAAAAAAAAAAAAAAAAAAAAGAAATGGTGTCTAGAATAAACACCTATAGACTGGGAGGAAATGTTCACACATCACACATCTGACAAAGGACTACTATCCGAATACATCAAGCACTCACAAAACTTACAGCAAAAAACCAGCCCCATCAAAAAAAAAATAAGTAAAAAGCTAAGCAGACACATCTTTAATGAAGATAAACAAATGTAGAATAGGTATAAGAAAAAGTGCTCTTGACTTATTAGGGAAAAGCAAATTAAAACAAATAGAGATTAACACCCACAGCAGTGAGACTGACACACATCAAAAATAAGAGAAACAACCAGTATTGGTTAGAATATGAGAATATTGTCATCTGTGGATGACAATGTCAATTTGTTCAGACTATAGAAAACAGAATGGAGTCAAGAATCGAGGTTCCATGTGACAAGTTATTCTACTTCTTAGCATATGCCTTAAAAGTCTCCAACACTACTTTGAAAAGACATCTCCATGTTTACTGCAGCACTATTCATAAATATAAAAACAACTCAAGTGCCAAAGAACAGAGGAGTAGAAAAAGAAATCACGATATGTCTACATAGTGAAATACTACTTATTATATGAAAAGATGGAATACTGCAACTTGTCACTATGTGGGTGGCTCTAGAGAACTCATTCATGCCCAAGTGAAGTCAGTCAGGGAGAGAGAAAAATACATAATGTTTCTCTCTCTCTCTCTTTTTTTTTTTGGCCACACCCAGTGACACTCAGGGGCTACTCCTGGCTATGTGCTCAGAAATTGCTCCTGGCTTGGGGGACCATATGGGATGCTGGGGGATCGAACCACAGTCCGTCCTAGGCTAGCGCTGGCAAAGCAGATAGATGCCTTACCACTCCGCGTTGCCATTCCAGCCCCTATAATGTTTCTCATTATTTAAAAAAACATAGTTAGGCAGTAACTATTAGCTGATGGTTAACAACCTCTGAGTGGGCCTACCAGGGGCTTGAGGAAGAAGAATGAGAATCTTCACACATTGGTCGAGTGACCCTAACACTGGTGGTTGGTGTGCAGTCAAAACAGAGTGCTTAAAATTATTAATAGTATTATACATCCAGAGGTCTAAATAAAATGGGGAGGGGAGAGACTTGGCCCTTGATAGTCACCCAAGAAAAGCAGACATCTTTTCCTCAAGTATCAGAAATAAAAAGTCTGGTTTTAGGGAACCTGGATTAATAGGAAAAAGAAAAAGCCAAGACTGTCCAATAGATGTGGTTGATATTTCCATTGATGGAAACCCACACCCTCCCCAGAGACCTGTCAAAGGGCCTGGCATAGTGGCTGTTCTATTATGGGACCAGACAGCTCTGGAAAGGAAAGAGAAAGAGAAAGGAAGCCATGAGAAGCCTACTTGGGCTTTTCCACTTGTGGTTTTCTGAGAAATAAATCATTGTTTCTGTGAATTAGTAGTAGCCTTTTTTTTCCCTTACCCCCCCTACCCCCCCAAAAAAGACAACTAGGTTTTAAAATGCCAGCAGATTATAAGAGACAAACTTCTCTTTTGAAAACTGTTCTTAAAACCTCAGTGCCGGAGTTCAGCAGTCAGATTCCACCAAAGAAGAGAGCACCAGGCAGGAACCTGCCCACTGATGGCAGGGACAATGTATGATATCAAGGGTAGACACAGACGGGTTCCAGCTGTATTGGGCTCTTCATTATTCACCCCCCCCTCCCAGGCCCCTGTAGAGAATCCTTTCAGTGATCTCCAAAATCCTTTGGTAACCCGCAGCATGAATGTTGACAGAAATTTCCTCCAATCTCTTTTTCTCTCCCTACCATGGCTGTATTCTTCACATTCAGAAAAAGGCCACAAAGGTGCACAGGTGATTTTCTTTTAGAATAAATACACCTGAGGTGGAGAGATAGTACATAGTACATCTGGTAGGGCACTTGCCTTGCATATCCCAGGCATCTGATATCTCAAACACTGCCAGGAGTTATTCCTGAGTTAAAATAATAAATTCAGAAATAAATTCTGAACACTTTTAGGTGTCCCTATCACCCTCAAATTTAAAAATAAAATAAATATACCATCATCAATTAATCAGTGACCTCTCAGGACACTGGTTAGCTACCTTGTCACCTCCCAGACCAGCCTAGATCTTCTCTTCAAGGTTACAGAGAGGACACAGCCAGAACCTCCAAATGCCCCGGCTTCCACGGATGGTTGTTGTTTGCTGTGTGGATAAAGGAGCGAGGACAAGTTTCAGAGCCACAGACAGTCCCTGTGGGTAGACAAGGAGCTTTGGAGCCATAGTCTGCAGATGTTCCAGATGGAAAAGCAAGCCAGAAGGGCCTCCTCACTGCCACAAAAGCAAACTTCTAAACATGACTCAGTGAACTGGGGACCATGCCAGGGCATCCTTGGGGTCATGGACTGAAATGGTAAAATTACAGAGGGAATCTGGGACTCTGTGTCACCCCAAAGGAGAATCACCCCACTAGGATCCCCTGGATTGAATGAAAGGAGACAAACTGGCTCCAAATAAAAGACATGAAATTAAAATAAAACATGAAATTCTAAGAGCAGAACAATTCCAGATGACTTCTCTTTTTTCTCTTCTTTTCTTTGTTTTTTGGGCCACATCCAGTGTTCTCACTCCTGACACTGTGCACTGTGCTTAGGGAATGCTTGGAGGGACTGAAGAAACCATCTGAGTTGTGAGGTGCCAGGGATAGAACCTGGGTTGGCCACTGTAAGGCAAGACCTGATCCACTGTTCTATCTCCCAGGCCCCAAACTAACATTCTTTGACAGAGTCCATAAGGTGTTGGCCAGCTAAAATTTATGGAAAAAGACTGAGTCAATAAAACTATCCCACAAAGTCCTCAGGTCACTTCCAGCTTGTGCTATTGCTCCAATCTTACCAACTATGTGGGGGCAACTCAAGAAAAAGTCATCGTTAAGGATATGAGAGACATTCTTGGAAAAGGACAGAAAAGGAAGGTCCTAGGCCTTCAGGAGCTATAGAAGCTCTCCTTGGGGCAGACATAGTTACTCCAGCAAAACAAACCCTTCCAGTAGATGGTGCCAAGCACATCTTAAAAGCATTACAAAGCTATGGAGAACAAATTCTGAAGAAAATAACAGATGGTTTGAACAAAAACAACAACAGAGAAACTAATCAAGAAAAGACCGTTTAGAAACAAAGAGTAGTAGGGCCCGGAGAGATAGCACAGTGGCGTTTGCCTTGCAAGCAGCCGATCCAGGACCAAAGGTGGTTGGTTTGAATCCTGGTGTCCCATATGGTCCCCTGTGCCTGCCAGGAGCTATTTCTGAGTAGAGAGCCAGGAGTAAGCCCTGAGCACTGCTGGGTGTGGCCCAAAAACCAAAAAAGAAAAAAAAAAAAAAAAAAAACAAAAAAAAACAAAGAGTAGGGTTGTAGTGGTGGTGCTAGCGGTAAGGCATCTGCCTTGTCTGTGTCCTATATGGTCCACCAAGCCAGGAGCTATTTCTGAGCACATAGCCAGGAGTAACCCCTGAGCGTCACCAGGTGTGGCCCAAAAACAAAAATACCCCAGAAACAAAGAATAAATCCCACACTTGTGTGAAAAGAGGAAGTGCACCCATTAGAAGAAAGGTGAAGTTGACCAAAGAGAAGAAAAGGACTGGAGAGGCCACTTCCTTTTCCCTAAACTAGGTCTCTTCTGGGAGAAAGTGCTCAAGGAAGATGTTGCCTAAGAAAGTTCAGGGAACTGAGGAAAGAACAGACAACAGCTATAGAAGTCTCAATTCCAGCCTTTCCTGAGCAATCCTGCTGGTCCACAGAGGCTGTAATATACTGGGGAATCCCTTGTAAGAGGAGTGACATCTAGGAGGGTTCTGAGACCCAAAGTCACAGACAAGTTTGATTCCACTTTACATAGTAGCCTGAATATTTCCTTTTAAAAGTACCATACTTCATGTATTTTGCAAATTTCATACTATCTATCTATATGCAGAAAAGTGAGTTATGACCATTATAAAATTTTTAAAGGTTCTAAACCATTTATTGAACTAAATAGACCAGGATGTGACGATTATTTAGGGATGACAACTATGCACAAAATACTTTTGTCTGATCTCTTTTCATTCTAATCAATGCTACACTCTTTGTTTTCGTTTTTTGTTTTTTGTTTTTTTTTTTTTTTGGGTCACACCTGGCAGTGCTCAGGGGTTACTCCTGGCTCTATGCTCAGAAATCGCTCCTGGCAGGCTCGGGGGACCATATGAGATGCTGGGATTCGAACCAATGTCCTTCTGCATGCAAGGCAAATGCCTTATCTCCATGCTATCTCTCCGGCCCCCACTTCTTTTTTTAAACATTATTGACTGATTGATTGGTTCTTGGGCCACTCCCACTAGTGCTCAGGTGCTAGGGGACCATATGGGATGCTGGGAATCAAAGTGGCTCCCTCCCAGGTTGGCCACATGCAAGGCAAATGCTCAACCACTGTTATCTCGCTGGCCCCAATGATGGTAGAACTACAATGATCAAGATAATAGTTTAGTTAAATATTTTAACATTTACTGATTACCAGTAGTTTATAATACTATTTAACTTTTGGGAACCCAGATAGTATCCTAAAAATATAAGGCCAGAAACAATTCAAAGGGCTGGAACACAAGATTTAGATGTAGGAGCTGGGATTAAATATCCAGCAATGTCCCCAGAGCATGACCAGATACGATGTAGAGGTTAATTTTATATAAATTTTACTTTGTTTTGGCAAAAAGCACAAATTTTTTTTATTTATCTAGTTTTTGCCGATTTATTTGTTTTGGTGTGGTTATTGAAGTTGTTGTCTCCATTCATATTTATTTATTTTTTCTTCTTTTCTTTTCTTCCTTTATGTGCTCTGCCATGTTTTTTATCTCAAGACCATGGCCTTTATGTGGTGCTTATCTTTATTGTTAGAGTCTTCACTGGATGTTTTATATGACACTTCTTTTTGTACTGTTGTGGTGTTCCACCTCCTTTTTCCCCTTGTCTCTCAAAACTAGGATGAGAGCTTCCAGAAGGACTCCGCCCATTTTCGGCGTATTTGATTCCCCCCCCCCCCAGTTTATTACTTTTCTCTTCTTCAAACAAAACCACATAACTTGAACTATCTAGCCCTGCCTCCCAACTAGAGTGGGAAATAAGGGAGGTACCAAGACCAAACAGGTGTAGGACCACTGAGTAGTTAGGTAGGCACAGAGAGGACAACTTATTCTGGCAGCCCTGGGGGTGAGAGAGGAGGATATGGGAGGTAGGACGGGAATGGAGGTGGAGGGAGGACAATTCGGTGATGGGAATTCCCCTGATTTTATGTTAATATGTACCTAAAATATTATTGTCAATGATATGTAGGCCACTATGATTAAAATAAAAATTATATTAAAATTTTTTACTTTGTTTCTACCTTGTTGGCCTTTTTGAAATTAAATAAGTACTGTTTTGGGGCCAGAGCAGTGGCATAAGCAGTAGGGCATCTGCCTTGCACATGCTAATCTAGGATGGATGGTGGTTCGACCCCCTGGTGTCCCTTATGGTCCCCAAGCCAGGAGCGATTTCTGAGAGCAGAGCCAGGAGTAACCACTGAGCATCATGGGTATGGCCCAACATCCCCTCCCCCCAAATAAATAAGTACTATTTCAATTTAAATAAAAGGCTCACAATTTATCTCATCACTTCAGTTTGACATGGATAGAAGCTGAAAATAAAATGGCCATGAAGTATACTATGAGCTATCTACAAAAGGCACACACATTCAAACCAAATGGAAACTTAAACCCCACCACAGTCAAGCCTCATCATCTTTTTTCAATATAATCCTAAATTCACAGTATAATTTAGGGAAATTAAGATTTGTTCAATGATATGATATTAAAACTTCCCAGATGCAGGGGCCGGAGAGAGAGCATAGCGGTAAGGTGTTTGCCTTGCATGCAAAAGGACGGTGGTTCAAATCTTGGCATCCCATATGGTCCCCTGAGCCTGCCAGGGGCAATTTCTGACCCTGAGCCTGCCAGGGGCAATTTCTGAGTGTAAAGCCAGGAGCACTGAGCACCTGAGCACTGCCGGGTGTGACCCAAAAAACAAAAAACAAAAAACAAACAAACAAAAAAAACCTTCCCAGATGCAAGATCTGTGAAGGACCCCAAAGAAGGGTACAGTTAAACTAGACTATTCTCGGGGGCCGGGCGGTGGCGCTAAAGGTAAGGTGCCTGCCTTGCCTGAGCTAGCCTTGGGCGGACCGCGGTTCGATCCCCCGGTGCCCCATATGGTCCCCCAAGCCAGGAACAACTTCTGAGCACATAGCCAGGAGTAACCCCTGAGCATTACAGGGTGTGGCCCAAAAACCAAAAAAAAAACCAAAAAAAAAAAACTAGACTATTCTCACTTCTGTCCCCAGTCCCCAGTCTGGAGGTCTTCCCTGGTATCTTCTGACCAACAGATACCCTCTGGAGGTTCTGAAGACTCAATTCTATTACTTTGCTAAAGTGACCAAGATCTCAGGAAGGCTATCCTGACTAAAGTTTTATAACTAAGGGTTCAATTCAGGTTAGGCAAATGAGACACTGAGCCAGGACTAGGACTAGGGCAGCTCAAGGACTAAGCTCCTGTGTCTCCAGGTCAAATCACCTTCCCCCTATGTATACATGTGATTATCAACAACATAAACTCGTTTACACCAATGGGTCCACTAGACCTGCCTCCTCAAAGCTAGGAGCCAATAATATGGGGTTTCAGTACTCAGGCATGATTAACTGCAGGGACTAAGTCAATCTCCAAACCTGCTTCCCACCTCAGAGATTGGGTTGAGGTCACCTGGTTTAAAATACCAACCCTCTCAAATCACATGGTTGACCTTTCAGGCATGGACAGTCTCCACCCTGAAACTACCCAGGGGCCAGGTACCTTATTGCTATTAATTCAGGTGTGGTTCAAGCGGCCACCAGGAACAACAAAGCCACTCCCGGCATTCAGAATCCCAAACACCTCCCAGGAATTAAGGACAAAGGCCAGCCAAGTTCTTGGTTACACACTTGTTTCTTATTTTATCACTTGTCGGTACACTTTTGTTATTTTAAGATATTCATTACTGTTTAAACCTTTATAAATGTAAAGTGGTCAAAAGTTATTCTTCCTTAGGATAACTAAACCAAACATAGTAACACAGTTCATAGGGTAGAAAAAAAATCTAGCTTTTTACTAGTCATAACCTCAGAATCCAAAAGATCACTCTGTGAAAGCTTGGCTGACTGACTCCTGCCTCAACAGTAAGGTCTCATCAGGAAAAACTGCCCTAAAAACAGCAATATAGCAAAGATCTCTGAAAGTAGATTTTCCTTGATTTGTTAATACCTCTGAAAGGGCTCATTCAACCCATGCTCGAGAAGAGGCAAGGCCCTGTCTGCCCCTGCAAACTTCCTCAAGCTCATTTAAGTCTTTAAAGCTCCTCAAGTCTTTAAGCAGAGATGGCTTGGTTGCAATTCACTTTCTTCCCCAGGACATGAGCTATGAATACCAGACTGTTCTGGAAAATGGAATTGTGGGAGGGGACTGGCAGCCTTCCAAGGTAAAACAAAAACAAACAAACAAAAAAACACCCACAAAAATAAAGAAAGCAGACCATTTCCAACAATAATTAGGAAACAAAGGTGTGTGGTGAAAAATTTGTACAAAAGGCTTCAGTCGGAGGTCACTCAGAAATATTTGCACACAGAACTGGAAACACACAAAGGTCCTCTCAGTGCAAATGCAGATGTTGGAGCTAACTGTCATATCTGACTGCTAGTCATTCAAATCAGACTTGAACCAAACTTCTCAGACAACACAGGAAACATGGGACAGCCCAGCCACAGCTATGTGAGTTATTTAACTCTAGCCCATATTTTTGGTATGGCTAGCTTATCTTCAGTAATCACACTCTAAACAAAGAAGTGATTTATTTAACTTTTCTTTTCGTTTTGCTTGTTTTTAGACCATAGACAGTGGGGCTCAGAGATTACTCCTTGCGGGGTTCAGGAGACCTTATGTGGCAAAGGGGACTGAACTGAATTGGGGGTTAGCAACATACAAGGCAAGAGCCAATGGCTTTTCTTTGTGGGCTCACAACATGACAGCGCTGGAATCATACAGGTAAAAAAAGCTTGTGAAGACTTCCCCTCGTGAGGCTGAAATGATTTTGATTCTGACAAATGAGAAACGAAACGAAACAAAACAAGGCCCCAAAAGAAAATTAGGCATCGTTATCTGCTATCTTCTGTTAACTAAAACAAACAAACAAACAAACAAAAAAACCAAAATGAATCACCAGGACTGGAGCAATAGCACAGCTGTAGGGCATTTGTCTTGCATGCGGCCGGACCCAGGACAGACCCTGTTTCGATTCCCCGCAAATGGTCTCCTGAGCCTGCCAGGAGTGATTTCTGAGCACAGAGCCAGGACTAACCCCTGAACGCCATCAGGTGTGGCCCAAAAACCAAAGGAAAAAGAAAAGGTGAATCACTGCTTAGGTCAGGTAAGAGGCACTGTTAGAAGAGGGAAACAGGACATTGGGAGCTCAATTAACCATGCTCACCACCTCGATCAGATCCAGGAGAAGAACAACTGAGTATTTTTAAATATGAAAGATCTCTAGGAGTAGCTAAAACAGTTCCTAGTACAAAGGTCATGCTGTCAAATAAAAATTTAAAGATATAGAAAAAGTGGTATATATGTCTATAAAATAATGAAAAACAACTGCCAGGTGTAGCCCAAACTCCCCCTGCACCCCCACAAGAGAGAAACATTACCCTAAAGAATAAAATCTTGCCATTCTTAAAAACAGGGATTAGCCTTGAGGGTATTATGCTGAGTGAAATAAATGAGAAAGAGAAAGACAAATGCTGAGTGATTTTGCCTATATGTAGAATCTGAAAAACTGAACAAAAATAACATAACTAAGCTCAAAAAACACAAAATTGGGGCCGGAGAGATAGCATGGAGGTAAGGCGTTTGCCTTTCATGCAGAAGGTCCGTGGTTCAAATCCCGGCGTCCCATATGGTCCCCCATGTCTGCCAGGAGCGATTTCTGAGCATAGAGCCAGGAGTAACCCCTGAGCACTGCCGGGTGTGATCCAAACACCAAAACAAAAAAAACAAAACAAAACAAAAAAACCCCACAAAATTCCAGTTATATAGGGTCTGGAGAGTACAGCCAGGTGTGCCCCTCTAACCCAAACCAAAAGAACAGAAAGTTCCAGTTATAAAATAAATAAATCAGAGATCTAGTATACTCAGCTAGTACTCCAGCTCTTTCAAGACTTGCCAATATGATGCCAGATGGAACTTGGGATTGACACCACCAAAAACTGAGTGCTTTGGCCAAGCAGCTACAATGGAAGAATTGAGGCAATTGGTGGAAGCCCTCATACATTCAATCGAGCAGCTCCTGGAGCTGTCTATGTCACAAACAAACACCACTGAAACTAATATAATTGCATTGTCTAGTTTCCTAAAACCCTAAAGAAAAGGACCCTTGGGGCCGGGCGGTGGCGCTAAAGGTAAGGTGCCTGCCTTGCCTGCACTAGCCTTGGACGGACCGCGGTTCGATCCCCCGGTGTCCCATATGGTCCCCCAAGCCAGGAGCAACTTCTGAGCACATAGCCAGGAGTAACCCCTGAGCATTACAGGGTGTGGCCCAAAAACCAAAAAAAAAAAAAAAGAAAAAAAAGAAAAGGACCCTTTTTGGACTAGCCAGAATTCTACCCTGGAAAAGTGTTAGGGATTCCACCCAATAGTTATGTCTTCCCTGACTGTAGTATCTATCTTAGGGAATATGATGGAGGCAGAGGGCAAGGGAGGAGAGATCATTACAAATCAATACTATATGGTATAGTTTTCTGTAGTACATTCCTGAACTCTCATTTTTTTTTTTTTTTTTTTTTTTTTTTTTTTTTTTTTTTGTTTTTGGGCCACACCCGTTTGATGCTCAGGGGTTACTCCTGGCTATGTGCTCAGAAATCGCCCCTGGCTTGGGGGGACCATATGGGACGCCGGGGGATCGAACCGCGGTCCGTTCCTTGGTAGCGCTTACAAGGCAGACACCTTATCTCTAGCGCCACCTTCCCGGCCCCCTGAACTCTCATTTAATTGTTGAGCCTGAGGGGGAAACCATGACAAAATGGATCCAGTTAGAGCCCCATTAATCTTGATCATTCCATTTGTCTATCTTATTCTATTTGCTTATTCATACTCTGCAACCACAAAGACACTGCCACATATACCATTAAAACCTAACATCTCAGGGCCCGGAGAGATAGCACAGCGGTGTTTGCCTTGCAAGCAGCTGATCCAGGACCAAAGGTGGTTGGTTCGATCCCGGTGTCCCATATGGTCCCCCATGCCTGCCAGGAGCTATTTCTGAGCAGACAGCCAGGAGTAATCTCTGAGCACCACTGGGTGTGACCCAAAAACTAAAACAAAACAAAACAAAACAAAACTAACATCTCCCATGACCATATACCATTAAAACCTAACATCTCCTCATTGTTTCATTCAGTCCCAGGTGGGCATTCCAGCAAATGTTCACAGAGCTCACAGACAACATACGTATGGTTCTGTTATATCCCATGTATTGTCCTTTCATGTCCTAATAAAAACACTTCTCTTAGAAAAACAAAGGGGAACCAGTTACACTAGCAGTCTGGGGGTAAAGGGTAGGGGGAGTATGGGATGCATGCTGGGAGCAGAGGCGAAGGGAGGTCAACACTGGTGGTGGGGAATTGCCCTAATCCATTGTCACTATGTACCTTAAATATATTTGCGAAAGACTTGTAATTCATATGGGTCTCAATAAAAATTATTAAAAAAAAAGATCCAGTGTACAGCATAAGGTCCAAAGGCATTAACATAGTACAGAAAATTGGAAAAGTTGTGGGCCCGGAGAGATAGCACAGCGGTGTTTGCCTTGCAAGCAGCTGATCCAGGACCAAAGGTGGTTGGTTCGAATCCCGGTGTCCCATATGTTCCCCCGTGCCTGCCAGGAGCTATTTCTGAGCAGACAGTCAGGAGTAAGCCCTGAGCACCGCCGGGTGTGGCCCAAAAACCAAAACAAACAAACAAAAAAACCCCAGAAAATTGGAAAAGTTGCAAAGAATAGATGAAAATATGCTTATTTAGATACTAAGACCATATTTTATATTGTATATAAATATGTTGTACACTTAAAAACGAATACACTGTGTATGTCAATCACACTTTCTTTTTAAAAGAGAATGGTTTGCATGGCTGTAAACTGGTATGAACTCATGGGAGAGGTCAGGTGAGGTCATTTTCAAAGTCTGTAGCCAGGAAGACTTTCAGTAGTCTGGGGAATGGGAAGGCAAGAAAGGCAGATGTGGCACAAGGCATCCCTGGGGCACCCCGCACATACCTGGCACCTGACAGGACTCCTTTAAATCCAGGATATCCCTGATGTAGAGCTTTGCAAAGGCTAGAAACACGGGATCCAAACCCCAGAAGAGAGAAGGGGGTTCCTCTTCACACCTACTGGATTCAGGCTGCATCAGGAGACTAGTGGCTTAACCAATGCAAAGCATCAGTGAGTAAGATCTACAAAGGGACACACAAACGTCAAGATGCAAGGAGGTTACAGGGGCTATAAATTGATTGGGAGCCAGGGCGCTTTTTGCACGCGAGTTCCCAGAAGCCTGGGGATCCGGGGATCCAGGGCCTTGTCGAATTCCATGCCAAAGGACTTAAAAGAAAAGCACAAGCTGAGATAGTGAGGCCCACATGGCTGACCCCTTGGAATATCCCTCTGCCCTACCCCGGGGAGTGTTTCTGCTTTCCCCCAAAATGCCACTTGAAAAGGGCTTAATAAGCACCAACTTTTCACTCTGGGAAGCTTTGCACAACCAGGCGCAGACTGCAACCGCTTTCAAAGAGTGGGGTCCAGGGAAGAACAGCTCCCGCGCGGGCCTACAAGTACTGGGGCAGAAGGAGGCGGGCCTGGCCGCAGGTTCCTCTTGCCG
This sequence comes from Suncus etruscus, assembly GCF_024139225.1. Taxonomy (NCBI): domain Eukaryota; kingdom Metazoa; phylum Chordata; class Mammalia; order Eulipotyphla; family Soricidae; genus Suncus; species Suncus etruscus. The sequence goes on from NC_064864.1 coordinate 47,833,844, forward strand.
GGCTTTTTCCAGACAAGACCTAGAAAAGAAGGAAACCGGAAACGCAAACCAGAGCCGCTCCTAGCCCCGCCCCCGGCAAACTCGCGCCGCGCTAGCCAGCTATTCCACGGATTGCGCATGCGCAGAGCCCTTCCGGTGATTGGAGTTCCGGGGGCCAGACCCGCCCCAGCGACGCAGGACCAACCTACGTGTCCCCCCACCCCCCCGCCCGGGTTTGCCTTTCGCACAGCCCCGCCCCGGATACGCCCACCCAGACTAGACCCCGCTTTCGGCCACACCCTCCCCGTGGCTCCGCCTCCACGCTCTCTCTCTGAGTCGGTCATTGGGCCGGAACCTGATTCAAGCTGAAGCCGCCGCATAGCCGGCCACCCAGTGTAATCCTGCAACAGGGCTCAGAGCGAGATTCTCAATCCTGGGAGCTAATCCGAAAGTTACTGCTGCCCTCCAAGTCACTTTTTCATTCCGTCCCGCTTCCTGATGGGGCACTGAGTTAAGTCAGGATCTCCAACGGGTTCCGACTGACTCGTACATTATTTTCTTAAAGGGGAGTGGGTTCTTGATAGATGTTAAATAAGCAAATCAAGTAGGATTTCATTGTGGTTTATTTTTTTTAAGCTTACTTACACTTACTAAGTGATCTAACACCCACTCTACAATCTCTACCGTCTCACTTGGAGATGAACATCTACATTGTGAACCTAGAGCCAATGGGAACTCAGCACTGCCCAGTTTGCCCTACCGCAGAGGAAAAATGTTCTTTCTTCTCTTTCTTTCCCTTTTTTCTCTTTCTCCTCTTTCTTCTTTCTTTCTTTCTTTCTGTCTTTCTTTCTTTCTTTCTTTCTTTCTTACTTTCTTTCTTTCTTTCTTTCTTTCTTTCTTTCTTTCTTTCTTCTTTCTTATTTTTTCCTACCTCCCTTTCTTTCCTTCTTTCTCTCTTTTTCTTCCTTTCTCTCTTTCCTTCTTCCGCATGCAAGGCAGACAAACACTCTACCCACCCTGCTATCGCTCCAACCTCCAAATTATATTTTCTCAGTACACGTTCTGGAATGTGGAGGCTTCATTTTGAAAAGCTGGCATTTGGGTCAATTACGGTCATCCTGATGGCGATTATCCCCCCAGGGTCCTAATTTAAAGTGAGAAAAGATAGTCACTTTCCACTCCCCTAAGTAAATAAACTGTGGCATGTCATTAACTCAGGACAGCAAGTGTTTCTCCTAATTTACAGGAACTCTAAAAGGGCAGGAGGAGTACCAGTCAGGATGGCAAGTCATTCCTGGGGGTGGCAGGTGGTGACTAAAGAGATGATTGCTAAACCCTTTAGCAGAGAAGAAACTTCAAGCAGCTGGGGTGGAAAATGTGTGTCATTTGAACGATGGCATTTAATTACAACCCTCAGCTACTGAAGAAGCTGCAAAACACAGTTCGTGGTACAGCATTACTCAGATTAGTCTACAATGAACAGTTGGGTGTGTGGAATTAAAACTACTTGGAGTCTTAGTAGTAGTAATAGTACAGTGGGTGAGACACTTGCCTTGCATACGGCCTACCCAAATTTAATCTCTGGAGCCTCATATGGTTCCCCAAACACAGCCAGGAGTTAATCCTGAGTGCAGAGCAAGGAGCAAGTCAGGACTTTGGGTATAACCCCAAAACAAAGAAATAAAAACTTCTTAGGAGAAGCCATACTCCCAGTGAGGACAGAGCCTATCTTGAAGAAAACACAACAGTGGGACACCCCGCAAAAGCTTGCTTCCAGCTGACCTGTCCAGTAGGGAGAGACAGGTTGGGTGACTTTTTTTGGACTGTGTAAAACTGAGAATCATTATTGGGTGGACTTGGCATTTGAGACAATTTCAGGAATGACTCTTGGGGTTCTCTAGGCTAGAATGCTGGAATGAAGAGCCCTTGGGGACACTAGACTTACTGCCATCCGGGGGAAGCCACACCCAATTGGCATGAGCTCAGCCGATTTCCTTTCAAGTCACCTTTGGTAATAAGGGGAGGGCTCCTTGCCATCTAAGTGGGCTAATTTCCTGATCAGAGCTGAAATCCAAGGGGAGGGGTGGCAAAGAGTTTTCAGACTCTGGAGGCCTTTGGAAGGTTATTTCCTGATCTCCATCAGATGGGTTCCAAATTCTAAACCCACCATCTTGAGGGTATACAGAAAATCTCCATTAGACTGTTAGATGTGGCAGGTATCCTTTCATCTTGTAACAACTCGTTAAATCACTCCTCCTATCAATAAGTCAATAATGCTCTTTTACAGAATATAAGAGCTATTCATGGATATTTAGTGTTCCACTGAATTTCAGGGTGCCCAGAGGATTGCCTGAAGTCATTCAGAAACTGGCAGGTTTCTCAGCTCATGAGATTTCAAAACCCAGCCAGTAATCAACCTTGAATGCTGGGGCCCTTTCTTAGGATTTCTCAATATGAAACAGCCTGGTATTGCGAGCATTTGTGGACAGATGAGTCAATCTTCTCTAGAAAGTTAAGATTTTAGCTAGTTCTTCTGAAAAGAAAAAATAGAAGGGATTAAACTGTTTATCTCAAGCTCAAACTATCCAACCTTCACCATTTTGGGCATTGTACAGAAGGAATGCTGTTTGTGCACTTGCCAGTAGAGGTAGGTTTTCTGTTTGAAGTTTATAGTCAAGATAACATTTTTTGGTTAATGAAGTAACTCTAGGCACCATCTTTAGTCACTCAATAAACCTAGAGCATTCTACTTCCTCTAAGGCGGGCAGGCCCTGAGTACAGAAAAGTTCTCAATGCTTTCAAGGACATAGTATTTTATAATGCTCACCAGAAGAACATGTTGTCTACCTGATATAGATTTACATTCATCAGATGAGATGGAACTGACATTTTCACAGAGATGTGAAGGAGCCGTCATAAAGACTGATAAGGAAAGAACATTCCAGCAGTAGAGTAAGGGCAATATCTGGAGATAGGAGAGTACTTTTCTATTGGGAACAAGCCAATGCAGTAGCCTAGCTGGGAAGGGCAGCTGCTGTGGAAACAGGCTGGAGATCAGGATTTTGGCTCAAGGCTTTGTGTTTGTCTCTACTCTTATACTCTGTAAAGAATGTTATTGACTTATTGATTAAGGAGTGATTTAATGAGTTGTTATAAGATGAAAGGATACCTGTCACATATAACAGTCTAATGGGGATTTTTAAAAAATATAGAAGAGGCTTTCTTTGCTCCACTTTGTATTTCTTGCCCCTTTATAAAAGATTACTTGATTATATATCTGACAGTCAGTCTCAGGATAGTCAAGTTTATTTAATTGATCTGAGGGTCTTTATTCCAATACCATACTGTTTTAATGACTACTGCTTTATAGCATAGTTTGAAGTTGGGGAAAGTGATGCCTCCTATCTTTTCACCCAAGGATTGCTTTAGCTATTTATGGATGTTTATTGTTCCACATTAATTTAAGGAGTGTTTGATCTATTTCTTTGAAAAATGGCATGGGTCTCCTGATAGGGATTGCAATAAATGTGTACAGTACTTTAGGAAGAATTGCCAGGAAGAATTTTAATGATGTTACTCTTACTAATACATGAACCATGTATGTGTTTCTATTTCCTTGTGTCCAATTTTCTTTTTTTTTTTTTTTTTTTTTTTTTTGGTTTTTGGGCCACACCCTGTGACGCTCAGGGGTTACTCCTGGCTATGCGCTCAGAAGTTGCTCCTGGCTTCTTGGGGGACCATATGGGATGCCGGGGGATCGAACCGCGGTCCGTCCTAGGCTAGCACAGGCAAGGCAGGCACCTTACCTCCAGCGCCACCGCCCGGCCCGTGTCCAATTTTCTTGAAGCAATGTTTTGTAGTTTTCTGTGTATGGGACTTTCTTTCTTTAGTTAAGTTAATTCCAAAGTACTTGATTTTTCTGACACACAATTGTGAATCAACAACATGCAGAAAAGGGAACTCAGACCTCTCTTTAATGCCATACACTAAAATCAAGTCAAAAATCAATTAAAAACCTTGATAACAGTCCTAAAACAATAAGATACACAGGGGAAAGCATAGGCAGAACACTCCATGACATTGAAGCTAAAGGGATTTTCAAGGGTGAAACACCACTGACCAACCAAGTGGAAACAAAGATAAACAAATGGGACTACATTAAACTAAGAAGCTTATGCACCTCAAAGGAAATGATAACTAGGATACAAAGACTGCCCATGGAACTATCCACCCAATACCCATCTGATAAGGGGTTAATATCTCAAATAAATAAAAGGTATTGGTAAAACTTAACAAGAAAAATATTTAACCCCATCAGAATATGGGAAGAAGAAATGAACAGACATTTCCTCAAAAAGAAATACAGATGGCCAAAAGGCACATGAAAAAAAATGTACCACATCATTAATCATCAGGGTGATGCAAGTCAAAACAACAACAACAATCCCATATTACAGAAATTAGCACACATCAGAAAGAATAAGAACAACCAGTGCTGGTGTGGATGCAGGAAGAAAGGGACTCTCATTCTCTGCTGTGGGGATGTCAATTAGTCCAGCCTTTTTGGAAAACAACATTGATGTTCCTTTAAAAGCTAAAAATTGGGGCTGTAGTGATAACACAGTGATAGGACATTTGCCTTGCATGTGGCCACCCTGGACAGATCCGGGCTTGATCCTGGCATCCCATATGGTTCCCCAAGCCTGCCAGTAGTGATTTCTGAGCACAGAGCCAAGAGTAACCCCTCAGCACTGCCAGATATAGCCCCAAAACTTAAATAAATAAATAAAATAAAAGCTAGAAATTGAGCTTTCATATGACCCAGCAATACCACTTCTGGAAGTGTACCCTCTTAGTCCAAAAACACAATGCACAAAAGCCCTTTGCATTTTTCTATGTTCATTGCAGCACTATTCACAATAGCCAGAATCTAGAAACAAACCAAGTGCCCCAAACCAGATGAGTGGATTAAAAAACTGTGGCATATCTGTCTACACAATGGAATATTACAAATCTGTTAGGAAAAATAAAGTCATGAAATATGTTTATACATAAATGGATATGGAGAATATTTATGTTTATACATGAATGGATATGGAGCAAAATGAATTAGAGGGAGAGGGATAGGCATAGAATGATTGAATTCATTTGTGGAATATAAAAAAGTATGGTAATATTCAGAGACAAAAGAGATGAGTGTCAGCAGGACTGATCCATGACAGGAAGCTTGCCACAAAGAGCAAGCAAGGAGTGTAGTTAGGGCAGAGAGGGAAACTATTATGACAGTGTTAGTTGGAAATGATCACTCTGGAAAAGAAAACTGGGTGCTGAAAAGAGGTAAAGTGATATGCATAACATATGCATAACACCCTTTCGTTAACAATATTAAAAACCACAGTGTCTAAAAAGGAAAAAATAAATAAAAAAATAAGAAAGAAAAAGAAAAGGAGGAGGAAGAAGAAAGAAGAGGAGGAGAAAGAGGAGGAAGGAGAAGAAGAGGAAGAGGAGGAGGAAGAAGAGGAAGAGGAAGAAGAGGAAGAGGAAGAAGAGGAGGAAGAAGAAAGAAGAGGAGGAGAAAAAGAAAAAAGAAGAGGAGGAAGAGGAAGACGAGGTAGAGAAGGAGGAGAAAGAGGAAGAAGGAGGAGGAGGAGACGAAGAAGAAGAAGAAGAAGAAGAAGAAGAAGAAGAAGAAGAAGAAGAAGAAGAAGAAGAAGAAGAAGAAGGTGAAGGTTGTTGTATATTGTATGACTTAAACTTAATCATAAACAACTTTGTAACACTGAAAAAAGCCCCAAATGTTGGTGGGTTTTTTTTTTTTTTTTTTGGTTTTTGGTTTTTGGGTCACATCCGGCAGTGTTCAGGGGTTACTCCTGGCTCTATGCATAGAAATCACTCCTGGCAGGCTCAGGGGATCATATGGGATGCCAGGATTTGAACCACCAACCTTCTGCATACAAGAAAATGCCTTACTTCCATGCTATCTCTCCGGCCCCAAGCCCCAAATGTATTATGAACAATATTGAACCATGATGTTTAAATAAAATAATTAAAAAATTATACAAGAGCTCCCCACTTAGATTACTTTCTTGGGGAGTCCTGAGAGGTAGTATAGAGGTGAAAGTACATATAAGGCATGCACTTGACCCAGGAACAGCACTGGTGGCCCCAACTATTGTTGGGTGTCACCCATGTACCTTCCAAGAACCACTGCAGGGTGTCCATGTAATTTCCAGCAACTTAATCCCAAACAACACTACATCCTCCTATCCAACAACCAGCCCACTTGGTTATAAATCATCCAAAATGGCCCCTGTCTGACAGCTATTCTTCTGGCCATTAAAAAAAGAGACTTTTGGGGCCGGGCGGTGGCGCTGGAGGTAAGGTGCCTGCCTTACCTGCGCTAGCCTAGGAGACGGACCGCGGTTCGATCCCCCGGCGTCCCATATGGTCCCCCAAGCCAGGAGCGACTTCTGAGCGCATAGCCAGGAGTAACCCCTGAGCGTTACCGGGTGTGGCCCAAAAACCAAAAAAAAAAAAAAAAAAAAGAGACTTTTGGGCAAACTCTTTCTTTGATAGTGAAGAAACAGGAGTATAACAGGCTTATTATCAGATATATTCCTAATCTCTTCTGTCTCCTCAACTGCTTTGCTCAATTCCTGTGATGTTGTATTTACCTTTTCCCTTCTTCTAGCTTCTCCTGGACATAGGGATATGTTCTATCCTCTCTTTAAGTGTCCAACTTTAGGAAAGTTGAAGACCTTTGAAGGTCTGAAGAACCCTTACTCTTTAAATATTATCCTCTTGCCTTCCCTTCAAAGTTAAATTTCTTATAGGAATCATATGCTTTCCCAGTCCACACTTGGATATCTAATTCAATCAGCCACCATTTGAGTCAGTGTTTACTTTGAACACTACCCCAAGACACACTGAAATGGCTTTCCAGAGGCCAGAAATTATATTCAAATTCTCTATCTTAATGGACATTTTCCTTTCTTTATCATTTTTTTCTATTTTTTTCTTGGTATTTGCGCCAATCATATTCTTTTCCATTCTTGCTTGAATTCCTGGAATCCCGTTCGGTTTCCTCTCTACCTCTCTCTTCGTCCTCAGATTTCTCTTTTCGTTAATCTCACATATGTTCCTGTTCTCCAGAGCTCATTCTTCTGCCCACACCATTCTCAGGCAATGTTCTCTCTGAGTTGTCTCTTCCAAACCAGTGACCCCACCTATGGCAATATTCCAGTGACTCCTGCCACTTCACATCTAGCTCAGTACTGTTTCGGGAGTTCTGGACTGACTCTCCAATTGTACTCTGCTTTATAACCCAAAATAAGCTTCTTTCCCCAGCTCTCTGGCTCTCTCTTCCCCTGTTCAACCAGCTAGGAAATGTGTAAATCAGAAAAGTGGAAAGTTTCATGGACCTCACCCTTCCGCTCATCATAGATGCAATTAATCACCAAGACCTGTCAGTTCTGTTTCCTAAATATGTTTTCTTAGTTTATTCCCTCCTCCTTGCTCCCGTTGTCATAGTCTTAGTCAGGATTTCAGAATTTTTTTCCTGGATTACTGCCACCATCATCTTCTGATTGGTCCTTTTGCTTCCTGCCAGGCCTCTCTTTAATCTATTCTTTTTTTAAAATACAAATTACTGTATTTAAAGACCATGAATCACATAGTTGACATAATTGATCACAATACATTTGTTTCCAGTAAGTGGAAGCAAAATTATTTTAAAAATTTTAAAAAGAAAAAAGTATAGCAACAAGAAAATTTGTAAAGATTACTATATCTTGCAAAAAGGCCATTAAGTCACTGTATGAAGGTTTAGTAAGCTCTGCTATTTCATTTATTTCTGAACATTAGGTGGCTTAAGCTACACATTGGTGTCTAAATTGGCATGTTCCTATGGAGATGACAGTATTAAAAAAATGAAGTTGTTGATGCCACATGGTCCAGGAATTTCAAGCACTATTACTGATATTGTGGGAAGTATTTTCTGCTGTCAAAAGGTCAGTATGGGATGTTATCCATACTCACTCCAAAAAAGCCCTAATGATATCAGCCCAAATACTGGAATACCTGGAATTTTGGTCAGATTGGTGTCTCTGCAGAGAGTCATAGATTAATAGTGAAGCAGAGCCATAGTCAAAGTGGTAATTGTGGTGATGTGTACAGCTGGGCTTCAGGAGGGTGGGACTTGACTCGCCCTCTTCAATTTATTCTACAATGGTCTGGTAAACAAAACTGTGTTATTCTCTTGTCTAAAATATTCCAATAGCTTTATATAGTCAGCGAAATAAAGATGAAATGTTTTAGGGTGAGACACTGGGTTCCTTGTGTTCTGCCCATGAGCCACCTCTCCAGACTTATCTCCAACCAACCCCTCCTACCAATCTTACACTAAAGGGTATCATCTTCCCAAAACTATTCTGAAGAGCAAGTTATTGGCAAACATTTTTGTAGGGTTGGAAAGATAGGTCAATGGACTGAGCTCATGCTTTGTAAGCAGAAGGTAAGATCCTATTCCTAGCACTACATGGTCCCCTGATAACTGTCACTGCATGTAACATGCATGTCTCCATTATAAAGGGAAAGCACACTCCAGATGTGTTGATTGGCTTTCCTGGTGAAGTGCCTGATTTTCCCTAAGCAATAATTCAATCAGAAGGCCCATCAGTGTCAGTCAATCATAACCCCTGCATGGATTACTGGCTATATTCCTGTTATATTCATGACATGCAGTGACATTATATATCTTTCCTTTTTATTTATTTGGTTTTGTCTCCTTTGCTAACTACAGAAATTCGGCCTTACTTATCCAGGTTTGGCCAGTGTAGAATTAGGCTATTTTACTAGGTATTATTCTGTACCCCTTTCATAAGTTTTATCTCTTTCTATTACCAGATCATAGGATGTGGGTCTTAGCCCCTAGATAGAATACTATTTCCCTCAGGTTAAGGATATTTGTTATTAGGAAGAAAACCAGGATTCTTGCTATCCCTTAATTTACATCAGTAATGACACCTAGGGCCAGGAACTACTTTGATATGTAAGAAATTAATCATCTTTTATCCTCTGACTCCTAACTGAAATCTATATTATTCTAAGGTTACAAACAACCTAAAGCTATGTGTATTTGTTCTATAATCAAACAATGTACTTTGATAGTTGCTGTACTTTGAAAGAAACAATGTACATTGCATTCCTTTCATATAATGACTAGCTCTTTTTCCCTTTATATACTTCTTTGCCTGAAGATTAAATGTGTTGACCCCACATACACTGCGTGTGGTATGATTATTTCATATTTCATATTCATCCGCTCATGTACCCGTTTTCCTCTCGTGGAAGGACTATGACCCACGAGAATTGGTGAGACGAAACACGTCTACAGCAGAGAAATGCTAGGAGAGACCCCGCAAATACCACTGATTGTGTTCCCCCACAAACACCCAAAACATCTGGTCAAGTAAGTGTGAGAAAGTAACGAAACCGATTTTGAGACAGTTATGGGCATGGAAATATCTACAAAAAGAAAAAGTAGATCATGGTTGACCACCAAACTCAAGTTCCATCTTAAGGAAATGTAGTTTGGGAAATTCAACAGAAGGCATTTGGAACAACTTTAAGTTCCTAAAATATACCATGTGCTTTTTTACTGGAGAGAAGCTGGAGGTGCCATTTACTCATTAGTTACTTAAATTTAAACATGAACTGCTTATTCTAAAGAGTGTAATATATTGGGCATACGAAGGGCAAAGAGACTCTGAGTGAGTCAAACAAGCAAACATGTCCTGTCATGCCATAATAAATGCCATGAGACTTGGCAGAGAAAGGTGGGAGACCTGTATGCAGAGGATCAGGGCACAGTAAATTTCTTCTTGTAAATTCACAGTAAATTTTATCTAGTTAACATCTTTGAGATGCTAGTTTCCCTTTGGTGTATTTTGGGGTTTGGATGTTAAATGAATATACATTTATAATCATTATATCCTCCTGATGCACTGCTGACTCTTATTATAAAATGTTCCTCTTTGTCTTTTATCATAGTCTATACTAGTATTAATATATCCACTTCTGCTCACTAATGTTTACTATTTGAATGCTGTCTCTTTTCCTATATTTTTACTGTCAACCACTATGTGTTGTGGGTTTTTTGTTTGTTTGTTTGTTTGTTTTTGGAGCCACACCTGGCAGAGCTCAGGGGTTAGTCCTGGCTCTGTACTCAGGAATTATGCCTGGTAGTAATCAGGGGATCTAAGGGATGCCCGGGATTAAACCCAGGTTTGCAGTTTGCAAGGCAAATGTCCTACCTGCTGTACTATTGTTCTGTTCTCACCTCTATGTGTTTCTGCACTTAAGGTATATTTCTTGCAGATAGCATGTGGCTGGACCTCATCTCCTCAGTCTCCCTACCCCTGGGCTTGGGATCAAACCCAAGGTTTCATTCACACATATACCAAGTATGTGCTTTACCACTTCCCCAGATCTGTATCTTATCTTCTTTCTCAGTCTGACAATCTTCAAATTTTGTTTATATTACTTTTGATCTAAGTGTTGATAATGGTTGAGTTGACATTTGTCATTTTTATGTCTGTTTTATTTGTTTGTTTGTTTTTTTTTAATAGGAAACCCACACCTAGTGGTATTTAGGGCTTACTCTTGACTCCGCTCAAGGGACTATATGCAGAGCTGGAGATCAAGATCTGGTCACATCTAAGACGAAGAACCTTATCCATGGTACACTCTCTCTGGCCCTTATTTTCTACATTTCATTTTTTCTTTATCCTTTTTTGTTTGTTTGTTTTTTGGATCATGCCTGGCAGCACTCAGGGGTTACTCCTGGCAGGCTCTGAGGACCATATGGGATGCCAGGGATTGAATCTGGGTCAGCCATGTGCAAGGCAAATGCCCTACCCATTGTACTATCATTCTGGCCCTCATTTTCATTTTTCTCTTTCTCCCAGATTGCCTTTTATTACATTATGTCTTCTGTGTAACATTTAACTTACTCTAATTTTAAAAAGTTTCTTTTAGGGTTTATATCTATTTTATTTTTTTTCTTTTTCGTTTTTTGGATTTTTGGTCACACCTGGCAGTGCTCAGGGGTTACTCTTGGCTCTACACTCAGAAATAGCTCCTGGCAGGCTTGGGAGATCATATAGAATGCCAGGATTTGAACCACCGTCCTTCTGCATGCAAGACAAACGGCCCACCTCTTGCTATCTCTCCAGCCCCTAGGGTTTAAATCTAAATATTATTATAATGACTTAAATTACAAAAATCCACTTTAATATGAATTAAGCTCTAGAAAACATATAATCTTTATTCTCATGTGTCTTTATTTTCTTTCCTTTTCATGCTATTATTTTCATATACAACATATCTTTATTTTATAAATTTTATATTACAACATGACCACTATTGTTTTATACAATTCAATATCTTTTTGTGGGTCCACACTCAGCAGAAGACTGAACAACCTTTGTGCTGACACATTGAGAAGCCAATCGTTTCTGATGATGTAATTTGTCGCCATACTGCTTGGAGTCTATCAGCCAGATGGGTGACAGCTGTTGTGGTCCTGATGATTAAATATGAAGCATGATTTTGGGAGTGGGCAGTACTTCAGATTGAGGAAAGATTCATTTAGAGTCAAGTAGACACAACTTGGTCATAAGATCAGAGACCAGAGGTCCTCTTTTAGTTAGAGCTTTTCCCAGGCCTGAATCAATCTCATGTCTAGACTCATTTCATTCAAGCCCACTTCAGTTCATGGGGCTCTACCTTCTGGCAACTCTCTGTGGAGAGAATTTCAGCTGTTATTACTCATTCCTATCCCCATTTATTTCATTAATGCCTATTTTATTTCCAAAATTTGATGACATGCTAGCTAAGGATAGTTTCTTTCCTGTATCTCCTACAGCATAGAGCATAGCACAAAAATTAAACTAAACATCAGTATGACAAAATATTCATAATTGTCCACGTAGAGGGATGGCTACAAGGCAGCCTATTCTTTCTACTTTTATAGATATGAAATTCCATTGATTATTAGCTTGGCAAATTTAGCAAACAGAAGCAAGATGCGCAGCTAAATTTGGGTTTCAGTGAAACAATAGATAATTTTTAATACTTTAGTATAAAATCATTTCTAGTTTATTTATCTAAATAGCATTTAGTCAAATTATTTCTAATAATTCAATTCATAGAAAGTATTTTATTGTAAAAGTATTTTGAATATCTTTTGATTGAATTATGATAATGTTCCTGTGACATTTATTTATACTAAAGAGCTATTATTTATCTAAAATGCAAATTTATGTGTTCTGTATTTTATCTGGCAAATTGACTCACTAGAAACTTTAAAAACATGGCTGTAGGGGCCGGGAAGGTGGCGCTAAAGGTAAGGTGTCTGCCTTGCAAGCGCTAGTGTAGGACGGATCGCGGTTCGATCCCCCGGTGTCCCATATGGTCCCCCCAAGCCAGGGGCGATTTCTGAGTGTATAGCCAGGAGTAACCCCTGAGCATCATACGGGTGTGGCCCAAAAACCAAAAACAAACAAATAAACAAAAAAAAAAACATGGCTGTAATGAAAGTGGGGTAGGAGTAGTTTTCCCTCCTATTCTCAATCAGGTGTCAGCTGCACTGGATTCCCAGAGGAAGCCTGTTGTAAGACTGCTTCCCTTCACCCAACCCTAGAGGTGCTAAGCCAGTATATCTGCTTCTGGAACTCCACATTTTCCATAAGATTCTTAGGTGATACTTGTGCAATTGCTTGCTTGACAGATGCCAGTTATGTTTCTAGTTTTGAGTGACTTCTACTTTGGCTTTCTATCAGGAATCTGATTCATGAGATGCTAATGTGCCTGTTCTATGAAATGCCCACTGAAGATTACAAATCAAACATTGTCATGAATATTCTAGTGACCAAATGTAGTTATGCAACTTTTAAATAGTCATTTAATGATCCTGAAACATAACTACTAACATATAGTCTACTACTACGTACATTTGTTGTTATCAAGAAAATTGGACTTGACAAATTTAGTTTTCTTTAGTACTTTAAGGTCAGAGCATCTAAGATACCAGATGTAACTGTTCCATTATATTCTCAGGTCCTCAGATCTGGATGCCCTGGTCATCTTCCCTGTAGTAGATGTCATAGCAGATACCCAGGCCACTGTTAGGACAAGACACTCTTTCCACCAGTTGTTGGGAATATCAGCTCATAGCTGAGTCCCATCCCCCATAACTGCCCACCCAGAACTATGCTCATTTTCCAGGATAATACCATAGATCAGCCCCAGTCCTCAACTCATTCCATCTCTTTCCCATTGGTGATTGTAGTGTCAGCTGAGCCTCTGTTAAATGACCCTAAAATTGAACTGAATTGAATTGCTTCTTCTACCTCCCTGCCTCATAGGGGTAACTCATATATATATATATATATATATATATATATATATATATATATATATATATGAGTGCTATAGTTGTTGTTGTTGTTATTTTGGTCACACCCAGCAGTGCTCCAGGGTTACTCTGGCTCTACGCTCAGAAATCACTCCCAGCAGGCTCGAGGGACCATATGGAATGCTGGGATTCAAACCACCATCCTCCTGCATGCAAGGCAAATGCCTTACCTCCATGCTATCTCTCCGTACTCCCAAATATTTTGCTACAGGTTCATCTTCTAGTTTGAGTGTCCAGAGACTCTTACCTCTAACTGTTGGTATAAAAGAAGGCTTTGGGGGCTGGAGGGATTATATGGCAAGAAAGGCAGTTTCTCTGCAAATAGCTGATCTAGGTTCAATCCCAGCACCCCATCTGATCCTTCAAGCCCCATAAGAAGTGATCTCTGAGTGTAGTATAGGAGTAAGCCATGAGCACTGCACGGCCCTCAAACAAAGCAAAACACAAACATAAAGGAAGTCTTTCTAGGAAGCATATTTAAAAATAAGATTTTGGAGCCAGGTCACATGCTAATCAACTGTTCATAGAGTATCTTGCTTGAGGTAAGTGGCCCTGTAGAGGTAGCAATACTACCATTTTCACCAGAAAGTGATTTAGGATGGGAGACCCATAGAAGGAGTACAATGCTGTCAGGAGAGATGAAGTCATGAAATTTTCCTATACATGGATGCACACAGAATCTATTATGCTGAGTGAAATAAGTCAGAGAGAGAGAGAGAGAGAGAGAGAGAGAGAGAGAGAGAGAGAGAGAGAAACGCAGAATGGTCTCACTCATCTATGGGTTTTAAGAAAAATGAAAGACATTCTTGCAATAATAATTTTCAGACACAAAAGAGAAAAGAGCTGGAAGTTCCAGCTCACCTCAGGAAGCTCACCACAAATAGTGATGAGTTTAGTTAGAGAAATAACTACATTTTGAACTGTCCTAATAATGAGAATGTATGAGGGAAATGGAGAGCCTGTTTAGAGTACAGACAGGGGTCGGGTGGGGAGGAGGGAAACTTGGGACATTGGTGATGGGAATGTTGCACTGGTGATGGGGGGTGTTCTTTACATGACTGAAACCCAAACACAATCATGTATGTAATCAAGGTGTTTAAATAAATAAATAAAAAATAAATAAATAAATAAAAGAAGGAGTACAATGGAGGGAGCAGAACCTGGGATCCAAAGATTCAGCAGAAGTAGGAATTTAAGGACAATGAAATGGAATTTCTTTTCTGGGCATTATTAATGCAACAGAGAGAGATAAAAAAAAAAAAAGATTAAAGGTATTAACCCTCAATTTAAGAGACAGCACTCCTGAGCTCAAAGTCCAGAACTTTGATGAGGTAGCAGAACTCTAGTGAGGGTGGACTACTCACTCCTGATGAGTTTATTCTGTCAAAGTCATAGTCTTAATTAGGAATGAATGAGATCCTAGATATGAAATGAAGACAGCCTTGTAAACTGTGTATTTCCAGATTTCCCCTAAACTCTCTGGGCTAAAAGAGGAGCTCCTTTCTTATGTAAAAGGTTAGCATGCTCTTTTTTTTTTCCCTTAGGTTTTTGGGTCACATCCCATGTCATTCAGGGGTTATTCCTGGCTGTGCGCTCAGAAATTGCTCCTGGCAGGCTTGGGGACTATGTGGGATGCTGGGATTCAAACCACCGTCTGGCCTGGGTCAACTGCTTGCAAGGCAAATGCCCTACCACTGTGCTATTTTTCCAGCCCTAGCACATTCCATTTTTCACATTGATACAGAGATTTTTTTTTTTATAAAACAGATTACTTTATAGAAAGACCATTTGTTTCCAGGTAAGTGGGAGCAAATTTATTAAAATATAAAAACAAGAAGATAAAGAACATAGGTTGGAGCGGTGGTGCAAGCAGTAGAGGGCGTCTGCCTTGTGCACATTAACCTAGGACGAATGGCAGTTTGATTCCCCAGCATCCCATATGGTCATCCAAGCCAGGGGCAATTTCTGAGAGCATAGCCAGGAGTAACCCCTGAGTGTCACCGGGTGTGGCCCCAAAACCAAAAAAAAAAATTAAATTAAAATGTAAATCTGGGGGCCGGGCGGTGGCGCTAAAGGCAAGGTGTCTGCCTTGCCAGCGCTAGCCTAGGACGGACCGCGGTTCGATCCCCCGGTGTCCCATATGGTCCCCCAAAGCCAGGAGCGACTTCTGAGCGCATAGCCAGGAGTAACCCCTGAGCGTCACTGGGTGTGGCCCAAAAACCAAAAAAAAAAAAAAAAAATGTAAATCTGGGGCTGGAGCAGTGGCACAAACAGTAAGGCATCTGCCTTTTCTGTGCTAGCCCAGGACAGACCAAGGTGCAATCCCCCCGGTGTCCCATATAGTCTCCCAAGCCAGAAGTGATTTCTGAGAGTATAGCAGCAAGAAAATTTGTGAAAATCATTGTATCTTGCAATGAGGTCATTAAGTCACTGTGAGAAGGTTTAGTAAGTTCTTGTTGCTAGTTAATCATTCTATTATTTCTTTTGTTCTTTTGTTTTCTTTAGTTTCTGAACATCAGGTGGCCTCAGATATGCATTGGGTCTAAATTGGTGTGTTCCAATGGAGATAACAGTACTAAAAAAAAATTGGAGCTGTTGCATGGTCACATTTGCCAGAAATTCTAAGCATTATTCCTTATACTGTGGGTTTTGTGGGACATGCTCTTGACTGCCAGGATTTCCAGAATTATGAGAAGGTGGAGGAGGGTGCTAGCACTCACTCCAAAAAAGTCAAGGAGATGTCTTCCTAAATCTAGGTATCTGGAGTTTTAGTTAGATTGGTGTGTCTGCAGAGAGTCATAGTTGAGTGGTGAAACTGGACCATTGGTGAAGCAACAAGTGGGGATGATGTTTGAAGCAGGTGTGGCTTCAGCAGAGCTGAAGTTTAGCCTGTCCTCTTCTTTCAAGATTACTAGCTTTCATCTGTGCGGCCAGTGTATCCATCATTTTTCAATGCATGGCTAACATCTCTTTTGAGAACAAAGTGAATCTATGAAGCTGGTCGAATGCCTGATACAGAGATCTTTAACTTTGCAATAAAACACATCCTCCCCTTCAAAGTATCTTAGTCCTTTCTGCCATACCTCTTCCCATTTCCATTGAATAATGAGTGTCAAGTTACAGCATAAACCAGGGGCTTGCTGCGGGAGAAGAGACCCTGCTTGGAAGGAGCTATGTTGACAGATGCTGGAAGAGTATACATAGATCTCCAGTATTATCTGGCCAAGAGGGAACAACATAAAACTGGAGAAGAAATTCATTGATGGGAGCATTCTCCCTTAGTTCCTCATGGCAAGGACCCCAGGAGATAGTGCTATCATACTACTCAACAGCTGTTGGAAGCTTGGACGAAACTTCACATCAAATTGGCCTGCTATATTAATGCCACCCACATTGATGCCAACATTGCAATTTGTTTCAATTAAGCCACATCCAAGTATGAACCTGTGGTGGCACATGCCAATGTCAATGTGCTAATCCCAAATGGGATTAGCACAAAATGTCAAAGTATGTATAGGGCCTTGAAGGACACTCAGTCTTCAGAGGTTGTTCATGAAGCCAAGCAAAGATTCAGGGTTCTGCTACACTAGTGAGCCATGAAGCAATGTTGATAGTGAGCAAAAGGGTCTTCGACTACTAGGACAAATTATTGTGCTTCATGTTACTTCTGCACTGAAGCATATCACCAGCCAGGCCACCATTGATTCTGCAGGCAGCCTCTATTTCTGCTTACTACTTTGGCTCCTTTGCTGCTGACTGGGATTTTCAGCTTTATTCCGAGCTTTGAAAGAAGTCCAGGATGTGTGCACAGCAGCCTTGCCACTGGGACCAAGCTAACCAGCAGACCTGTGTATTTAATGTCATCAAATCAGCATTGCCATATAAACTTCCTCAGCATCCGCCTAAAGATGGGACTGACGTGCCTCCCTAGTGTGTGCTAGAGGAAGTGGAGTGGTAACAACAGTTTCCTGTGCTCCAAAACAGTCTCTAATGTGGAAGCAGAAAGGTCCTGGCCACGTAGAAACTATGAGTGTTTCGGAAAAACAGAATTTGAGCCTAAAATAACATAGCAGGTCTCAGCTGACAGCTGGGCTGCAGAACTAAACCATCCTCTTACAGATTAGGAGGGTGTGGGGAGAAGGTACAAATGAGTGCGAGACGTTCTAAAGGACCATAAAGCATGCATGCTTTTCATGATTGCTCTCAAATAACACGCATAGAACATATAAAGGTACTGCTAGAACTTTAACACATATTTTCTGAATAGCCCAAAATGGTGATGAAATTGGGAACCAGATATAAATCTGTGTTTCTTTGACTCTTCCTCCAGATACCAAATGACTTCACCAATCTTCCCTCTAGTTCCAACCCAGCAACCCAGTTTCCTGGAGCACCCCATTTCTACAGCCCTAGAGTACAATTCTTCTTCTTCTTCTTCTTCTTCTTCTTCTTCTTCTTCTTCTTCTTCTTCTTCTTCTTCTTCTTCTTCTTCTTCTCCTTCTTCTTCTTCTTCTTCTTCTTCCTCCTCCTCCTCCTCCTCCTCCTCCTCCTTCTTCTTTTTTTGTGGTTTTTGGGTCACACCCGGCAGTGCTCAGGGGAACCTCTGGCTTCATGCTCAGCAATTGCTCCTGGCAGGGCAGGCAAGGGGGACCCTATGGGAAGCTGGAGTCTAACTGATGACCTTCTGCATGAAAGGCAAACGCCTTACCACCATGCTATCTTTCTGGCCCCCAATTCTTTCTTCTTGAGGTGTTCCTTACTATACTATGCCCCTTCAGAAAAGCCACTGTCAAGGATGCCAGGCCAGTTAACACAAAATTAATCATGATAGTACTCTTCCATTTATTTATAAAGTATTTGCTTGCATAGGTAAAGATTGGCTCTCAAATTTTATTTTTTATTTTTGGCGTTTTGGGTCACATCCAGTGACACTCAGGGGTTACTCCTGGCTATGCGCTCAGAAATCACTCCTGGTTTGGGGGACCATATGGAATGCTGGGGGATTGAACCGCGGGTCCATCCTAGATTAGTGCATGCAAGGCAAATGCCCTACTGCTTGTCCCACTGCTCCAGCCCCAATTTTTTTTTAAAGACATTCATAATAGTGGCTAAATTGGGCTAGTGCAGGTAGACAATTGGGTACTATGCCAGGGACCTATTTTTCTCTGTTTCTGTAAAATTTGTACCATGTTAAGTTATACGTAAATATGATAAAATTAAGTGTAAACTTTTAAAGCTTTGGAGAGTAACTAGATAGTAATAAGGGGTGGAGAGAGGGCGAGCCTTATATAATTCTATATTTAGCGTCATTCTGGCGATGATGATGGTAAGAACCAGTGGCCTTGAGTACAAAGGTATTAAAGGGGGTCACTATATGGGAGCCAGAGAGATAATACAGTGGGTAGAGTGCTTGCTTTGCTTACCGTCAACTGGGTTTGATTCCTGATATCCCATATAGTCCTGATAGCACACCAGGAGTAATTCCTGAGTATAGAGTTAGGAATAAGCCCTTAGCACTGTCAGTTATGTGTCCTCTTAAAACAACAAAAACAACATCAATAGTAACAAAATAAAGATGGTCAATATCTTTTTTTTGGGGGGTCACACCTGGCAGTGCTCAGGGATTACTCCTGGCTCTATGATCAGAAATAGCTCCTGGCAGGCTCGGGGACCATATGGGATGCCGGGATTCGACCTTCTGCATGCAAGGCAAACACTTTACCTCCATGCTATCCCTCTGGCCCCTCAATATCTTGATTATTCTCCACCATCAAGGAAATATCTGTTTTAAAGAATCAGATACCTATGAGAGGTATGCAAGGCATAGTGAATATAATGTTCTGTAAAATAGAGGTGAGAGCTAAAAGGATGGGGGAAATAATTATATCAAGAATAGAGCCTGATGGTTCTCTTGAACCTATCTTTCCAATTACACATCTTGAATCATCTCATCCTATCAATTTATCCACCAGAAGACACCAAACCTATCTTGTGTTCCCTCTACCACTTCCCTAATTTACATGCCATCAGTCTCTATCCCACATGAGGATTCTATATTAGAATCCCTAGCAGCTCTCTTTATTTTTCTTCTTGAATCATCTGATTATGAGAACATTAATTGGAATACTTGTTTGATTAATGCCAACTTCCGCAGCTGGACTGTCATCAATTGTAGGTGGTCAGAGACCATGTCTATTTGCTCATCAGTATTTCTCCAGCTCAAATATTTATGTTGAACAAACTAAGTAGATTGTGTTTCTCATTGGAGAAATATAGCTCCTTATGTAATGGGGACCCTTTTATAGCTACATCATTGCAAATACAGTTATCAGAAACAACTATGTACTTGGTTATTATAAAGGATGATCTAGAAAATGTCCTAATTTTTTTTTTTTGGTCTCCAGGGATGCACCAGGTTTTAAGATTTGTAAACCTTGTGGGTAAAGATGGAATATAGGGGCTTAGGCACTGGCCTTTCACACAGCCAACCCTGGTTCAATCCCTGACACTTCATACGGTCTCCTAAACTCCAGGAATGAACTCTGAGCACAGATGAGTGTACTTCCAGGTCCCAAAAATAAAGCAGTTAGTCAATGGGCCAGAGAGATAGCTCAAAGGGCTGAGTGTGTGCTTTGCATGCAAGAGACCTTAGTTAGAAAGCTGCCTCAATACTGAACTACTAGTCATTCAAACAAATTTCCTTTTATTATTTCTCTCTGTTCTGCATGTCTGAGGAAGAGCAAACAACTTCTTGAGGCCAAAGACTATATATTTGTATACTCTGTTTTAACAGCACCTCCCTAACAAGTTCATACAGGCTGCATGAGTTGGGTGGAGTCCATAGCAAAGTTTTACTTTGGGAATTTCCTGAAATAACTCTCTACAAAAGTTCAACTCTCATAATTGAAGATTATATTGACTTCATGTTCTTCTAGTGCACATTTAATATTTTTCTGAGACTCAAGATGCTTTCAAGCGATTGTGTTACCAGGTTTTAATGGTTAGGAGAACTTTGAACATATTCTTGTTCTTTTATCATAATTATAATGCACTGCAACATAAAATTGAATGCCAATTTATCATCAGATATCATTTTATTCTTTCTGGGCTTCTTATTTCTCCTTTGAATTAGATTAGTATTATGAAAAGAGATCTATCAATGAACTATGAACAGCTGTAGTATATTCTTTTCAAAGTAAGTGTAGTGGGTCAAAGTGATAGTACAATGGGTAGGGTGCTTGCATTGCACATGGTCATTCCCTTGCATCTCATAAGATCCCCCAAACATGCCAAGAGTAATTCCTGAGTGCAGAGGCAAAAATATGCCCCAAAATAAAACAAAAAGTAAGCATAGAACTACTGGTTTCTCTGTATTTTCCTCACAAGCTGGGAGGCACTAAGGAAGTTACGTCTTCAGTAGTGTCAACAGAACCCTCAAGAGCCTCCATTCTCCTGTATTTATTAATGGTCACAGAATTTTTATTATTATTATTATTATTATTATTATTTTGGGTCATACCTGGTGACGCTCAGCGGTTACTCCTGACTATGAGCTCAGAAATCGCTCCTGGCTTGTGGGACCACATGGGATGCTGGGAGGTCCAGCCATGGTCCTTGCTGGGTCAGCTGCATACAAGGCAAATGCCCTACAACTGTACCATCACTCTGATCCCATGGTCACAGAATTTTAGAATCTGCTTTGCTTTTCATCTTTATGAACAGCAAGTTTTTTCAGCTTTTAAAACTTTTCTGCCAGACTGATGATGTTTGACATCAGTCTAACAGACTGCTTGGCTTTGTTCTGTTGCTTCTGCAGGATCTTTTCAAATGCAAGTTTGGCATTTGGGTTCTTCTATGAATGACTGTTCATACACTTTGCCCATGGTGATACAGAGCTCATTATCTTACTGTTTTGTAGGATGCTTCAGATATTTTGAAAGTAAATATTTTATCAGTTATATTCACTGCTAATACTTTCTCAAAACCTATTATTTTTCCTTTTAAAAAGTTTCAATTTGAAGGATGAAACCCAATATATTTAAGACATATGCTCTGCCTCTGAGTAGTTTATTCCCTCGATCCTTATCGTGTGTGTGTGTGTGTGTGTGTGTGTGTGTGTGTGTGTGTGTGTGTGTGTGATGCTGTGGATCAATTCCAAGACTTCACACATAGAAAGTTCAATCACATCCCTCACATCCCTTATTTAAAGTATTTCTTTATTAATCTTATTTGTTTGCTTTGTGTAAAAGTTATTTTCTATATTAAATTTATAAGGATAATTTTATACATTATTTTGAAAGTTTTAAAGATTTTTCACTCCTTTTTTTTTTTTTTTTTTTTTTTTTTTGGTTTTTGGGCCACACCCGGTAACGCTCAGGGGTTACTCCTGGCTATGTGCTCAGAAGTTGCTCCTGGCTTGGGGGACCATATGGGACACTGGGGGATCGAACCGCGGTCCGTCCAAGGCTAGCGCAGGCACGGCAGGCACCTTACCTTTAGCGCCACCGCCCGGCCCCTCTTTTTTTTTTTTTTTAATTTGTCTGTGTAAGGTTAAAATACTTCCCCCATAAAATTAGCTAGTTTGGGGCCAAGAAGACAGCTCAAAGGACTGGAACATATGAAAAAGACCATGCAAAGTCTTTGGATCAAACCCAGGTATAGAATGCACTCCTGAAAATACTGGTATATCATTAATGGCCCCAGTGCTACTTAGGGGTCTCTAAAAAAGAAAACAAAAATAAAATAGTCATTTTTCCATTATAACTATAGATTAGTTCACCTTTTTATTTATTAAAACAATTTTGTCATATTTTACACTTCCTTTCCCATAGGGTCCTGTTTATAGACCCTCTATGTGTTATTCATTTGTATGCTCCTAGTTCCAGACCATGCTGTCTTATTGTTGGTGTACCTAGCTAAAACCCTGAAGTTGGGTGCAAAGACCCTAAGACCCACCCATATCTGGGAGGGGTCTTGGGAACCGGATAATAGGTGTAACTACCTGCAAGACCTCCCATTTCTGGGAGGGTTCTGGAAAAGGATAGATAAACCTCTGAGCCAGGGGATTCGGCCCTTTTCCCTTTTGGCCGTTTCTCTCTTGGCCCGGCTTGGCTTCCTGGCTTTTGGATCTTTGGGCCGCATGGAGCCCAAAGGGAAGATGGCTAACAGGAGATAAGATGCAGGGCTAGCATAATATAGCTGAATGCTTAAAAGGTTGACATAGGCCACACACCTGTGGTGGCTAGGGCATAAATAAAGATGATTCTTCCTGAAGCCTGCGTGTGAGTGATTTCACCTGGGCCTGGAACTCGCCGGCTGCATGGAGGTTGCAAAGCCATGTGGGCTGGATGGTATCCTCCACCATCGAGCCTCATCGTTAATTAATTAATTCAACATCTTATTATAATTTTCTTGATTTATGGAAGTATGACTGTTCTTCCCTCTTGATTTTAAGTCTTTAAATTGATGTTCTCTTGCATCTCATTTGTTCTTGGCTCTTTGTGTTTCCAGATGAACTTTAGATCGAGCTTGTCATCTATATATTTGGTTTTTGGTTATACCTGGTGGTGCTCTGGGCCTGGCTCTGCACTCAGAAATTGTTCCTGGCAGGCACAGGGGACCATATGGTGTGCTCGTATTGAACCCAGGTTGGACCTGGGTCAGCTTCATGGAAGGCAAATGCCCTACTACTGTGCTATCACTATGGCTCAGAGCTTGTCATATTCTATAATGAACAAGCCTAGGCTTTTTTTTTTTTTTTTTTTGGTTTTTGGGCCACACCCGGCGGTGCTCAGGGGTTACTCCTGGCTGTCTGCTCAGAAATAGCTCCTGGCAGGCACGGGGTACCATATGGGACACCGGGATTCGAACCAACCACCTTTGGTCCTGGATCAGCTCCTTGCAAGGCAAAGGTCGCTGTGCTATCTCTCCGGGCCCAAGCCTAGGCTTTTGAATCTGCCTTTTGTTGCTGGTAATTGTGCTTAGAAAATAAATATTTACTTTTTTACTCTTACATTTATGGTAAGTGTGAACACATGATAGTAATACTATCTATTTTTTATTTAGGCATCATGATTTAGAATACTGTTGATTTTTTTCTTTTTTAGCATATTTTTCTTAACTTTATTTAAACATCATGGTTTATTATGAACAAAGTAGTTTGTAATACAGTTTTTTGGACATTCTAACAATGCTCCAGTACCATTCCCATCAAAATGACCTTTTCTTTACCTTTGTCCCAGTTTCCCCCACCCAGCCTTCTCCTTAGTAGGAACAAAATATTTATTTTATATGTTATTATAACAAACTAACAAATAGAATTATTAAAATAGTTCAGTAAAATAAAAAATTGTGAAAATAGTTATATCTCATAATGATGTTATTAAAGTCCTCATTTGAGCTGTTTGTTGCTAGTTGGGTCTTCTGAATTATTTTTATATTTTTATTATTAATTTTGCTTATTAAGCTTAGTGGGTTTCTTTGCAACTTTCCATCTAATTTGCTGTGCTCCTATTGGACTGTCAGTATTGTGAAATTTGGAGGTGTCCAGGGGCTTTAGAACTGGAATGACTCAGTGTCTTGGCATCTCTTCAAGATTAGTCATGGACTTTGGTGGTGGGAAATGTGTACTGGTGAAGGGATGGGTGTTATTCATTGTATGACTGAAACTCAATCATGAACAACTTTGTAATCATGGCATTTAAATAAAGCAATTTAAAAAATAGTAGTTGTGGGCCCGGAGAGATAGCACAGCGGTGTTTGCCTTGCAAGCAGCCGATCCAGGACCAAAGGTGGTTAGTTTGAATTCTGGTGTCCCATATGGTCCCCCGTGCCTGCCAGGAGCTATTTCTGAGCAGACAGCCAGGAGTAACCCCTGAGCATCGCCGGGTGTGGCCCAAAACCCCCCCCCAAAAAAATAGTAGTTGTGAAGCTAGGTTATTTTTATACTGGAGGCTGAAGGTATGTGTGGCTGCTAGAACTTTCAGTAGTATAGGGTCGGGTGGGAGAAGGCTGCCTGCCCCACCTCAAGAAGGCTCCAGCGTTTTCAGGTTGAAGACAGGTGTACGTAGGAGTTTCATTGGTTTGGTATCTGTTCTAATATGAATCCTAATACTGTTAATATTACTAATGTTGCTACACCATACTTCCTTCACCAGAATACTGCATTCTTCAACCACTGTCTATGCATTTCCACCCTTCCCCCTTTGCACTTCCTCTCTAGCTCTCTTTCCACCTTGCTGCCACATAGCAAACAGTTCTATCATCAGACTCCCAGGGTCTGTTGTTACTGGTTATTGTTTATTCTCTTATTATGTTTCTTTATACCCCATATGTGAGTTAGATATTTTGGCTTTTTTTTTTCTCTTTTGACTCATTTTACTCAGCATACCTTCCAGCTCTGTGCAAGTCTCAGCAAACTGCAGAATTTTGTCTTATGTTATAGCTGACTAATATTTCTGTGTCTATACCATGGTTTCTTTAGTCACTCATCTGTCTTGTATACTTGAGCTGTTTCCAGATCTTGATCAGTGTAAATAACATTGCAATGAACATAGGAGTACAAATATTTTTGAATTAGTGTTATTGCACTCTTGGGGTAGATGCCAAGAAATGGAATATTTGGGTCATATTGAAGTTCAATTGTTAATATTTTTGTGGGGGATGCCATACAAGGTAGTGGAGGTGGCCTATTTCCAGTTCTGTGGGGTCACTCACAACAGTGTTTAGGGGTTTGTATGGTGCTGAGGTACACAGACCCAGATCTCCTACATGCAAAACATACTTTATATGCATTTAGCCTGTTGATCTACCTCTAACCCTTCCTTCCTTCCTTCCTTCCTTCCTTCCTTCCTTCCTTCCTTCCTTCCTTCCTTCCTTCCTTCCTTCCTTCCTTCCTTCCTTCCTTCCTTCCTTCCTTCCTTCCTTCCTTCCTTCCTTCCTTCTTCTTTTTGTTTGTTTTTGAGCCATACCCAACAGTCCCTGGAGCTTACTCCTGTACCAAGATGGCATAAAAGAGTACCCTATGAGATTATATTGGGTTCAAAGTCCAACAAAACAGAAGCAACCACAGGATTATACATATGGTCTAACAGAGGAAGTGCATAGCAGTAACCAGCAAACAGCTCTCAATATATCTCACAACTCTCCTCCTAATTTTGAATGTTCAACCTAAACTCATTTTAGCTCAATACTCTAGACAGTAATTTTTAGTTTGGAAATGGAAACTGTACTATGAAAAAGAAATGATCATTAGAGCTTTAAAACATAACCAAGTTGCAACTATTCAATCTGGACTTCATTGGGCATGTGGTCCTGTTATAAAAGAGAATTTAGAAATTGAGGGCTTCTTATTTCCAAAGGAAAACATTAACTGGAAGGTTACATAATCACCAGCACACAGAAAATTTATTCTTTTTTGCGTGAAGAAGGACAACTCTGGTAGTGATCAGGGGATACTTCCAACTCAGTTTTCAGGAGATTATGCAGTGCCAGTCTTCTCATGCAAAGCATACACTCAGCCCTTTGAACTTTCTCTCTCTCTCTCTCTCTCTCTCTCTCTCTCTCTCTCTCTCTCTCTCTCTCTCTCTCTCGCCCCAATATTTTTGCAGGTATTTTGGTGCTGGGAATTGAACACAGGTCTCACACATACAAAGCCAAATGCTCTACCACTGAGTCCCATCTTCAACTGTAGCCCAATCCTTCTTATTCTTGTTTATTTCTTCAAAAGTTGAATGCACATATATGGTGGTAAAAAATCACTCTATAAACCTTTTTTGAATTTATTAGTAAAATGCTTTGCTCATAAAATAACTATTAGGTGCTTGTCTTGTAAGTAACTGACCCCATTTTGATCCCTGGTATGTATACGGTTCCCCAAGTAGCATCAGGAGTGATACCTAAGCACAGAACTAGAAATAAGTCCTAAAAATGGGAGTGTGGCCCCAAACAAATGAACAAACAAATATTTCCAGCAAGTTTTGCTGAAACATCTATTTTTGAAAGCAAGAAATTGAAATAAATCATAAGTAGTCCTTCCATAAAAAGAACAAATAGGCATTACGTTTCCAAAGCACAATTTGTAAATGTAAAGTGCAAAGTTTTATTTTGTGTATTCATATTACTCCCCATTATACTTGTCATCTTTATATTATTGATATTTGAGATAATGTACAAAGGGACCTTGCTGAATTTTCATTTTTCAGACATTTGTACCTGCCACTTCCCTCCCACTAAGCCACAGACATCTGCCAATTTTTGTTCTGGAATATACAAAATTTAGAGATTAGAAATAAAAAATGTAAGGTCGATGTCTCCAGATGGAAATGCCCATTTACTGAGTGATAGATTAACAGTAAAACTTAATATCTTGTCTCAAACTGTCAACATTTTACACCTGAAAAGATCTTAATTCTTGCTTCTGTCATTTCTCACTCTAGCTCCTTGGAGAAATGGACACACTCCAATTTTGCACTCAGGCTGTTTGGCTCTTAGGAAATGTGTCATAACTGTAAAAAAAAAATCAGTTGTTATTTTCTCCACTGACCAACTTTGCCAAAATCAAGCCTTGAGTCTCTTTATAAAAAATTAAAATTTCAAAGCTAGTACTTTGCAGTAAAGGACGCACATTATTCTTTTGTTCTAATCTGCAATCCCTGACAGGGCCAAAAAGCTATCATGGCCAGGAACCAGAATATCTAATATTGTAAAGTCATTGTTGATTTTTGATTTTGGCTTAGCCATTTAAAAACTATCAGTAGAGATGTCTATGCGGTATGTTATATGAAAATGGGGTTTATAATAGAATGACTGGAATATATAAATATATGCATATATATACACTTTTGTACTATATAAACATATCTATATGAACATACATACCCATTAGGCAAGTTATCTAGGGTCTGAAGCTTCAGTTTCTTCTTCTATAAAATGGTGGTAGTAACTAAAAGTATTTCTCTCATGGGATTGTGATTAATGCTAAAAGAAACAATCTATACAAAATGCACAGCACAATGCCAAGTGAGAAAGTGCACAATAATATTTAGTTCATATAGACTATTTATATTGGTATTTATTTGGGGCCTTTGGAGGCCTCATGTGGCAGTGCTCAGGGATCATTACCAGTTCTTTACTTGGGGGTTACTTCTAGCACTCCTTGGAGGATCATGCAAATCCTGGAGATCAAATGCAGGTTGGCTGCATACAAGGCAAGGACCTTGCTATTTTCTTTTTTCTCTCTTCTCTCTCTCTCTTTTTTTTTAGAACCACACTCAGTGGTGCTCAGAGACTACTCCTGGCTCTGCTCTCAGAAATTACTCCTGGCAGCTTTGGGGGTCATATAGGATGCTGGGGATCAAATCCGGGTGGGCTGCATGCAAGGAAAACACCCTACCCTCTTTGCTATCACTCCAGTCCAATTTCTCCAGCCCATTTTAGACTATATATTATTAGCAATATGTTGTGTATATATTTTTCTGTGGACTACATCCAGCTGTTATTATAGACTACCAGGGTCATTCCAGTGATTCTTGGGGAACTGTATAATTCTGAGGATTGAACTCAGCATTTCACACATGCTAGACATATTTTGTACCACTTGAGCTATCTCCCTTGCCCTCATTAGCAACATTCTAGAATAAAGGCTGAATGATTACGTGCCTTGGTTATATATATAAAATTATAATGCTGATTTTATTCATTGAAACCATTCCTTGTTTAAGGGTTTCATAAATGGGATGTTTAGCATTAATAAAGTATATAGAGCTTCAGGGGGTAGCACTTAACCCCCCTCCCCCGCAATGAATTCTATCTCTCTATATCAAAAATCCTGCAACATAACTGCTACTCTCATCAATAAATGGAGTTGAGATTTTCATGACTTGAAACTAGGCTGACTGTGATATTTTTGGACCAATAGATTATTAGAGAAGCAATTCTGTGAGTATTCAGAACCTAGACTTTCCAGAATTTAGATCAAGCTTCTGTTTGTTCATTTTCAAGTTGAGAGATACTCCATACTCTGCAGAAGCCCAGTTCCCATGGGTAGCCAGTACCAACTAACTTTCAGACATACAGTTGAGACCAGTGTGTGTCCCAGTTACAGGGCAGATGGTCAGATGGCTACAGGAATCCCTGCAGAGCCTGAGAAAGAGGATAACAGCTAACCAACAACAGGCTTGTGAGAAATGACAGTACATTGCTCTTTTAAGTAACTATGATGTTCTACTGATGATGGGACTGCTGGATGTTTCAAAGGCATAGATCAATGAAACACTGCTCTTTATAAGTTCTTTTTTTGGTTTTTGGGCCACACCCGTTAGATGCTCAGGGGTTACTCCTGGCTACCCGCTCAGAAATTGCCCCTGGCTTGGGGGGGACCATATGGGACGCCGGGGGATCGAACCGTGGTCCTTTCCTTGGCTAGCGCTTGCAAGGCAGACACTTTACCTCTAGCGCCACCATGCCGGCCCCTTCTTTATAAGTTCTTAAACTCCCCCAAACAACTTCTAATATTCTAGAGGTACAGAAACAAGAGGGTTTTCTTTAAATACTTTGGCTTGCTGTACATATAATGCCTTTAAAAAAAATAAATCCACAAAAATAACTTCACTTCAAATGGGAGATCTAAGTCAACCACTTATTATTCCATGAGCAAAATTATTTATTTACAGAGTCCAGTGCTTAAACTTTGGATGGGGTCACACATGGCTGTGTTCAGGGGTCAATGTGAGACTGCAATAGAACCCAGGGCTCTTACATGCAGAACATGCATTGCAGACCCTTTTTTACTCAGCTTTCCAAGCTCCAGGGCTCAAAACCTTTTAGGAAACAATGTCTTGTTTTGTCTTCCCTATCACATGATCCCCATTTTCTCAGAGTCCACTCTTGGTATCCAAGAGACCAAACATTTATTATTTTTTAATTTCAGATTTTTATTGAGCACATTCTACCCAGGAGATGTAACTAAGCAGCGAATCCAAGAGTTTGGGATTGTGAGACCTGGACATTGCTCTCCACTAGAGGAAGTTCATATTTATAGATAATGTCAAGAGAAAGTCACCAATATGGAGGTGCAAGGGAATGGACAGGCAACTCATAACCATAGGAATACAAGGGAGAAAGGCTATTTGTCTAGGGGGAACCAGGTTATATTTATAGGTAGCATGCAGTTTTATCTGAATTACTGAATTAAGATTTGGTGGAGGTGAGGGAGCGGAGTTCAGCATCATGAATCAAGGGCAGCAAAGAGACCCAAGACTTATCTAAGAAGTGCCTAGAAGACAACTTTAACTGGTGTGGAGGTTTCATTTGCTGATTTATTTATTGACATAGCAACATTTTGCTTTGTACTGCTGAATGTCAAACAGCAATGAGTAGGTTGTTTGCCTTGTATATGACCAACCTGAGTTTGATCCCAAGCATCCCATATGATCCCCTGAGCCTGCCAGAAGTGATTTCTGAGCTCAGAGGCAGGAGTAATCCCTGAGCATTGCTGGGTATGGCCTCACAAAAAGCCAAAACAAACAAACAAGAAAAGAAAAATCTAAATAGTAGCTACTTTTTTTTTTAGAAACTCAATTGTCTCTACCTTTAAAAACTGTTTAAGGGGCCAGAGTGGTGATGCTAGAGGTAAAGCTAGTGCTAGCCTAGAACTGACTGTGGTTCGATCCCCTGGCATCCCATATGGTCTCCCAAGCCAGAAGCAATTTCTGAGTGCATAGCCATGAGTAACCCCTGAGTGTCAATGCGTATGGCCCAAAAACAAAAACAAATAAACAAACAAAAAGCTGTTTTAGGTTTTGGGGCAGAGAGATAAGTTAACAAAGGTGAAGGTACTTTCTTTATATGTGGCCAACCCTGGTGCCATCCCCAGCACACACAAAACCAGGAATAACTCCCAAGCACTTCCAGGTATATCACAAGCCCCACCCCCTGCAAAAAATTGTTTAATGTTTCACACAGTTTGATCTATGACATCTATTTCTATTAATTTATCCTGTTGATATGTACAAACATGGATCAGCATAATATTCAATTTATAGTATTTTACTATTATTTATGAAAGGGGAAACTCCCAAACTACTACATAATTATGTAAAGAAACCTGTTCCAAAGAGTGATAATAGGGCCAGAGAGATATTTAAAGTGAGTAAGGTGCCTGCCTTATCTTCAGCTGACTCAGGCCCAATCCCCAGCACTCCATGTGGTCCTCTGGGCACCTTCAGGAGTGATCTCTAAGAACAGAGCCAGAAGTAAGTTCTGAGCACCACTGGGTGTGGTCCCAAACATCACACTGCAAAAAAGTATAGCAAAGCTATATAATACAAATCTATATATATAAATCTAAATAATATAATATATAATGCAACAATATGATACTACTATAAAGATATATGAGCTGTGAAAAGATATACAGGTTATATTTAAATGAATCCCATCAATGAGTACAATACTTTACATATTAGATAATGATGTATGCAAAAATAACACATGTACATATATGATTGTAGGTGTATAGGATATCTAAGGAAGAATATCAGGCAATAGTTAACAATGATAACTTCTGGGAAATATTAGTGGGGGATAAATTTTTAATATTTCCTTTAAGTTCCATTTTGTTGTTTAAGTGCATTTAAAAATATAAGATTAAGAAGGGTTTTTTTTTGTTTGTTTTTGGGTCACACCCTGCAGTGCTCAGGGGTTACTCCTGGCTCTATGCTCAGAAATTGCTCCTGGCAGGCTCAGGGGACCAGATGGGATGCCGGGATTTGAACCACCGACCTTCTGCATGAAAGGCAAACGCCTTACCTCCACGCTATCTCTCCGGTCCCTTAAGAAGGTATTTTAGGGACCAGAGCATTGGTGCAAGCAATAGCATTTTTGCCTAGCATGCTGCTGACCTTGGATGAACCATGGTCTGATCTCCCAGAGTTCCATATGGTCCCAAGCCAGGACCAATTTCTGAGCGCAGAGCCAGGAGTAATCCCTGAGCATCAACAGGTATGGCCCCCTCCCAAAAAAAAGGTATTTTAACTCTCATTCCATTGTAATAATCAAGTTATGTAAATAATCTAAGTTTCCATCAACAGACTAATGGATGAGGAAAACATGGCATAGAGGTTGGCTTTTAAAACTGTACCCAGCAAGCCTTTTTTGTCCAAGAAACTCAACATGGGTAAGTGCTGTCAGAAGATTCATGATACAGTTAAGTTTTAGCTACTATGAGTAGAATCTCTTACTATAGCCACTTTTTTCATACCACCCCAACATTCAGTTACATGACTCCATTTGGAATGGCCATATACATTTTAAGAAGGTGAGATAGGGTCAACGACATAACTCAGTGGACTAGAATGCACATTTTGCATCTAAGAGGCTCAGATTTGATCTCCAGCACCAGATGGTTCCCTGAGTACCACCAAGAGCAATCCCTAGGCATGAATCCAGGAGCAGATCTGGCAATGCTGGGTGTGGCCCCAAAATAAAAAGAAGATAGGTATATGGCTGTCATGGAATGCTATTCAATCATGAGAATAAAAGGACATTCTTGCCACTTGCAATAATTCAGATACATCTAAAGACATTATACAAAGTGAAGCTAGTCAGACTTGGAAGACATACTGCATCAGGTTATTTATATGTAGAAGTTATTTATATTTAATTTATATTTATTTATGTATATATATGTATTTACATATTATTTATATGTAGAAGTTAAGCTTAGTAAGCAGATAAGAATGATGGTGAGTAGGGGAGACAAAATGTTGATCAAAGAATACAAATGCCACCTATAAAATGAGTAAGACTTAAGGAACTAATGATCACAGTTAATAGTTAATCATAGCATAATGATCAGAGTTAATAACACTGTATTATATACATGAAAGTTGCTAAGAGAATAGAACTGAGCTGTCCTCACCACAAGAGAAATGGTAATTACGTGGTGTGATGCAGCATTAACTAACTATGGCTTTAATCATTTTGCAATCTGTGAATCAAATCAACAGGTTATGTTCTACACAACAGTGATATGTCTATTATATTTCAGTGAAGCTGGGAAAAGTGTGGGGTGGAGTGGGAGGAACAGGTTCAGAGATGAATATCCTGAACATTTGAGTATGCCAAGTTAAACTCTCGTGAAAGGGAAGGGGTATTTATTAAGGTTGGATTGGGAGAAGATGGGTGGGTGAAACAGTCTTAAAGGCCTCAGCAAAGTGCACTGGGCTCTCTAGACTCTTGAGTTGTTCTGCATGAGGGCAGGAGTTCCGGTTATGATGTACTGGGATCAACTAGTCATCGAATAGGGCAGTCTCAGGAAGAGGGTGTGACTTGGTGATTCTTCAGCTGAGTCAATTCTACAGTCACTTAGAGGAATAAATCTTAGAGGAATAAATGGCACTAGAGGAATAAATCTTTCAGTGCTGAAGAGGGAATTGAGAGAACATCTAGCATCATTTCTATAGCAAAGCACTTTTCCTGCAGGCCCAATGGACTTTAAATTAGACTGTAAAACCTCCCATAATCAGCCCTTCAAAGAGAGCCCAGACAGCTAAGAACAGAACTGGGGTTTGGCTCTCAGCTCCTGCTCCTCAATCCCGGCTTCTTACATTGAAATATCTACCAGTATCATTCCATTGCAGATCTTATTTTTCATGGTAAGCTCATTGTAAGAGAAAAAAAATACCTTTCTGTATCAGAAGCATTAATTTTTTTTTACTCTGTCCATTATTTGAGATTCAAGAAGTGATTTAAAGTCCTCTGACTAATTTTTTGTTTGTTTGTTTTTGTTTTTGTTTTTGGGCCACACTCGGCAGTGCTCAGGGGTTACTCCTGGCTGTCTGCTCAGAAATAGCGCCTGGCAGGCACGGGGGACCATATGGGACACTGGGATTCGAACGCAAGGCAAACACCACTGTGCTATCTCTCCGGGCCCTCTCTGACTAATTTGATCTAGAGAATTTAGAAAATATTTCCATTCGTGCAGCACACAAGTAAGTAGTACTCCAATTACACGAGACCCTCATTCTTTACTCAAGAGGTGGTTCCTGGAAGTAGAGAAAGGCAACACCTTGCAGTGCTCCTGTATTAATAATAAGCAAGCTACTGTATTTTGCCAACTCAATAAAGTGGTAATTTGAAAATAATTTGGTTGGCCTGGTTAAAAAAAAGGAGTGCACAACATTGTAAATGAGTTTATCTTGAGAATCTGGATGCTATAAAAACAAACGGAACATAACCTCCCTTTGGGAAAGTAAATACTGAGGCTTGCGGGGAAGACAAAGCAAGGCTTTCTAGAACTAAGTTAGAGACTTTGAGTTTGTTGGTTTAGCAAGATCAGTTCTGGGGTTGGATAGTGAAAATACTTGGCTTCAAAGCGGGCTTTATTTATTTATTTATTTATTTATTTATTTATTTATTTATTTATTTATTTTATTTTTTTTTGGTTTTTGGGCCACACCCGGCGGTGCTCAGGGGTTACTCCTGGCTGTCTGCTCAGAAATAGCTCCTGGCAGGCACGGGGGACCATATGGGACACCGGGATTCGAACCAACCACCTTTGGTCCTGGATCGGCTGCTTGCAAAGCAAACACCGCTGTGCTATCTCTCCGGGCCCCTCAAAGCGGGCTTTATTCTTTTTTTTTTTTTTTTTTTTTTTTTTTGGTTTTTGGGCCACACCCGTTTGACGCTCAGGGGTTACTCCTGGCTATGTGCTCAGAAATCGCCCCTGGCTTGGGTGGACCATATGGGACGCCGGGGGATCGAACCGAGGTCCTTCCTTGGCTAGCGCTTGCAAGGCAGACACCTTACCTCCAGCGCCACCTACCCGGCCCCGGGCTTTATTCTTTAATAACTCCCTAATCCCAATTGTTATGTGGGCCAGCAAACATTTAAAAGGCAAAACTATAGAATGGAGTTAGGTTGGTCTTTTGAGGGAGGCAGATAGGGGTAAGGAGAGCAAAGGATCCGCAGTGTCTCATTGGAAGCCTGTGTTTTGAGAACTTCAGCGAATACCAATTAAGAGCAAAATGTTCTACAAATTCCAATATAAACACTTAGGCAAATTATAGGTATAAAATCCCACTAGGTGGCTTCCATATTATAGAAAGAGTTTTGAAAAAGTAGGGAGGCTTTCCCCAGTAGAGACTCAGAAGTATATGTGGGAGGTGCTGATAGTAACTGTTGATTTGGAACTAAAGGCCTGAGGACTTAACTCCCAAGCTGTGTTGACATAGTGTTTTTGGTAAACTGATAGAAACTATGTCTGTGATATTTGTTCATCTCAAAGAATGGAAGGGGATTGGTTGCTAGTGAAGATGTAGAGGCTCAAAAGTCCCCAGGGAAGCCCCTTCCATGCTACCATTTTTATTTCCTATAAAAAGAAACCTCCTCACAAATAGACCAATCATTAGATGATTATTATTTCATAATAAAGTAATTATAAAATAAAGAAAAAGAAAAGAAACCTCCCATTTATGGGGGATGGAAGAGAGGCACAATAAACGGTGCACTAGGCTTACTCCTAGTTCTGTGCTCAGGGATCATTCCTGATGATACCCAGGGGTACAATATGACATGCCTGGGATGAAAGTGGGGTTTTATTCAAGGGGTTTCATGCAAGGCAAAAAGTCTGAACTGCTGTACTACCTTTTTGGTCTTGTGAAAAAGAAATTTTTCATTATACAAATTATCATCACAGGACATTTGATTTATTTACTTATTTATTTAGAGAGCCACATCCAGCAATGCTCTGGGATTATTCCTGACTCTGTGCTCAAAGATCACTCCTGGCAGTGTTTGGTGGACTGAATTTGGATTAGCTGTATGCAAGGCAAACACCTTACCAAAATACATTCTCTTGGGCCCCACAGGACAATTTCTTTTTTTTTTTTTTTTTTGGTTTTTGGCCACACACCCGTTTGACGCTCAGGGGTTACTCCTGGCTAAGTGCTCAGAAATTGCCCCTGGCTTGGGGGGACCATATGGGACGCCGGGGGATCGAACCGTGGTCCGTTCCTTGGCTAGCGCTTACAAGGCAGACACCTTATCTCTAGCGCCACCTTCCCGGCCCCAGGACAATTTCTTAATGTCTTGGTTAGAGGTCCTGTGTATGATTTAAAGATAACTATACAGCAGTGATGCAAATCTGAGTTTATTTTTCTTCTTGTTCAAGCAGACCTAGGAGTCACCTTTGAATAATTCAAGGTCAGAACAGTTTACGATAATTACAAGCTGATTAGATAATGTCATCAAAATATATTTTTTGTTCCTCTGGAGATAATTTATTAATAAACTACATATATTTGAAAGGTACAGTCTTACAGTTTTGACATATAAATTTACCTATGAATCAACTGCCATGATCAAAATAAAGAACATGTTTATTAAGTGCCCTGTTTAATGTGCTTTTTTTGTGTGTGTGTGTGGTTTTTGGGTCACACCCGGCAGTGCTCAGGGGTTTTTCCTGGCTCCAGGCTCAGAAATTGCTCCTGGCAGGCACGGGGGACCATATGGGACGCCGGGATTCGAACTGATGACCTTCTGCATGAAAGGTAAACGCTTTACCTCCATGCTATCTCTCCAGCCCCTGTTTAATGTGCTTATGTAACTCTTCTCTTCTTCCATCCCCAGACAACCATAACTGTTCTTTTTATCACTATAGCCAGTTGGGTATTTTTCCCATTTATTATATAAAAGGTATGTGTTCTTTTTCATGTTTTTGTCTGGCTTCTTTCACTCAGCATAATACTGGAGTTTTATCCCTAAGTAGAGTTCTATTGTATGGGATGATGGATGTCTTATTTTATGTGACAACTTAAATAGGCTAAGGAATGCCAGAGAGCTGGTAAAACATGATTTTTGGGTTTGTCTGAATATATACTAGAAGAATTTAGCATCTGAATTTACTGGTCTGAGTAAATGTCTTTTTTCACCAATACAAGTGAACATCCTCTCTCTATTTAGCACCTCCAAAGAATAGAATGTTAAAGAAAGGCGCATTTACTCCTAAACTGAGACTTCATTATTCCTCTGTTCTCCTTAAGGGGCATAAACATATAGATTGTTTCTTTTTAATTTTTTATTTCTTTGTTTGTTTTCAGGCTGCACCTGGAGATGCCTAGGGACTAGGAATTACTCTTGGCAGGGCAGCAGCACAGAAGGTAGGGTGTTTGACTTACGTGGCTGATCAGGACTCAGATACCCACTATCCCATATTGTCTCTGGAGCACCACCAAGAATGACCCCTGAACACAGAGTCAAGAGTAATCCCTGAGCACAGCCGGGTGTGCCCCCCCCCCCAAAGGAATTATTCTTCGTAGTGCTAGGGGGACTAAACGGTGTCAAGAATCAAACACTGCCTTATTTTTTTAAATCAGAAACAATCTAAGGACTGGAAATACAGTATAAAGGGTAAGGCCTTGCATGTTATACTATATTTTCAGTCCTTAGATTTTTTTTTCTGATTTAAAATATAAGATAGTTATAGCTTTCAAGTATTTTAAAAGTTGTAATAAAGCGCCTCGAGAGATAATACAGTGGGTAAGGTGCTTGCCTGGCATGCAGTCAACTTGGATTTCATTACAGGTTTCCCATATGATTCCCCAAACCTTGCCAGAAGGAATTCTTTTTTTGTTTGTTTTTGTTTTTGGGTGATACCCTGCAGCGCTCAAGGATTACTTCTGGCTTTATGCTCAGAAATCGCTCCTGGTAGGCTCGGAGGACCATATGGGATGCTGGGATTCGAACCACCAACCTTCTGCATGCAAGGCAAACACCATACTTCCATGCTATCTCTCTGGCCCCCCAATCCAGGAGGAATTCGTTTGCTTTTTTTTTCAGGAGGAATTCTTAAGGGTCGAATTAAAAGTAAGTCCTGACCTCCAGATGTGTCCCCCAAACAAACAAACAAAAAAACAACAATCAAATAAAAAAGTGGAAATAGGATGACAATTTTAATTGAGCAATTGGGTGCCTCTAAAAACTGTCTGGAAAGGGCATAATGTCTGGGTGAGTCAGGAAGAAATGAAACTTCTACTACAGGGGGATGGGAGTAGTGCCTTTTGAATGAAGGAAAAGGAATCTAAGTCTACAAAAGAGAAACAGGAAAAATGGAATAAAGAACCATGGAACACAAAGGCACAAGAATTCTTTAAACACAAGTTCTGTGTTTGAGGCTAGTAGCACTGTTATTTAAATCACTATTGATAAATCCAGAAAATGGTGTTATGGAACAACTCAGATCCCCCACTCCTTTGCAGTTTGTTGCAGAGTAGTGAGCAAAAGACAAACAAGCTGTCTTCCCCTCAACCAGTGAGGAATCTAGGCATCAGAATTTCTCACTCAGTTGCATTAAGAAAGGTGGTTATGGGCACAGCAAGCTTCTGCTGAGTGTTGTTGCATTTTATGGCTGAAACTACAAACATGTTTGTAACCATGGTGCTTAAATAAAGAAATGATTATCAATGTGAGAGAGAGAGAGAGAGAGAGAGAGAGAGAGTGAGAGAGAGAGAGAAAGAGAGAGAGAGAAATGCATGTTCCAGAGGCAAACAGGGGAGCGTTTATGGGGGAGGGTGGGAAGAAAACTGGGGACATTGGCTGCAGAAAATGTGTACTGGTGAAAGGTGTTGTACATTACATAACTGTAATTCAATCTTGAAAAACTTTAACTGTGGGGGGAAAAACCAACTGCATTATGAACAACCTTGTAACCACAGTATTTAAATAAAGTAATTAAAAAAAAGAAAAATATATATTCTGGGCTAAATGTTAAGAAACACTGGCTAGGGGCCGGGCGGTGGCGCTAAAGGTAAGGTGCCTGCCTTGCCTGCGCTAGCCTTGGACGGACCGCGGTTCGATCCCCCGGTGTCCCATATGGTCCCCCAAGCCAGGAGCAACTTCTGAGCACATAGCCAGGAGTAACCCCTGAGCGTTACCGGGTGTGGCCCAAAAAAACCAAAAAAAAAAAAAAAAAAAGAAACACTGGCTGGAGCCAGAGAGATAGCATGGAGGTAGGGTGTTTGCCTTTCATGCAGAAGGCCGGTGGTTCGAATCCCGGCATCCCATATGGTCCCCTGAGCCTGCCAGAAGCGATTTCTGAGCGTAGAGCCAGGAGTAACCCTGAATGCTGCCGGTGTGAACCCCCCCAAACCAAACCAAAACAGAAAAAGAAACACTAGGTATTCTTGTGCAGAAATAAAAACCGCGGGGCCGGAGAGATAGCATAGAGGTAAGGCGTTTGCCTTTCATACAGAAGGTCATTGGTTCGAATCTCGGCATCCCATATGGTTCCCCGAGCCTGCCAGGAGCGATTTCTGAGCCTGGAGCCAGGAATAACCCCTGAGCGCTGCCGGGTGTGACCCCCCCCCCAACACACACACACACAAAAAAAACCGCATTAGCCCATTTAAAGTTCTATAGTAAGAGAAAATCCAAAGCATTATTAAATCCAGACTTTCCCAAAGTCCTGTGGGCCTAGTATTCCTTTTTTAAATTAAGTTTTAACATATTTAATACACTTTGATTTTTTTTTTTTTAATGTTGGTCCAGTTACAGATTAGTGCTTAACAAATCTTCCCAAACTTTATTGGCTCACATTGATAGAAATGGTTAATATTACTTCAAATCTGCAACTGGGCAGTTCTTTGTGCAAAAGGTTTGTTGTCCTTTCTCCACTTGGTATCAGCTGGAATCATTTGAGAAGAGCCTGGAAGATCCAATTCCAGGTGGTTCAAGCACATGCTGGCTGGCAGGTAGCTCAATCATGGAACTTCTGTGCCTCTGCACACAAATGGCGATCCACCTGAGCCCTTTCCTGCGTACTTGGGTTTTCTCAGAGCATGGCAGCTGGGTTGCAAGAATATATGTCCGTAGTGAAAATTGGCAATTGTTAATCTTCAAGTCTGTATCTGGAAAAGGTTACATTGTCACGTCTATTGACCTGAAAAAGTAAGGTACCGTAGTAAAAGGTTCAGGATTAGATAGGAAAGGATGAGTCTCCTCCCTCTTGATGGAAAAGACTTCTAAGAATATAGTAGCTTTGTGCATCTCAGATAATCCCTAGTTAAGAATCACCGTGTTAGAAAAATCCTCTCTCAATTTGTTTATTTGTTTATTTATTTTGGGTTTTGGGTTACACCCAGAGGTGCTCAGGGTTATTCCTAAATCTGTGCTCAAAAATTGCTCCTAGCAGGCGATTGAGATGCCGGGATTCGAACCACCATCCGTTCTGGGTTGGCTGTATGCAAGGCAAACTCCTTACCACCATGCTATCTCTCCAGCCCCTCTCGATTTTTTTTTTGGTATCTCTCGATTTCTTTAAACACCATATGATCATCTAGAATATGTTGCAAGAGACTGCAGTGTTTTGCTTTGATTGTTTTTCAGT
Source organism: Suncus etruscus (assembly GCF_024139225.1). NCBI lineage: Eukaryota > Metazoa > Chordata > Mammalia > Eulipotyphla > Soricidae > Suncus > Suncus etruscus. Next base: position 47,873,683 of record NC_064864.1, read on the forward strand.
TTGCTTTGATTTTGACTGATTTTCCAGCTCACACGGTAGAAAAGTGAGACTGTATATTGAATGAAAGGCAGTCATTCTCAATAGCTATTTAAAGAGTCAACTTAGGGGCCAGAGAGATAGCACAACGGTGTTTGCCTTGCCAGCAGCCGATCCCATATGTTCCCTGAGCCTGCTAGGAACTATTTCTGAGCAGGAGTAACCCCTGAGCATCGCTGGGTGTGGCCCAAAAACCAAAAAAGATCTTTAAGTATCCTTAAATATAAGTACAACTACCTTTAAAAAAATAGTCAACTTGGATATATATGTGTATGTATATGCGACAAATATTCAGCAGAACCCCTGATTACAATATTTTTTGTTAGAAATGGCCATTTCAAAAAGTTTACATAGGGGGCTGGAAAGATAGCATAGCGGTAGGGCATCTGCCTTGCACAGTCAATCCAGGATGGACAGTGGTTCAAATCCTGGCATTCCATCTGGTCCTCCAACCCAGAAGCAATTTCTGAGCGCAGAGCCAGGAGTACCTCTGAGCACCGCCAGGTGTGACCCCAAACCAAAACCAAACCAAAAAAAAAAAAGCCATAATAACAAACAAAAAGTTTACATAGATTAAAAACTCAAAAATATATGTAGCTCTATAGGAGTATAGCTTAATTAGTTCCTTCCTACAGCAACACAAAATATGAGACATAGAAATAAAACAATTGGGGCCGGGAAGGTGGCGCTAGAGATAAGGTGTCTGCCTTGTAAACGCTAGCCAAGGAACGGACCGCGGTTCGATCCCCCGGCGTCCCATATGGTCCCCCCAAGCCAGGGGCAATTTCTGAGCACTTAGCCAGGAGTAACCCCTGAGCGTCAAACGGGTGTGGCCCCCCCCAAAAAAAAGAAATAAAACAATTATGATTATCCTGACAATTAGGTAATGTATCTCTCTGTGTTAATCATTTACTGCAATAAGCTACAAACTGTGGTTTGTAATTGCTGTGACAGCTTCCTGAAACCAGAATATAGAACAACAAAGTCTTCCTAAAAGCTTGTATAAGTGGCTGGAAAGAGTATAGGGTAGGGTGCTTACCTTGCTCATGGCTGACTGGTGTTTGATTCCTAGAACCCTATATGGTCCTCTGAGCCCTGCCAGGAGTGATCCCTGAGCACCGAGCCAGGAGTAAGCCCTGAGCACAGTCAGATGTGCCTCTATCGAAAACAAAACAAACAACACACACAAACCATAACAAACCCCAAACTTCGAACTAATACCCCTACCCCATCCCTTGCAAAACCAGGATGACCAGGGATGTAACTCAAATCTGAGGTCCTCACAGGCAGAGAAAATTCTCTGTCCTCAACAACAACAAATAGCAAACAGTTAAAAAACAAAATTGATCACTGGACAAGAACTGGGTGGGTCCTGAACGGGAATAAAATGATATGCATGGTACTCCTTCATTAACAATAGTGCAAACCACAATGTCAAAAAGGGAAGAGAGAGAGCAAGAAAGAGAAAAAACAGAGAGCAAGTGTGTGTGTGTGTGTGTGTGTGTGTGTGTGTGTGTGAGAGAGAGAGAGAGAGAGAGAGAGAGAGAGAGAGAGTATGCCCCAGACAGAGGCAGGCAGGGGTGGGTGGGAGGGAAACTGGGGATGTTGGTGGTGGGAAATGTGCACTGGTGAAAGGTGGTGTACATTTTATGACTAAAACTCAATCATGAGCAATTTTGTAGCTGTGGTGCTTAAATAAAGTAATTATAAAAATAAAAGAAAGGAAAATGAATATTTTTACACAGTGGTATGGCCACGTGAGGACAAAATAAGAAGGCATTCATTTCAACTAAGAGAGATGCTCAAGAAAAAATTCAAGCACTCAACACCTTGATCTTTGATTTGCAGCTTCCAGAGTTGCAATAAAATACATCCCTCTTCCTTCCTTCCTTCCTTCCTTCCTTCCTTCCTTCCTTCCTTCCTTCCTTCCTTCCTTCCTTCCTTCCTTCCTTCCTTCCTTCCTTCCTTCCTTCCTTCCTTCCTTCCTTCCTTCCTTCCTTCCTTCCTTCCTTCCTTCCTTCCTTCCATCCATTTTGGACCATACCAGATGACTTTCAGGTGTTACTCCTGGCTTTTTGCTCAGAAATCACCCCTGGCGAGGGGGACCAAATGGGACGCTGGAGGATGGAACCTAGGTCCATCCTGGGTCAGCCGCGTGCAATGCAAATGCCCTACCGTCGTGCTATTGCTCTGGCCCCATCATTATGTATATTTCTTTTTCTTTTTCTTTCTTTTTCTGGTTTTTGGGCCACACCCGGTAACGCTCAGAGGTTACTCTTGGCTCTGCGCTCAGAAATTGTTCCTGGTTTGGGGGACCATATGGGACGCAGGGGGATAGAACCAAGGTTCGTCCTAGGTCAGGCACGTGCAAGGCAAAACGCCCTATTACTGTGCCACTGTTCAGCCCCATTATGTAGATTTTTTATAGGTGATCCAATGCATAGTGGTCAGTGAACACAGGAATTCTCCTAGAATTCTAACAAATGCTTAAAAAAATTCTCCCCCAATTCTTCAATCACTATTGTGGCAGGAAAAGGTAGATATTACCTTACTCTCATATAAAGCAACTCAAATTACCAGCATAATAAAAAAAACATACAGTTGCAAGCATTCTGAGAGATTTATAATCATTTTGGAAAGGCAAGCAACCTTTTTTTTTAAAATCTTTTACCTGTTAACCTATTTCAGTGTTATTCTGAATTTTTTGTTTGGTTGGGGTTGTTTTGGGCACACTGGTGGTGCTCAGGGGTTACTCCTGGCTCTGCACTCAGGGATCATTCCTGGCGATTCTCGGGGGACCATATGGGATGCTGAGTGGCTGTGTGCAAAGCAAACTTTTGCCTGACCTACTGTTCTCTTTCTGAGTTGTTTTATCTCCCTGAGGTCATCTCTGTTAAAAGTGAAACTCATGGATGCTGGAGTACAGTGGATAAGAAGATGCTTGCTATTCACAGCCAACCAGGGTTTGATCCAAGCATCAGGTATAGTCTAGGAGGCCCACCAGGAATAATCCCTGAGTGCAGAACCAATAGTAAATTTTAAACAGAAGCTTTGAGTACCACTGAGTGAAGCCCAAACTTAAAAAAGAAAGAAAAAGTAAAAGTAACTCATGGTCCAGATATAGAACAAGAGGTGAGACTCTTGCCTTGCATGAGGCAGAATTCAATTTTAACAACATATGGTGGCCCCAGCACTGCCAGGGTCACTTCCTGAGTTCAGAGGATAGAATAGCCTCTAAGCACTGCTGGGTGTGGTTCAAGTCAGCAACATGCCCCATCCCCAAACTGAAACTAATTTGTAAGCTTTAAAACTTAGTAACTTGCCCATAGAGCTATTTAATCACGGGACAAATAATTTTGAGCTAGTGCTCAAAATAAATCACTCCCAGAGACAGTCAAAGGGCACAGAGTTGGCCTTGCACTTCAGCAGATCTGGATTCTATCCTCAGCATACTATATTGACCCAAGAACACTTCCAGGATCTCTAGATCTGGTCTGGGCAAAACCAGGTGTGATCCCTGAACATCGCCATAGTCTCCCCCTCCAAAACCAACCAAACAACAACAAAGCCAGATTGGGCCAGAGCAATAGTAGAGCAGGTAAGGGGACTTGCCTTGCACATGGCAGACCCTGGTTCAATCCTTGGTATTGCATATTGTCCCCTGAGACTGCGAGGAGTGAGTGCAGAGCCAGGAGTTAGTCCTGAGCATCCTGATGTGTGACATCCCCATCAAAGCATATCATACCCAATATACATTTGAGGTGTGATATATAGAAGTTATATTATATTATTATAGATGTAGGGAACAAAAGAGTAGCAGGAAGGATCTTATTGAAACACGTCCTCGACATTTCAAATGAATAACCTTGCCTGTTATTGTTGTGTCTCAGTTACTTCTCTTCAGTTACCAACTAATGAAAAGAATTCAACATTGAGCACCTACGTCCTTAACATTCAAAATAAATTATGAATTTTTAAACAGGAATTTCAAACCACATATAAGAGAAGTATATTTTTATTCTTTAAATTTGTAAGATTTAAATTTATTGAACCTTACATTATACTTCCAAGTGCTTGTGATTCATTTTAGCAGGCATTAGCTAGGTTGAAAAGAGGGTGGGAGTAAGTGTGTAACATTTCTGAATGATGCAGAGAGAGAGAGAGAGAGAGAGAGAGAGAGAGAGAGAGAGAGAGAGAGAGAGAGAGAGAGATATGAAGTACAAGGGAGGATATTTTTAAATTCCCTTTCTGAAACAAAAACAGTTTCAAGCAGTGATACTTGTTACTTTTAAAAAAGAAAAAATAGACAAACAATCGGATTTGGAATTTTTTGAGTGACACACTATGCTATTTTGAGAAAATAATGGTCATAATTGCTGTTTGACTTTCTTAAAATACCTGGGGAAAAAATCCCTCCTAAAAACATAACTCAGGAATAAAAAGATAACATACCACAGAGTTACTTATATACCAAAGGAATTTACTACTGCCATAGAATCTATAGAGTAGTGTGAAAGAACTGTGTAGGGTTTCAGGATGAAATTCAATAGGGCTGGAACACTGGCTTTACATGTGTGAGGCCCTGGGTTTGAACCCTCTAATCAAAACAAACAAATCTAGTAAATTAGAAATGCGAAACAGAGGCTGGAGAGATAGCATAGAGGTAGGGTGTTTGCCTTGCATACAGAAGGGTGATGGTTCAAATCCCGGCATCCCATATGGTCCCCTGAGCCTGCCAGGAGAGATTTCTGAGCACAGAGCCAGGAGTAACTCCTGAGCGCTACCGGGTGTGACCCAAAAACAAACAAAAAACAAACAAACAAAAAGAAAAGAGAAACAAGAAATGATAAGGAATTTGCTCTTAGAGGGCTTATAGTTTAATTTTTTTCATTAATTTTTTTAAACAAATAATTAAATGATGTGGGGGCAAATAAAGTTGTACAAGTTCCTGCCCTCAGTGTTCTCAGTCTAGAATAAGAAAATATATATGTATACATATATATATGCACACACACCCCTTCCTACACAGACATACCCACATGTAGATGCATGCATTCACACATATACAGTGCTGAGAAACATTCTCATAAACTTCTACACACATTTATCATGCTCAAAGATTGGAGCATGTGGAAGACCTGGGTTCAACCTCTGGAACTGCCTGGACCCCCAAGCACTACCTAGAGCCATCCTTTGGAGTAGCAGAAGTGACCATCACTTACTTGACCCCCAACTCCTCCCATCCCCACCTGGTCCCACCCCTCAAACGGCAATTGTGCAATGTCTATAATACTTAAGATATCCGTGATGTAGCTCAGTGATTCTAAGGAAACAGTTGTTTTAGGAATTGTTACATTGTAGGACTTTAGTTTAGAAGATTGGATTCATGTTCAGACTAACCATTTCCTTGAGGTTTTTTGTTTGTTTGTTTGTTTGTTTGTTTTAGAGCCACACCCGGCAATGCTCAGTGGTTTCTCTTGGCTCAGCATTCAGGAAATGCAGAGGCAAGTGCCCTACCCTCTGTTCTATTGCTCTCGTCCCTCCGTCAGAGATTTTTGGCCATGGCCTTTAACTCTAGCTGGTATTTCCCAGGGTCTTGTTTTTAAAATTTTTAATCTATTACTTATTACAAAAAGTTGTTATGAGTTTTAAAGGAGATGAAGCATATGTCTGTAATCATGGTGCTTAAGTAAGAAAACTAAAAAACTAAACTAGAAAGAAGTCACATTATAAAAAAAAATAAATGAGATGAAGCAAGTAAAATTTCTCCAGCTTACTGGAGAAAGTGTGTACTAGCGTTTTTTTTTTATTCTTAATAATTAATTTTTTTTTACCATAGCAGAAAAGAGTTACCTAGCAAATAATGCCAATAAATCTCTTTTCACCAAACTGTTAGTGAGAATATATTAAACCATTTTTTAAAATGAGTGGCAAAAAGAAAATTCCGTATTAGCTGAATACTTTACATGGTTACTGGTTAAACTTTTTATTTATTTATTTTTTTTGAGGGCTACTCCCAGCAATGATGGGGGAATTAACACACAGTACTTGGGCTTGTAGCAAGGGCTCCTAAATATAAGACAGGCACTCTAACTCCAACTCTTTAGCCATTTCCCTGACTCTAAACTTCATTTTCAAAGATTTGACAATTCAAGGAAGTCAACCTATGGTTTAAAAATAACACATCCACGTGGATATCATAGTTATTAACGGAGAAGTTAGAATCTGTCTAAATGACATCACTCTCAGCATAATCATTTCTGTGGCTATAACTGGAGAAAATGAATAAGCTATTATTAACTCCACAATCTCCATGATCTTTTTGTTGGACTGAATCATATATATCATTCATTGATATCATGAGGTAATTCATAAGAAATAAAAGTGGCCAATGCACATATAAAAGCTATTACATCACTAATTAACAAATAATTGTAAATGAGAGATTATTTTGGGTTATCAGCCTAGCAAAGATAAAAAAGGATGAGCTAATACCTAGGTGCTGTTGAGGGTGCGGTGGAATCTACACTCCCATACATTGTTAGGAGAAGTATAAATTACTCTAGCCTTTCAATAGGCCAATTTGGCAACAGATGAAAACATTTTCTAATATAGTCTTTGACTCAACAATTTTCTTTTGAAATTTATCTTAAGGAAATAGAGTCATACAATCACACAAGGATTGGTATTTGCATATTCATTATTGGCTTATGAAGGAAAAAAAAAAGGAAATCACATGCTTTCTCTATCCTATTCCCTCCCCACCATAAAAACCTTTACCCCTATTATGGCAGAAGGCCTATTCGTGCTAGAATGAAAAAAATTTCATGGTGCAAATCGGATACCATTTTTATATCTTTAAAAGTATATGCATTAAAATATCTAGTTATATATTTATCCTGTCCTTTAAAATTAGTTTTATTGTGACTCAATAAGATCTACCCATTGTAGTTGAATAATCTAAAGACTTTTAGTAAATTTTTAGTCTTGCTACCATAACCACAATCCAGTCTTAGGATTTTCTTTGTTACTGTTTTTGGTTTTTGGGCCGCCCCCGGCGTTGCTCAGGGGTTACTCCTGGCTGTCTGCTCAGAAATAGCTCCTGGCAGGCATGGGGGACCATATGGGACACTGGGATTCGAACCAACCACCTTTGGTCCTGGATCGGCTGCTTGCAAGGCAAACGCCGCTGTGCTATCTCTCCGGGCCCCTGTAAGTTTTCTTATGCTTATAAGCCTAAAGTTGCTTTGAGGGAAGACAAATGGAAATTTACAGATAGATTCCTAGCTTGAAAATTTTGTATTATTTAAACGAATTTGAGAGAACAATAAAGATTTTTCTATTTTCAAAGAAAGAAAATAAAAGGAAAGGAAACAGACTTGGTTCCTGTGTCCCAGATCTATGTCTGGTAATTTATCTTAAGGAAATAATAATTATGTAAAAAAGGATTTTTGAATAAAGACATTTACAAATCTTTGATCTGAAGTGGAGAAAAGATGCATGCAATTAAAGTATCCTGGAAGAAAGGAATCACTAATCACAGTAGTGTATAATTAGTACCGGATGCAAACTTTCATAAGCAGCATAATTTTATCCATGTCAAAAAATGCACAGCCAAAAAAAACATCCTGTTTGGCAATATAATAAAATCTTATCAACGCTTACCTCTGAATTATAAAATCATTTAGTGGTTTTTATTGTATTCTGTGTGCATTTCTTCCTTTTCCGCTATGAGTTGGCATTACCTTTACTTAATTTACACCTAGAGCCACCTGCTAACGATCCTTGATGAACTCTGGCATCATTTTCACAGGTTTATATATATACTTTTCCAATCGTGTTGTTTATTGTATATCAATTATAGGCGAATAAGCTATTTACAATTAGCAGGATATTGAGAAACAAACTCATGCCAGTCACCTTTTGAAGGTGGGGGTATGTTATTCTACTTGGCTGCTATCTATTTGTATACTGTTGGGCATTCTATAGATAGCAACACGACCTCTGCCCCAGATGCCTCTACTGATTAATCCAGGGGATCTGCCTGCCTAAGACACGACAGGCCTGGTGCCAGGTATTCAGATCCCGCGATGAACTTCAAGCTACTGTCCCCAAAGACAGGCGAGTCTGCGGAGGAGCGGAAGGGGAGTCACTAGCAAATTCCAATCTACGCCCACACCGCCCTGCCCACGGTGCCCTTGGGTGCCCTGTGCAAGAGCCTTCCCAGCCCGGTTCCGGAGGTTTCCAGGGGTCCACAGAGAGGGTAAGGAAGGGAAGGCCCTAGTGATTTCACCAGGAGTTAAGAAAAAGGGGTGCACTAAGATTGAGGCTGAGGAAGTGGGCAGGATGAGATAGATGCCCTGGAGAAAGGGTTGTGCTCATCACTGGAGACTTCAACAAGCTTCAGCATTAAAACACACACACACACACACACACACACACACACACACACACACACACACACACACAGAGTTTAGGAAGTCTTGACCACACCAGCAACTTTCTGCCTACTGGACCTGTGGGCCAAGAGTGTGATGCTCTAGGACACTGTTGTACTTGTGGCACTGGGTTACCTGCTGGTGTGGGGTTCTACACAGACACACACATCTCTATGATTCACAACAGTAATTCCCTGCACACTCATACAGCAAAAGTTAGAACGGTGTATTTGCAGATTCCGGCTCAAGTGCAAAGGACTGACTGACACTCTCTCTCTCTCTCTCTCTCTCTCTCTCTCTCTCTCTCTCTCTCTCTCTCTCTCTCTCTCTCTCTGTCACACACACACACACACACACAAATCTCTACGACTCACAACAGTAATTCCCTGCACACTCCCACAGCATAAGTTAAAACGGTGCAGTTGCTCGAGTGCAAAGGATTGACTGACAGACAGACACCCTTCACCGTGTGTTTTCCCGCCACACCCGCGGAGAGGGACGTCGCCCATCGCCTGGACGTTCACTTCCCGATGAAGAAATCAACGAAGGCGCCGCAGAGGAGAGCGCCCAAAGGGTCACAGCGGATCTAGGTCCGGCCCCAAAGCTCGGACGAAGCGCACCACACTCTCTCCCCTCTGTGCTGTGGACCTATTTGAGACCAGAAAAAGAACATTTGGGGGCCCTGCGCGGGATATTTCAGTTTACTTTCCCAAAGCTAGAACTGGGCACCAGAAACAGGACGGAAACCCAGCGGGACGCCAGCATCTCAGTCGCTCTTGGGCCGTGGGAGGGAAGAAAACCCAGACGCGCGCCAGCCAGCGGGGCCCAACGCGCGTGCGCAAGGCCAGAAGGAGGCTGGGCCGCACGAGCGCGCGCAGGAGGGGTGCGTGACCGCGCGTGCGCGTGCGCGCTTTGGCGTCGGCGCCGGCGCGCGCTCCATCCAGAGCGAGGCCGGGGAGGGCCGGGAGCGAGAGGCGGTGGCGGTGGCGGTGGCGGCTGCGCCTCGGAGCTTAAGGGACGCGCGGGCCTGCGACCGCTGCGGAGGGGAGACCCGGGGCTGGGCGGGCGGGCGTCCGTCCCGAGGCGGGGGCTCGGCCTGGGTCCGAGGCTCCTCCTGCCGCGATCCTCGCCCGGAGCCTGCGGCCGCCGCCCCAGGGGAGGAGACGCGCCCTGAGCGCGCGGGCCTAAGGCGGCCTAAGCCGTCGGGCCGGGTGCGGACCCGCGTGTGGCCACGTCCAGCCAGCCAGGGCCCGGCCCAGCAGCGGCCCCCGAGCCCCGATTCCGATCCCCGGGGGGATCGGAGAGGGAGCGAACCCCGCTTGGCCTTCCCCGGGCCCCCGATCTCCCCGAGCCCTTGCCGGTTGGGGTGGAGAAACTTTGCCCGGGATTGTCAGGGGGACCCCTCTCCCCCGAGGGGAGCCAGGGCGGGCGACGATGTCCTTCTTCAATTTCCGCAAGATCTTCAAGTTGGGGAGCGAGAGGAAGAAGAAGCAGTACGAGCACGTCAAGCGGGACCTGAACCCCGAAGAGTTTTGGGAAATTATAGGCGAACTGGGCGACGGAGCCTTCGGGAAAGTGTACAAGGTGAGAGAGGGAGGGCGGCCTCTCTCCCCCAATTCCCCCAATCTCACCCCCATTTCTTGGGCTTTGCAAACGCAAGCAGGGTTTTTTTTTTTTTTTTTTTTAATTTTTATTTAGGGTGTCAGCGAAGGTGCAGTGCAATAACGTGGGGGTCTGAACTGGAGATTAAGGGGGAGGCTCCCTTCTTCCTTCTCCAAGGCTGGGTTATGGGTTAGCAGGGAGCCTGTCAAAACTTTTCCGTGGGGGACTCGAGGGGAGTTGTTGCAAGGAGCCCTTGGAAAAGCAGAGTTGTACTTTTTTTTTCAGTGCATTCACACAAGTGTGTGTGTGTGTGTGTGTGTGTGTGTGTGTGTCTGTCTGTCCCTCGTCCTAACTCTGTCCCTGGCCCCCAGGGTCCAGGGCATCCATAGCTAAGCGTGTCCATCATCACTGAGAACAAAACCAGTCTCTGGGGATGGAAGCAAAGTGATTGCCCCTTGCAGGATCTTCTTTTGAGAGGCGTTCCTGATAGAAAATTTCCTCTTAAGAAAAACCTGCACCCGATGCTGTTTTTTTTTTTTTCTTTTCCCATGTGAATGGTAGCTTTCTAGACGGCTGCTGCAGGCCTAGAAGTCAGTAGTAACACCAGGGCTGAAGAAATAAGAACAACAGTAACAATGTACCTACACGTAGACACACACACCAGTACGTGTTTATTTCGGTCCAAAGAGGTTTTCCGTGTGAACCTGAAGGCAGTCATGTTAACTTGACTAAGGAGGGTAGGAGTGATGTCATCGGAATATTTTCATCCTGAAGAGTGAGGGCTTTTTTTTTTTTTTTTTTTTTTTTTTTTTTTTTTTTTTAATGAAGCACAGTTTTAGGGGGATGAAAGCACAGGGTTTGTCTAGAAGTGAAAATATAATTATGTGTGTATGCAGGGTTTTGCAGTTGGTAAAGCACTTCTGCCTGTTTTGGACCCGTTGCATTCTTGTGGGGTAGGCAGGTGGTCAGTAGTCAACATTTCACAACACCCTGAAATTCAAGATGGTTTAGATTTGAACTCAGATCTTCCCACCCTGTATTTACTATTGTTCTTCACCTCATTATCGTCGTGCATTGGTGGAAGTGATAGCATTTCCCTTCCTGTCTAGCATAGGCACACCACTGCTTTTACCCTGCCTGGGATGCAGCCCCATTTCCGGTGCTCTGGATTCTTGACTCAGCTGAAGTACCTTGTCCTTTTTCTGTACTTTTAAAACACCGAATATAGCATTCGCCACATGTCATCACCTATATGTGCAGTTTTTTGGTTGTGTTTTATTTTGGGGACCATACTGGGCAATGCTCATGGGTTACTCCTGGCTCTGCATGGGAATCATTCCTGGTGGGGCTCAGGAGATCATATGGCATGCAGGGGATCAAGCCCAGGTTCGCTGCATGCAGGGCAAGTGACCTACCCACTGTATTAACTCTTCAGTCCCATGTGTTGAGGTTTTACAAACAGAGAGCCAAATCTTATGATCCACATTTTGGGTCTGGCTGCATCTTGCATTTCAGGCTTCTTTAAAAGAATGTGCATTACCTTCCTGTGAGTGTTGTTGAAGTTCTTGAATGTTTTGCAAAGTACATTGGCTGTGTTTTTGTGAAGGTGGGGTTTGGATTTCAACAAGAATTTAGGGTTGTGTGGTGCAAGTGCTTTTTTATTAATTTATTTTTAGCACAGTGGGAGGATAGCTCCTGGGTTTCAAGAGTTGTTTTAGCATAGGCTGTCACAAACCAGCCTGTGGACCAACTACTTAACTTCTATGGAAAGCTTTCCAATTTGTTGGTTGGAAAATTATAGATTTCCCTACACTTTTGTTTTTCTTCACCAGTTTATATTCTATGACTCTCTCTACAGGTGTCTAGGAAAGGTAATAAACAAATCATTAAGGTATCTGAAATCTAGTAGTGAGTTGGAAGGTGGTAGGTGATAGTTGGCAATTTTCATGGCATAAATGATTTATCAAAACATTATTTATTAAGATACTAGCTCTGGAGTTGGACTATATTTTGGCTTCTTTAGTAGCACCTGTGTGACCTTGGACATGTTACTTAATTATACTCTCACTATAGTAAGACCTATTTCTTAGTATGTTGAAAATAAAGGAAATAATGACCATCAGGCATAGAGAAGAGCTTGGAAAAAATATAACACATACAGAAAGGGCTCCACAAATGGTAGAAATTACTGTTATTACATTTAGAGCTCGTAAAAATAAAATACTGGATGGAGAATGAAAAAAGACCTATGAACATGGTAGACTATTTCCTTGATTTGGTATGAATTGATGTCTGAGAACTAATTCTTTGTGGACTCTCTGCAAAGTGAAAGATCATTTTTTTTTTTTTTTTTGGTTTTTGGGCCACACCCGGCGGTGCTCAGTGGTTACTCCTGGCTGTCTGCTCAGAAATAGCTCCTGGCAGGCATGAGGGACCATATGGGACACCGGGATTTGAACCAACCACCTTTGGTCCTGGATCGGCTGCTTGCAAGGCAGACACTGCTATGCTATCTCTCTGGGCCCCTGAAAGATAATTTTTTACAGTCAGATATAAGTTGAAATTTTTATGAAAATTAAGGACTTACTCCACGTAGATTAATGTTGTAAAGCTGTGTTAGTGATGATTTTTGTAGGCTTCACTGAGTGATACTTGAAGAATACGAATTCTTTTCATCTATTTCATTGCACTATTCTGTGTTCTTTTCATTTATTTCATTGCACTATTCTGTGTTTTCAAGGAATGAGCTCTGAGAGCTGGAAATCTTGCAAGTATGTGTTCCTGAATTTTATTCCCAGTACCATGAAAAATAAAAATAATTTATAAGGAATGGACTCTTAAGTCTTTTTCATAGTTGATGATGAGTATTATCTTATTCTTTTAAAAATTGAAGTAGGGGCCGGGAAGGTGGCGCTAGAGGTAAGGTGTCTGCCTTGCAAGCGTTAGCGTAGGACTCCGGTTCGATCCCCCGGCGTCCCATATGGTTCCCCCAAGCCAGGAGCGACTTCTGAGCGTATAGCCAGGAGTAGCCCCTGAGCATCAAACGGGTGTGGCCCAAACACCAAAAAAAAAAAAAATTGAAGTAATATTACATTATAATATATATCTGAGTTTTTTTTTTTTTTTTTTTTTGGTTTTTGGGTCACACCCAGCAGTGCTCAGGGGTTACTCCTGGCTGTCTGCTCAGAAATAGCTCCTGGCAGGCACGGGGGACCATATGGGACACCGGGATTCGAACCAACCACCTTTGGTCCTGGATTGGCTGCTTGCAAGGCAAACACCGCTGTGCTATCTCTCCGGGCCCTATATCTGAGTTTTTAAAGAGAACGTAACCTGACCTGGTTTGCCACTTTTTCCTAAAAAGTTTTGTTTTCCAAGTTACTTTAGTAATTTGAAGAAGTTTATAAATTTTTCTGTGATCAAACCTTAATATTTTATGTAGGACCAGCAGTAGAAAATATTTTTGGTACTGATTCTATTATTTGCTTATAGAAATTACTCTTTCAAAGATTAAATTGTAAGTAGGCAATCATACAGTTTATTTTGAAGCATTTTTCACATACTTATACTTCTTCCACTTAGCCTATTACTATATAATTCTGTAACAATTACTTTCTTAGCTTAAAATATTTTCTTGGGGTCCAGAGCCATAGCACAGCGAGTGGTAGCTTGTTTGCCTTGCGCGGCTAATCCAGGACGAACCTGGATTCGATCCACAGCGCCCCATATGTCTTCTGAGCCAGGAGCTATTCCCGAGCACATAGCTAGGAGAAACCCCTGAGTGTCACTGGGTGTGACAAAAAAACTGGAAAAAAATTTTTTTTTCCCTTGGGCCACAATGGGTAGGGCGTTTGCCTTGGACTCGGCCAATTGGGTTTGATCCCCAGCATTCCATATGGTAGTAACCCCTGAGACCAAAGGGCATGACCCTAAAACAAAAAAATATTTTTCTTGGGGTAGGGCACAGATGTTTTGCAGTGAGTAGGACATTTGCCTTGCATGTGTCGAACTTAGGTTTGATTCGCTAGCATTCCATATGATTCTGCACAGCCAATCAGGAGAACCATTGGTTTTGTCTCCCCTAAATTTTTTTTGTTGTTGTTGTTGTTAGTTTTAGGGGCTAGACAGATAGTACAATGGGTAGGGTGCTTGCCTTGCAGTGGCCTGGGTTTGTTCAGTTTGATCTCTAACATCTCATATGGTCCCCTGAGTGATTCTTGAGTGCAAAGTAAGTCTAGGGCATCATCATATGTAACCCTGAAACAAAAATATTCTTGATTTAAATCTCTTTTGTTTTTAACATGCATTAACTGATACAAATGAAGATATACAATTCTTTTCACAATTTGTTTTGTGTATTATGTGTATAATTTCGTCACCAAAGTTTCAGTGGTATCATACCATAAAAACATATAAGTACCCTTCTAGACATTTTTTCTATTTTTTTTTTTTTTTTTTTTTTTTTGGTTTTTGGGCCACACCCGGCGGTGCTCAGTGGTTACTCCTGGCTGTCTGCTCAGAAATAGCTCCTGGCAGGCATGGGGGACCATATGGGACACCGGGATTCGAACCAACCACCTTTGGTCCTGGATTGGCTGCTTGCAAGACAAACACCACTGTGCTATCTAACACTGAGGAAAGGCATCAAGATAGAAAATGTTTCATATTCTATATGAGTCTTTTATTTCTTTCTTTAATTTTTTTAGCATAGTCACCACAAGAATCATCTTTTTTTTTTTTTTTTCCTCAAAAGCACAGGCTTTTGTTATTGTTGGTTTTGGACCATACCTAGCTGTGCTCAGGGGTTACTCCTGGCCTTTCTCTCTGGAATCACTCCTGGAGTGCTTGGAGGACCATATGAGATGCAGGAGATTGAAGCTGGGTTGGTCACTGCAAAGCAAATAAATGCCTTTTCTCCTTTACTGCTGCTTTGCCCCCTCCCCCAAAGCAGTTTATTATTATTACTATTTTTTTTTTTTTGGCTACGCCGATGGTGCTCAATGGTTACTGCTGACTCTGCGCTTAATAATTAATCCTGGCCGTGCTTGGGGAGTCCATATAGGATTCCGGGAAACCTGGGTTGGTGGCTTGCAAGGCAAATGCCCTACTCCCTTTACTGTCCCTCCAGACCCGCAAAGCACAATTTTAATATTTTTATTTTTTAATCTTAGGGTAGTATTCCACTTGTATATTCCACATAGCTTCCTTATTTAGTCTTCTGGAAATGGGCATTTATATTGATTCTGTGGCTTAATATGAGTGATACTGCTAAAAACAGTACGGATGTCCTTTTTGTTGGACAGTGGTCCCACACTCTGCTGTTCTCAGGGCTTACTCTTAGTTCTGTGCTCAGGGATTATTTCTCCCGTCTCTTTGCTTAGGGATCACTCCTGGTGATGCACAGGAGATTGAACCCCAGGTAGGTTGCATGCAAGGTCAGCACCTTCCCACTGTACTATCTGAAGGACCCCAAATGTCTTTTTAAAGTGTTTTCATATTCTTTGGATGAATTCCTAGGAGTGATAATGCTAGATTATATGAAATTTCCAATCATTAAAAAAAATCTCCATACTATTTTTCTAAAGGATCATATCAACATTTTTACCAATTGTATACCAAAGTATATTTTTGTCTATATCTTTGCCAAGATGTAGACGAAAATAAATTTTATTCTCGTATTGGTGAGTGGAAGGGATTAGGGAATACCTGACTCAGGGGCTGCTCTTAATTCTGTACTTAGGGTTTGATTACACAATGCTCAGGGGACCATTTGGTCTCAAGGATTGCCAGGGCTTCCTTCATGTATTGTAAAGCATTCACTCAGCCCTTTGGAGCACTCTCTCTTGCCCCATTTCCTAACTTTTTCAATAGACCATTCTCATGAGTATGTGATAATAGCTCATTTGGTTTTGATATGCATTCCTCAAGCAGTAAGTTATAGTGATCTTTTTTTTTTTCTTTTTTTGGTTTTTGGGCCATACCCGGCAATGCTCAGGGGTTACTCCTGGCTGTCTGCTCAGAAATAGCTCCTGGCAGGCACGGGGGACCATATGGGACACCGGGATTCGAACCAACCACCTTTGGTCCTGGATCGGCTGCTTGCAAGGCAAACGCTGCTGTGCTATCTTTCCGCGCCCGAACATTTTTTTTTTTTTCATGTTTGTGGGTCATTTGTATTTTTAGAGGAGAGTCTGTTTAGGTCTTTTGCCCGCTTAAAAAATTGGGTCCAGGCTGGAGAGATAGCATGGAGGTAGGGCGTTTGTTTGCCTTGTATGCAAAGGATGGTGATTCAAATTCTGGCATCCCATATGGTCCCCCCAGTCTTCCAGGACCAATTTCTGAACGCAGAGCCAGGAGAAGCCCCTTCGTGCTGGTCTGTGTGACTCTCCCCCCCCCCAATTGGGTTGGTTGCTTTTTCTTGCTATTAATAGTCCTGTGTGGTGTTATTTATTTATTTATTTATTTATTTATTTATTTTTGGTTTTTGGGTCACACTGGCAATGCTCAGGGGTTACTCCTGGCTCTACTCTCAGAAATCACTCCTGGCAGTCTCAGGGGACCATATGGGATGCCGGGATTCGAACCACCATTCTTCTGCATGCAAGGCAAACATTTTTACCTCCGTGCTATCTCTCCGGCCCCTGTGTGAGGTGTTTTTTTTGTTGTTGTTTTATTTTGTGGCCACACCCAGAAATCTTCAGTGGTTACTCCTGGCTTTGCACTTAGGACTCACTCTTAGTGGACTTGGGGACCATCTGGGATGCTGGGGATCAGACCTGGGTAAGCTGCATGCAAGCACTTCTACCTGTTGTACTTTCTCTGGCCCTAGTTGTGTGAATTCTTTATAGAGTACATCCATATTATTAACTATCAGATTCTAAGAATTTTGCCAGAAGCCCCATCTCCTCCTTAAGTTGATCCCTTTCTCCTCATAAAGGAAACTACTATCTTTTAATTCATTTATTTTAATTTTATTTTTATTTTTATGTTTTTGTTTTTGGGCTATATTCAGTGATGTTCCTAGCTCTGCTCTAAGGATCACTTCTGGTGGGGTTCTGGGGATCATATGAGGATGCTTGAGTGAATCTAGTCACCTGCAGGCCGTGTCCACTGTGTTAGCACTCTGTTATTGCTCTGGCCCCTAGTTATTAATTTCTTTATTGTTTGCATCTACATCTTCCTAAAACAAGTGAAGATTTGTATATACTGAACTTTATGAACATGAATAGAATCACATTGAGTATTTTATTTTATGCCAGCATTTATTTGTGAGTTCATCTTTATTACTTAGAGTTGTAGTTTAGTTTTTTTGTTGCATACAATTCCTTTCTAGGATAAGAAATGGTCAATAACAATTTACCATTATACTTTATTTTATTTTATTTTTTGGTTTTTGGGCCACACCTGGCAGTGCTCAAGGGTTATTTCTGCCTCTGCACTTAGAAATCACTCCTGGCTTGGGTGACCACATGGGATGCTGGGAATTGAACCCAGGTCTGTCCTGGGTTGGCCACATGTCAGGCAAATGCCCTACTCTGTGCTATCTCTCCGGCCCCTTACCATTGTACTTTAATGGATAATATATTGGTTGTTTTTTAGTTTGGGATTTTTATACACCACACTGGTGCATATATATTCATTAATTTCTCTACAACTAAATTTAGGGATAGAACTTATGAGTTATAGGCTAGTGTGTATAGTGTGTCTTTAATTTTATCAAATGCTGCCAAACTATCAGTTTACATTTCGACCAATTATGGATGAAAAATTTCTTTCTCTGTATAATTGCCAACATTTGGCATTGTTAACATTTTTTGGGGGGGCATACCTGGTGATACTCAGGGGGCTACTTCTGGCTCTACTCAGGGGTTATTCTTGGCAGAATATATACAGTGCTGGGGTATAAAGTGCTAGGGTTGGCTGAATGCAAGGCAAGCGCGATACCTTATACTATTCCTCTGGCCCTATCAAATTTTTAAGTTTTAACAATCTGATGTTATATTTTTCATGTGGTTTTAAGAATTTTTCTTTGACTTAAAATTATTTTCATTGGCTTACTGGTAATTTGTATTTCTTTTATAGTTACGTTGCCTGTTCATATTCATGTTAATGTTTTTTTCTTTTTCTTTTTTTTTTTTTTTTTTTGGTTTTTGGGCCACACTTGTTTGATGCTCAGGGATTACTCCTGGCTATGCGCTCAGAAATCGCCCCTGGCTTGGGGGGACCATATGGGACACCGGGGGACCCAACCACGGTCCGTCCTACGCAAGCGCTTGCAAGGCAGACACCTTAATTCTAGCGCCACCTTCCCGGCCCCAATGTTTTTTTCTTTTTTTTTTTTTTTTTTTTTTTTTTTTTTGGTTTTTTTTTTTTTTTTTTTTTGGGCCACACCCGGTGACGCTCAGGGGTTACTCCTGGCTATGCGCTCAGAAGTCGCTCCTGGCTTGGGGGACCATATGGGATGCCGGGGGATCGAACCGCGGTCCGTCCTAGGCTAGCGCAGGCAAGGCAGACACCTTACCTCTAGCGCCACCGCCCGGCCCCAATGTTTTTTTTCTTAATAATAATATAGTTTATTTATCTTAACGTTCTTTGGCTGAAAGTTCAAAGTTAAGATATCAGCAAGGGGACTTCTTCTGAGAATTACGTTATGGCTGATTGTCCTTCCACTGTAACTTTACCTTGTCCTCTTTCTTTGCATCTTTTGTTCTCATAATTCAAAATAAAAAAATTAATAAAAAATCTATCAATCGATAAATTAAAAAAAAATAATATAGTTTGGTGAATAGAGGGTGACACTAGTGCTGGGAAGGGTTCTGAATCATTGTATATCTGAAATTCAATTAAGAAGAACCCTGTAGATCACAATTGTTTCAATAAAATAAATTAAAAAATATATAAAGAAAAAGTATAGTTAGGATTTTAGACATTTTTTGGTTATGGCTATCACAACTATTTTATAGTTCTGCAGTTTGTCTTAAGTTTTGTCTTTTTTTTTTTTTTTTCTTTAGAGGGGAGGGGAAGGGAAGAGAGGGGAGGAGAGGGGAAGGGAAGAGAGGGGAAGGGATGGAAGGGGAGGGGAGGGGAAGGCAAGTTTTGTCTTTAATCATTGCCAAAATGAAATAAACTATTGAATCATGAAAATAGCGGAACCCAGAATGTATGTTACTAAGCTAGAGAAGTCAATGTGCTGAGGCTACCTACTCTTCCAACTATATGGTGTTTTGTAGAAATCAAACTCTGGAAGCACTAAAAAGAACAGTGTTTGCAAAGGGTTAGGAAGAGGGAAGTATGGGGACGGGACAAATAGGAGCATAGCGGTTAGAGGAATATAAGGTTATTTTTTTTTTTATAATAAACTATTTCGTATGCGATTACAATGGTGATATTTGGCAAACAGCAAAATCTAGTGTATGCATCAATAATGAATTTTAAACATTTTTAATTTGTTTTTAATTTTTTAAAGCAGTTTGTTTATTAATTGATTGTTTTTGGGCCACACCTGGCAATGCTCAGGGATTACACCTGGCTTTGTCTCAGAAATCACTCCTGGCAAGCTCAGGGGACCATATGGGATAATCAAATAGGGTCCATCCTGGGTCGGTTGCATGCAAGGCATGCAAGGCCACATGCTAGGCCTTACCACTGTATTATCTCTTCAGCCCCTGAATTTTAAACTTTGAGAGAGAGAATGTTCTGGTAGTGTAGGTTCATCAGAAACTGCTTGGGTGTGTGTGTGGGGTGTTCTTTACATGACTGAAACCCAATTGCTATCATGTTTGTAATCAAGGTGTTTAAATAAAGATATTAATAAAAAAAAAAGAAACTGCTAGGGTATTGTGTATTGATGGGAGAAGGCTTAGTGGTGTGGAGTGGCTGTGGGCATTCTCTGCACTCTGAACTTTACTGTAAACCTAAAACTGCTATTTCTAAGAAAAGTTTGTTAAAGAATAGAAAACATTTAAAAAATAAGTATGCATCAAATATGTGACACCTCTGATACTTTTCATGTTTAGGCCCAGAATAAAGAGACCAATGTTTTAGCTGCAGCAAAGGTGATTGATACCAAATCTGAAGAAGAACTTGAAGATTACATGGTTGAGATCGACATATTAGCATCTTGTGATCATCCAAATATAGTCAAACTTCTAGATGCTTTCTATTATGAGAACAATCTTTGGGTAAGTGTTTTCAGTTGATCTGTGGGAATAGCCATGAGTTAATTTTTTAGGAAAAAAAGTATCTTATGTGTTGATTCTTCTATTTAGTTATTTATGCTACTTGAATAAGAGTTGATATTAATGACAAAGGATCATTAATAGCTTAATTATCCAGAGCTCCTAAAGATACTCAGATGCATATTTCAGGTTGTATCATATTCATGATTGTTTGACATTAAACCCAAATGGAGATGTTCACTTAAAAATATTTAATTTTCTGGGGCCGGAGAGATAGGCTGGAGGTAAGGTGTTTGCCTTTCATGCAGGAGGTCATCGGTTCAAATCCCGGCGCCCCCTATGGTCCCCCGTGCCTGCCAGGAGCAATTTCTGAGCCTGGAGCCAGGAATAACCCCTGAGCACTGCTGGGTGTGACCCAAAAACCACAAAAAAAAAAAAAAAAAAAAATTAATTTTCTAAATTCTGAAGTGAGAGGACATTATCTTGTTTATAACTCAAACTTAAGTATTTTCATGACAGCTTTTTTGTTTCTCTTGATATTCAAGAATTTGTAGTTTCTTATATTAAACTTTTAATAATGTAAGAAATTGTAAGATGCTAGAAATGTTACTAGTATATGTGTGTGTGTGTGTATATATATATATATATATATATATATGTACCAAATGTATATATTTGGCCAAACTTTAGTGTATGATCAGTGGCAAAGGCTATATAAAATGAGTTCCTTTATAGAAAGCACTTGGAACAGTTCTATAAGTAATTTTTTTGTTTTTTGGGCCATACCCTGTTGTGCTTTGGTTACTCCTACCTCTGTACTCAGGAATTACTCCTGGTGGTGCTTGGGGGACCATATGGGTACTGGAGATTAAACCTGGATTGCCAACATGCAAGACAAATGCCCTATCTGCTGTACTATTGCTCCAGCTTCCAGATCTAGAAGTCATTTTTTTTCTACTTTTTTTGATCATGTTACTACTAGTTAGGAACATGAATAAATGAGCTGCTTACCTATCTCTCAAATTATTATTCGATGGGGCTCAAAAAACAGTATAGTGGTATGATGTTTGCATTGAGGGCTCAAACCCCAGTACCCCATATGGTTTTCTGAGTCTCTCAGGAGTAATAGAGGAGCTCAGAGCCAGGAATAAGCCCTGAGTACTGTGAGAGTGGCCTGAAAATAAAAACAAAACAAAACAAAACAAAATCCAAATAATATAATGAATTTGAAAATAATTTGTAATTGTCAATAACCTATATGATTTACTATACTGAAGGATGAAAACAGGCAATTATACAGTTTACAATATAGAATTAAAAAAAAGTTGTTAGTGTGATGCATTGTAATGTAACTAGGTACGATTTGTATCACTCATCGTACCCAGCAAATACACTTCTGTAAGTGAACAAACAAAGCACCCCTCACATCAGGCACTTGAGGTTACCACTGCCCCTCTGCTCTATCTCACTGTCTTCATGGTGCTGTGTGAAATACTTTAGGAAATACTAAATATCCTAGTAGATTATGTCTAGAGATTATAATGACAGTAAGTTCCTAGGCTGTTTAATCTGTAAATAAGTTTTTGTTCTGTTTTTGTTTTTATTTTCTGGCAGTGCTAAGGGCTTACTCTTGGCTCTGCCTGACACTCAGGGATCACTTCTTGTGGGATTTGGTGGGCCAGATGGGGTTTCACGCATAGAAAGAACCCTGGTTCTATGCAGGACAAGTCCCTTCCTCATTGTACTGTTTCTTTAGCCCAAATAGATAAGATCTTTACTTGAGAATCTTACAAAATAAAAATTAGGCAACTGTGAGGGATCATGTAGTGGAAAAGATAGATAGTGATTAATCAAATAATTAAAATTGTGATAAAGCTTAAAAAAGGAAAAAAGTTCATGGTGATTGTACTAGAGAAGACAATGGTGACTACTATCAGGAAATACTTTTGTTTTGCTTTGCTTGGGGCCACATCTGGTGGTTTACTGCTGAGGGACCACTCTTTTCAGGGACCACTCTTCAAAGTGCTTTAAGTGCTAAAGAAAGATTGGGGTGCTGGGATTCAAACATGGGTACACAGGCACACAGGCAAGTGCCTTGTTTGCTTTACTTTCTGACTGGACACTATCAGGGAAAGTTAATTAAGTGTAACATATGCATATGTACATATGCCTTGTGTATTATATATCAGTGAAATGAAGTCTTTTAAGATTTATTCATATTTGTAAAGTTGAAATATATCTGATTATTTAAACCATAGTAATTGCCTTAACATGAGA
Source organism: Suncus etruscus (assembly GCF_024139225.1). Lineage (NCBI taxonomy): Eukaryota > Metazoa > Chordata > Mammalia > Eulipotyphla > Soricidae > Suncus > Suncus etruscus. The sequence continues at coordinate 47,896,214 of NC_064864.1, forward strand.
GTAATGAAATTTTTGCTGAATGGATATATAATAGTAACACTTATAAAAATTTTGTAGTTAATAGTTTTAGAGAATCAGGGACATTAAAAATGGCAAATAACAAAAACACTTGTACTTTTTACAGAGTATTCTCAGGATTTTCTCAATTGGCTATTTGTAAGACTTTGAACTTTCTTGACTAAGATATCTTTCTGGTCAGCTAATACTGTTTTCATAACCTAGATTATATGATATCTGCTTCTTATCTTTTTTACTAAAATGAAAGAAAAAACCTCAATGTTGTGTTAGACAGATCATATTTTTTTAATTTACCTGCAGATCCTCATTGAATTTTGTGCAGGTGGAGCAGTGGATGCTGTGATGTTAGGTAAATACCAATTTGTTCTCTATATTTATGGTTTAAGTTATACTTAATAAAAATCAAAAGATTTCAAATGTTTATATATATGTATGCCTGTTTTACTAATGTAAAGATCAATAACGAAAGATTATTTTATTTTATTTTTTTTGTTTTTTGGGCCACACCCGGTGATGCTCAGAGGTTACTCCTAGCAGTGCGCTCAGAAGTCACTCCTGGCTTGGGGGGGACCATATGGGACGTCGGGGGATCCAACTGCTGTCTGTCCTAGGCTAGCACTTGCTACCTCTAGCGCCACCACGTCGGCCCCAAGATTAGTTTATTTTAATATTTGTAATTATAGTACTAAAATGAAATGTTGAGTATAATGTTAGATCAATCTTTGTAGGCATGTAGTTTTTATGAAAGAAATTTACTACCTGGTCCATTTGAAAATTTCTGTTTCTAGTCAATGTTTCTTTGGTTGTATGATCCTTTATAGTGAAGGTAAAGAATAAAGTCTGCTGGTTTGTTTCCACAGAGCTGGAGAGACCATTGACTGAGTCCCAAATACAAGTAGTTTGTAAACAGACGTTAGAGGCACTGAACTACTTACATGATAACAAAATTATCCACAGAGATCTAAAGGCTGGCAACATTCTTTTTACTTTAGATGGAGATATTAAGTTGGGTAAGTTTATTTACTTGAATGATACATTTGAATTTGTGCTTTGAGATTTCCCTCTGTGTGTCAGTGACTTAATGTTGTTTATTCAGGTATGTGCAATATGAAGAATTACTCCTGCTAATTTGTTATATAATTCTTTGGATAAATAATAACTCATTAATTCTCAGAATTTCTAAATCTAGGTAATTAATAAATACATTAAATCTTTTTATTATAACACTATGATTTACCAAGTTGTTCTTAATATAGTTGTTGCAGGTATTAAATGTTCCAACACTATTCCTGCCACCAGTATAACCTTCCCTCCACCAATGTACCCGTTTGCTACCAACCCTTTGCAGGCAAAAACCAAACAAATTTACTTCATATTGTTTCGTACATCACAAAGGCAAATAGAATAATAAAAACTTAGATCAATAAGGGTCAATTTATAATAAATTTATTATCTTTCAATGATGTTACTAAAGACATTGTCAAAGGGTTTAACAGGCTGTGGTTGGTCCTAGTTGAGCTGCCTTTGTTGTTATTATTCTGTTTACTGTTCATGCTTACTGAGCTTGGTGTTCTTCTATGCAACTTTCCCAGCATATTTGCTGTGACCCTATTGGGTTAAAACTGCAATGAATTTTTGAGATGTTGTGCAGCCATGTCGCTCAGTTCTGGAATTGTTTGGTGGCTTGGTACTTTGATGAGAGTCAGTTGTGGAGCTGGGCTGTTTCTGTTTGAAGCTGGTGAGTGTGGCTGTGTGCTGCTTTTCTTCAGGCAGAAAGGGGAATCTGTCCACCCCTATTCTGAGAAGGCTTCAGAGTTGTTAGCCCAGACCTGTCTACCTGGGAAGAGTCAGTGGCCATCATATTCTTTTATAAAAACATTTTTTTTTTTTTTGTTTTTTGGGCCACACCCTGTGACGCTCAGGGGTTACTCCTGGCTATGCGCTCAGAAGTTGCTCCTGGCTTCTTGGGGGACCATATGGGATGCCGGGGGATCGAACCGCGGTCCGTCCTAGTCTAGCGCAGGCAAGGCAGGCACCTTACCTCCAGCGCCACCGCCCGGCCCCTTATAAAAGCATTTTAAAAAAGAAAACAGGAAAAAAAAAAGGATTTTTACTTTAAAAAGGCAAACTTTTCAAAACAGCTTAATTTTTTTTTCCTTTAAAATTTTATATGTGGATTTGATACTTTTAGATAGATTGTATTTAAGACCAGATACAATGTTGATTAATGGTGAGTGTGTGAGGATTCAGAGATATAGGTACTAGATATAGATATAGGTACTAGATATAGAGATATAGGTACTAGAGAGACAGAGAGCGAGACAGAGAGAGAGAGAGACAGAGAGAGACACACACAGAGAGAGAGTGCTATTAGCAGTTTCCTGATTGTTTCACCACTTGTTCTCTTTTAAGTGACTGAAGCTGTCAGGACTCAGTGAAGTCCTCAAGAACTTCTCTGCACAGTGTGGACATAGAAGTCCTGACCTCTTCCAGGCTTTTCACGCTTCTTGTCTCTTCTCATAGAAAATATTGGGAGAATGCAAATAGGCAAATTTTATTTAGGAGATAGGAGGGTGGGAAGAGAGGGAATATGAATTCTAGAGTGAGCACATGTATTTCTAGAGAGAAAGAAAGGGAGCACACCTTAAGATGGAATAGTGGAATAGAGGCTGCTGTCAGGAATGGAGTGCACCCCATAGCAGAATAGGGAAATATTTGTACCCCCAGAGTACATAAGGATGGACTTTTTCTAGGCAAGATGGAGGATGGGTGCTACTTGCTTCTTCAAAGCTGATCTTACATGACTTTTTCCTAGCTACCCCTTCCTTGCTTTGGGAGTCATTGCTTCATTGCTAAGGGATTGTCTAGGAGGAATCCTTTGTAGATTCAGGTTGCTTCTGTCTTGAAGAAATTCACTTGAAATTCATTGCCAAAGCCTCCTTACATCTATTTGTTTTACATAAAATTGCCTACTTAAACTTTTGTCAGGGGGGCTGTTCTTTTTCATGTTTAGTTTTTTACTCTGTAGTTGGGTACCCTGACTAAATCCAACAAAAGTCCTTTGGTTTCAGAGCTTATCTGGACCACTCTAGCAGTGTTCAGGTACCTCCAGGTTCACATTAATGGGGCATTTAGGACTCTATCCAATGATACTCAGAGGGCCATGTGGTACAAGGGATCAAACAGGTTGGCCACACATGTACCTTAACCCTATAACTATCTCTCCAGAATTCCCTGGGGCTTTCTTTATGTGCATGGGGAGGGAGGATTACCTAGTCACCCTAGTAGGGCTTGGGCCTCCAGGACTACACTTATTAGGGGAACCTGTTAATGTTAGTGGAATCATGTGGGAACGGGTCAAACCAAGTCAACCTTATACTCTGGCATGCTTAGTCTTTTTTTTTTTGGTTTTTTTTTGGTTTTTGGGCCACACCCGGTGACGCTCAGGGGTTACTCCTGGCTATGCGCTCAGAAGTCGCTCCTGGCTTCTTGGGGGACCATATGGGACGCCGGGGGATCGAACCACGGTCCGTCCTAGGCTAGCGCAGGCAAGGCAGGCACCTTACCTCTAGCGCCACCGCCCGGCCCCTGGCATGCTTAGTCTTAAACTCTGACATGTACTTTACTGCCTGCATTCTCTCACCCGGGAATTCTTTTATGTTACTTTTTTTTTTTTTTTGCCTTACTTAATTGTAAAAAGATGCAGATTATTTAAAAATATTTGTATACTTTTGATCCATTTACAATGCCTCTTATTAGTATATTAAAATCAATTGAGTTCAGGAGCATGATTTTGTGTGAAATTATTCAGACTTTTAACAAGTATATTATTTAAAACAGTAATGTCAAGAAGTTTTGAAAACTCAAAACAACTAAAGTTAACATTTTTTTTTTTTGGTTTTTCGGGCCACACCCGTTTGATGCTCAGGGGTTACTCCTGGCTAAGCGCTCAGAAATCGCCCCTGGCTTGGGGGGACCATATGGGACACCGGGGGATCAAACGTCGGTCCTAGCGCTTGCAAGGCAGACACCTTACCTCTAGCACCACCTCGCCGGCCCCAAACTAAAGCTAACTTTTAAAACAGCTGCAATTTCTATTTTATTAATTTGTAATTACAGAGAACTTTAATTTCTCTAACATCTTGTTAAGTGTATACCATATTATCTTTAAGAGTTGTACAGAAGACACAAATAACTACAGCTCAGGATTTTATGAATCATACCAATAAAACATTACAAAGATTAAAGTCATGGATATGTTTAAATTTAATAACTGCTGTTTGAATATATATTCTTTGCCAGGATTTGAATAGAAATAAATGATGCTAGTATGTATTCAATTTTCAGAATTGTGTCACATAAAGAAAAGAAAATGTAAAAGTAAAGCACATATGGCATGAAGTAATTTGGCTTACTTTTTGCTTTTCACATTACAGAAAATAAATCTATGAATTTGATTATAATATGTACTGCTAGTCAATATTTATTTTCAAGTGAAGAGTCAACTTTAAAGTTACTATTTTGAGCCAGAAATATAATACAATGGGTAAAACTTCCTTTGCACAATTTGGTTCAATCCCCAGAATTCCGTATGGTCTGGTCTCGTGAGTGCCATCAGGCGTGATCCCTGAGTGCTAGTGGCAGGAATAAGCCCTGAGCACAACAGCACCCCTCCCCACAAAAAAAATACTCTAAAGTTATAATTTTTTTTATTTCTGGAGGAGAATGTCTTGCCTGAAATTGTTTTAAGATGTGGCATTAAGTATCTAATCAAGACATCTTTGCTTTGGCAGGTTTTTTGAGGAAGTTCCTAGAAAGAGCTTAGTCTTTTTTTTTTTTTTTTTTTTGGTTTTTGGGTCACACCTGGCAGTGCTCAGGGGTTATTCCTGACTCCAGGCTCAGAAATTGCTCCTGGCAGGCACAGGGGACCATATGGGGCGCCGGGATTCGAACCGATGACCTCCTGCATGAAAGGCAAACGCCTTACCTCCATGCTATCTCTCCGGCCCGAGCTTAGTCTTTTACCAAAGGATGGTAGGGATGTAATTTCTCTGTTTTTCTTAGCCTTTAGTAAGAATGGTCATAGTAAAGACTGAAAATGCTTTTCCTTATGTTGAATATAGTGAATGTTGCTTAAAGACTGATTTATACTTTCTGATTGTTTCAAGCGGATTTTGGAGTGTCGGCTAAAAACACAAGGACAATCCAAAGAAGAGATTCTTTTATTGGCACACCATATTGGTATGTATTCTCTTTTATAAGTTTTCAAAATTAGTTTTATCAGTAATTATTATTACTCATGAGACTTGTCCATATAATCAGTTATACTATATGTGGTTTGCAATCATTTTTCCTAAGTTGAAAAATCTTTCAATTCTCTGCTCTCATAGGATGGCTCCTGAAGTAGTCATGTGTGAAACATCCAAGGACAGACCTTACGACTACAAAGCTGATGTTTGGTCCTTGGGCATCACTTTAATAGAAATGGCTGAGATAGAACCACCTCATCATGAATTGAATCCAATGAGAGTGCTGCTAAAAATTGCCAAATCTGAACCTCCTACATTAGCACAACCATCAAAATGGTAAAATATTCTAAACAAAGTTTTTATTTATTTTTTTATAATTATCTTTATTTAAACACCATGATTACAAACATGATTATAGTTGTATGATTACAGTCATGTAAAGAACACCCCCCTTCACCAGTGCAACATTCCCACCACCAATTTCCCAGATCTCCCTCCTCCCCACCCCCCTACACCTGTACTCGAGACAGGCTTTCTACTTCCCTCATTCATAAACAAAGTTTTTTTTTTTTTTTTTTTTTTTGGTTTTTGGGCCATACCCGGCGGTGCTCAGGGGTTACTCCTGGCTGTCTGCTTAGAAATAGCTCCTGGCAGGCACGGGGGACCATATGGGATACCGGGATTCGAACCAACCACCTTAGGTCCTGGATGGGCTGCTTGCAAGGCAAACGCCGCTGTGCTATCTCTCCGGGCCCATAAACAAAGTTTTTAAGAGAAAAAGTTGATGTTTTTTATTCTTCCGATTTTTTCCTAAGTTTTTTTTTTTTTTTTTTTTTTAGTTTCATGAACATGGTGCAAATCAGAAAACTTTAGTTTTGGTATAGTTATGAACAACTTTTAGAACTAGCATTTTCAATATATTTGCAAGTGTCAGTGCTTTGAATTCTGCTTTAAAAAGTATTTTCTCTGTATTTTGAGAAAATGAAGAATATGCATGGCTATATATTTGTGAAATTCAGTAGAATCATTGTGATTTCTTTTTTTTTTTTTTTTTTTTTTTTTGGTTTTTTGGGCCACACCCGGTAACGCTCAGGGGTTACTCCTGGCTATGTGCTCAGAAGTTGCTCCTGGCTTGGGGGGACCATATGGGACACCGGGGGATCGAACCGCGGTCCATCCAAGGCTAGCGCTGGCAAGGCAGGCACCTTACCTTTAGCGCCACCGCCCGGCCCCATGTGATTTCTTTTTTTTTGCACAGTTCTAAATACTTGATTTTATTTTCAGTGGTTAAAATTGTCAACCTTGTTACTTACCTGTTTAACTTGGTCTAATGATGAATAATGTATAAAATCTTGATAGGTCCATTCTGTCTTTCTTATGTTGGGTAAACATTATATACATAGAAACTTGCGAATAGTTTACCTGATTTTTCTTTGTTTTTTAATAACAGTTAAACAGAATATTTGGTTACATTTTTATTTTGAAGGTCTTCAAATTTTAAGGATTTTCTTAAAAAATGCTTGGAAAAGAATGTGGATTCTAGGTGGAATACATCTCAACTACTTCAGGTAAGAATAGCATACCAACTGCAAACCAGAGATAGTTTTAATGTCTCTTTAGGAATACAATTTTAGATGTATTCAGTGTTTTTTTTTTTATAAATTTCCTCTGAAAATTAAAAATATATTGTGTTAACATTTGCTTTATAAAAAGGTATTTGACTGCTGGACTAAAAGATATACATTTTTGATTTATTTTGGGTTCTTTTTGATTTTGTTATCTCTTTTTATGTCTTTAGTTATTAGAAAGAAAATATCTTGGGTATAGTAACATGAGATAATTTTTATTTCTCTTAAAATAATGGGGAGGCAGGTGCAGAAAAATGGTTTTGTTCCATTTAACAAGTGTATTCTTGAGACATAGCCTTTATTTTATTACCTCGTTTTGAAAGCTTTACTTTGTGATAGTGTTTAAATGTTCAGGATATGTAATGAATAACATACACTATGAATATTAGAAATATGTCAGTTAAAACAGATGTGATACTTTTGAAAGAACTCTAAATCTCTTTACAATTCTTTTAATGACATTTATTTATTTATGGCTTCAGGGCCATATCCTTCTATGTTTGGGGATAATTGCAGGCTCTGTGCTTAGAGTTCACTCTTGGAAGTGCTCAGACACCATATGCGGTGTTGGGGATAGAACCTGGGTCGGTGTAAGCAAGGCAAGAACCTTACCTGCTGTACTATCACTCCAGGATTTATATGTATTAAAATCTTGTAGGACTCTACAGGATTTGTATGTATCATTATCTTTATAAAAGTTAATACTAATTTACCGTATTTTCCAGCGTATAAGATGACTTTTGAAACAAAAAAAGTTAACCGAAAATCGGGGGTTGTCTTATACGCCAAGTATATCCCGAAAAATGTTTCAATATGCCGCTAAACGAAAATTGTCTGAATATTGCCACAAAACGAATTTTCCAACTCGATCCTGCACCAATCACTGCAAGGCTGCTTGGACCGCCTCTCTGACTCAGCCAATCCAAGCAGGCTTTTTATGCATGCAAATTAGACAATGTTCTAGACCCAAATCTGCACTGTAAAAAGCCTGCTCAGATTGGCCAGAGTCAGAGAGGAAGTCTATTACAGTAGAACCTTTGAACCTTTGCTTGTTGTGATTGGCTCACCATGGTACATGAGCACAGGAACACATGGCAGCACATGTAGCACAGGAACGTTCTGTCCGAATATAGGCCTAAACCTATGTTTTAACTGCAAAATTAGGGGGTCGTCTTATACGCCGGCAAATATGGTAATGTAACTGCTTTAAATTTTAATTTTAATTTTCAGACAGGGACAAGACACATATATTTCTAGATATTCTACTACCAAGTTAACTTTTTTTTTTTTTGGTTTTTGGGTCACACCCGGCAGCACTAAGGGGTTACTCCTGGCTCTATGCTCAGAAATCACTCCTGGCAGGCTTGGGGGACCATATGGGATGCCTGGATTCAAACCACTGTCCTTTGGCATGGAAGGCCAACGCCCTACCTCCATGCTATCTCTCTGGCCCCCAAGTTACCATTTTTTTTTTTTTTTGGTGGCTTTTGGGTCACACCCGGCAGTGCTCAGGGGTTATTCCTGGCTCCAGGCTCAGAAATTGCTCCTGGCAGGCACGGGGGACCATATGGGGTGCCGGGATTTGAACTGATGACCTCCTGCATGAAGGGCAAACGCCTTACCTCCATGCTATCTCTCCGGCCCCAAGTTACCATTTTTTGACATATTTCCTTTATATTAGAAAAAGTAATGCAGATTTGGTTGTAAGTAGCCCCTTTTACCATATTATTCTATTTGATTTATTTACATTTTCTCCCTTTATACTTATTTGTATTTTTCTCCCTTTTCAGTGGTAGATATTTTATTTATATTTTTTCTATCCATGACTTGAATTTTCATCACATAATAGTAAATGTTTCATGTGTTGCTTTACAAATATTCTTTTAGCTATTACTAAGAATGTCCTTTTTTAAATGATCACCAGCATCCCTTTGTTACTGTTGATTCCAACAAACCAATCCGAGAATTGATTGCAGAGGCAAAGGCTGAAGTGACCGAAGAAGTTGAAGATGGCAAAGAGGAAGATGATGATGAAGAAACAGAAAATTCTCTGGTCAGTATTTTAAATGGAAATTTTTCTTAGGTCTTATTTTAGAACTGGGTTTTAGCTGGGTTTTGAGTTGTGATTGCACCTATAGCTTAAGAATATGACAGGTAATAGTGTAAAACCTTTTTTATTACTATTTGGGGTGGGGGTTGGGCCACGCATGCCTCTGTGCTCAGAAATTACTCCTGGAGGGCTTGGAGGGGGGGACGACCATATGAGATACTGAGTTGGCCTGTGCAAGGCTAATGCCTTACCTATTCTACTGTTACTTAGGCTCAAAACCTTTTTTTATATTTTTTTATTTTTAAGTTTTTATTTAATCACGGTATTTATAAATTTTTTTTTTTTTTTTTTTTGGTTTTTGGGCCACACCTGGTAACGCTCAGGGGTTACTCCTGGCTATGTGCTCAGAAGTTGCTCCTGGCTTGGGGGACCATATGGGACACCGGGGGATCGAACCGCGGTCCGTCCAAGGCTAGCGCAGGCATGGCAGGCACCTTACCTTTAGCGCCACCGCCCAGCCCCTATAAAAAATTTTTATACTGGGTTTTCAGTCATAGAATGTACACCACCCTTCACCAGTGCGATCTTCCCACCACCAGTGTCCCCCTTCCATTCCTCCCCCACCACAACTTCCTGCCTGTCACTCAGACAGGCATTCTGCCTCTCTCCCTCACTATCATTGTCATGGTAGTTGTCATTGTGGTTAGTGTTCTAGCTGTACTAACCGCTCTTTGTGGCAAGCTTCATGTCATGAGCTGGTCCTCCTGGTGTTCATTTCTATTATTTCTGGATATTATTGCCATAGTGTCTTTTATTTTACTTATATCCCACAGATATGTGGCTATTAGAGTCTATCCCTCTCCAACTGGCTCATTTCACTCAGCATAATAGTCTCCATGTATAGGCAAATTTTATGACTTCATTTTTCCTAGTAACAGCATAGTACTCAATTGTGTAAATGTACCACGGTGTCTTTAGCTACTCTTCTGTTGCTGGGCACCTGGATTGTTTCCAAATTCTGGCTATTGTAATAGTGCTGAAATCTTTTATTGTAAAAGTTAAGATTTATAGCAAGTTTGCTTCTTGCTATCTATTTTTATAATCTATTCACTAAGGATATGTTAGTTCTTTAAATCATTTTTTATAGTTTTAGCTATGATTAAATATACGTAATAGACATTTTATTCTTATAAAACACTGTTAGCACCAATTTCACCATTATAAAACTAAAAAATGTATAAAATCTTTTTTAGCCAATACCTGCAAGTAAGCGTGCCTCCTCTGACCTTAGTATTGCCAGCTCTGAAGAAGATAAACTTTCACAGAATGCTTGTATTTTGGAATCTGTCTCTGAAAAAACAGAACACAATACTTCTGAAGATAAATTTAACAAAAAAGTTCTCAATGAGAAACCCATCACTGATGAACCTGAAAAGGCTGTGGAAGGTATTAATGAACACATTAATGATGCTCATTTAGAAGCTACTGAACTCCATAAAAGACCAATTGTTACCAAGGAGAATGGGAGAGAGGAGAAAAGACCCAAGCTTGAAAATCTTTCTGACATAGGAGACCAAGAAGCAGTTGACATTAATTCAGTAAATGAAGGAAAAGAAAATAACATAGTAATTTCAGAAACAAATATTGAACAGAATCAGAAACCTGAGAAAGAAAGAGATCAGGAAAAGCAACAGATATTTGAAAATAAGGTTTTAAAATCCAAGGAAATGAAAGATACTACTCTTTTGTCAGTAGATTTAGTTTCTCAAGAGACTGGAGAAAAAGAGGCAGATATTCAGGCAATTGGCAATGCAGTTGAGCTTCCAAATGAAGACCCAGAAGAGAAAATTGGAACAGATGAAAAAACTCCAAGAACTGTGATCAGCAATACAAGTACCGTGATAGAAACAAATGATGTTTCGAAGAAGGCAGTTGAAAGCAGTACTGTGAACACTGAGATTAGTGCTGGGAAAGAAATGACTGAAGTAGGTCAGAAATTAGTAAGTAAATCCACAGATGTTCCTGAAGCTGGCACTGAGGAAGTTTCTACTAAAGAACTAGTTGACATTACGGTGATAGATCAAAAATCTGAAGAAGGTAAAAGCGAGGAACAGTTAATCAACCATTCAAAGAAAATGATGGAAACCATTGAAGAAACAGGAACAAATGAAGTTAAGGAAACAACTCAATCAGGTAGAACTGAAGAAGTAGAAGTCAGAAATCAGATTGATACGAACCGCCAGGCTCTAGGAAATAGAACTCAGGATGTCTGTAAAGCCACTGCTACAGGAGAGATAGAGCCAGATGTTCCAGGTGAAATGCCAGTTAAAACAGAACCTCAAGTTGCTGCCATTTCACAGCCAAGTGAACCTCAGCCTGTTCCAGTACCTAGTATTAATATCAACTCTGAAGATGCAGAACATAAGGGAGAAAGAGGTGCTTTATCAAAAACGGAAACCATGTTGCTCCCTGAATCTGAGAACCATAAGGAAAATGATACTGATTCCGGCACTGGCTCCACTGCTGATAATAGCAGCATTGATTTGAATTTATCCATCTCTAGCTTCTTGAGCAAAACTAAAGACAGTGGATCGATATCTTTGCAAGTAAGTGTACATGGGTCCTTATTTGGGGTTTTCTTTGTTTTCAGAGTTTCTTTGAAACCGTTACCTTAGAAAAACAGCACTGAATCAGTGTAATACTAACCTTGTCTGATTCTTCCAGTCAGGAGACAACCAATTAAAAAAACTTAGAGGAATTCTGAAGGTAGTTTTTTTTTTTTTTGGGGGGGGGCACACCTAATGACGCTCAGGGGTTACACCTGGCTATGTGCTCAGAAGTCGCTCCTGGCTTGGGGGGACCATATGGGACACCGGGGGAATCGAACTGTGGTCCATCCTAGGCTAGCACTGGCAAGGCAGACACCTTACTACTAGCGCCACTACACCAGCCCCTGCTTTTTAAGGTTTTTAAAAAACAGTACCCATAAGTTTTGTTTTGTTCTGTTTTGTTTTTGGTGCCATATCAGCAGTTCTCAGGTGTTCGGAGTGTTTGATTCTGGCAGTTCACAGGGGACCATCTGGTACTAGAGATTGACCTGGGCCTCCTGTATGCAAGGCAGATGTTCTAGCCCTTTGAGCTATTGTCCCAGTCAGTATCTTTGTGTTGGAGCCAACTTGCTATTAACTGTATAATAGAATTGCTCAGTGCATTTATTTTTTATTTATTTTTATTTTTCCCCCAAATTTATTTATTTTTGTTTTTTTGGGGGGCCACTCTCGGTGACCTCCAGGTTAGGCGCTCAGAAATCACTCCTGGCTTGGGGGACCCTATAGGATGGTGGGGATCGAACCCAGCTCTGTCCTAGGCTAGCGTGGGCCAAGCAGACTACCCCTTGCACCACCGCTCTGGCCCCTGCTCAGTGCATTTCTTACTGAAATTATCTAAACACTTTTATTAAGAATTAATTGGGACTGGGACTGGAGAAATAGCACAGCAGCATTTGGCTTGCAAGCAGCCGACCAGGACCTAAGGTGGTTGATTCGAACCCTGGCGTCCCATATGTCCCCCATGCCTGCCAGGCGCTATTTCTGAGCAGATAGCCAGGAGTAACCCCTGAGCACCGCCGGGTGTGGCCCAAAACCAAAAACCAAAAAAAAAAAAAAAAGAATTAATTGGGACTGGAGAAATAGCAAGGAGGTAGTGTGTTTGTCTTGCACGCAGAAAGACAGTGGTTTGAATCCTGCAAATTTCTGAGCATAGAGCCAGGAGTAGTAACCCCTGAGTGCTGCTGGGTGTGACCCAAAAACCAAAACAAACAAACAAACAAAACAAAAAGAATTAATAACAGTAAGAAAGGACTGAGAAAGTGAAAGAATGATTTCCAGAGCCGGAGTGGTGGCGCTAGAGGTAAGGCATCTGCCTTGCAAGTGCTAGCCTAGGATGGACTGTGGTTCGATTCCCTGGCATCCCATATGGTCCCCCCAAACCAGGGGCGATTTCTGAGCACATAGCCAGGAGTAATCCCTGAGTGTCACGGGGTGTGGCCCCAAAATAAAACAACAAAAATGAAAACAAAAACGAAAGAATGATTTCCATCTAAACACATTTAGAGTGTAAACAGCACTTGATTTACCATTGGCACATATCATCACTGTCCAGTCTTGCCATCATATTGCATGAGTACTATTGTGGAAAAGAAGAGAAACAAATACCTAAAATCTGAAGTACCAGGAACTTTTAGAATATAATTGCAAAACCTTGGTGCTCATGACTTATAAAGAGATACATATATATCAAGGTAGGGCCCAAGAATAAGCATTTATCACAAAAGACCCAGGGGTTTCTGATACAGTTGGGCTTTTAGCAATCTTGGATTGTTAGATTTTCTACTAAGAAAAGAAGACTGACCATAGGGAAGGACTCCAGGAATGACTAATTAGCATGCCTTAGCAGTGGTCCTCCAACTACAATCCTCGGGCCACATATTGTGTTTGTTCCCGTTCTATTTCTTCACTTGTGCATATGAATTTGTTCATAGTTTTTGTTTTTACTGTAGTCCAGCCCTCCAATGGTCTGAGGGACAGTGAACTGGCCCCGTGTTTAAAAAGTTTGAGGACCACAGCAGAGTATTATAAATTGCTTAAATTCTGTTGTATTTACAGTTGATTTTGTTCATTAACTGCAGTTCTGTGAATCTGAAGCTTATTTACTATTTTAATAGCACTTAAAAAATTTCAGATTCTCCTGTGAGATTTAAGGAGGTATGGATAAGTAGATGCTTTCAACGGAATGAAGAGATACAAAATTTGCAGTGTAACAGCAAGTAGATTGTTTTTTGAATATGCCCACCATAGATTTTAGAGGGAGCCTGATAGGCTGCCAGTAGTTTAGGGCTTAAGAAGAAGAATGTGAGGATACTGAAGCCTAGGAAGTAGATTTCAGAAAAGTGGAAGATTTTGAAATTTGGATGCATTTTGAGGATAGTTTTTTTTTTTTTTGATAGTTCACTTTTGCTGCCTCTGCAATTTCCTCCATATCAAAACCAAGTACTTTCTGCTTTCAATATTTATGCTTACCAAAACATAATTATAGGATTAGTATGCTTGCTTATATTACTTCCTATTAGCATATAAAAACATTAGGATGCCAACGGAGGAATAAAGTATTTGATCTTGATAAAGAATTGTAAGCAATAGGTAACAAGCAGATATTTTGGGGGTACTGTAGAAATACTCTGATAATTATAAAATCATAAGCTATCCCTGATAAAATTATGTTATATTACATATAAAATTATATTATAAAATCTATCCCTGAGAATGAGGAGGATTGTTGAATCTATTGTTGATGAAATAAATGGCTTTTGATTCCCAGTATTTGGTTCCCTGGCATTCTTCAAAAATTACTTAAAAACCTTTTCAGAATACAAATTCCTACTTACCCACAGATTTAACTGCTTTATTATTTCTTTTCTTTTATTGGTGAGGTGGGGCAATGAGCTATACCTGGTTGTGCACAAGACTTTCTCCTGACACTGTACTCAGGGATCATAGAAGGTAGTACTTGTGAGGCCAAACTGGGATTGACTCTATGTAAAATAAGATCCTTACCTACTATATTTACCTATGGTACTGGCTTTTGGGTCATACCTGATGGGTCAGGGGCTACTTGGGTTTAATACTTGTAGGTTGATCCTTATGATGTGTGCTCAGGGTATCATGCAGTGCTGGGAATCTAGCCATAACTTCCTATATGCCTAGCCCAGTGAACTGTCTCAGGCCTAGGAATGTATGGTTTTTTTTTTTTTGTTTTGTTTTTGGGCCACACCCGGTGACACTCAGGGGTTACTCCTGGCTATGCGCTCAGAAGTCACTCCTGGCTTAGGGGACCATATGGGACACTGGGGGATCGAACCGCAGTCCCTCCTAGGCTAGCGGTGGCAAGGCAGACACCTTACCTCTAGCGCCACCATGCTGGCCCCAGGAATGTATGGTTTTTTTTTTTTTTTTGGTTTTTGGGCCATGCCCAGCGGTGCTCAGGGGTTACTCCTGGCTGTCTGCTTAGAAATAGCTCCTGGCAGGCACGGGGGACCATATGGGACACCGGGATTCGAATCAACCACCTTTGGTCCTGGATGGGCTGCTTGCAAGGCAAACACCGCTGTGCTATCTCTCCGGGCCCAGGAATGTATGTTTTAAGTTTTTTTTTTTTTTTCAGTGATTCTAAGACTCATGGGGAGAGGGATCCCCCAAAACCTACCAAGTGAGAAAGAACAAAAAGGCTTACTTGCAAAAGTTACACAGATGAGTTATTTATATAAGTTACTAATTTCTACTTGTACGTAATCATGATGTGACATAAAAGTCATAAATGCAATTGGTTGAAAACACAGCTAAAACTACATGTAAAGGATTGATGACAATTCAAGCTGTATACAGATAGAGCATTTTGGAGAACCTGAGTTTGATCTCTGCCACTGGAACTGTTGAGTATAAGTAGCACTGTTGGGTGCAGTACTATTAGGTAACTGCATTGAACTCTCAGGACCAACTTGCAAAGTCCATGTGTCAGTGATGATAGGAGCCCCTATCTTAAAATAAAATGAATCCATACATATTACCAGGATGCATAATTAAAAGATTATTAGAAATTAAAAAAATTAATCTTAAAGTTATGTCACAGATGAAGATACAGATTTTAAACCTGTCTATTGATTAGATTTAGCTTTATACTTATGGGTTTTGTGTGTGTGTTTTTGGGGCCACACTGGTGGTGCTTAGGGGTTACTTCTGGCTTTGTGCTCAGAAATCACTCTTGGCTTGGGGGACCATATGGGATGCTGGGGATTGAACCTACATCCTGCCTGGGTCAGCTGCATGCAAGACAAATGCATTACCTCTGTGCTACCACTCTGGCCCCATGTTTTTTTTTTTAATACATAGTCTTGATAGTGATCACGACTACTCAATCTTCTGTTGTCTTTTATAAAGACTATGTTTTGTATTTCCAGTATTACTCATACAAAGTCCAACTAAAATAAAATCTTTCTCAGGAAACAAGAAGACAAAGAAAAACATTGAAGAAAACACGCAAATTCGTGTTTGATGGTGTGGAAGTGAGTGTAACGACATCAAAGATAGTTACCGACAGTGATTCTAAAACTGAAGAGTTGAGATTTCTTAGGTGAGTAGAGAAGCAACATAGCTAAAAATGGCTTTGACTTAGTCTCTGATAAGTTTGAAGAATAGAAACAAGTAAATTCAAGATGAAATTTGAATTATTCTGTATTAGTTTTCCATTAAAAGTTATTGAAAATAATTTAAAGCATTATTTCAAGATGTTATTTTGTTGTCTTTTATTATTATTGCCAATAATTGATATCAGACGTCAGGAACTGCGGGAATTAAGATTTCTTCAAAAAGAAGAGCAAAGAGCCCAACAACAACTCAATAGCAAACTGCAACAACAACGAGAACAAATTTTCCGGCGCTTTGAACAAGAAATGATGGTAAAGCCTCATTTATTAATAATGAAATTGATTGGGGCTGGATTGGTGGTGCAAGCAGTAAGGCGTTTGCCTTATATGTGCTGAGCTAAGACAGATCGTGGTTCGATCCCCCGGCATCTCATGTGGTCCCCAAAGTCAGGAGTGATTTCTGAGCGCATAGCCAGGAGTAGCGTCACTGGAGATGGCCCAAAAATCAAAAACCAAACCAAAACAAAAAAATTAATTGCTTTAAAATAAAACCAACTAGGGGGTTTTAGAACTTGTTCTCTAATTATATGATTTCTCTGACTTTGTGATATATTTCTAGCCTTTATCTCTGAGGTTGTCTGGGTACCTCATATGCCCATATGGTATACTGAATGTCTTCATTTTTCTCTGATTAAAATTTGTTAGAAAACAGGAATCTTGAAGACAGTGGATGGCTTATAAGGTTCTTAGGCATGTCTATTGCCAGATAATTTTTCAGTGTTAAATTTGACTTTTCAATTTAGAATCAAAGATTTTAAATCAAATCTTTTAGAGCAGTTTTTTCCAGGTCCAGTTGGATATTAGAACTTGGAAGCTTATGATTTTTAATATGTTGGTTTTTTGGTTTGGGACCACAGCTGGTGGTGCTCAGGGTTACTCTTGGCTCTGCAGTCAGTAATCTATCCTGACAGGCTCAGGGGGTCATATAGAACGCCAGGGTTTGAACCTAAGGAAAGCAAGCACCTTATACATTGTACTATATCACTTCGCTCCAGCCACGCCCCCTTGATTTATTTATTTATTTATTTTGGTTTCTGGGTCACACCCAGCAACTCCCAGGGGTTACTCCTGGCTCTTTGCTCAGAAATCACTCCTGGCAGGCTCGGGGGACCGTAGGGGATGGCGGGATTTGAACCATCATCCTTCTGTGTACAAGGCAAACATCTTACCTCCATGCTATCTCTCCGGCCCTCACCCCCTTGATTTTTTGAGTGCCAGAATTTGAATCTGGACTTCATACATGTGCAACATGCATTGGATCATTGAGCTCCATCTCCAGCCATATGGAGGTTTAAAAATACATTTACAGGCCTGGAGAGATAGCACAGCGGCGTTTGCCTTGCAAGCAGCCGATCCAGAACCAAAGGTGGTTGACTCGAATCCCGGTGTCCCATATGGTCCCCCGTGCCTGCCGGGAGCTATTTCTGAGCAGACAGCCAGGAGTAACCCCTGAGCACCACCAGGTATGGCCCAAAAGCCAAAAAAAAAAAAAAAAACAAACAAACAAAAAAACATTTACATCTACATTTACATCTATGGCCCCTGTAGTTAAGCTTCTAAATCCCTATTCACTATTGCTAGAAAAATTAGTGCCAACTAATCAAGGAAAATTTACTGAGTTAATTTTGCCTTTTGTTTTAAAGTTGAAAAAGGAAATAGTAATGTGATAAAAAATGTTGGTAATTTATTTTGGATATTTAGCTTATTGCAAGTTAGAAAAGGATCATTTGAATGGTGTAGTATTCAGTTTTGAAAATAGTCCTTTTGCTATTCTTTTAATTATAACTGATACACATTATTTTGTGTTAAAATGTGACTTTATTGGGGGCCGGGCGGTGGCGCTGGAGGTAAGGTGCCTGCCTTGCCTGCGCTAGCCTAGGACGGACCTCGGTTCGATCCCCCGGCGTCCCATATGGTCCCCCAAGAAGCCAGGAGCAACTTCTGAGCGCATAGCCAGGAGTAACCCCTGAGCGTCACAGGGTGTGGCCCAAAAACCAAAAAAAAAAAAAAAAATGTGACTTTATTGATTACATTTGTTGGATTATAGCTGTGAAATTCTTTTTTTTTTTGGGCCACACCCGGTGACACTCGGGTTATTCCTGGCTATGCGCTCAGAAATTGCTCCTGGCTTGGGGGGGCCATATGGGTCGCCAGGGATCAAACCTAGGTCTGTCCTGGGTCAGCCACGTACAAGGCAGATGCCCTACCACTGTGTTATTGCTTTGGCCCCTATAGATGTGAAATTCTAAGAAAATAATGAACTTCATAATTTTCATGGAGTTAAACTCTATATTCTAGAACCTTTCAGAAATTGTGTACCCCTACATAAATTCTAAATTGTTTCATTTTTTAAATATTTTAAAAGAAAATTATTCTTTATGCATCTTTAACTCTGTTACTCTGTATTACATAAGCAGCAAACTTGCTGCAAGAATAGATAATGTCCTTCAATGGGATACTTGGTTAATTTAAGAATCTTACTAAGGAGTAGAGTGATAGCACAGTGTTAGGGCAATTGCCTTGCATGCAGCCAACCCAGGACAGGCCTGGGTTCGATTTCCGGCATCCCATATGGTCCACTGAGCCTGCCAGGAGGGATTTTTTTAGTGCAGATGCAGGAGTAACCCCTGAGTGCCGCTAGGTGTGGAGCAAGAACAAAAACAAACAAAGGAATCTTACTGAGAAGGAGTTAAAGATAATAAGTAGTGGTGAAAATTATTTAAGTAGATTTGAAATTATCCCTTAGATTTATTAAAATTTTATTGGGTGAATATTGAGATTTTTCTAACTTTAGAAAATTATAGCATCTGAATATCCTTTTGGGTTACATATATTTAGATTACTTTTTTTTTTCCTTTTGGTTTGGGTACCTCATCTGGCAATGCTCAGTGCTTCTGGCTCTGTACTCAAGAATTATTCCTAGTGGAACGATTCCCACAGTCACTTGGGTTTGAACTCGGGTTTGCTGCATGCAAGACAAATGCCCTACCTATTTGTGTAATTTGTAAAAAGTATTTTACTTACATAATAGAAAAATATTTTCCATATTAGAAAAATTAAGCTCATCCTTTTTGAAATATATTATAATATTTCGAAGCATCTGATTTTGTTCATTATTGCAAGACTAATATAATTCAATATAAATGATAGTTTTGTGCTTTCATTTAATCACTTCTTGACCTTTTGGCTAAGATCAAGTGTAGGAATGTAAGTTCATTATAGTAAGTTAATATGGTGGTAGAAAAGTTGAGTGATCTTGAGCTATTTTTCAGAGCAAAAAAAGGCAATATGACCAAGAAATTGAGAATCTAGAAAAACAGCAGAAGCAGACTATTGAGCGTCTGGAACAAGAACATACAAATCGCTTGCGAGATGAAGCCAAGCGCATTAAAGGAGAGCAAGAGAAAGAATTATCCAAATTTCAGAGTATGTTAAAGAACAGAAAAAAGGAGGTAAGTGTAACTACTGTATTTAATGACTAAAGACATTCTTTTAATGTATATCTAAGACAATATATGGAACTAGGAATAATATTTAATAAGTAACAGTTCTTTATTCTTTTATTTGGTCTTTCATTTGGTCAGTCATCCGTAATGAGGTCAGTTGCTATCTCGCTTTACTGACTGGTAAACCGGAATAGAGAACTTTTGTTGAATTTTTGATTGTGTGCCTGCCTAGCAGTGCTGGGACTACTAGGATAGCACCCAGGCAGTATTCTGGGAGACCTTGCAGTGCTGGGATCGACCCTGGAATTTTGTGCATGTAATCATGGCTCCAGCTCTTTGAGTTCTCTCCCTGGCCTCAACATTTGCTTTTGTTCTGGAGCAATGCAAAGCTCTGTTTACAAACTGCCATTTAAATGTGAAACCTTATATAAGCCCTGAACCCAACCATTGAACCTTCCAACCTAAACTCCTTTACTGATGGGACATTTAAAGCCTTATTATATAGAAATGCCTTTTGTTAGAAAAACTGTTTATTGGTAGATGGCAGTTGTTAAATTTTATTGCTGATATGTAATATGTAACTCATTTAAATTTTTTTCTTGATCAGAAAAAATGATTTTTTTTTTGTTGATTGCCTTTCTTGGATATTGTGTCACCACAAATAAATTGTGTAACTTGAAGTTTGAAATTAAATCCATATTTCTGCTCATAAAATTCAAAGCTAGCTTGATGAAATGCAGATGGAAATGAAAAGTTTAGAATGATGTTTTTCCTTTTTTCTTAAATTGTTGCATATTTCTATAGAATATATTTATAACATTTATTTCTTTTTTTTATAACATTATTTCTAAGCCATGAAAGATTATCATTAGTTTATAAAGGGGAATTACATATGTAGTGCATATTTTTCTTTCCAAATTAAAGCTAAGTGAGTTTGGCATATAAAGCATTTTCAGAGAAAATTATGATTTTTCTGTACCTTTAGTGCAAGAGGATTCACCTTTTCTTATTATAAAAGATCATAGGTACAATGATCAATTCTATTACTTGGAACCAAGAAAATCTCAACGGACCTAGTGAATTCCTTCTTAATCCCTACTGTACATCTCAGATATATAGATTCTTTGACTTTAACATTTGATTTATGCAGAAAATTGGCATTATATTACAGAACTTGAGGATCTACTTTAAAAAAGAGAACTCAACATTAATAAACTGTTCTGTGGTTTCTTATGGTAAAGATGAATATAATGGTGTATAATTTAGTTGGCTATAGCTACTATTTCTAAAACACGTTTTTTTTACTGTTACGTTTTTATATATAATTGCTCTATATATGATCACAAGCTACATATAAATTTTCTTGACACTGTAGGTAGTTTTAAATTGAGATATTATTTTAAATATTTAAATTAAAATTTAAAAAGTCACAGGTAGCATATAATTTATAGTCTTAAATATATGAAATATATTAGCCTAAATCTATGAAAGACTCTAGTTATTAATATTTGGGAATAGGAGAATTTTAGTCAACGAATATGATGGAGGTCATGATATGCCTGTTCTAAATAATTTTTGTGTTTCTTTTCTTACTGCTAAACTTCTTGCATTTGGGAGACTCTTCCTTTTAATGGTGATTTGGTTTCATGAGGGATCACTGAGTAAAATTTTAAATATACTGTTTAATCAAAATCAGTCTTTTTCCTGGACCATCAATAGCATGTGGTGATTTGGAATCTGGTTGCTTTTGGTGCTTCTATTTATACATACAAAATTGTTTTTCATAGTTGCATAAGAGATGGGATCACATATGGAATTTTGAAATGATTAAAAGAAGGCACTCTAAAATATACCTTATCTGATATAATAAATCAGCTTACTAAATCATTACTTAATGAGTGCCTTTATTATTGATTTTATTTTATGATTTTGGGGGCCCACCCTAGCACTGTGATGCTTGTGGGTCCATGTATTGTAGGGGATTAAAGTCAGGCCTTTATACATGCAAGGGCATACTTTCTCCCATCTTTATATTACTGTTTTTTTTTTTGTTTGTTTGTTTGTTTTTGTTTTTGGGTCACACCTGGCAGCGCTCAGGGGTTACTCCTGGCTTCACGCTCAGAAATTGCTCCTGGCAGGCTCGGGGGACCATATGGGATGCTGGGATTCGAACCACCGTCCTGCTGCGTCTAAGGCAAACACCTTACTGATGTGCTATCTCTCCGGCCCCTATATTACTGTTTTTAAAGTTGATAATTAAGCTTGACTTAAATTGTCAACAAAGGAGATTACTCTAATCCAATTCAAAACCATCAAATAAATTAGTTTATATAACACAATATATAAAATGGTGTGTTTAATGAAAAAAGTAAGTGTTCATTTATTTATCATGTATTCTAAGACTTATTCTTCCTTGTTCCCACCCCCTTGAAAATCTTTTTTAAGTAGGTTTTACTTGAACTGTTTCTCTGGTGTTTTTATTTCAGTTAAGAAGTTTTGTCATTTTCGAGTTTTTTGGTGGGGCTAACTCTTGAGTAATGCCCATGGGCCTGAGGGGCCACTTGCATTAATTCTTGAACAACCAGGCTGCTGTTCAGTGAGAATGCCTGAGTATGCAGTGGTGTTCCCAGGGCCACCCCAAGTGATGCTCAGGGGACCATGTGGTATTAGGAACTGAACTGTGATTCACTGAATATATGGGAGACATGTGCCTTGAGCCCCCACTCTACCTTTTTGGCCCTAAATGTACATTATAAATAACATTAGCTTTTTATGTTCAGCACTTCAGTGTAAATAGGTGTGTTTATAATTTGATGATCTTTCATGAAGATCAGTTTACTTTATCATCTTTAATTCAGTATCAGCATTGCAAGTAATTCTTCACCAGTTGTCTTTAGAATTGATTTTATTTTTTATTTTGTTTTGTTTTTTTGGGCCACATCCACCATGCTCAGAGGCAACTCCCAAATTGGTGCTCAGGGGACTCCTTTGGCATTGCTTGCAGGGTCCAAGTTAGGACTCAAACCTGGGCCTCCTGCATGCAAAGCATGTGCTCCATGTTGAACTACATCTCTCTGGCTTCCAGTGATTTTCTTTGGATCTTTTAAGAGACAATGATGTTTAAGGGTAATTAAGCAACCAGTTAATCTCTATGGTATACGGTTCCTTTCTGCTCTGAAATCAAGCATGCTCTTCCATTCTTTTTCACAAAACTAACATCTTTGCTAATGTTTATTGAAAGGAACTCTTAGTAACTTTACTATCTGGCTTGTGGCTTATCTGCTCGCATAAATGCTTGCTATGGAGAAAGTATGATCTCCCCACCTCCTGCATGCTTATACACTGTAGGTTATAAATGAAGTGGAGAAAGCACCCAAAGAGCTGAGAAAAGAGCTCATGAAACGCAGGAAAGAGGAGCTTGCACAAAGCCAGCATGCTCAGGTAACAGCAGCAGCTCACTGCTACTAAAAAGAGAAGCAGCGTGTTCTCCCAGCTCAGTAAAGCATGGTTAAAGGGGTAAATTCTAACCACACTTACTGTCTGATGGTGACTTCTCACATAGGCATTCTAGGTCATTCTTGATGTCGTACAAAATTTACACCAGTAGTGGCATTTAAGGTACTAATAGAAATATGTATCATGTTTGGAGAGCAAATTCCAGGTAAAAATAAACAAGAATATATTTATGTGTGATCCACTGTTTTTTTACTCTAATCATGATGAAACGTTATAGACTTAAAATTAACACAGGTTAATTTTAAGAAGTTAAGAAGCTAAACAAAAGAATTAAGTTAAAGTTAAGAAGCCTTTAAGGGGGAAAATAGAGAGGGTAAGTACATATAAGCTTTGTGCATACTTAAAAGATGCCCTTTACATTCATTTACTTGTTGAGTGAGTGAGAGAGAGAGAGAGAGAGAAAGAGAGGAGAGGGAGAGAGAGAGAGAGAGAGAGAGAGAGAGAGAGAGAGAGAGAGAGAGAGAGAGAGAGAGAGAGAGAGAGAGAGAGCTTCTACATGCATTCATGGATTTTGCCTTTTTAGCTCTCTGCCAGGTCCTAGAACTGTTTTTTTTTTTTCTTTTTGTTATTTTATTTATTTATTTTTACTTTTGGTTTCTGGGTTACAGCTAGCAGTGTTCAATACCTATTCCTGGCCCAGTGCTTGTATGTAGTTCTGAGTGATGCTCAGGAAACCACGTTGTGTTGGAGGATGAATCAATGGTCTCCAGTATGCTAAGCATGTGCTCCAATTCTTGGATCTATCTTCCTGGCCCAAAGATTGCTTTTTAAAAGGCCATTATTTCTGGACTGTGAAGATACCCCAAAGGGGGCTACATTATATATTTGTATGCTTTATCTCTGGCATCATATGTTTCTCAAATACTGTGGGCAGGTAACATCAAAGCACCGAGCCAGATATGATCCCTGAGCACTGCTGAGTGTGGACCAAAACTCTAATTAATAAT
This sequence comes from Suncus etruscus, assembly GCF_024139225.1. Classification (NCBI taxonomy): domain Eukaryota; kingdom Metazoa; phylum Chordata; class Mammalia; order Eulipotyphla; family Soricidae; genus Suncus; species Suncus etruscus. Next base: position 47,920,326 of record NC_064864.1, read on the forward strand.
AATAATAACAATAATAATAATGCCTTTATTTCTTTTTTTGGGGGGGAGGTCACACCCGGCAGCCCTCAGGGGTTACTCCTGGCTCCACGCTCAGAAATCGCTCCTGGCAGGCTTGGGGGACCATATGGGATGCCGGGATTTGAACCAATGACCTTCTGCATGAAAGGCAAACACCCTACCCCCATGCTATCTCTCCAGCCCCTATTTCTATAAAATTTAAAGATAAAATAAATGACAAGTGATAGGTCCACCATTTATTACTATTTAGACTTCATTTAAGACAGAGCTTAAGCATTACTTGCCTTTTTTTTTTTTTAAAAAAAAACCTGGGTCTTCCAACTGGTGCTGAGGAGACCTGGGAAATTTTTTCAGTCAATCCAATTCTCACCTGTTGGGCAGGTGGTTCAAAGCAAGAGGCTAAGGATACAATGCTGCTTTAGCCTTTCAGTATTAGGTATTACCTAGGCCTCAACTGGTAAGGTGACCAACTGATCATTTGCCAGGGATTAAACCAGAGTCAGCACCATGCAAGTACTATCTCTCTAGTCTGAAGAACAGATTTATTTGTATAACTTTATTCTAAGTTATGACCCACTTTAAAACAATATATTAACATTTATAATAGTATTGCTATATGATTTATGTGTATCAATATTTTTCATCAGTTTCATAATAGGAACTTTTTTCAAATTTAAAATTTTTACTCCAGCAAAGAAGTGAGTATGATTTGTAATTATGTGTGAAAATGAAAGGAAGGAGAGACATATTCTACAGTATTGTATTTGGACTTTTTTTTTTTTTCTTTTTTTGGGCCACACACACCTTAGTTAAAAAATTCTTTTTTTTTTTTTGGTTTTTGGGCCACACTCATTGATGCTGAGGCTACACACTCAGAATTTACTCCTGGCTTGGGGGACCAGATGGGACGCTGGGGGATTGAACCATGGTCTGTCCTAGGTTAGTGTGCACAGGCAAACGTCCTACCGCTTGTGCCACCACTCTGGCCCCTGGACTTTACTTTTTTTAATGTGGATTTAATAACACTTTATCATTAAAAATGTTCCTAGATTTAAAATTTTTATAGAGTAATGGGAAAACAACAACATTGACATAACTAAAATCATTGGGACTCTGTGACTAATAGCCAGCCATTAAATTTTTGCCAACTAAGAATATTTAAAATTTTCTATTTAAATATTTTCAAAGTAGAGAATATTATAACACAATGGAAAATAAGGAAGGTATTTTCAGAATGAAAAATTTTAATGTAGCTAGCCTTTTGAGTAAATTTAGGGGGTTTGTTTCACTGTGAGCCAGAGAGAAGTTTTGTGAGGAAAAAGTTTTGTCTGATATAAGTACTAGTTAAGGTGATATAGCAAATATAGCATTCACTGTATGTAAAGCACTGTTGTATTTTACCTGGGTGAGCTCATTTAGTCCTAAATTATGTAAAGTAGTTGCACGTATTGCTCTCATGCGACAGGTGAGGGGAAGATCAAGAACTCTTTCAGGATCCCATCTGTTCAGTTGTAGGGCCAGAATTCTCAGGCGGCCAGTTCACCACATCAAACTGTTTCTCATCTTTAAGCTTTCCTTTCTATCTAATTTAAAACTCTTATTGACTTGACCCAAGTTTTTTTGTTTGTTTGTTTTTGGGCCATACTCATATAGCAGTGCTTAGGGATTACTCTGTATTTAGGCTCAAGGCACCATATGGGCTGCCAAGTATTGAACCCAGGGTGGCCACATGCAAGGCAAGCACCTTATCCACAATGCTATTGCACTGGGATTACCAGTAAATGAGTCTATTTAAATCCCTTCTCCCTGCCAGTCTCCCTTATTACCCCCCCAACAACCCCTTGCCTCCTCTATCCCCTGCTCCACTTCTGGTAACCTCAATTCTACATTCAGAATCCAAGAATATGATTTCATTTGGCTTTCCTTGTTCTGGACCTGTGGTGTAATAAAATTTTTTTGGCAATTTTATTTTCATATAATTTGGAGGGCTAACCTTTGTTTTCCAACTAAAATGAAAATAAAATTTCTTTATAAATTTGATACATTTAATAAGCTCTTTGTTTTGTTTTTGGACTACATCCAGCAGTGCTCAGTTGTTACTTCTGACTCTGTGCTCAGAAATCACTGCTGGTGTGCCTGGTGGACCATATGGGATGCGGGAGATTTAACTCAGGTCATCTGTGTTCAAGGCAAATTCCCTCCCTGCTGTGTTATTGCTCAGGTCCCTAAACTAATACTTTTTTTTCTTTTATAAAATCTTTATTAAAGCACCATAATTACAAGCATGATTGTAGTTGGGTTTTAGTCATAAACAGAACACTGCCCTTCACCAGTGCAAACTACCCACCACCAATACCCCTGTTTCCTTCCCCTCCCCTGCCTGTATTCGAGACAGGCATTTTACTTCTCTCATTCATTAACGTTGTCGTGCTAGTTGTTAGTGTAGTTATTTCCCTAACAGATTCACCTCTCTTTGTGGTGGGCTTTATATTGTGAGCCAGTCCTTCTAGCCCCTAACTCTATTGTCTCCTGGTCTTATTACAATAATGTCTTTAATTTTTTTTTGTTTGTTTTTGGGTCACACCGGGCAGTGCTCAGGGGTTACTGCTGGCTCTATGCTCAGAAATTGCCCCTGGCAGGCTCGGGACCATATGGGATGCCGGAATTCAAACCACCGTCCTTCTGCATGAAAGGCAAACACCCTACTTCCATGCTATCTCTCTGGCCCCGTTAATTTTTTTTAAAACACATAGATGAGTGAGACAATTCTGTGTCTATCTCTCTCCCCCTGATTTATTTCACTTAGCATAATAGATTCCATGTATACCCATGTATAGGAAAATTTCATGACTTCATCTCCTGACGGCTGCATAATATTCCATTGTGTATATGTACCAGTTCTTTAGCCATTCCTCTGTTGAAGAGCACAATTTTTAAAAGCATTTCTCGTTAGAGTTGCTATTGCTATGAATGAGTTAAAACTTGTATCTTTAAAGTCTGAATATACTTTATAATAATAAATAATAGCTACACTCATAGATACAGTCTTTACTCATCTAGTTCATTGGTTTTTACACTTTATTTCTTGAACTCAAGTGTGGAATAAGTACTTTGAGAATCCTTGAGCAACCAAGAGGACTGATGGACTCTGGATCCTTGCTTATACTTCAGTTAAAAGCAGCAGTAGTTTTCATCTCTTTTATAATAAAAAATAGATTTTAGATAAGTTTTTTTTTTTTTTTAACAAGAGGGCTGGGTATATTTAAAAAACAACAGCAAAAAACTAGTATTTGGAAACCACTGATCTTGTTAAAACCTTTCATTTTCCAGATGAGAAATAGTCCCCTCTGTTAAATGACTTGTTCCAGGCCTCAAGAAACTCAACATTTGTATAATTCTTCTTTTTTACAAAAAGCCATTCAGCTCACCTGGGAGGTGCATTGTATTCTGATCCACAGGGTGTTGCTCAGGTCATGATTCAGTCTTTTCAGTTGTCATCTTGTGCAGTCTTCAGCGCCCAAATGCAGGACGTAAGTCCCATGTGCCTTTAGGATGCCTTCTCCTGTTTTACCTGCCTTTTCTTTGGCTCACATGTGCCTTTTCATTGTCAGTTTTCTTTTCTAAAATATAGAAGACTGATAGATGATAATGTCAGTAGTGTAATTATGGGTTAATTAACAGCAGTCTGACGTGAACTGTTATAGCATTGCATTCTTCAAAGAGTTTGATTGATTCTCACTGCCATAACCCTCTTCCAGGGGATGGAGTATAATTATTTTATAGATGAAGACATTGAGTTATAGAAGATGAGGCAATTGGCCTAAAGTTACAAAAGAGATTAATATGAGAGAACTGGAACTGGAACACTTCAGATCAAGTGTTCTTTCTAATCTATCCCACTACAAATTTTAATTTTTTCAAGAAATAGCTACCTTACAGTATTTTATAAGCTTTGCACATGTGAGAAATTGAATGCTGTGATTAAAGATTTATTTTTGTGTGAAGTGACATTTTGATTGCATATGTTTACATTTTTAATTGTAGATGTAGTTAGTCATAAAAGCCATATTAAAGTGACAGTTTGCTTCCATTTAATCCTGATTTTCACTATTAGATTTGTCCATAATGAAGAGTGAGCTGCTGTCCTTGCTGTAATTTTAAGTAAATTCTGGAATTTCAAGCTGTTTATCTTTCTCATAATTTCTATAATAGAAACTACTAGCTTTTTTGACACTCTAATTTTTGTTTGATATATACAACTGGAGTAGATATAGTGTAATTTCACTCCTTTTTCCTTTTCCTGAAATTAGACATTAAAAAAATGGTTGGCACCTCTTGAATTCTTTATTTGAATTCTTTAGTTTTTAAAAAAAGTAAATGAAATCTTTTTTTATTACTTTTTATTTTTTGTTTGTTTTATTTTATTTCGGGGTTACATGCAGCGGTGCTCAGGGTTTACTCCTGATTCTGCACTCAGAAATTACTCCTGACAGACTTGGGTGACCATATGTGATGCTGGGGATTGTGCTGGGGTCGGCGTGTGCAAGGCAAATGCTACCTACTGTGCTATCGATCCAATCCCAAAACATTCTTTTTTATGTCATAATCCAAAGTATTACTCATTTTTCCAAAGTATTATTCTTACTATTAATTATTTAGTATAATATTCCTTATTAACATTTTATATGTAAAGACACTGATTTCATAATTTATATGTTCATTTAATAATTATTACTCCAAGGGATGAAATCCTACTTTATTTAAACAATTTAATATAATTTGTACAATCTTTTTGAAGTATAAGATTTCTTTTAAATTCTAAGTGTGATTTTTTTAATGATAATTTCTTTAGGAATGTCTTATACTTAGCTTTTGGAGTTAGGAACTTTATGAAAACTTAGTAATAGTAAATTTTTACTTATCTTGATATATACAAATAAGATTAATATAAAAGGAACCTTTTAGATAATTTTTAGCTTTTTTTTTTTTTTGGTGGTTTTTGGGTCACACTCAGCAGTGCTCAGGGATTATTCCTGGCTCCAGGCTCAGAAATTGCTCCTGGCAGGCACGGGGGACCTTATGGAGTGCCAGGATTCGAACCGATGACCTCCTGCATGAAAGGCAAACGCCTTACCTCCGTGCTATCTCTCCGGCCCCAATTTTTAGCTTTTATATAAAAATATTTGTGTAGGGGCCAGAGAGATAGCATGGAGGTAAGGCGTTTGCCTTTCATGCAGGAGGTCATTGGTTCGAATCCTGGCATCCCATATGGTCCCCTGAGCCTGCCAGGAGGGATTTCTAAGCATAGAGTCAGAAGTAACCCCTGAGCACTGCCGGGTGTGACCCAAAAACCAATATATATATATATATATATATATATATATATATATATATATATATACACATTTATGAAGTATCTCTAGCTTTGATCATCCAGACTGCTTAAGTGTTCAAATTCATAGCTTTTTTAGACAGCTAATATCTTATACCTCTGATTGTTGAAAGTGCTATGTATGCTGGCTGTTTTGACTTAACTTCTCTCTATCCTTATTTTACCATCTCAATAGCAAGTACAAGTTCTGCCTGTGTCTCTATAACAGTCTTGGTTCTCACACATCGCTACTTCAAGGCATGCTTCTGTGTTTGTTTTTTTTTTGTTTGTTTGTTTGTTTTTTTAGTTATCTGTGTGTGGCATGTTTTCTGACTTTTTATTCCTAGCATTGTATTTTTTATGGTTTACTTTTGATCTTTGCAAAGTGCAATTTTAAGGGAAGGGGCCTATTACTCTTACATCTAGGTCAATGGACAAAACCAATTTAATACCAATAGAGTGGAAGGTCATTGAAGGCAATATTCTATTAATTCTAATAGCCCTGAAACAAGTACAGTGCCAAGCATTCACTAAATATCTGATAATGGTTTTCTTGAAATTAAATGCTTATCTTGCTTAATCAAGGCAAAAATAAAGTTATAGGACCAAAATTGATGATAAATTGCATTTTTTTAGTGGCACTGACTTCTATTTATGTTTTTCATTTTCACATAAATATTTGCCCCACCTTGTAATTTGCATTTTATTTTTTGAATCTACGTTACTTTTATTTGTTGGTTAATTTGAACTCATTATTTCTCTCCATACAGATATTTTTTAGAAGTCCTTTATGCAAACCAATGGTAAAAACGTTGAACCAAGAAAAACACTTTGATATATTTGTAGGTTATTTAAGTTTATTATAGTTTTACAGTGGAAATTTTACAATGAAATTAAACATTTTTAATTATACCTACTTTGTGAAGAAAAACTGAATCTCTTATTCTTTGTTATGACTACATAAGTGATTGGTATAGTTTTTATCTTGTTAAATAAAATTCAAAAGTCCCTATTCTAGATAGGTGAACTTAATTAAGTATTTATTAAACTGATTCCCCCTTATAGTTATATAGGTGACTACAGCTACATTGGCAATTGTATTTAATAGAGACTATGTTTCTGTACATTTGTATTTTTTCAAAAAGAAAAAAAAAATATGATTCAGGTGAGACAACAGCATTTTTGACTCCCAAGTTAATTTTAACAGGAGGCAGAGATGAAAGGTTGGATCTGATTCTCACCTAGGGACATAGCAGTAGGACAAGCACCTTGAAGAACAAACTACAAGACTAACTTTTTGTGTACTGAAGACCAGGCTGGTGATGATCCAGATCCTGCCAAGCTTTGTCAATGGATTAAAATAGAATTCCAGATGGGTCTTGGGATTTAATTTTGGGTATGCAAGAAGAGAAATTGATTATAGGTTGAGTGCTATTTGGATCCTAGTCAGTCTACACTACATCAGAATTGCTCTTAAAGTAATCATGAGCTGCTGCAGCTGCCAAAAGAGGAGTTAATAGTCAAACATGCATTGGCAAAACTTTATTTCTCCCATTTGATTATTATTCCCTGCCTTCTGTGGATGTATGCTCTAAATCTTAAGTCACTTTAGTATTTCCCTTTCTTATGCAGTTATTGTAGTTTTTAAAGCATAAGTTTGGCAGTTGATAATATGTACTCAAAAGTATTTGTTGAATAAATTCTGAACATGTTGGTAGAGTTATCTGAAGCCAATTGGTTTGGCATATAGGTTTATAAATTGTAACTTGTTTTCCTCTTACTAGTTCATATTTCTCTATGCATCATTTCTCATTAAGTCCTTATATTATTATTGCTTACTTTAGACACAAGTAGTAGATACAAAAACTATATTAATTTAAGTTGTAAGAATTTCCCATTTCTTATAAAGTTGTTTAGAATGCTATTATTATACTTATTTGATCTTTAGTCCTTTTCTTCTGAAATGGCATTTCTTATCCTTGTTTAATAATATTCTATTGTGGAATTAGTAATCTGTTGGAAGCTAAATTTTTATTTCTTCAAAAATAACATTATAGAGGTCAGAGTGGTGATGAAAGCGGTAAGGCGTCTACGCCTTGCACACGCTAGCCTAGATGAACCACCATTAGATCCCCCGGCGTCCCATATGGTCCCCCAAGCCAGGAGCGATTTCTGAGCTCATAGCCTGGAGTAACCCCTGAGTGTCACTGGGTGTGGCCCAAAATCCAAAAAAACCCCAACAAAAAACCAAAATCAGTATAATAGAGCTTTGTAATTATGAGTGGGTTACAAAATTCTTCTGAGTATATTATTCTTGATACAAGTTAAGATTATTACATATTTTAGTAGTTAGAGATAACTAATATATTTATATCCTACATTTATAAATGCATATATACACACTGTAATTTGGGTTAGTTTTTAATTCAAGCTTAGAAATATGTTTATGAAAATGTGTTAACCACTAATGTATAGTCACAGATGATAAATATTTTACTCAGTAGATATTTTTTAACTGATGGTAATTATATTTAATAGGAACAAGAATTTGTTCAGAAGCAACAACAAGAATTAGATGGTTCTCTGAAAAAGATTATCCAACAGCAAAAGGCTGAATTAGCCAATATTGAAAGAGAGTGCCTGAATAACAAACAGCAGCTCATGAGAGGTATATGCAATTCTGTATACAAAAAGTGGCATTTTAAAATATTGCTGAGATATGCCTTGGAAATTATTTGAATGTTCTACTTTGTTAGAAGGAAAGGTAAATTGAAATTAAATAAGGAAAAAAACTTTATAAAAGTAAATACACTTTTATATCAAATAAATTGCTTCTAGAAGCTTAAAAAAAAGTAAATACTGCAGGAAACAAAATTCCTTTATGATGGTGGAAGTAAATATAAGCATAATCCTTAAACACCTATTTGTAGGGACCCTCAGACAATGTGGGAGGGGAGTGAACCCTAGTTGGAATGTTGTCTGCATGAAATCTTATTAATAGTTTTATAGATCACGATACTTTAAATAAAAATTATAAAATAGAAGACTTTGTTTTATGGGCCAGGAATGTTAACTTGGCAGAAAAAATGCATGCCTTACTTCAAGACAAGAGACCTGGGCTCGATCCTTGGCATGCCATAAGGGAAAAAAACAGCCAAAAAACCTCTTTTTTTTTTTTTATGGTTTTTGGGTCACACCCGGCAGTGCTCAGGGGTTATTCCTGGCTCCAGGCTCAGAAATTGCTCCTGGCAGGCACGGGGGACCTTATGGGGCGCCAGGATTCGAACCGATGACCTCCTGCATGAAAGGCAAACGCCTTACCTCCATGCTATTTCTTCGTCCCAAAACCTCATCTTTTTATCCATCTTTATATATCCAAATATACCTGAGTACTTTAATTATATGCCATGTAGTTAAAGCATTTTAGTGGTGGGCATGGTGCGTTCTGTTTATAAAGCACATTAGAGCAGAATGGAGAATGGTAATATGTTATTTAGATAATATTTATAGTTCAGCATGTTAGTGTATAGAGCATTTTTGTGTAAGTATTAAAATGAAGAACAAAGAATCGTTTTGTAACTTGCCTTCTTCTAGCCCGAGAAGCTGCAATTTGGGAACTTGAAGAGCGACACTTACAAGAAAAACATCAGCTGCTCAAACAACAGCTTAAAGATCAGTATTTCATGCAAAGGCATCAGCTACTTAAGCGCCATGAGAAGGTCAGTAAAGAAAAAATGGCTTACATTTTGAGTGTCTTTTTAAAGTTTGAAAAGCTATTTTTGAAACATTATTAAAAGACTAGTTATGACTTATTATTTTTCTCAGTTATAATATTAGTTTACAACAATGTATAGATTTCAGATGCTCAGTTTCTCACCTCAGCAAATATGTATGTAGTAACCCTCACCCAAAGACCAGCACTATCTACTGCCAACCAGTGGGTTCAGTTTTACCTTACTGTTTCTTCTTCCCTCTTAATAATGACTAGAAAATGAATTTTAAATCTCTTTTGTCCCAAAATTTCTTCGGTGAAATTTGGAGTAAATATATCTTGATCATGCTTGCAGCCTTACTTTGTACAAATTCCAGGTGAGGTAATTATAATGCTTGAAGACCCCAGATGACAAAATTTCCATCTTATTACTAAAGTGTAGCTATAGCTCCATCTCACTGGCCTTAGTAAAAAAGTTTCAATTAGACTCTTAAAAGTAAGCTTTTTTTCCCCTAAATTATTTTTTGCTCAGTAATTCACTGGTTCATATACAATAATGAGAGAGTAATTCTGTAAATAGCAGCATCAAAATATATAATTGTGTTTACATGTGGGTACTCCATCTGCATCACAGGATTCTATTTAATGTTTCCTTAGGAAACAGAACAAATGCAACGTTATAATCAGCGACTTATTGAAGAAATGAAAAACAGACAGACTCAAGAACGAGCAAGATTACCTAAGATTCAGCGCAGTGAAGCCAAGACACGAATGGCCATGTTTAAGAAGAGTTTAAGAATTAACTCCACGGCCTCACCAGATCAGGATCGGGAAAAAATTAAACAGGTATATGAGCAATGCTTTCTTATGTTTAAACATTATTTTTTCGTGACCTTAAAAAGTGCTATATAGGGTCCAGAGATTACCGAGACTGCAATTAGTTTGATACGTCAGCACCACATGCTTTCTCCAGGCACTATGGAGTGTGGCCTGGAGCCTCTGAGGGTTTATTAATATTCATTTTTACTCTGGGATGGGGCTGGATTAGTCTTCCTAGGTCTCGGGAAGTTTTTGGTCTTCCATCTGCTCTTCACAGAGGACAAAGCCCTCCCTCTCACTATGTACCAAATTTTTGGGTTAGATTAGTTGTAAGAACATCTCTGGGAATGAGATGATTTGAGAACTCATTAATTCAAGACATGACCTTTGTATACTTTATAGTCCCACATCCCATACACAGGACCCCAAACTGAGGTCACTGAGGAGAGAGAAAGAATGTGGTTGTAATCAGAATTTCCCCTTTCCCCACCAAAGCTGTGATGTAGGCTCCAGCTTTGAGGTACAGCATGTTATTACTTGCAGCTTTAGTTTATTGTGCTTTAAGTTTGTTAAATTCCTTAATTACACCTTAGGAAGATGCAGAAATTACATGCTTGTTAACTATATTTATCTTTCTTATTTGTAGTTTGCTGCTCAAGAAGAAAAGAGGCAGAAAAATGAGAGAATGGCTCAGCATCAAAAACATGAAAATCAAATGCGGGATCTTCAGTTGCAGTGTGAAGCCAATGTCCGAGAGCTGCATCAGCTCCAGGTTGTAATAAGATCCTAAATAGTCAAGTGGGTAGTAGGTGGGGGCAGCATAGGTGATCCGTTTTGAGAAAATAAAAGCTAACTGAAGTAAATTGTACTTTACTCTTATAAGTGATGGATTTAAAGATTCTGTTTTTTTTTTTTTTAATCTGGTGTCAGATCTGCCTTCTAAATTTAGAGAATTGAAACTCTATAATTTCTTGGCTCTTCCTTGTTAAAGGAAAATTTGAGCTTCAATAATAACTTGATATTTGATGAGTAATTTATTATTGTGGAAGATTTTTTGTTTGTTTTTTACTTTGGGGGGTGGTGTTATGCCCTGTAATGCTCAGGGGTTACTCCAGGCTCTGCGCTCAGAAATTGCTCCTGGCAGGCTTGAGGGACTATATGGGATGCCAGGATTCAAACCACCTTCTCCTGGGTTGGCTGCATGCAAGGCAAATGCCCACCGCTGTGCTGTCTCTCTGGCCCCGGGAGAATAATTTTGTTTGTGAAAAGCTATTTGGTTAAACTAAGTTTTTTAATCCAAATTTTATTTGCAGAATGAAAAATGCCATCTATTGGTTGAGCATGAGACTCAGAAACTGAAGGAATTAGATGAGGAACACAGCCAAGAATTAAAGGAATGGAGAGAGAAATTGAGACCTAGGAAGAAGGTAATTTTAAAAGTTCTAATTAAAATATATTTACATTCATCCATCTGACACAATAAAGAGTTAAAGATAGGCAATTCAAAAACAATGAGACAAAAGTTCCTGTCTCAAAAAGGTTTGGAATCGACTGACAAGAAACGAGAGGTTAGTAAGATTATTGCTCTGGAGGTAAATAGAAGATACAGAGGAGAGCATAGCACTTGTACAAATCAAGGAGGTTTGGAGTGCTTCAATCTGCCTGGACAAGTCAGAGACGCCTCAGAGAAGAGATGCTGTGTCAGCTAAGTGAGGCTGAAGATATGAGTGAGAACCTGCTGAGCAGCCAGATTGATGTGCGATGGGACATTTCAAGTATAAGAATGAGTGAAAATGGTGCCCATGGCAATCATAAATAATTCTGTATCATTGGAACAGAAGCGTGATCTCTGAGTAGGCTTTAGATAGGCGAGAAGGAAGGATGTGATAGCTGCTTAGTCTGGAGGGGTTTACTGGAACCAGATTACAAGGCTCATGAATGTTGTTTTCATTGGCAATCTAGTAAGGTAGCAGTGGCTTCCCTCCTTCATTCATCCAATCATGGTTCTTGTTGTACTTTATTTTCTGCCATCAACTTATTTTTTTCTTCTAATACTCTATCTTACTTTTCTTTACTAACTCAGTCGTATTTTCTCTTTGGCTTCCTGCCTGCTATAATTATTTCACCATTTCCTTCCATTCATCTTATCAGTCAAGAAAGTACTGCATAATTTTTCTAGATTTTATGTCAGTTTTTTTTTTTTTTGCAAGAAAGTGGAATATGATTAATATGTTACTTTTAAAAAGTACTTCTTTTTTTAGCTTATATTAATTAAAAACAGGGTGCAGGGGTTGGAGCGATAGCACAGTGGGTAGGGTATTTGCCTTGCATGCGGCCAACATTTCTAGCATCTCATATGGTCCTCTGAGCCTTCCAGGATTAATTTCTGAATGCAGAGCCAGAAGTAATTCCTGAGCTTTGCCGAGTATGGTTTTAAAACAAAACAAAACAAAGCAAAACAAAACAAAAAACAGGGTACAATGATTGTGCCATGGCAATAACTATTCAGAGAACTACATTAATGTATTATATACCTCTCTATACTAATTTCTAGAGGAAGTGAAATGACCAGGTTGGTTGTTAGTATACTTTTTATTTAAATATCATTTATTGATACATTTTTGAGTAGGTACATACATGTTTAGAATTTAAAAGCATAGTAAATGAAGAAATGTCCCTTTCTCCAGTTTTGTTTTGTTTGGTTTAGTTTTGGGGTCATGCCCAGCAGCGTTCAGGGGTTACTCCTGGCTCTACGCTCAGAAATCACTCCTGGCAGGCTCAGGGAACCATATGAGATGCCGGGATTGAAACCACCGTCCTTCTGCATACAAGGCAAACACCCTACCTCCATACTATCTCTCCGGCCTTCAGTTTTTTCTTTTAATCCTTGCAGTTTAGCTTTCATCTCAGTCTCCCTAGTTGAAAAAGAAAACTTTTTTAGGAAGGCATGAGAGGCTCCTAAGCAGTACTCAAGAGACTCAGAGGCCACTTCCATCAGTGTGGACCTGACAATTCAGTACTTGGGCCATGCAGTGAGATGCTACTCAGGCCCGTTGGAGCTTAGAATGCCCAGGGACAGGCCCAGCAGTTCTCTGGGGGCACCAGTGCTACCTTGTAGCTGCTCAGGAGGGACTTTATGATAGAAGGGATTGAATTTACAGCCTAATCTATGCCAGGCTTGTCCCTGGTCCCCTGGTCAAATTAATATTAGACATTTTTTTTTTTTTTGAGCTAGATGCTAAGTGTGGAATTGCTTGCTGAATTATATGGAAGTTCTGTTTTAAAAAAAGTTTATTCAATGCCTGTATACTTATTTTTTAATATAATTTTTATTTTGATCATAGTATCTTACATATTGTTGACAATAATATTTTAGGTACATATTTACATAAAATCAGGGGGATTCCCATCACCGATTTGTCCTCCCTACACCTCTGTTTTCGTCCTACCTCCCATATCCTCCTCCCTCACCCCCAGGGCTGCTAGAAAATGTGGTCCCCTCTGTACCTAGTTTACTACTTAGTAGTCTTGCACCTGTTTAGTCTTGGTGCCTCCCTTTTTTCCCCCTCTAACTGGGAGGCAGGACTAGCTAGTTCAAGTTATGTGGTTTTGTTTGAAGAAGAGAAAAGTAATAAACTGGGGTAAAAGTCTAATACACCAAAAATGGGCGGAATCCTTCTAGAGGCTCTCATCATCGGTTTGAGAGACGAAGGAGAAAAATAAGGTGAAATACCCCAACAGTACAAAAAGAAATGTCAAATATCCAGTGCGCACTCCAACAATAACAATGATAAGCACCACAAAAAAGCCATGGTCTTGAGATAAAAAACATGGCAGGGCACATAAAGAAAGAAAAGAAAAGAAGGAAAAAACAGAAATATAAATGGGGACAACAACTTCAATAACCACACCAAAACAAGAAAATTGACAAGAAGTAGATAGGTAAATAAAAATAAAAAAATAATAAAAAATGAGTATATACAAAAAATAATATATAAAAAATAAAAAAATATTTTGTGCTTTTTGCCTTTTTTTTTTTTCCCTCCTGCACTGGCACAGTAAATATTGGGGTCATTTGAAAAAGAATTCACTTGGGGCCCGGAGAGATAGCACAGCGGTGTTTGCCTTGCAAGCAGCCGATCCAGGACCAAAGGTCGTTGGTTCGAATCCCGGTGTCCCATATGGTCCCCCGTGCCTGCCAGGAGCTATTTCTGAGCAGACAGCCAGGAGTGACCCCTGAGCACCGCCGGGTATGGCCCAAAAACCAAAAAAAAAAAAAAAAAAAGAATTCACTTGGCCTAAGAGATATGGGGTTTCTCCACCCTTGGAGTATATTGTCATGGGATTAACTATAGACTCTGTTCAGGTTCATTTACTCTCCCGGTGGTGCTTTTGTGATGTTTGGAAGACTTCTGCTCCCTCCTGGGTGATAAAATCAGACCTCTGTATCTAGAGATCTCAGTATCTGCACAGGTCCAGGAGTGGGACTTATGATGAAGTCTTTCTTTGTGGTTCTAGAAGAAGTTCTGTTCCCTCAGTGTCATTTTAATCCGTCTTCTGTGGTTGGTGGTCTTGGTCTTTGCACTGATCCTAGGATGGCACCTAGGATAGCATCTTTCATTGTGTTTCCAGAAGCCCCATGCCTGTATACTTATTTTTATAGAGTAAACAAGATGACTTTGCCACCTACAATGAGTATGAAGGGTCTTTTTTTGGCCTATTGTTTGCTACTATTTGTTTTTTTCTGACTTTCTGATAGAGGCCATTTCAGTGTCAGGTGAAATCTCATTGTCATTTTGACTTTCATTTCCCTGATTATTAGGGATAACAAATACTTTTTTTATATACCTGTTGAACATCTTTGCATTTATTTGGAAAATGTTTCTTCAGCTCCTCTTCCCAATTTTTGCTGAGGTGTTTGTGTTTTTGGTTGTTGTATTTTGAGAATTCTTTGTATGTACTTAGATTTTAGTTGTGTGTGTGTGACTTTTTTTCATTCAGTTGCTTTTATTTTTTCTTTGGTTTGGTTTTTGGACTTTGTGTGTGTGTGTGTGTGTGGTTTGGTTTTTTGTTTTTGTTTTTGGGTCACACCCGGCGGTGCTCAGGGGTTACTCCTGGCTGTCTGCTCAGAAATAGCTCCTGGCAGGCACGGGGGACCATATGGGACACCAGGATTTGAACCAACCACCTTTGGTCCTGTTTGGGCCGTGTGTGTGTGTGTGTGTGTGTGTGTGTGTGTGTGTGTGTGTGTGTGTGTGTAGGAGTTACTCGTGGAGACAACTATGAATAGTCAATATTAGGAGTGTTCTGCTAGTATTTTCTTTCTGTACTTTATAGGTTCAATATAGGTTCAATTTTAGTACCAAAATCTTTAATCCATTTTGATTTCAAGACTTTGTTGAGGTATGAGATAGGGATCCAATTTCACTTTTCCCAGCATCATTTGTTGAAGAAATGTTTTTCACTTCTGTCAGTACTTCTAACACCTTTATCATAAATTAGCTGTCCATATACCAAGGCTTCACTTTGATGCTCTCATTTCTGTTCCTTTGGCCTATGAATTGTTTTTATTCTAGTATCACACTATTTTGATTACTATTATTTAGTATAGTTTAAGGTCAGAGACTGCAATACTGCCAATCTTTTTTTCCCCCAGAGTCTCTGGCTGTTTGTGAAGTTAAACGGTTCCACATATATTTTAAGTAGTATTTGTTTTATGTTCTTGAAAAATGCCATAGGAATTTTTGACAAGGATTGCTTTGACAAGAATAATTATTTTAACATGTCTTCTAATCCATGAATAGGAAATATTTCTCCATTTCCTTTTGTCCTCTTCTATGTCTCTGAGTAGTGACTTTGTTTTCCATTTGTAAGTCTATCACTTCCTTTATTTATTTATTTATTTATTTATTTATTTATTTATTTATTTATTTATTTTTTGGTTTTTGGGCCACACCTGGCATTGCTCAGGGGTTATTCCTGGCTGTCTGCTCAGAAACAGCTCCTGGCAGGCACGGGGGACCACATGGGACACCGGGATTTGAACCACCCACCTTTGGTCCTGGATCGGCTACTTGCAAGGCAAACCCCGCTGTGCTATCTCTCCGGGCCCTATCACTTCCTTTATTTGATTCCTTAGTTACCTTTAGGTTTTTTGACACAATCACAAAATTTTTGTTTTGTTTTGTTTTTGTTTCTTGGGTCACACCCGGCATCGCTCAGGGGTTACTCCTGGCTCTACGCTCAGAAATCGCTCCTGACAGGCACAGGGGACCATATGGGATGCTGGGATTCGAACCACCGTCCTTCTGCATGCAAGACAAATGCCTTACCTCCATGCAATCTCTCTGGTTCCCATTTTTTTTTTAAATCATGAAAAAACAAAAGGAAAGCAATTCTTCTGTTTCTTTGTCTTCATATAGAATATAATAGGTTTATTTGTGTTGATTTTGTAATTTGCTATTTCATTGTTTTATATTTCTAAAAATTTTGATGGGATCTATGTGTATTATGTAATCTGTAGATGGTGATAATTTGCTTCTTTTACTAATTTGAATCCTTTTACAATTATTTCAAAACTAGTTCAAATCTCAGTGCTAAACACTGATTGATTTATCACTTAAAATTTCTAAATTCAGTTTTCCTCATTTGTAAAACAAGAATGTTACTATCAACTTAGGAATATTGAAAGAAATATTGTGCAACAATATTATCTGCACACATGAATGAAAGAGAGAGAGACCGACAGACAGAGACGGAGAAGGTAGAAAAAAATGCCCTAGAGTCAGGCAGGGAAGAGGATGGGAGGGAAATGGGAACTTAGGTGCTGAAAAATGTGCTCTAGTGAAAGGATGGGTGTTGAACATTTTATGACTAAAAGTCAGTCATGAACAACTTTGTAACTGTATATCATGGTGATTCAATTAAAGATTTTATTTTTTATTTTTTGGTTTTTGGGCCACACCCTGTGACGCTCAGGGGTTACTCCTGGCTATGCGCTCAGAAGTTGCTCCTGGCTTCTTGGGAGACCATATGGGACACCGGGGGATCGAACCGCGGTCCGTCCTAGGCTAGCGCAGGCAAGGCAGGCACCTTACCTCCAGCGCCACCGCCCGGCCCCAAGATTTTATTTTTTAAAAATTGATGTTTTATAGCATATGTCCTACTACTGAGCTAGGATCAGAGTTCAGTGAATGGTTGCTATTGCTATTAATTATTTGTTTATATAATTATTGGTTAATGTTCTAGGCTCTTCTTTTTTTATTTCTGTTCCATTTTACTTTATTCAAGTTTCTGTTCTAATACCACTTTATCAAAGATTCATTTGTTTATTTATATTTGGATTAAAATATTGCCTACACCAAGCTCTCTTAAATACATAATATATTGTGTAGTAAACCTCCTTACCCACCTCAAACACTATCTTATCTTTTTAAAATTTCTTTATAACATTTATCACCACTAGATATATTTTTATTTATTTTCTCTTTCACAAAACTATAAGCTCCTTGAAAATAGAGACATTATCTCTGTTTGCTGATATGAGAAACTAGACCTAGTTTCTAGATTATTTCCTGGTACATTATAAATTATCATTACAAGCCCTTTGAATGTCGGCTTATGCTTTGTAAACTCAATGGAGAAAGCTAAACTTAACATCATTTTTCTTGATCTTTGTTTCACTTTCCTTCCTCTTCACTTCCAGCAATAGCAGATAACTGTTCTCTTCATTAATAAATAGGTACCAGCCTGAATAATTTTTCATTTTCACCATATACCAATTTAATAATCTAACAAATAATGTTAATTTTCTCATGGTAGGCCTTTCCCATCTTACTGTCATTTTACTTTTGTATAGAAGTTTTCAGTAATACTCTAATGGGTCTTAGCTATCTGGTTTCCTTCCTTTCTTCTTTATTGCCTGCTATCTCCAGAATAATTATCCCCCCAAACACCCCAGATATTTCCATCATTGTATTGGTAAATATTCAAGTTTACCAGAATAAAATTTATCAATATTCAACTTTACCAGAATAAAATAAAGTGTCTGGCTCAGGGTCAACTAATAGTTAACAACAGTTGCTGTCTCTTGAGTGCCTTTTGTTAAGTATTTTATTATCACAGTTGATTCTCTTAGAACAACCCAGCGATGGCCAGCAATGGTTGGTAGAATTATTTCTGTTTATTGCAAAATTAAGTGATTCTGCTATATAGGAATATTTACTAATTGATCTAACTTTGAAGTCTTCATAACACTATATTTTGGCCACGGTTGGCCTTTCTAGCATCCTTGTTTAGTTCATAAGGCCCCTGGCTTCTCTGTTTAAAAAATCTTGAAGTATCTTGCCAGAGACTTGCCTGCCTGGCCTCTGACAAATCGAAACCCCCTCCCCCCCAGACTTTGGTAGATATAGTCACCATTATTCATACTAACTATGTGATTTCCTGCCTCTTCGCATTGTTTCAGCTCTTGCTGTTAAGCATGCTTTCCCATCCTGTCAGTCAAATTCTTATCTTTCCTTCAAGACTAAACCTATGGTTCACCTCTTCTCAGCACACTTCCTGTGTCCTTTCTTTTTTCCTATACTTTGTACTTTTATAGTAACATTTTATTTTTCTCTGAATTGTTTATCCATCGGTCATTGATGCTTCAGATATTTATCAAATAATTATGACATTTTTCTCTTTCTTGTAAGGACCTAAAGCTGATTCTGTTTTAGATCTTACACTTCCAAACACTTTAAGTGTAGTGTTCAAGAGATGTAGCACATCAATAATCAAAAAATAGAAAATGCTAATTATTTTTAGTATATGTGCTGCTGAAGCGAGCATGAAAATGCTAATTTTTGTAGTGGGGAGCTAGAGATAGTTTATAAAGTTGGTTAATGGCATTGGTTAATTGCCTAGCTTGTGTTAAGTGCATTATTATCACAGTTAATCCTCACACAGAAATTCTTTGAGGGTGTGGGACCGCACAACTTGCAGGCAGGGTGCTTTCCTTGCACACAGCTGACTTGAGTTCTACTCCCAGCATCCCACACGGTCCCTGGGCCCTCCAAGAGTGATCCCTGAGTGCAAAGCTAGGGCTGCAAGCCCTGCTCTCTACCACTGTGACCAAAACACAAACAAAACAAAAAAGGTCAGTGGGTGTAGTTGGTATTATTCCTGTTCTATAGCAGAGAAATACATGATTTTGTACTCAATACACATTGTCTGGCCGAGATAAAATTTAAATTCAGGGCTGTGATAGCCTGTACATCGGTAGAACACTTTTTTCTTTAGGGTAATATTTGAAATGTTTTGAGCAGGTAATTTTATTGTTGTAGTCGACGTTAATTGTGTTTTTAAAGCTAGCACAAAAAATTTTTTTTTCTTTCCTTTTTAAGACACTGGAAGAAGAGTTTGCCAGGAAACTGCAGGAACAGGAAGTGTTCTTTAAGATGACCGGGGAGTCTGAATGCCTTAATCCATCTACCCAGAGTCGGATTTCCAAATTTTATCCTATCCCTAGCTTGCATTCTACTGGATCATAACAATGGGAAAGATTCTGCAGTTGGGTTTGGTTGAAAAGATGTCATTCTTTCCTTCTCATCTTCTACCATGGCCCTTGTCTGAGTGCTCCTGAAGACAATCACCTGCCTCACCTTCTGGGTAGTTTTTGTTTGTCTCATTTGCTTAGTAAAAATGAAGAGAAAGGAACTAAGACAGATGCTGGTCATGTTGGCAGAGATGCATCTTTAGCAATTCCCCAAGGAGATTTTTGTATATTAATCGAAAAAGTTGTTTTCTTTAGAGACTGTTACCTGAAAAACTTTAGAGGTGCAACGTTTAAAGTTATTTAAAGAGAACTGTTAACATTACTAAGTATCTTTTGACCTGACCTAACTTCAGTGATGCCTCAGTTCTGTAGTGAACTGCTGTAGTGAACTGCTGTAGACCGTTGGACTAATTTTCTTGGTAAATCAGCTCTCATAAAAAAAATCTGAGTTGGTCAAAATATAAAAATTACTTAATAGATTGCTATATTTTATCTTTGGCAACATACTTTTAAAAGAAAGAAAATTTTCTTTTTTTTTTTTTTTTTTTTGGTTTTTGGGCCACACCCGGCGGTGCTCAGGAGTTACTCCTGGCTGTCTGCTCAGAAACAGCTCCTGGCAGGCATGGGGGACCATATGGGACACCGGGATTTGAACCAACCACCTTTGGTCCTGAATCGGCTGCTTGCAAGGCAAACGCCGCTGTGCTATCTCTCCGGGCCCAAGAAAGAAAATTTTCAATGTGTCTAAAATAGCTACCTGTTTAGGCATGACCTATAGTTAAGGGTGCTAGTTTTATTAATATAGTACCATAACACTAAATTTCAACTGAATTTAAAATAGAATTTTCTCGAGCTTCTATTATTACCAAACTATGTGATATATTTTTTAAATAAATTTTAAAAAATCTATTACCAGTTGATAGAAATTTCATCCTAAATTATATGTTGTTCAGAGTTGGAAAGATGAAAATGTAAAGGAATTTTTAGTCTCCTAATTGGAAAAGAAGATTTACCAAGTGAAAATTAATATAGATCAGGCTAGCCCTACTTACTTCCTAAAATAAGATCGAGCTGGTAAAATGACTCCCTGTGTGTTAGCAGATTTGTAAAACACTTTTCAGAGGCCTATAGGCTCTGGGTTATATTTATAGATATATTTTCTGAAAATAATTGTAAAAGAACATTTTGTTCAGAATCCTTAATTTTTTTCTTTAAATACTTAGGCAAATATTAGAAATAATTTTTGTCTGTTTTACAATAAAATCCTTTATATTTGGTTTGTTTTGTTCATGTTTAAGTTATTTTCTTTGATATGACTGGGAAAAGACTGAAACCATATTCATATGATTGTTGATACGTGAAATAATTAATGAAATGTTCACTTTCATCTTTCTGAGGCTTAGAATTTTAAACACATGTCAGGTCAAACAGTGTTATAACCTACCCTCTGATATGTGAGACAGTGCACTTTTAAGTAATTTTTGCTCCCTGCCATTTGCAACCTATTCTCTTTAAGAGTACTAGGTACTAAATTGTAGACATTTGTTTTTATTTGTATTACATTGAAGGCTGGTAAGAAGTTTAAATCTGCCTTTGTGGGAACACTGATTCACATTCAGAAGATGTAAATATCTGCACTTTCATGCAGTTAATTTGAAAACTTTGGGTGTTGAATCTTATTTTTGTCAACGGCTTAAATGATTTAAAAATGCATGTGATTTTGATTTTGTAATTATTTTGACAAATATGATTTACTTGGACAGCTTTGTAGGTAGCCTTAACTTTTGGCCAAGTTTGTTTTTTAAATATAAATATGTATTTTACAAATATATGTATTATGTATTGCCGTAAATTCAGACACTTATCACATTAATGTGTTACTGTATATGAAAACTCGTAATGCTTTATTCTCAAAATTCTGGGTTGAAAAGTGTTTTGAAAGCCTTTTAAAATATATATCTTTATAAGGTAATGAGGATTATGATGTTGTTTATATTGTTATGATAAATGACAGTTAATGTTCCCCAGTGTATTTTATGATTCATTTTAAGAGGGAGAAATGTAGTCTTCCTACTGTCTCCTTTGACATTTTCAGTATACTAGCTTTTTAAAATGAGCACTCTAAGGCAGTGGGCAACTTTCCAGCATCATTTAAGTGATAGACACTCTGTGCTAAATAGTTGGTGGCCCATAATTAATTAGATCTGAATCTTTGATTCTATTTTTTCCTTTCAACTCAATTCAAAGTATTGAATAAAGAAAATAGGCACAGAGTAGAATGGTTAAAACTTTGGTAAGTTTATCTACAGCTCTTGTATAGCCCTTCCTCAAACAGGCCTCTGGATTCATTGTTCATGCTTGAGTTCTCTTTCAGCTATGACCGTATTTGTATGGGTACAGGACTGTGAAGATGACATGTATGTCGAGGAGAAATACTCACTTTGCTACTTAAAGTTGTGTAAATCTTTCTGAAAGGTGTTTTGTTATGGACTATGCTGTGTAGTACCTATTCTTGTTATAGGCCCTTTATTCAAATAGCTTATGTTGTGATCTTGCTCTCTTGCATGAAGCATACATGAGAGTGGGGGAGGGGCACAGATGTCTTTGACACCAAAGCCTGCATTCAAATACCATTCCTGATCTGGTGGTTTTGTTGCAGTGGTGGCAGGATGTGCTATGAAATGCATAAGGGAAACCCTATATGTGCACCCTCACTTCTCAGCCTCCCCTCTTCTCCTGTGTGCTATGAATCCACCAGACCACCATATTTTGCAGGTCTAGCTCCCAGAGCATTTGCACCAGGTTGCCTTTCCTCGTCCTGTCAGTCTGTAATTGGATGTGAATTGATGAATTAGCTGCTATTCTTTATGGAGTCACAATTAAGCTTTTTCTTACCCTTTTCTGTGGGCAAACTATAGGGTGGGTACGGAGGAAATGTAGAGTGCTTATACTTTTGCTGACTATTAGAACTCTCCTGTGACAGGATACAGCAAATTGTAATTAAATACAGACCAGAACCAGAGCTACCTCTAAGTAGTGTTTCCTCAAGCACAAAGCTCTCAGGCATACAAGACCCACTTTCATGGAGGGTCTCTGATTTCTTGAGCATCAGCGAGTTTCAGAAGTGACTGTCTTTTTGTATACTTCTAGTCCCTTGTAACTACACTCCTTTTCCCACTCCACACTGTGCTTAAAAGACAAAGACTCTTCTGAGAAGCCAAATTCTTTCCAATGATTAGCTAGAGATATTGTCAATTAAAAGAAAACTTAGAACTGAGGTGGAAGAGGTGAGTTAATTCCAGTTCTAACAGTCTTCAGATAAAATAAATCAATTCCTTTTTCTTTTCTGAGAAAAACATCTTTTCTAGGAAATGAGATATTTTAAATGTGTTACTTAAGTTGAAAGTCCAATAGTTAATGCCTCTCTTGTTGCTGTTCTGTGTCAGACATGGTTTGATATAGCTTTAAATTCTCTGCTATTAAACATGGGTTAGAATTTACACCAGTTTTAAATGTTGGCTGCAGCTTTTGTGATCCTTCTCTGATTTGCAGTGTGATAACCTCACAAGCCGAATTTTCAGAAAGCATTTTGTTTCAGATGATGCTTCTTGTTCTATTTGGAAGTTCGATTTGCCTTTCAGTCTTGGGGTTGACAAACGAAAAATAAAACTATTTCTTAATCTATTCTGGAAAGCCGTCTTTTATTGAGAATGTTTGAAATTAGATTGTCTGGTGTGAGAATATTTTGTATCTTTTTTGGTGTTCTAGTTACATGTTCAATTAGCTGGCCTCCAAATTTTCTGACCCTGCTCCACTATTACTTGTCAACTGTAAATTACCACATGCATGAATCTGGTTTTGACATACCTAGAAGGGGTGTCATTTGATAGGCAACCCCCTTTGGAAGGTAATTCAAATACTTCTACCATCATATTTATATGCACATTTAAAGTATTTTATTTTTCTCTTGAATGGGTTATTTTCTTACCAAATATTTCACAAGTCATATGACCTTACTTCTGCTAAAAAAGAGCCTCTTTCATCATTGATATGCTCATGCAGGATTCAGGAAGCACAACGGTTTGACAAGTGGTCAGCTTGGCTGGAGGTAGGCAGAACATGTCACTTTGTAATCTAAGAGCGTTACCCATGCTTATGCTAATTCCTTTTTGTTTTTGTTTTTGGGTCTCACCCCGAGGCTCTCAGAAGTTACTCCTGGCTCTGTGCTCAGAAATCGCTCCTGGCGGGCATGGGCACCCATATATGGGATGCTGGGATTCGATCCCTCCTGGATCGGCTGTGTGCAAGGCAAATGCCCTGTCACTGTGCTATATCTCTGGCCCCCATGATCCTTGACCTTTTTAAAAATAAAATTAAAGAGGCTCAGATTCAGTGCTGTCCTACCAAGGACCTAACTCATATAGACCATGGAAGGTAGCAGTTTTTGACTCCTGACCTTTTAAAAATTTTGGATAGTTTAGAAAAGTAAGGGGAAGACTCATTTGATCAACCAAAAATCATTAGAGGGATATGATGCTTGTGTTTGTAAAGTTACTATTATAAAACTATTCAGCTTTTGGACAAAATGAAACTTAATGAAAAGGCACGAAGCATTCATTATATGCACAATGTATTCATTACATGCAATACATTTTTATTGGTTTAAAAAAATCACTTGGAATTTGAGGGTCTTAGGAAGCCCTGTTTTAGAATTTCCTATTGAGTCATAACAGGTACTCGAAGAATGTGGGTAGGAGACAGGCTGTGTGGAATGTTTAGAGTTTTACTGCCATTATATAATGAAAGCAAGTGGTGTCTTAGGACTATGTGTAAAATCCTTAACCATATGGAAAATAAAAGTTCTTTAGAAGAGTAGAAATAAAATTTAGAAATAGATTTAATTTAATCCCATTTAAAAGTATCTGGCAATTGAGAGTTACAGCTTGTAACAAATGCATAAATTGGCATGTATAGTCTCTGCACATTACTGTGCATTTCTGTGGGGCACTTGATATTGGTGCATTTTCCCTTAGTAATGTTTTTTGGCATTCATATATCATTACTTGGCCTACAAGTCCGTTGCCTCAGATAAATGACTACATTAATTGCAAGTAATCTCATTGCTCATCTGTTGCCTGTGTGTTTGTTTCAAGTAACTTAAGTTTAGGAGAAACCTTCAGATGCTCTGTCCTGTGCCCCACTGAAGGAGCAGTTGCTGATAAAAGGTCTGTCTGCCTTTGAAGAGCTCAGTAATTAAACAAGATGCCTGAAACCATGTCTCAGAACCAGTTTTGTTTCCACTTGGCAGTAATGTTAGAGACAAGCCCAATTAACCCCCAATTTTTTCTTTTTTAAAAATTTTCTATTTTGGGGGGGGGGCACACCTGGCGATGCTCAGGGTTACTCCTGGCTCTGTGCTCAGAAATTGCTCCTGGGAACAGGAGTGGAGGGAAGACATCAGTGATGGTGGGAATGCCCTTGATTTATTGTCACTATGAACGTTGAATATTACTGTGAAATATTTGTAATTTACTTTGGCCACAATAAAAATTAATTTAAAAACTTGCTCCTGGGGCTGGAAAGATAGCATGGAAGTAAGGCGTTTGCCTTTCATGCAGAATGTCATTGGTTCAAATCCCAGCATCCCATATGGTCCCCCGAGCCTGTCAGGAGCAATTTCTGAGCATGGAGCCAGGAGTAACCCCTAAGCGCTGCCAGGTGTGACCCCCCCCCCCAAAAAAAAAATAAACCAAAACCAAAACAAAAAAATCGCTCCTGGCAGGCTCAGGTGACCATATGGTATGCCAGGTGTTGAACCTGGGATTTGTCCTGGGTAGTCCGCATGCAAGGCAAATACCCTACGGCTGAGTTATCTCTCTGCTCCCCCCTTATTTTTTAAATCAGATATTTTCCTTTAATTTTTACTCTGATGACATAAAGCTCCTTAAACAATATTAAAAAAAAAGATTTTATTGGAAATTTTACAGTTGAAATGGCTTTCATCTAATAGACCACATAAATGTTTTTCAGACATTGAAAGTGCTTAGAAACCAACTGCATGCAGTGCGACCTGCCATTTCTCAAGTGTGGAAAAGGGGGCCATCTTCCCCTGTTCCCCGATTTCCTTCTTTCCCCTGCTTTCCTGCCCATTGCTGCTTTCCTATTTGCTGCTGTCTACTTTATTTATAACATCCGTAAACTCTAGCATGGGCTTATCAATAAAAGGTTGCAGCTACAGTCCAACTCTAAGCATTTGGAAATATGAAATGCATCAAGAAACAGCTATTAAAACCCTGCCACCACCTTCAGGGGAAGTGAGTTACTTAATTTTTTCAGTTGCAAGAGTTGCTGCTTAGCAACTCTTTCTGTGACTTAAAGTGTAAGAATGGGAAGAGCAAGCTGAGAAGCACAGCCATGCAGCAGGAAACAGGGCACCCACCCTCTTATAGGCCTGTCAGTGTTAGCCCTTAGGAAGGCACCCCCATCTCTACTTTCTGGATTCATTTTTGGGTAAAGCCGAAGGACTTGGGAGTCAACTTTTATACCACTGGCTTTCCTAAGGTTGGGGCTTGAATTAAATATTGAAGAAGCCCAGGGGCTCAGAATCGAGATTGCAGAGAAACAAACCACTTTCTCAGCCTTCCCAGTGAAGTTGCTTCAGAGTTTTCAATTCTCTGATATATACATATATGGCCTCAAACTCAGGGCTCTGTTTGGTGTATGGTGGTCTCAATAGGGCACTGACAAACTCTGGCTCCCAAGCCCCTCACCCCCACCCCCAGAGAGATTCTGCCGTGAGTGCTGTGGCCACTGTAAGAATTGATCCAGGACACAGTTCTGTTGAGGGCAGCTCATGGTTTGGTGGCGACACTTCTCCGTCTTCTCCCAGCATAGACTTGGTCACCTAACAGAGGATGAAGAGGAAGTGAAAATACAACTTGTGGTCTATGGCGACTTCAGCTTGGGCAATCATGACAGCTACGATCACTACAGACTGGCTTGAAAGATGCTCTTTACTGTAAAAATGTGAAGTTCTTACAGTTTGAGACCCATTTTATTACTGGCTGGATTTTCCTTTCCTCTTCACATTGGGCTCTTCCTTTTGACTGAGCCGCTCATTAGATTATAGTGCAAACTGCTGTGGCAGTGGCTGCCTTTTATGACTTGAATTATTTGCCTGAATTTTTTGTTTTGTTTGGGGGCCATACCCGGTAGTTCTCAGAGTATTATTTCTGGCTCTGTGCCCAGAAATTATTCCTGGCGGGCTTCCGGGACCATAGAGGATGCTGGGGATCAAACCTAGGTTTGGCCGTGTGCAAGGCAACCCCCTGACCTGCTGTGCAATCCCTCTGCCGGATTTTCTACCCTCTCCCTGGAACAGAACATCTATCTCTGTTGAGCACAGGCTCCCCTGCACCCTGAAACCATGGCTTCTAAGGCTTACCTCTGTCCCCTTTCTCTCCCTTGTATCCTCGAGGGCCCGGTGGGCCAGGCCGGCCAGGCTGCCCAGCAGGGCCTCTTTCACCTAAGAGGATAGACGGGGGACATGTTTAGAAAGCTGAGTGCGGCCAAAGCAAGGCTTTGAGGACACCTGATACCCAGCACAACACGGGTGGAGCTGCTTTCCTTCAGCATGGCTGTGGGTGTTTGCCACCACTTACCTGGTTTGTTTTGGGGGGCTGCCCCCAACAATGCTTAGGGGCTACTCTTGGCCCTGCACTCAGAAAGTACACCTGGCCATACTAGGATGGCCACATGGGATGTTGGGGATTGAACCCGGGTTAGCTGTATGCAAGGCAAACACCCTGCCTTGTGTACTATCACTCCAGTCCTACCACCACTTACCTCGGATGCCCATCTCTCCCTTCTGTCCAGGGGGTCCTGGAATGGCTCCGTGAGCTGCAGGAGGTGGGGAACAAAAGCTTGCCTTAGTCTTGAGATCACCCTGAAACTTGGGAGGCCAAGTGAGATTCATTCAAAACCAGGGGCCAGTAGGGGGACTATTTGGACTCAAAAGAGAAAAGCAAAGTTTGAAATTGGCCAGTTTTTCAGCCTTTCGACTATTAATCTTGAGATATTTGGGGGCACTGGTTTCTGTGGTGGGCAGAAAGTATTAGTGACACAATCTATGTGCATGCTTACTTTGTTAATTTTTTTTGTTTGTTTTATTTTGTTTTAGGACTACACCCAGCAGTGTGTAGGGATTACTTGGGTTTTGCTTAGGCTCTGTACTCAGGAAACACTTGGGGGGGGGGTGTTCTAGGGATCAAATGAGATGGCCAGGATCAAACTCAGCTTGATCATGTGGAAGGCTACGCTACTATTCTATATCCTTACTTCGGAAAAAGTCCATGAGATCCGACGTCACGTTGCTATAGGCGGAGAAGACCTTGCTGATGCCAGGAGGTCCCTGGGGTCCAGGTTGGCCTGGTGGGCCCTGGACAGTGTATGCCATTCCCTGCAGGAGGCCCTGACCTGTGGAACACCAGGTGTGGGCACAGGATGTGGAATTGCTGGGCGCCCTCTTCCCAGGGATGGGTATGCCATCTGTTGGTCTCCCTCCAAGGCAGTGAAAGCTGCAGCAGGAAGCCCAGAATGCCACTCCTTCCATCTGGCTGTGGGCGGTGGGCATGGGACTGTCCCGGGCACCCTTCTGAGCCAGGACCCTCCCTGAGCCAGAAACCCCTCAAAAGCCACTTCTGAGTCTCCGAACTCCGAGTTAGGGAAGCAGGGCGTGGACATCCAGGTGCTGGGGCCCGGGCATGTGTGTGGGAGGTCTGGCACTGGTGGCTGTCCCAGCCCAACTGCTATGCTAGCCAGGAAGGGTTTTGGTGCCTCCAGTCCCCATCTAGCGTAAGGCCTAGACTTACGCTGCAAACTCTCAGACACTCGCACCGCCAGCTCATTGTAGTCCAGGCCTCCTCTATAAGCTGCCCCGAATGCTCCACCGTCACCCCCATACATGGCACCAAAGGCTCCACCATCACCCAGGACGCCGCTGGACCCGCCGATGCCCATGGAGCTGCTATAGGACGATTCCCTGCTACCCATGGAGCTGTGTGAGGATGACCGGCTGCTCCGGCTGTAGGAGCCCTCCATGGACTCCAGGCGGCTGTCTCCAGGAGGACCCTGGGGCCCTGGGGGGCCTGGGGGGCCTATGATGAAGCTGCGCACATCTGGACCTAGAGGGGGAGATGTGTCAGGGGGCGCTGGGTGCTCAAGGGTCCCGGCCAGGGGCAGCATCCACCCGCGACACCTACTGGTCAAGTAGCTGATAAGCTCGCTGCGGAAGCTGTCGCTGTTCTCAGCTGCGTATGAGGTCAGGGCTCCTGAAACACCTGGTGGCCCACGGGGCCCAGGGGGACCTGGTGGACCCGGGGGGCCTGGGATAGATGACACGCCAGCCGCTGGGAGGGAGGCAGAGAAAGAAGTCAGAGTGCAACAGGGCTGAGACCCCAAGGCACAGGTGGGGTCACAGTCTGCAGCCCAGGTCTGTCCAGGGGGGGTTGACTGCCCCACTGACTGCTGCCCCCAATAATTCCACACACCATGTTTATTCCCTCCCCTTATCCCTACTGCCTCTGTGCACTCCAGAGCACATTCCCCAGTGTCCTCTCCACAACTCCAAGGCAGGGAGATACCCTGTTGAGCCTGGCCAAGGTGACCAGGAAGATGCAGTGCTTAACATCACACTAAAAGCTGCCCCAGCCCTTGCCCCAGGCCTACTACGCAGGAAAGATGAGAGATCTTCCACACTGGACCAAGCACTGCCTGGGAGCCAGGAAGTCTGCAGGTATACATGTACCTGAGCATGTTCAGATGCACATGTGCCCCTGAATGAGTGCGAATGTGTCAATATGTGTAAATGTGTGTAGAGGGAAGTGTGCCCATGTAGTGTGTGGCCAGGGATGTGCTGAGCCTGCTCTCACACCCAAGACCCTCGCTGTGATGTCCCTGCCAGAGTCCTTAACACACCCTTGGGATGCTACCCATCTCCCCAGGGCCCTCGTGCCCCTGCAGCACCCCGTTTGCCACATGCACTCACTCGCCATGTAGCTGAGGATGTGTCTGCTCAGCTCCGCGTAGTCCAGGGACTGGAGGAACCAGTCGCCACTGGCTCCCGAGGAGCTCAGGAGCTGGCGCAGATACTGCCGCACATTATCCTCTGGAGAGACAGGGGTGCTAGTGCCCCCGGCCAAGTACAAGAGTCCCATGCCCTGCCTGGCTACACCACCCCACTGTCCAGGAGACCCGGTTCCCTAGGGATGTGGCACTCACGCCGCAGTGCAGCCAGGATGTCATCTGAGGAGATGGAGGATGTAGATGAGAAAGAGGAGGAGGAAGAGGAGCCGATGTTGTAGCCTGAGGCTGTGGGGAGGCAAAGGTGGTTTTACCGTGGTGACACCCCACAGCCTGAGACCTAGAATCTCAGACTCGATTTGCCCTGTTTCCACTGGAGGGAATTAGCAAAGGGTGTTGGGGGCCCTGTGAAGGCTCAAAGGAGGCTGGTTTTGGGGGCGCTGTTTGGTAACAGCTATAGAACGTTTTCTGAGTAGGCCTGACTCCTCCTCAGATGCCAGCACAGAGAGCACGGCACAGACAGTGCCCAATCCTGAGCACCCCCTTCCAGGCCCACTCCCCATGGTAACACTGCATGGCAGCTTAGGAACAGGGGAAGCCATCTGGGAGTAGGGCAGGGTTCAGGTCAGTGTTTCCCCAAAAGGAAACACTGCAGGGGTGGGGGCTCACACTGCAAGTAGCTCACGACCCGGCTGGCCAGCTGTGAGTAGTCGAACGTCTCCCCTGTGATGGAGGTCACAGGCCCTGGGGGACCTGGGGGTCCTGGAGGGCCCTGAACTCCAGAGAGGTAAGACCTAATGCTGTCACCTGCCAACAAAAAAACAAAGGCAAGTCAAGCCTGTCCCCAAGATCCCACATGCCCCAGGGATACTGACCACCCTTGAGGACAAGCTCCTGCAGCGTAAGGGCCGCAGGACCCTAGTCTGTTGGAATGGCATGTTCCCAGCAAGGGGAACAAGGAAATGAGACCATATGAGGGTGAAGGTAAGTACTGGTGTATACCAACTGGGTGCTAGGGAAACCCCTACTGAAGCAAGGAGGAGGGAGTGGGTGTCTACATGGGGGGCTCAGGGGAGCTCAGATCCTGCAGTCATGGCTCCAGGGGTGCACAAGCAGGGTCTAGTCACCTGTCTGCCACATCTCAACACATGCAGTTACACACACACACACACACACACACACACACACACACACACACACACACACTCACACTCACCCACCCCTCTGCCCACACTCACTCTGCATGTAATCTGAGATGTAGCGCTGGATCTCCAGGCTGGAGCTGCTGATAGAGCCGGGAGGCCCAGGAGGCCCAGGGGGGCCTGGTGGGCCCTGCATGTACAAGGAGCTGGATGATCCCCCTGCAGGAAGCAAAACCTCTGGGATGGTGCCTCCAACATCAAGTTGCCCCCAGGAGAAGAAAACAGTGGTGATAACACTGGGGCAGTGGCCCAGGGTGCTGCAGCACAGACTTCACCTTTAGGAGCCCTGGGTTCAAGTTCCAGCACAGCAGAGGTCCCTGGGAACCCCTGGGCCTGGCCCACGCCCTAAAGAGATTCTGAGAGCAGGCACTATCGGGAAGGAGCCCGGAGAAGGTGCACATTCCTTCACAATATGCTCTCCATCCAGTTTCCCCCTCTCCCACCGCCCGTAACCATTGTTCTTTTCCTGTCCCTCATCCCCTAACTGTCAGAACTGGTCATCACCTCTATCCTCCCGCCCATCATCACCTCCTTAGACGCAACTCAGAGACCCCAGTACAACCCCAGTCAACCACCAGTTTGAAAGGCATTGCCATGAGCAGCCTTACTTAAGGACAGAGAGAGGAACTGTGTGACTTACCATGAGAGAGACCACCAGGAATGCCAGGAGCTCCTGGGACTCCAGGATCGCCTAGAATCCAAAAGAAGAAGCGCTGTTCCCCTGGGGAGCTCCTGGCTACACCCACCCATGTCTCTTAGTCTGGTTTCTGCAGTGATAGCACAGTTCTCTTTGGGCAGATTGAACATCTCCATATCCTTTTCCTCCCAAACCTTTGGTTCCTAAGATAGACTCTTCCTTCAGGTTCTGGGAGGCTCTGGGAGGATAAAGCTTATGCCCATCCTCACCACCTTCCTGCTGCTTTCTCACTGACCTTTGTCTCCTCTGGGTCCCTGCGGGCCAGGTGGGCCTGGTGGGCCTTGTAGGTTGAATCCGAGAGACCCAGAACCTGGAAAGCCAAGTGAGTGCAGTCAGTGGGGGGAGAGGGATGTGGTGAGGATGCTGGGGGCAACAGCTTGCACTTACCTGAGGATGAGAACCCTGGGGGGCCTGTGGACACAGAGAGGGGATGGTTAGTGGGGTTTCCCTCATGCCCACTAGCCACCATTCTTCCCCACCTGCCCAGAGTTCAGGACTGCTAGGACTGCACTGTCCTTGGGGTCATGCCTAGAGTTCACACATGCAAGACACGCCAGTATGAGTGACCGTCTCTCCTTTGGAGCAAATTCAGCTCTCAGAAGCTTATAGTCTGTTTTGCCCCCCCCCTCCACCTTCTCTCCCAGGGTTTGTCTGCTACCCACTCTTCTCTACCTTGCTTTTCTCAGGGTCTGGGGGACTTGAGGGGGAAAAGGATCACTGTGAGGCTCAGGTCAGGGATGGGGGTGCAGGGCTGGAGCAGACAATGACCTTCAGGCTCCCATGTACCAACACCATATTCCAACATAGAGGCTGGGATTCTTTGTAGAGTTTGTGGCCACATCCTCCCTTCCCCTCAAACTGAAGGGGTGTGACAGGAGGCCTCTAGCTCAGTCAGGTTTTCCCAACTCTCTTAACCCTCCCAAGGCTCCTTCTAACCCCTTCAGTGCTCCCGCCTCTCCCATCCTTCTTGAGGCTCCTTTCTCACCTTGGTCTCCCTTGGGGCCTGGTGGACCAGGTGGACCTGGAGGGCCCGAGAAGAAGGTCTCTGCAGGGGAAAGAAATAGTTCTGAGCAAGCACATATTAATATTTGAGAAGAAATAGGACTGACAATGTGCAGCAATTCCTGTCAAATGGATGAGGTGTGGTGAGTGAATAAGTCGAGGTGTTACCGAGGATGGTGTGAGCCTGGTGTGATATGAAGGGATAGAAGCAGGCAAAAGAGATGGGAGGACAGACAGACATCAGGGCAGGGCGAATGGATGGTCAAAGGAAAAGTTCTGGGTTCCTGTTGGCATCTATGCTGCACCTTTAACTAACACTGATCTCATTTTGTGTTTGTGAATGAACAGATCTGGGGTCACCAACAATAGGATTGGGTCTACCTAGTCTATTCAGAGGACAGAACTGGCCCCCTCCCTCAGGCTAGTCAATGAGCAAGCAGCTGTCCATCCAGGACCCTGCGTTGGCATCATTCCCCAGTGGAAACTGGCAAGAGGAAATTGTGGCCTGGTACTGCTGCATGCACTGTGGCTCAGCCTCTGGAGGTAGGAAATGGGGTGACTTGGCTCCACATTACCTGAGCTGCTCAGGGAAGATCCTGGTCGGCCTGGTGGGCCTGGCAAGCCTTCACCTACACAAGAGAAGCCCCAAGACTTATAAATACCAAGAAGTAGGCCAGGAACTCTTTGCCCAGGAGAGGTGCCAGCAAAGCTGTTTTCTGACTCTCAGGCTACTTGGTCTGACCACTCCCTCAGGAGCTCAGCTCTCACCTGCTGGTCCTCGAGGTCCTGGTGGGCCTGGAATGGCAGGTCCTGCAGAAGAAAGTGAGGAAGTATTACTGAACCTTTTACTATCAGGGGGTTCATCCCTCGTAAGGGTGGGGCCCTAGCTGCTCATTCAGGGCTGTGAGCTCCAATCTTCCCTTCCCTTAAGACACTCACCTGGTGGTCCACGTGGCCCTGGTGGGCCTGGGGGACCCCGTAAGTCAATACCATCTGAACAGAAAACAGAAATGTCCAAAGGTGACATAACACTGTCCTCCCAAGCCTCCCCTCTCCAGGATGAGCTGGGGTCATCCCAGCTGCTTCTCACACACACTCTGCCTTCCCAGGACCCCCAAGTAGGAGGTGCATGGATGCATGGAATGAGGGCTGAAAAGGAAGCGTCAGGATCCGAGTCAGGGTTGGAGCTGCCCTGCTCAGGCCCTTCTAGCTGGTGCCTATGGGATGTGGTGGACATGTTCTTTACACCTGCAGCATCCAACTCTGCTCTGTGAACCGGGAACTTCAGACCTACCCTTCAGTGGTGGGGAGGACTCAGAGACACCATAAAATCATTCCAGGACTAGACCTGGCTGCTGGCTCCTGTTCAGGGTCCCCCTATCCCTGTGGGGGGCCTAGGCCCCAGCTCTCTGGAGAAATCAGGAGCACTTCTAGCTGGCCCTGGCACTATGTCTAGTGAGTGGGACCTTAGCCCTGCCTCTGGCAGCCTCACAGAGCCTGGTCACTTCTGACTTGGGGTGACCCTGGTCATCTCTAACAGCTGCCCCAGTCAGTGACTCACTCTCATGGCTAACAAGACCTCTGCTGTCCCTGTGGCGTTAGCATCGCCTGTCAGAGGGACTATCACCCTCATTGGGTCAGGGCTGTGGATGAGTCAGTCACTGATGCAGCTGGCCCTGACCCATCCCCAGCATCATGCCATCGAAGACTCTGGCAGGGAACTCAGTGCTACTCACGGGCAGCGAGGACTTCAGAGATGGAGCTGCTGCCGCTGCTGCCGCTGCTGACACTGCTGCTCAAGAATGATTCGCCAGCAAGTCCTCTTTCTCCTCGTGGGCCTAGAGGGGAGACACCCCGTGGGCACACTTATGCCAGTGACAGTGCTTTCACTTGCTCTTGCAGAGGGTCTGGAAAGGCCCAGGAACCCAGGAGAGGCGGGGCCCAAGGTGGATGGGGCGGGGCCAAGAGAAAAGGGGTGGGTTTAGTGGGGGAAAGTGGAGTGGCTTGAGCTAATGGTGGAGTCCAGGAAGCCGAGAGCAGAGTTGGGCACTGTCTACAGCCAATGATCTGGGGGCATTTAGACCAGTGGTCCTAAATCTGACAGTTCTGAGTGCTATGTGGATTAACAGACAGCAGCAAAGTTATTTCTGGCCTGTGAAATTAGTTTGAATTTGATCCAGGGACCAGAGAGTTTTAGTTCTCCTTTCAGAAGGCTTTCCCCACCTAGAAACATGGAAGGGGGAGAGGAAGTGACTTTTCTGCAGTGGAGGCTTTGCAAAGCCCTTGGTGAAGGACTCAGTTGGCCCATCACCTTCCTGAAAATGAGGATCTCACTTGTTATTTATTTTGTTGATTTTAGGGCCATACCCCGTGGTATTTAGGATTAGCTCCTGCCTCTGCACTCAGGGGTCACTCCTGGTAGTGCTCAGGTGTAAGATAACATTCGTTAACCCAAAACAAAAGTGGTCCCCCATCTTCCTCTTTCCTTTACACCTATCCCTTTGTTATGTAAAAGTCCATCTGGATCTCACTCTTCCCTCCTCCCACCTGGTTGAATTTGGACTGGGAGAATAAAGAAAAGTCAGTGTGACTTGGCATGCAGAGAGACTACAAGGTGAGAAGCAGACAGACTCCATGATTCTCTCTTGACTAGCTTGGTTTATTAATTCTTCACAGCTACCCTACCTGCTTTAGACCCATCCGCCTGGGGTTGGAAATATGGTGTGTGGGGTGATTTCACAATTTGGGGATTTATTTTACATTCATGGGATCATATGGTGTCCTGAGGATTGAATTTGTGTTGGCTGCATGCAAAACAAGTGCCCTCCCCATTGTGTTCTTACTTTGGCCCCCCACTTTTTATAACTACTGGCATCCACCAGCCAGGAAGTAGGCCACTAGCCCCCCGTCTGCAGTATCCACTATCTCTTCTTTCCTTTAGGGTTCACTTACCTTGCTGTCCTGGAAGACCAGCAGGGCCGACAGGGCCTGGAAATGGGGTTGGGAAAGAAAGACCATATCACACCTCTAGAAAGATGGTTCTCAAAGGATGGGCTTGCATGTGACTGACACATGTGTAGGGCACAGTGGTTCCAAGGCCAGCTGCTTACCAAGTGCAAAAAGCCATTAGAGACCAGCCCTACAGTCCACAGGGCAAGACTAGGAAAGAAAATCAAGGGCCAAGTGCTCTTACCAAGCAAATCACAAGTTCTGGAGCCTAAACTTGGCTTGAGGCTCTGCTCTAAGCCTGACGGCCTGAGGTCAGCCACTGACACCTTGGCAGCCTCTGCCCACCCCATCCTGCTATGGGGCCCATCCATCAGTGGACCAGCCTACAATGATACAATGACCAGCCTACAGTGATACAATCCGGCTGGTGAGATTGTCAGGAAGGGTTGGCTCAGATCTTCCCACCTCTCAGCACCAGGCTCCTGCCTGGGCTTCAGGACTGCTGTGGGCATGCCATATAGGCCAGTATAAGGAAGACTGTATTGACTTGGCATAAAGCACGAAAAAGGACTGACCTGGGGCACCCGGAGGGCCTGGAGGTCCCATGGATCCAGGAGGTCCTGGAGGTCCTGGGACGGTGATAGCCGAAGACCCCTCTGCAAACAGAAGGCACAGGAAGAAGCCCTAAGCCCCACTTTTCCCCCTGGGATCCAGGGAAGTGGCTTCTGACTTCCCACATTCCTCCCCGAGGGTCCAGGACTGAGAAGCCAGGAGTGCCTCCCACCTGCCTACCTGAAGTCACAATCCTGCCAGGGGTTCCTGGGTCACCTGGGAGGGGAAAGAAAGAATATGTTTGCTCATAGGGTCAAAGATGAACTCCAGACACATCTTCTGGACTTCCCAGAATATTTGAGGTTCACCAGGGTCCTGAGGTTCTGACTCTCAGGCTAAGAGCATTTTTTTTTTTAGGCTAAGAGCATTTTAAAGGGGCCAAATTAATCGTCAATCTCTGTGGACTCTGAAGGGCTGGCATCAATCTCCCATGCCTCATTAGCTTTTGGTGGGAAGTGGCCGGACTCTTCAAAGCAGCTTCACTCATGAATTTGTTTTCAGGGAGGCACAGGATGACTTGGTGCTTCTTACCCTGGGTGCTGAGGATGCAGAGGTGGGAGATGGCAGAGAAACCTTCTGAACCCTTGGCCCACCACCTCCCTTCATTGGCGCCCTTTGAGAAGCTTCTAGAAGCATGTATTGAAGCTAGCCCTGAAAGGTTCTGGAGAACCTGATTAAAAGGCCAGTGTGAAAGATAAGAGCTGCGGGAGAGAAGCAGGAGAACTGGATGGAACAAATTCGATGCTTCCCAACCTCACAGTCTTCCCTGGTGCCATTAGATGCCACTGTTAATTCCGGTTCTGACTGTGAGAGTGCCCCCCACCCCAGCCCCTTCCCTTCTGCAGGGTGGCCATGAGAAGGCCATGGGAAATCACTCACCTTTGGTCCCGGGGCGTCCAGGGGAGCCAGGCAGTCCTGATGGAATTGAAAATAAGGTCAGGGGTAGGTCCCCTGTGTGCAGACACCCTCTGCTAGTCACTGTGGAAGCCCAGCTGCAGTCCCTGGTAGAGCTCCGGCAGCCCCAGAGGGCAGCTAATGCTTGTCTTGAGGGAGCCCTTGAGGATCTTGAGGGAATCTCGAGGATCTCTGAATAGCCCATGGTTTCCTTTGCAGACTCGGGGAAGAGGTGGAGCTAGGTATCCCCAGCTCCCTTCTGCTTCCCCTGGAAAGCATTGCAGTGTCATCTTGTCCCTACACTCAGCTTGGCTTCCTGTGGCATCTTTGCCTTATTTTTCTGGGGACTGGGATCTGCCAGTGGAGTGTTTCTCATGGTCACATGGGTCCAAGTATGTGGGATACACTGAGGCTGCCCAAGGACTTGGGTCCTTCTACTGGAGGAGAGTTCTCCTTCCCACCAGTCCAGGGTGGTCTGCGGGTGGCTGTGGGGGTGATCCCTGGGCCCACAGCCTCAGATCCCTCTGGAACTAAACCAGAGGTCAGGAAAGGATTGGAGATAAAAAAAAATGGAAGAAGGGGAGAGGAGAGAGAAAGAAAGGGAAAAAGAAGGGGAGAAGAAAGGAAGAAGGGGAAGATGGGAGAGAGGAGAGAAGACAGGAGGGAAGGAGAAAAAGGGAGGGGAAACGAGGGACTAAGGGGCCTGGGGACAATCACTAGCCATCATGGAAGGCTGCAAATGGTAGTGACACAGGGACACCTGGAGAAGGGAGTAACTGTGACTCACCCTGTGGTCCTTGGGGCCCTGTAAGACCTATAGGAGAGAAAACACAAGAGGACAGTGTGAAAGGCTGGAGCAGCACAGAAGACACACTGCTCGGTCAATGTGTTCCTCCTGGTCCCCTTGGAGCTCCTCACAGTCTAGGACAGTCCCTTACCTGGCTTTCCTGGCTCTCCAGAAGGTCCTGGTGCGCCCCGTGTTCCAGCCATCCCCAAAAGGCCTTGTTCGCCTAGAAAGAGCACCGGGAGGGACATGGAGAGGTATCTTTTAGCAAGCTGTGTGGTGTTGAGGATCTCGGGGTTCAGCCTGAGAAACTTTCAGGCAGGGGAAAGAAGCAGTGGTGGGACTTGGCCCATGAAGCTGTCCACACAGCTTGGATCTGCGGTTCTTAAAGGGCTATGAGGGAGGAGCGGGAAGCAGAGGGGCACAAATACCCACCTCTTGGGCCTTGGGGTCCTTCAGGGCCAGGAGATCCTAGGGAGGAGGAGAAAAAGACTCATTAGTAACTCAAGGAGTTTATTGGGCCTGCCACCCTCTATGCCCATCGCTGGAGAGACACTTGTAGCCCTAAGACCAAGTTAAGGAGTCTTCCCTGGACGCTGCTCAGCATGTTTTTCCCCTCACACCAGGGACCAGGAACCACTCCACTACCCCGCCACCACCTGGCATCTCCACTGCCCATACCCAGATCCAGATGACCTATTCAATTGTGGGAATCAGTTGTGCTCCCCATCCCAAGTCTCTTCTGTTCTAGTCACGCCCCTGTAGGCTCCATCTGGGGATGGATCCATCCCCACACACTTTCCTATCTCCTCAGCTTTGCCCCCTCAGACTTGTCTCTGCATGAAATCTTCCAGAAGAGAATAAACTCTGCCTTACTCTGTCCCTCATCCTTCCTGCTCACACCATCTCAGGCTAACCTGCTCTCCCCCACTCTATGGGAGTTAAAGGTTGGCCTTGCCTACTTGCCTAAGATAGGAATGAAGCTGTGGAGGACCCCATTCCCACTGGTCAGATGTCTCCTGCTGGGAATGGGGACTGGGATGGGCATGGTCCCCTCAGAACCTGAGACCATTTTCCATTTCCTGGCTGATGGGTTTTTGTGTCAGTGATAGGGTGAGCCCTGAGACTGGCTGTATGAGCAGCCCCTTTCAAAGGTCCTGCCACACTGTGCCTTAGGACTGGGGGTGGTGGTGGCCCTCATCCCCCCCACCAAACACATACCACCCAAGAAAGCTTCCTATCTCCAGCCCTGGATCCAGCAGGTGCATGAAGGCATCTCCTACCCAGGCAGGCAAAGATATGGAGCAGCAGCTGGCAAAGGGTCCCAGCAGTGATGGCAGGTAGGACGGGGTGACCCCCACAGGTCTTTCTCAGGAGCACTCACCCATTGCTCCTTTGGCTCCAGGCTCACCCACAGCTCCGGGTAAACCTCTTAAACCAGGCTCGCCTGTGAAGGAAATGGACTATCAACAGAGGCAGCAGCTTCGATAGTGGAAGAATGTTCCACTTCTCCATACCTATCTCAAGCACCTTCCTAACTAGAGTAGCCTGAGGTGGGGGGCCCAATTCTATGTCTTTCCAGCTCCCCAGGGTAGTGGAAACAAAAGGTACAAGAGCCAAATTTATCAGTGTCACCTCCTGACCACACAAAGCTTCCCCTTGCCGCCTAGAACCATTAATTTTATTTATGCTCTTATAATTTCAGTTGTTATTTTTGGTACCATCAACCAAACTCAGGCCCTCATGGGTACCTGACATGTGCTCTATAACTGAACCACCTCCCTGGCCCATTCATTTTCATTTCCCTTGTGTAAGGCTGCAGAAAGAAAGTAGCAGAGACCAGCACAGGCTGTATGAGCTCTCTCCTTCTTTTGGGAAGAGCTTAACTTTCCCAGCTGGATTCAGCAAAAGAATCAGAAGCTCCTTTTCTGTGCCCAACATGTGCAGTGCAGATGGCCCTGCTGATAGATCTTTATCTCCTCACGTGTGTCTGCTACAGATATATCTCTGGAAGTTTCTTAAAGAAATTCTGTTTCTTACTTCTGGAGTTTTTTTGCACTCCAGTGTTTGTTTGTTTGTTTGTTTGTTTTTGTCACACCCAGTGGCACTCAGGGGTTACTCCTGGTTCTGTGCTCAGAAATCGCCCCTGGCAGGCTTGGGGGACCATATGGGATGCCTGGAATCAAATCAGGACTGTCCAGGGTTGGACAGTGCAAGGCAGACTCCCTACAGCTGTGCTATCTCTCCAGCCCCCAACTCCAGTGTCTTTAGTGCATCAAATAGATTCCAGTGTAGGACTGACCTGTGAGGCCGCGGGGTCCTTTCTCTCCATGGTCACCTAAACAAAAACAAGTAAGTGTGTGTGTGTGTGTGCGTTGTGTGCATGGGAGGAGGCTGACTGAGAGCATGAACAGTGGCACC
This sequence comes from Suncus etruscus, assembly GCF_024139225.1. NCBI lineage: Eukaryota > Metazoa > Chordata > Mammalia > Eulipotyphla > Soricidae > Suncus > Suncus etruscus. Next base: position 47,960,425 of record NC_064864.1, read on the forward strand.
AGCACTCAAGGTGCGCAGTGGAAGAGTCTGCACTGAGTATGTGTCATGCTGGCCACAGGGGGGCAGTAATGAAGGCCCAGGGGACTGACCTCCATCTCTCCCAGGCACTGCACCCCTATATGACCCAGCTGTGGCATAGATGGGTGCTGTGGGCTCAGGAAGGGCCAACACTGTGACATTAACACATTCTCAGTGAAACAGTGAACTCTGGGATCCTTCCTTGAACCCTGGCAGGGGGAACACTGGGGTTCCAAGGATTTGGAAACTGTGTGAAGTCTGAGCAGCAGTGGGAGAGACATACCTTTGGGTCCAGATGGCCCTATAGGCCCTTTGTCACCTGGAAAAGGAAAATGGACACATTGGCACTGAGCCCAGGCAGAAACGACTGAGAAAGAGCTCCACCTGCTGCTCATGCGCCTGCAGATTAGGCCCATTGAACCCTCCTGTCCCCACAGTAGTGGGGGTGGTGGTGGCTTCCCTTCCCTGAGCCCTCCTTACAGCTTACCTTTGACACCAGGGAGCCCCACTTCACCTCGGAGCCCTTGGGGTCCTGCAGAGCCTACAGAGAGGAAATCACAAGGGCAGTGAGTGGCCACTCTTGGGAAGGGTGGACAGGCCTAGGGAACTTCACACACACACACACACACACACACACACACACACACACACACACACACAGAAACACACAAGAACACACATACTTACATGTCATCAATGCCATGTATAATCTACATATATATGATCCCCAGGCACAAACAGGGGCATAAGCAGACATAGGAGATCCTTTTGAACCAGAGCAGTCACACACTAGTCACACACATGCATGGGAAAATACACCACACACACACACACACACACACACACACACACACACGCACACACACACACAGGACAATGAACACCTACCCTCAGGTCCCTCTCTGCCTCCCTGCTCTACCCTTTCTGTGACTGAGCCCCACCACACCACATGATGATCCCCCAGAGAAGCAATTCTTACATGGCATTGAGGGTCATGGACTCAGATACTATGGTGGCAACACAAGCCTCAGAGCCCACGGTGGTGATGCTGGGAAGCCCTTAGCAGGATGAACCAGCTGTGGAGCTGCCACAGGCCGTATGCCAGGTCAGCCTGGTCTTCAATGACCCCCAGGGGTCCTTATTCACAGGGACACATACCAGGAGTTCTCTGCTCCTGGGGTCTCTCTTTATAAATTCTCCTTTTGCTTTAAAATGCTTGTTTTGGGGACCAGAGCAATAGTACAGCAGGTAGGCACTTGTCTTGCATGTGGCCAGCCCAGATTCAATCCCCAGACCATAGGGTTCCCTGAGCCCTGCCAGGAGTGATCTCTGAGAACAGAGCCAGGATTAAGCCCTGGACACCATTGAGCTTGACCCCAAAACAAAGCATTTCATTTTCCCTTTTCCTTCTTCTGTCACCCCAGAGAATGCATTTATGTAGGAGAAGCTGCATACTCACCTGGGGGGCCCTGGGGGCCAGGAGGACCACTGGAACCTGAGAAGCAGAGGGGATGGTTAGCAACAGTCAGGTGCTGTGGGGAGGGTAGGCGAAGGGCAGGATGCTGGGCACTGAGAGTGGCCTCTCACCTCCTCACCCACTCACTCCATCACTCCAAATCCCCTCACCTCCTTCAAACTTTCTTATTCTCTTACCCTCTTCATCCACTCACCTTTTATCCCACTTACCCCATAATTCCTCACCTTCTCCCTCACCCCCCCCAGGAGTTAGAGGGTGAAGTGCCCCCAGGGAAAAGATCTCCTAAGGGGAAAGCTGGGGGAGATTATCTATACTATGTGGGAGAAAACAAGAAGGATCTTACCTCTGTCCCCTTCTCTAGGTCAGAATAATATTTGGGGACCAACCTCAGGGGGAAGATGGGCAGTGAGAGGACCCCAATATCCCAGGCTTGGGACTCTCTGCTTAGGCTAGCCAGGGGAGAAGCTCCTAAGTGACCACTGACCCTGCCACTAGCAAAGGGGCTGCTGAAGGTTGAGGAAAGTGTGGCCCTTCTCTGCCCTGGGGCCAGACACAACCCAGGTGGTAGCAGGGTATTGCAGTGTGGAGTGCAGGGCTCTGCTGAGGGTCTGGGGACCCCAGACCCTGGGCCTGGGCAGCCACCCACCATGCTGCTTCCCTGCAAGTCTGAGACCACCTATGCCCCTACTTACCTTTGGGACCCAGAAAACCTGGGGGGCCTGGTAGACCTGGAACCCCTGGGTTGCCAGCAACCCCTGGGGAGAGATGAGAGTTCCTATTTAAATTGCCTGACTGAAGCATTTTCACTGGATATGCCCCCACCCTGCTGGTCTCCCATCCCTTCAGTCCCCTGTGACCAACCCCATGAGTCAACCAAGTGCCCTGTCCTGTCCAAAGTCTGCCTATTGTCTGGCTTGGCCCTCAACAAATAGTTTCTGAGCAGGAGTTTGATGAGAAATGATGCTGAAGTTGACTCCATTCCTTTGGGCTGGAAAGGATTCTGACTGGACCTGGGCCTGCAATTTCTGTGCTTCCTTCCAGCTGGAGAGACCCCCCAAATCTGAAAGCACTGCCTCCCCCTTAACCCGCTCATATGGTCCACATGCCCTGACCAGGATGTGGCCAGCAAGCACTTAGCTAGCCCACTTCTCTCACAAGGCCACTATCTCTGCAGGACCTGGCACCACCTTGGCTCAAAGGGGCACCTGTGATTATCTATACTATGTGGGAGAAAACAAGAAGGATCTTACCTCTGTCCCCTTTCTCTCCAAACCCAGCAGGGCCAGGCTCCCCCCGTGGGCCCATAGGCCCTTCTCGCCCTCTCTGGCCCATGGGTCCTTCCATGCCAGGATCTCCTGAAGACACATAAACCAGCTCGAATTAGGGCCCGGGGCCATAGCTGAGGGCACCCAACCATCGTAGCCCAGGCTAGGCCCAGAACACAGAGGAATGCTTTGAAAATGCAAGTGGAGGGTCAGGGAAGGAGTTCAGGAACTAGCACACCTGGCATGTGCCAGCTCCAGCTTCTGTCCCTGCCATCACATTTTCTTCCAATCACTGCCGGTGTAGCCCCAGAGGACCCTGAGCACCCTAGAGGTGGCCCTGGTAGCCTCAGCATCAGACCACCTCTGCACCTTGGACCTTATCATTGAACTGTCACTAAAGTCAATCAAGTATCACTGGGAGGGGCCCAGGGTTCCCTGAACATCTTTTGTTCCAAAATAAGGAAGAAAGTGCAAGTAGCAATCCCATGGCAACCTAAACCTTCACATAGCTTCCTGACTTGTCCCTTTAGGCCTCGAGAGCCCTTAAAATTTGACTGTTGTCCTCCCTCAGACTCTGCTGACTCAGGGGCTCCAGCCCCAGCACTGTTTCTCCAGCTTTCCTCATCTACCTCTTTCCTTTCTTTACATCTTAACTCAGAGAACAGTGGTCTAGTGAGGTCACCTCTGACCGTCAGGCTGTAAGGATACCCCACTTCCTCAGCACCCTAAGGTCCTGCTTCATCTTTCACAAACACCCCTTAATTTACCCCTTGGGTAAACAGGGGCTCCATGGGGGTCCAGGGATGTCTCCCTTCATTACTCATCATAGTAGACAGGTATGAAGGAAGGAGGGTTGAGGGAAAGAGAGGATGGAGGAGGCAGCTCTTACCCACACTGCCTTTTTGTCCCTTGGGTCCTTCTAGGCCTGGGTGACCCATAGGTCCAGGGGTACCTGTGGATGTATGAGAATATCTCAGCCCATTTCCTACCAGAAGGGGAAGCAAGGACCATGCCATTTAGACTCCTTTCAATATTCCTAGGATTTACCTACCTGGGGTCCCTGGGAACCCTCGATCTCCTGCAGAAACAATAGAAAGAGAGATTCAGTCAGAAACATCAGACAGTACTGTGGGCAGCCCCAGTGGAAAGCGGATGGAATGGGCACATTAGCAAATCATGATAGAGGCTGAGTGGCGGGTAAATAGCAAACGTGGGAAATTCTGGCTGCTTGTCATTCATTCAGACCTAACAAGATTTAGGTACCACAGTGTCCCTCCCACCCTAGGATGGCAAGAAGCTGGATGGGGCCCACAAACTGCATGGAGCCCTGGGGAAGGGGTGTGGGCACTGGTCCAGATTGTGTGCATGGGGGCAGGAAGTCCTGAAGAGAAAGGAAAAAACCCCAAGTTTTCCACTGAGGTCTTTTGGGAGAGAGAAGTATTAGGGCACCACCCACATCTGCTGGCTCGCAGGCTCTGGAAATGGGACCTAGAATCTTCAGGGGATTCTCAGCATCCTGAAGTTGGCAGGCCCTTCTCAGTGAGACCACTGGGTTTTGCTGTGCCTAGAGGGGGTCAGTGGACTAGACTCCTTCCCACTTGTACCTCTCATTGGTTGTTGGGTCATTTTCCTAGGAAATCGTCCACAGCACCCAACATGTGCCACACAATTTATCACACTTGTTAGCACTCACCAAGAGGCTACTTCTAATGGATAATGTGTGGCCCCTGCAGCACTTGTCTGTCCCTCCACTTAACTAGGCCACCCTAGGGTCCTAGTGTCTCCTGCCCAGGACTATAGGCTGCTGGGCTCCAGGTGGTTCTTCCACAAAGAGAAAAGCACGGGATGGCTTCCTGATACTTGCTGAATGCTTCAGAGCACCAGACCTCACTAATATTTAAGGTACATATGTCCCCTGAGTGCATAGCCAGGAGTAATCCATGAGCGTCACCCCCTCAAAAAAAGATACATATGCCCCTTTATATTTACCTTTGGGACCTTGACTTCCCATGTCACCTGAAATCAAAGACAGAAAAGCTGTGAGAGGCTGGTGGTAAGGGCTCCTAGGTCTCTCCCAATATTACAAGAGCTGCTGAGAGTAGCCAGAAGACTACCCTGCACCCCTGCCTGTCCCTGGGGCTCATTTCTGGGTCTCCTGAGATGAAGAAGCTCAAATTTTTATGCTTAAATCTGGCTGTAAAGCCAGTTAGTTCTCAGCCCTCCCAACAGAGCCCATGAGATCTCTCCACTGCCCAGAGCCCTTCAATATGGAAAAGGGTTTCCATAATCACTGAAGCCCGGCCCTGGAGCAGGAAAGGAGAACAGGAAAGTGTCTTCATCCCCCGCAGTACCTTTGGGGCCAGGGTTTCCTCGGAGATTGCCTGCAGGAGGAAAGAGCAGAGTGAGATGTTTGAACGCAGCACATGAGCGAACATCCTTGGATGTGCACGCAAGCACATGTATGTGTTGTGTGTTCTTGCATGCATATGCTATAATTCACCCATGCATGCGTACACACGTACTCGTAAACACATGTATGCAGTAGCGTGCATGCACTAAGGGGACCACAGCCATGAGGCTCGGGTGATTCTACAATATTCTCCTCACGTTTTAGTTTATCCAAACAGAACAAAGGGAGGACTTGGGCCTTCGTTCCTCCCTCCCAGGGCTGAAATGGTGAATGGGGAGCCTGTGCTGAGAATTCTGACTCCACATGGGAGCCTGGGCCCTTCGGGAGCCCTTCGGGACACACACCGTTTTCTTGTTCCGTCATCAGCTTATTCCTCACGAAGAGCCAGAGCGCCTCTTGGCTGCTGCCTTCCAGCCCGGTGGTCCCCAGGCTGGTCCCCAACCCTGGGTACGATCCCTGCAGCTGGTCCTTGTTGCTCCTCTCCATCTTCTCCTCTAAGTAGGACATGCTGCTCCGCAGCTTCTCCAGCTCGTCCACGCGCGCTTTCAGCTTCCGTACCTCCTCAGCTGGGACAGACAGACAGACAGACACAGATAGACACACCCCGTCAGCTGCAGGCACTCAGGCCTTCCAGCATAGCTACCCTCCTGGAGGCACAGGAAGCAGTGAGTCTCAGGAACTCTGGACTCTCCTGTCTTTTCAAGCAGTTTTTGCTGCAGAAGCATTTGAAGTGGCAACTAGGGGGATCAGCTTCCTAAAAATCTGCTCTGGCCTGAAGGGTCCTGGGTCAGGACTTGGGCTAGTGGTCCTGAGGGGGACAGAATCGCACTTTGTCTCAGGGAGGTGACATGAGAACCAGGAGGAAATACAAGGCGTGGAGTGAAGCTAGAAGGGGGGGAAGGCCTGCCTGGCGGCGAGTGAAGCTAGAAGGGGGGGAAGGCCTGCCTGGCGGTGAGGGGCAGATACTCAGCGCGCCCCGGAGCTGCATTAGGGCCTCAGCTCTGCTACTAGCACCGCAGGACCTTGGCGGGGCCCTTATCGCTCCTGGGTCTCTCATCTGCAGGAACCCGGTTTCTGCTCTCAGGGATTCTCTCTTTCCTGTGCGCCCTTTCCTGGTCACGTACCCAGAGCGATGAGGCCGAAGAGCAGCCCCAGTAGCAGCAACCAGGTGAGCAGCAACCCCAGCAGCCACTTCCACCAGCTGCAGCAGGAGCCGCAGGGGCACCACGCGGGCGCCGCGCCCCACGCGTCCCCCTTGCTGCCGCCTCCAGCGCCGCCAATGCCGCCGCCGCTACCTACACCGCCGCCGCTGCCCTGCTTATAGCTGCTGCCTTGATTGTAGCCGTAGGTATCTGTGAGAGGAAGGGAAGGCAGGCTTACTCCTGCCTCTGTCCTCAGAGATCACTCCTGGCTGGACTCTGGCGACCATATGGGTGCCAGGGATCGAACCTGGGCCCACCAAGTACAAGGTAAGCACCCTGTCTGCTGTCCTTTCTCTCTCTGGGCATATAAATATAAGTTGCCTTTTTGTTTGCTTGGTTGGTTAACGATTACCTGCTGCCCAGGAGGGGAGGCCTGTAATCAGCAGAGATGCATCACACAGAAGATGGATCCTTCTTGCTGTTCAATTCTGGATCTGGATTGTGAGCCCTGCTGCTCCCCGCCCATTACAAGGTCTCTAACACTTCCTGCCTCTACACTTCAGCGCTTTGTAGTCTCCAGACATGGTGCCCAGAATTACACTTAGCACATGGGGGTGCCTTGTTCATGTGCTTTGTTTCTTTTAAGAAGAAAGTGTTTTAATATCTAAACTAGGGTGAAAGTGTTTTAATATCTAAACTAGGGTGAAGTCCCTTTTTCCTGTTGGTCTCACAGGGTTGTGCCGGCAAGTAAGGTGAGTGTAAAGGGTTGAGATGCGTGGGGTCTCAGCACCCCCTTGGGGGTGAGGGGGTTTGTATTGTGCTGGGACCCTAGGAAAGATTGCCCAGCAGGACCACTCCAATCCAGTGAGCTGAGCCCCTCCCACTGCCTGCCCAGCCTCCAGTCTGCCCCCCCTAAATCCCCTTAGAGCCTTGAGGACACTCTTGACACCAAGGTGGCAGGCCTGGGCCACTCTCTGCTCCCCTCCACACCTGCTTTCTGACCCACCTGACGAGGTGGTCTTGGAGGACGAAGTCTTCACGCCTCCTGGAAGACAAACATGAAGACATCTAATTTCACCTGTGCATTTAACTGAGGGCCCCAAACATGGCAAGAGCCAGCTCTAGGGAGAGTCTGTGAGACTATGCTGGGGTTGGCATTAGAACACAACTTTGGGAAAGAGGCCCCTGGCATCTGGCTGAACTGCTGACTTCAGGAACATTCCTTAACCCAGTCCTCACTGACCTGCCATCTGCAGTGACCACCTCCTTCTCCAAAGAAGATATAGCAAGTAACTAATGGCAGAAAAAGGCACTGTTTGAGCATTTTGACCTTTCTTACTGTCTTTCCTGAAATCAGTGATTCAAAGAGCTCTCACACACCCAGAGCATGTGGGGGAAAATGGCAGAATCCTGAAAACCTAGACCTTGCTTTTTTTCTTTCTTTGGAGACCACACAGTGGTGCTCAGGGCTTGCTCCTGGCTCTGTGCTTAGGAATTACTTCTTATGGGGCTTTGGGGCCATATAGTGAGTACCATGGTACTTGCTTTAAGCAGAGCAAGTAACTCACTATACTAGATCCTTGGCCCAGAATCCAGATATTTGAGAAGAAAGAAGATAAAACTCTCAAGTGCTCTGCAAAGTCTTAGTTCTGATAATTATGGGTGAAGGACTCAGTTTTAAATAAAGACCCTTATCAAAATGAAATGGGCAAGGTTTGACTTTGTTTAAGTGCTTGAATTAAGAAGCAGCCTAGGCCTCTGTCATTCAGCAGGTCTGGACTTGGTCCAGAGGTGGCTTTTCTAACACAACCCCAAGTGTCATAAATGCCACAGGACCAGGGACCACTCTGGAAGAAGTACAGTCTCAGAAGACAGATTGTGGAGGAAGTTACAGCTGTAGATCTCTGCTTACCATTGGATTCTGCTATGAGTTGGGTGTCAGCCGTGTAGGCAGCTTGCTTTTCTTTTTTTAGGGTGTCATCTGAAAAAGAAGCTGTGCACACCACCCATGATCATCTGAAATAATCTTCCACACCTACCCATCTTTTGGCCTGCACCTTCTGTCTCTCCTGGAGGTCAAAAGAACTCCATACTCCACCTGCCTGTGCTTGCTGCTGACCAAAGAACCTACGGGATATCTTTGCAGAATCTTCCAAGCCTGCTGGCATTAATGAATTATTAATAGATGTGCAAGACTCTTGCACACTTATTCAGGCAGGTCTGGGTTTTTTGTTTGTTTGTTTGTTTTAGTTTGGGGATCACACTCTGGCCTTGCTCAGGGCTTATTCTTGGTTCTGCACTCAGATCACCTATGGTAGGCTTGAGGAAGGAACCATATGGGGTACTGGTGATTGAACCCCAGTTGGAAACATAAAAGTCAAGTGCTTTGCCCACCTTACTATTTCTCTAGCCTGCCACTTTATTTGGAGGTACATGGGGGACCATGTGGTGCTAGGGGGTTGAACCCAGGATTCCCATATGCAGAGCATGTGCTCCATCCCTTTGAAACATTTCCTTGGCTCTCAAGAAAGTACTTTTCATTGTGGAGAAATATTACCCTTTCAATGCTAATCCTCCCCCGCCCCCGCAATTTCTGCATCAACTGCCTTCTGAGATCCCTTTATTCGTACTTGCAGCCACACTGGCAGGGGAGGCTGTGAACACCTTCCCACTGTCCTTGGACATGATCAGCAACTCCATCTCCTTTTTGGCAGGCACGTTGTCCTTCTCCAGGATCAGGAACTTGCAGTCCTTGTGCAGGAGGTCGTCATTCTGCACAGTGGTGCTGCAGGCTGCCAAGGAGAGGCATGGTGAGGATGGAGAAGAGATTGTGTGTGGGGGGGAGGGCAGGAGGGGGAAGAAGAGAGAGGATGAGAGTAGAAGAGATTGGGGCTGGAGGAGGAGGTTGGTACAAGTAAGATCAGCCAGTGTTTGTTAGGAAGGTCTCCTTGTCATGCTGATGGCAGTGACAACAAAGCATTTTGGGGATCAAAGAACTCTTCCTGCTTGGCTGACCTGTCCTGCAGAAGTTTGTTCCAATGCCCTGGGCTGTCTTCCCACCTTGTCTCTGAAAAGCCCTTGGCGAATGGGCAAATGCACTTATCTTATCTGACAGGCTCTTCCTTCATTTACTTGGTGGCTTTATTTCTGCCCATCAGTAGCAATGCTGGTATTTGGAGAAGGTTCTCCCAGACTCAGAGCTGCCTGTCCCTCACCTGATTCCTTCCCATCAGAGCCATTTCCTGCAAGTTTTTCTTATATTCATCTGCTGTGTATCTCACTCTGCTGTCAACCTGAGCAGATGTGCAGTCAGCCTTCTTTGTGACTTTCTTCTAGGCACTTAGTCCATGTTTGATTCATACAAAGCAGGTGCTCAGTGGATATTTTTTTTGGTAAGGGAAGGAGTACCCAGAGAATGTTCAGCCATACATAGGCAGTTCTAGAGACCACTTGGGCCACCCTCTGGCTGTCTCTGAGGTCTCCAGGCTATCCCCATAAGTGCTGGGGGAGGGATGTGGCACTGAGGACCAGACTGCAGGGGCCTGCAGGTACAGCAAGTGTCTCTAATCTCTGAACTATCTATTTTCCCAGACCAGCAGTAAGTTTTTTTGAGCAAATGAGCTGTTGGACAGGAGGAGATGTGCCAGACATCCCAGGATCTATTATGAGGGCAATTGTCCACTGTATGCATTGAATCTGCGCTGTTAAAGATACTCTCGGAAGTGGGAGGGACCTCTAAGCTCTTCCAACATGTAACATGGTGACATGTACTATGAGAAAGTTGGGGGCCTCCAGATAAGTGAAGGGCCCTTGACAGATATGCAGAAAGGATCCCTCATGCCAGGACCTGGAAGGTTCCAGGCAAGGGATGATCCTTGCCACAATTATCTTCAGTTGTGGGATCACCCAAGAAGCCTTGGGTGAGTCACCTTCAGGACTTTAGAATACATGCAGTTGTCACCTCCCAGAGGCCTCTGTCACCCAGGGTCTTTCTCCCTGTGAGCTGGCCTGGCCCAACAGCACTCACCAGTGGAGGTGGATGTGCCGGTGCTCACCACTGCAGGACTCTGGGGCATGTTCTTCTTTACACCATATGCTGCAAGAGAGGGGCCCTAAATGAGCCAAGCTGGCATGAGAGGGCAGCTCTATGCAATTTACAGCAGCCTGACTAGTTTCAACTCCTCATCCCATGAGAGGAAGGCAGTAATTATACATATTAAGAAAAAAAAAATCAATGTTCTAAGGCCCATTCCAAAGGTCATCCCTAGCAGGAAGTCCTCCTAGACCCTCCCCTAGCTCCTCTCCTTCTGAACTTTCCTTCCATAACCTCCCTACCTGTGCTGCACAATTTGAGATATATATATATATATATATGGTTTTTTTTTTTTTTTTTTTTGGTTTTTGGGTCACACCCGGCAGCGCTCAGAGGCTACTCCTGGCTCTAGACTCAGAAATCACCTCCCCCCACAGGCTCGAGGGACCATATGGGACACCGGGATTTGAACCACCATCCTTCTGCATGCAAGGCAAATGCCTTACCTCTATGCTATATCTCTGCCCCCCCTTTTTATATGAATTATACTTCTCCAATGAAAGTTATACTTTGCTTTGGTTTGATGGTGCCTTGAATCAAACTCAGGGTCTCATACATGCAAAACAAGTGCTCTGCCACTGAGGTATCTCTCCAGCCCTAAAATTTGAGCAAGGATCTTCACTAAGAAGCAAGTTTCACATAGAAAACTGAAGGTCAAGTCTGAGGCATAGTACCAGCAGGCTGATGATTAATTTGTGGAGACAGTGAGGCTTTGACAGCTGATAGATATGGGGCTCTTCATATGACCCCCACAACTCAGGTTCCCCCCTGTGTTCTACTCTTATTTAAGCCAAAATAGAGCCACGCAGGCATCGCTGGTTTAGGGGTAGGAGGCTATCTCTTTAGCAGCAAAGGAAGTGATTTTCAGCTTCTTCTCAGTTGTTGAAAGACATTTGAGAGTTAGAGGGAAGAGATGCTATTTCCCAGCCTCTACGCTCCATGTCATGGCTACAGACCTGTGGAAGTGCTGGTTGAACCATGGGTCAGTGTTGCAGAATTGGGGACCAGATTATTCTGCATGCCAAACACTGTGAAAGAAATTGAACACAGGGTAAGCACGGGTTCCTAGAGGAGATACAATCACTTTCACAATAAACACTCTTGCATTTTTCAGAGCTCCAGGTATCCTAGTCCCACAGTCATAGTGGCACTGTGAGTTTGATTCCTCCCCACCTCCCCAGCCCAGGCCCAAAGGGACTGATGTTTCTGTTTAATGAATGAGTAGTTGGTTCATACATTTTACAGCAACAGCTCACAGTGAATTGCCTATTTGCTTTTGTATCTCTCACACCTTAAAACTCTCCCTGTTCTTTGCAGCATCCTGAGGCACCTTGGTATACAGTGTGGACCAAGGAAAACTGTGAGTATGGCAGGCAGGTGAGCAAAACTAACTTGGTAGAACCCTAGATTTCTCCATAATGATTTTTATTCCTGATACCAACACAAGACATTCCCCCATGGCCCCAATAGGATTTCAAAGGCTATCACAGGGCGTGGGGATGGGGTTGCAGTTCTGAACAATGCACAGAAGCTCCTGCCTCATAGAATCTCTTTACTGTCTCTCTAGAGTTTGAGCTCAGGATCCTGTATCCTGAAACAGCCAACCTTCTTTGGTAGCACCTTGGGAAGCAAAAAGTAAAGCCAGGAGAAATGGAACAAGAGTGTCCATCATGGGATTCATTTGGAAGTACTGAAAGCAGGAAGCTTCACTCTGAGGACTTCAAGGGAAACTTCTCCTGCGCCTATCTGCCTGTGTTTCTGAATCCCTGAAGGTCTCCTCAGAGGCCTAGGGAGCGCACCCCCAAAAAACTGCATTTTGAAGCTGCCCAGTGAGTAGATTCTGGCTGTGGGGGTCCCCGTCCAATAAGCTGAGCTCTCTGGCCTGCGGAGGCTCCACCCTGCTGTGCCTTTGTTCACTTTGAGGACTTCAAGGGAAACTTCTCCTGTGCCTGTCTGCCTGTGTTTCTGAATCCCTCAAGGTCTCCTCAGAGGCCTAGGGAGCACACCCCCAAAAAATGTCAACTAGAGGCAGCAGAAGTTAAGGAAAAACCACACTACAAGCGTGACAATGGGGAAACCTCGCAGGCAAACACCATGCACAGAGAATGAAGATGAAAGCTTGGATGACCTAATAAATTCCAATCACCTGATTAACTTCTCGGATAAGGAACTTAAAATAGCAATATGGGATATGTTTGAAGAACTCAAGGAAAGCATAGATTGATCTGAACAGAACACAAAGACAGAAATCAGGAAACTCCAAACTGAAATAACAGATCTGAAAAACACGGTAGCTCAACTGAAAACCTCAATGGATGACCTCGCCAGCAGGGTATCAGCAGCTGAGGAGAGAATCGGAGTACTGGAAGATGTGATGCAGAAAAACTCAACACAACAGAAGAAATTGGGAAAGAACCTTAAGACAAACGAACAGGGGCCGGGCGGTGGCGCTGGAGGTAAGGTGCCTGCCTTACCTGCGCTAGCCTAGGAGACGGACCGCGGTTCGATCCCCCGGCGTCCCATATGGTCCCCCAAGCCAGGAGCGACTTCTGAGCGCATAGCCAGGAGTAACCCCTGAGCGTTACCGGGTGTGGCCCAAAAACCAAAAAAAAAAAAAAAGACAAACGAACAGGCAATGGAAAAAGTACTCAAGGAATGCAAACAGATGAAAGTAGAAGTCTTTGATAAACTCAACAGAAACAACATAAGAATCATTAGATTCGCAGAGACCCAGGTAGGAGATCTCCAGGAAGAATCAACTGTCAAAGACATCATAAAGAGATACTCCCAGAGTTAAAGACTACATGCAATCAAATATTGCATGGCGAAAGAGTACCAGCTAAAAGATACCCAAAGTAAAACACCCCAAGACACATCCTTGTTACAATGACAAATCCCATAGATAGAGATAGAATACTGAAAGCAGCAAGATCAAAAAGGGAAATTACATTCAAAGGAGGATCCCTAAGACTTACAGCAGACATGTCACAAGAAACTCTCAAGGCCAGAAGACAGTGGTGGGATATTGTGACAAGACTGAATGAAATGAATGCCTCACTGAGAATACTGCACCCAGCCCGACTCACATTCAGGTTTGAAGGAAAAATACACAGCTTCATGGATAAACAACAGCTCAGAAATTTCACAGATGATAAACCAGCCTTAAAGGAAAAACTGACAGGTCTACTCTAAGACAAGAGAGACCAACAAACACAGTAAACTTATCTACAAAGATGACATTAAATCCTATGACAATCATCTCCCTCAATGTCAATGGACTAAATTCACCAATTAAAAGACACAGAGTGGCAAAATGGGTCAAAAAGATGAATCCAAACTTCTGCTGCCTACAAGAAACACATCTGAATAGCCAGAACATAGACTCAAAATCAAAGGCTGGAGGAAAGTCATCCAAGCAAACAACACCCTCAAAAAAGCTGGGGTGGCCCTATTAATATCTGATGACACTAACTTTATACTCAGAAAAGTGGTAAGGGACAAAGATGGACACTATGTACTAATCAAGGGATATGTGCAACAGGAAGAAATCAGACTATTAAACATATATGCACCCACTGAGAGACCAGCAAATTATCTAATACAATTACTGACAAATCTGAAAGAAGAAATCAATAATAACACAATAATTGTGGGACACTTCAACATGGCCCTATCAACACTTGATAGGTCAACCAGACAGAAACCCAACAAAAACATACTAGCCCTGAAAAGAGTAATGGAAGAAAGAGGACTAGTAGATATATATAGGACACTCCATCCCAAAAAACCTGGATACCCATTCTTCTCCAATGTACATGGGTCATTCTCCAGGATAGACTACATGCTGACACATAAAGCATACTTCCATAAAACCAAGAGGATAGAAATCTTGCAGGCTACCTTTGCTGACCACAAGGCTCTGAAATTAGATGTGAACTATAAAGCCACACAGAAGAAAAACTTTAACAATTGGAAATTAAACACCCTGCTACTGAATAACCAGTGGGTCTGAGATGAAATCAAAAAGGAAATCAAAACTTTTCTGGAAACAAATGATAATGAAGACACAAACTGCCAGAATCTATGTGACACAACAAAAGCGGTCCTGAGAGGAAAATTTATAGCTCTACAAGCACATATCAGGAAGGAAGAAGGGGGATACCTGAATAACTTAATGATGCAGCTCAAAAAATTAGAAAATGACCAACAAAAGGAACAAAAAATAGGGTGGCAGAAGGAAATAACAAAGCTGAAAGCAGAACTCGATGAAGTGGAAAACCAAAAAACAATTCGAAAGATCAACGAAAGCAGAAGTTGGTTCTTTGAAAAAATAAACAAGATTGATAGAATATTGGCAAAACTCACAAAGAAAGAGAGAGAGAGAAATCTGATAATCTGTATTAGAAATAAAAAGGGGGAGATCACGACAGATATTGCAGAGATCCAAAGGGTCATCAGAGAGTACTTTGAGAAACTTTATGCTACTAAACATAAGAACCTAGAAGAAATGGAAAAATTCTTGAATGCTTATAACCTTCCACATTTAAGTAAGGAGGATGTAGCATATCTAAACACCCCCATCACTACCGAGGAAATTGAAACTGTAATCAAACATCTGCTCAAAAAGAAAAGCCCAGGCCCAGATGGATTTTCTAATGAATTTTTTCAAATCTTTCAAGAGGAGCTACTACCAATCTTAGCCAGGCTCTTCCATGAAATTGAAAAAACGGGAACACTCCCAAACAGCTTTTTTGAAGCCAACATCACCTTGATACCAAAACCAGACAGAGATGCTGCCAAAAAAGAAAATTACAGACCAATATCCCTAATGAATGCTGATGCAAAGATCTTCAACAAAATCCTGGGAAATAGGATCCAATGCATCATCAAGAAGATCATACACTACGACCAAGTAGGTTTCATCTCAGAAATGCAAGTATGGTTTAACATCCGTAAATCTATCAACATCATACACAACATCAACAACAAAAAAAATAAAAATCACATGATCATATCAATAGACGCAGAGAAAGCATTTGATAAGGTCCAACAACCATTCTTGATCAAAACTCTCAGCAAGATGGGAATGGAAGGAACCTTTCTCAATCTAGTTAAAGCCATCTACCACAAGCAAATGACAAATATTATCCTCAATAGAGAATAACTAAAAGCCTTTCCTTTAAATTCTGGTACATGACAAGGCTGTCCGCTCTCACCACTCCTCTTCAACACAGTACTGGAAGTTCTTGCTATAGTGATCAGGCAAGAAAAAGATATCAAGGGAATCCAGATAGGAAAGGAAGAAGTCAAGCTCTCATTGTTTGTAGATGACATGATACTCTACTTAGAAAATCCTAAAGACTCTTCCAAAAAGCTTTTAGAAACAATAGACTCATATAGCAAGGTGGCAGGCTACAAAATTAACACACAGAAATCAATGGCCTTTTTATACACCAATAATGATAGGGAAGAGAAGGAAGTCAAGAAGGCAATCACAATCACAATAGTGCCACAAAAACTCAAATATCTTGGAGTCAACTTGACCAAAGATGTGAAGTATCTATACAAAGAAAACTATAAAGCCCTGCTCCAAGAAATAAGAGAGGACACACGAAATGGAAACACATACCCTGCTCATGGATTGGCAGGATTAACATCATTAAAATGGCAATACTCTCCAAAGCATTATACAGATTTAATGCGATCCCCTTAAAAATACCCATGACATTCTTCAAAGAAGTGGATCAAACACTTATGAAGTTCATCTGGAACAATAAACACCCTCGAATAGCTAAAGCACTCCTAGGGAAAAGGAGTATGGGAGGCATTACTTTCCCCAACTTTAAACTGTACTACAAAGCAATAGTTATTCAAACAGCATGGTATTGGAATAAAGACAGACCCTCAGATCAGTGGAATAGGCTTGAGTTCTCAGACATTGTCACCCAGACATACAATTACCTAATTTTTGACAAAGGAACAAGAAATCCTTAGTGGGGCAGGGAAAACCTCTTCAACAAGTGGTGCTGGCAGAACTGGTTAGCCACTTGCAAAAAAGCGAACATAGACCCCCAGTTAACATCATGTACGAAGGTAAAATCCAAATGGATTAAAGACCTTGAAATCAGACCTGATACCATAAGGTATATAGAACAACACGTCTGTAAAACACTCCATGACATTGAGACTAAAGGTATCTTCAAGGAGGAAATGCACTTTCCAAACAAGTGGAAGCAGAGATCAACAGATGGGAATACATAAAACTGAGAAGCTTCTGCACCTCAAAAGAAATAGTGCCCAGGATACAAGAGCCATCCACCAACTGGGAGAAACTATTCACCCAACACCCATCAGATAAGGGGCTAATATCCAAAATATACAGGGCACTGACAGAACTTTACAAGAAAAAAACATCTAATCCATCAAAAAATGGGGAGAATAAATGAACAGATGCTTTGATAAAAAAGAAATACAAATGGCCAAAAGGCACATGAAAAAAATGCTCCTTGTCACTAATCATCAGGGAGATGCAAATCAAAATAACAATGAGATAACACCTCACACCACAGAGATTGGCGCACATCACAAAGAATGAGAACAATCAGTGCTGGTGGGGATGTGGAGAGAAAGGAACTCATATCCACTGCTGGTGGGAATGCCGTCTAGTCCAACCTCTATGGAAAGTGATATGGAGATTCCTCCAAAATCTGGAAACTGAGCTCCCATTCAACCCAACTATTCCACTCCTAGGGATATACCCTAAGAACACAAGAACACAATACAAAAACCCCTTCCTCACACTATATTTATTGCAGCACTATTCACAATAGCCAGGCTCTGGAAACAACCAAGATGCCCTTTAACAGACGAATGGCTAATAAACTGTGGTACATATACACAATGGAATATTATGCAGCCATCAGGAGAGATGAAGTCATAAAATTTTCCTGTACATGGATATACATGGAATCTATCATGCTGAATGAAATAAGTCAGAGGGAAGAGAGAGACACACACACACAGAATAATCTCACTCATCTATGAGTTTTAAGAAAAATAAAAGTCATTTTTGCAACAATCCTCAGAGACAATGAGAGGAGGGCTGGAACTTCCAGCTCACTTCATGAAGCTCACCACAAAGAGTGGTGAGTGCAGTTATAGAAATAACTACACAGAGAACTACCATAATCATGTGAATGAATGAGGGAACTGGAAAGCCTATCTAGAGTACAGGTGGGGGTGGGGTGGGATGGAGGGAGATTTGGGACACTGGTGGTGGGAATGTTGCATTGGTGAAGGGAGTGTTCTTTACATGACTGAAACCTAATCACAATCATATATGTAATCAAGATGTTTAGATACAGAAAAAATAGAAAAAAAGAAAGCAGGAAGCTGCCATGGGACTTGCAGAAATGCCTGCTGCATTCTTAAAGAAGGTCCATGGCATGTATTGTGTACTTATTCATTGAGATGATAGACAGGAGAATTTATTTCTCAAAAGATTGGTGTATACTGGAGATGGGCTATTGAGATGTATGTTGTACAAGGTGAATAAACAGGTCTTGAAAATGAACGTGTTTGTATTGGAAGCTAAGCTTATTTGATCTTCCTAAGGCTCAAAGTTATTCTCAAAGAAAGACTATATTTACACAAAGGTCTGAATTAAGAGTCTCTCAATCATGCTTTCCACTTGCACATGCCCCAAACTCTGACTTAGCCCCTTTTCTTACAAGTCCCTCATTTCATTGAGGGCTGACCCTGCACCCTTCTAATGAAGCCCAGGGGTCACTGCTCTGTGATGCTGTGTGCTGGGACTTGGGCTCATGGCCCAAGAATCATTTATCTAAAACCATTTATCTCTCCTCCCAATTCCTCCCAATTCAATTTGGAGCAAACCACCCATGGAAAGGCAGCACACATTATGAGCACTGACCTGAGGAACAGGTGCTGATTCCAGGGTGCAGAGTTGGGGAGCAGGATGCCATGTTGTTGGGAAGCCCAAACACTGCAGAGGAGGTGGAAGGTGGTGAGGAAGATGATGAGAGAAGAGAAACATTCAGCCCCAGAACAAGGGCAGAGAAGCAGGAAGAAATGCCAGGTTTGTATTTTTATGTTTTATATTTTATATATATTTATATATTTTATATTGTATATTTTATATTTTGTTAAATTCTTTTTATGGGGGGGCACACCCGGTGACACTCAGGGGTTACTCCTGGTTATGTACTCAAAAATCGCTCCTGCTTTGGGGGGACCATATGGGATGCCAGGGGATCGACCCGTCTTGCAAGGCAGATGCCTTACCTCTAGTGCCACCGCTTCCTCTCCTTGTTAAATTCTTATCCATTGGTAAAACTTCTTGCCTTGCCTTGCAGTATGAAACCAGGCATTACCCTGGGTCAGAGCTGAGTGCTGGTATTAGGTGGCTCAGCCTCAAGTGGGTTAGTGGGTCAGGCTAAAATCTATCATTAGTGACCCCTTTAACCAAAATGAGAAGTTCAGAGAAATCTAAAGACTTTCTCAGGGTCATGTGATTAATTCTTGGTATGTGAAACTAGACCTCTTGCATCTGTTTTCATGTTCTTTCCCATAACAGTTTTTTAGGGGATCTCCTGGGGTCATCAAACTGCAGGGTTTGATGGGGGAGGGCTAAGTGTGTTTGCCTACCAGATCCCGAAGAGTAGGCATTGGTGTGCAGGAGGGACGAGCTCTGGGTTGTCATATTGTTGTGGTAGGTCCCCATGGATGAGCCCGCTGGCAAGGTAGAGGACCACATGTGGGCGGGAAGGTTGGCATCCAGGATGGTGGTGTCATAGGTGCCAGCCACTGCAAACACACATACACACAACACTCCAGTGAGATGTTGTTTTCTGCACAGAGACAGCCAGAGGTTCAGCTCCCAAGCCAGGAGGGACTTTCCAGCAAAACATGTCTGACATAGTGGAGACAGGGCTTAATCAGTATCACTTAGTAAGTGAGTGAATGGGAACCACTAACTTCCCCAAGTCTTTCATTTGTAGAATTTGCTCCACACAGTGGTGGAAAGGTCAAGAATCTAGGGATAAACTTTTAGGATAGAGTGAAGGATTTCTTGACTTTTTCCCAGCCATGGTCTCCCTCCAATCTCGTTTCTTTCTTATGTGTTCCCTCTTCCCTCATCCACTGGTTGTCCCCGAGTCCTATGCTGTACCTCCTCCCTGCTTAAGCATTTGTGACTTTTGATCTCCTTGGTCCTGGGGACTCACCGAAGGTAATAAGGACCCTGGTGGGAAAAACTAGAGGCACCAAAGCAGCAGTATGAACCTACCTGAACCCACCCGGCCCCCTGGCTGGGCAGCCTGCACACACTCACCTGACTGGGAGCTGGCTGTCACCGTTTTGGTCTCCACTGTGCCTTTCTTGGGGATGGGGAGGGTGTTGGAAGAATTGCGAGTGGGACTCACACTAGCTGACCGGCTCCCCTTGAGCAATCGCTTAACATCATCCAGTTCTGTCCCTGAAAGAGAATTCCTCTAGTTTTCCATCTCTCCAGAGACTGGGCCTGAATTTTCTTCAGAATCAGGTAGCAGAGGGAAGAATTTTGGTGGTATCCAGGCATCTGCTCCCTCAGGGGGACTTTGTCCATCAGCTGATGCTTTTGGTGTTTGTCCACCAATGATTCCTTTACCCTGGAATTTTATTGTATTTATGGCCTCATAAATGTGGTGTCTGGGAAAGCAGTTCACTTCTTGGGGAGCTGTATTGGCAGATGCTCAGCAGAGAAGGTTTGGGTCTGGGTTGGGGGAGGCCACACCCCAGAGAGTTAGATTTAATAGAACTAATGCACTTGAAATGAACCCCTCAGTGGTGGTTTCAGCTCCAGAGCAGAAGAACCCATGGACCTGACCTTGCATGGGAGGCCTGCTGGATTTGTATCAAATGATTCCCCCATAGAAAGCTTCAGTCACATGATTAGTCAGGCCTCTATGGCTGATCCTGTTTGCAGCAACTGAAGAAATGGTGTGGACTCCCTGAGCATCCCCCAGCAAACAGGAATGGTGGTGGACATGGTATGTAGTAGCAGACATGTGGACAATGCACCCACGCACCCTCTCCTTTGGGAGTTCCACTCTTTGGATGCAACAGAGGTACTTGGGTGAGAACGCAGCACTGTAGCCTTATAGCCCATCATGCTGAGTTATTTAGGTAGGCCCTGGTCTGTGTGCTGACCTCTCTCTCTCTCTCTCTCTCTCTCTCTCTCTCTCTCTCTCTCTCTCTCTCTCTCTCTCTCTCTCTCTCTTTTGGTTTTTGGGTCACATCCAGCAGTGCTCAAGGTTAATCTTGATTCTATGCTCAGATATCGCTTCTGGCAGGCTCAGGGAACCATATGGGATGCTGGGATTCAAACCACTGTCCTTCTGCATGCAAGGCAAATGCCCTACTTTCATGCTATCTTTCTGGCCCCTCTCTCCTCTCTTTTATGTGAAACCCCTGGCACTTGGTTCATTTCACCATCCCCTGACCATTACAAGAGCAGATGGAGTTAAGCATGGTCTGACACCAAGATCCTGATTTATGTGATAAAGTTGTAACTCTCCCTCTACTCCTGACTGTCACTGCACGTAACATGGATGTCTCCATTATTAAGGGAAGCAACACCAGATGTGTCTATTGGCTTTCCTGGTGCAGTACCTAATTTTCCCCCCAAGAAATATATCAGCCAGAAGGCTCGTTGGAGAAGTTAATCATAACCCCTGTGTGGATTACTAGCTATATTTCTGACATGGCTGTGACATTATATTTCTCTTTTCCTTTTATTTGATTTTGTCCACTTGCAAAACTACAGAAATTTGGCCTCAGTTATCCTGCAGTCATAAAGAAATTTCAGCACCAAAAACCGACAAAGTTCCCTGCTGAAGTATATTTGCAACTCAAAGTCCAGCCAGCTACCTGTCTTTCTGTCAACCTATTTACTTCCTAAGGCCAAGTCAAAACTTAGCACCTTCAAGACAATGTCTTCTCTCCTTGTCTTTGAGCACCACAGCAGGATGACTTTGCCTCAGGGACTTTCCCTGTCATTTTGTATACCTGCTAACAAACAGGTTTGGCCAGTGTAGAATTAGGCTATTTTACTAGGTATAATTCTGTACATCTTTCATAAGTTTTATGTCTTTCTATTACCAGATCATAGGAAGTAGGTCTTAGCCCCTAGCTAGAAAACTATTCCCTCAGGTTAAGGATATTTGTTATTAGGAGAAAAACAGGATTTCTGCTATCCCTTAATTTACATCAGTAATGACACCTAGGGCCAGGAACTACTTTGATATGTAAGAAATCAGCCTTTCTTTTATCCTCTGGCTCCTAACTGAAACCTATTCTATTTTAAGGTTATAAATCCACCTAAAGCTATGTGTATTTGTTTTAAAATCAAACAATGTACATTGCATTCCTTTCATGATATGACTATCTCTTTTTCCCTTTATATACTCCCTTGCCTAAAGATTAAAGTTGTCGCACTCCTGCCAGAAGTGTGTTGACCCCACATACACTGTGTGTGGTATCATTATTTCATATTTCATATTCAGCCACTCGTGTTACCCACTTTCCTACGTGAAGGACTCCATCCCACTAGAATTGCTGAGACGCAAGACGCCTACAGCACCTGACCCTTCTCAAACACGCAGATGTCCGTAAGTCACCCCACAACCCCTCCAGTGTCTCAGTCAACCCATTCCTCATGTTCACTTTCAGTGACACTAAACAGGAAGCTTCTCTGTGATTAATTCAGCTCTGAACCCTCCCTGCTCCCACCACTCCAGGTCCAACTCCGGAAGGGCCTTAGCAATATTTTACAGTGGAGCAAATACACACAAGTGCACACGCACATAGACATGCATACATGTCACATGCAGGGCAGAAGCCCTAGATTTCTGAGTCCTGTCTACAACACAATGACCACTTACATCGGGTAGAGGGGGACGCACTCTGCAGCCGAACCCGGATCTCGCTCTCTGTGAGGGAAGAGGTGGAGAAGGTGGTAAATGAGGGGCCTGGCTTAGAGTCGACATGAATCTCCTCTGAGCATATGTGGGCTGATCTGAATCCCAAACATAGGAAACATAGTGCTAGTTTAAAATAAGGGTCCACTACCCTGCTAAGCTGTGGCTCCTGCCCTTCCAGACATGGCGGTGCCTAAGGAAATTGCAGGTCAAGTCCTGGCTTCATCACAAATCGGCCAGGAGCAGGCTCCTTCCCAGATCCTTTCCCACCCTCAGGGTCCTGACAGGTTTCTCAGCAGCTTTTCCAGCCCTAGGTGGAGACCAAGAGTCAAATTGCCCCCAAAGTCTCTCAGCAATGCTGAGAGAGCATTGAGGTGTCAGGGGCCAAACTCGGGACATTCAAAGCTTTTGCTCTGCCACTTGAACTGTGCCTCTGGCTCAGAAAACACTTGTTGAAAGACTTGAATCCAGTTACTGTACTTACCTCGGGTTTGGCTTCGGCCTCTGGTTGCTGAAGATGCTGAGAAACAAAGAAAAAAAACCTTATGTTTGTGTCAGATGGGATGGCCTGAATATTTCTGGTAGTATATCTATTAGAGATATATTAATATATCTAATTAGTATATCTATTAGATATAGTATATCTATTTTGCCAGAATATGTCTTGCTTTTCCCACAGAAGCAAATAAATAAAATGAGCATCACTGTGGAATCAGTGATTGTGTCAATTCATACGCATATGGAGATCCAAGAACAAGGGCCCTGTCCTAGGGCTCAGTGACTTTTTCTTCAGGAAACCAGGAAGGACTTACCAAATTCCTTTCGTGGGTACTCAGGGGAGGAGTTGCCACTGGAGCTCCCTGTGGAGAGAAGGAAACGTCAGCCTGGTTCCCAGAGACGATCTAGAGTCAGTGACTCTTGGCAGGCTGGAGCCTACTGGCCTGGTGCTATGGCATTTGGACGTGGTTCTGACCAAATTCTGGGTCTGAGTGACAGGAAGCTGTGGGCATGCACTCTTTGCTGTCCTTTCCTCCATGTTATGTGCTCTGTTCCAGAACTGGACCAGGGAGGGACCTGTCACTGCCACCAATATGTCACCTGCACCAGGCTGCTATCTGAGCTTGTGAAGCTTGTCCCAAACATGGCCCCATGACCGAGAAAGCACCAGCCCTCATGCTTCCCAAACCACTGGGGTGACTTGATCTACCTCGCCTACCCTCCATACTCCCTGGAAGTTCTAGAATAGAGGCCTGTACTTCTTAATTCTGTTTCTCTGGTGCTATACCCATCTTCACTCATGAGTGGGCCACTTGTCTTCTGACTTCTCTTTCCCCTAAGGCTCACTTTTACAGATTACCAGGAACCCCAGAAACTTAAGAGCAAAACCTAGACAGTCTCTTTCCTGCCGTATCCTTC
This sequence comes from Suncus etruscus, assembly GCF_024139225.1. Taxonomy (NCBI): domain Eukaryota; kingdom Metazoa; phylum Chordata; class Mammalia; order Eulipotyphla; family Soricidae; genus Suncus; species Suncus etruscus. The sequence goes on from NC_064864.1 coordinate 47,984,224, forward strand.
TAGCATGGATTTGAGTGATGGTGCCTGGCCCTGTTTCCCTGAGCCCCCAAGAACTCATCTGATATGTTCTCTGGACTCATCCACCTATCCTTCCCAGCTCCCCCCTTTTTTTTTCCAGCTCCCACTGCTTCTCATTTCCCAGCTTCTGCTCAAATCTTTCCAATTGGACAATTTCATTTTTGGGCTCAGTTCCTCTGCATCCCACTGTCTACCTGGTACCCCCACCTGACAGCTATGTGGAATGTCTTGACTCACCCACATGGAAGCCTCCACTTTCCTTCTGTTTCTGAGCATCGCTGCCTGGAACTAGCCACCCGTGTTTGAAGACTCAGTGGAATCACCGACTCTCCTTTCTTTCTCCCCCCACAACAACGTCAACCCTCCTGATTCCTTTACCCATTCTCATCCCAGTCAAGCTTTCCCTTCTTGGTTCTGTCACTTCCCAACTAATTGGTCACTGAGTACAACCTCTTTCTTCCCTATTTTTTCTACATATACTTGGAGAATAGTGGACATCAAAGATGACAGACTCTTGCTTAGAAGACTCTGGGGCTGGGGCCGGGCGGTGGCGCTAAAGGTAAGGTGCCTGCCTTGCCTGCGCTAGCCTTGGTCGGACTTCGGTTCGATCCCCCGGTGTCCCATATGGTCCCCCAAGCCAGGAGCAACTTCTGAGCGCATAGCCAGGAGTAACCCCTGAGCGTTACCGGGTGTGGCCCAAAAACCAAAAAAAAAAAAAAAAAAAAAAAAAAAAAGAAGACTCTGGGGCTACCTGGAAGACGAGGGATAATACCAACATCTTAGCCCAGCCCTAAACTGAGTTCTTCTAGTCATTTACAAGGGTGCTGCTTACAGCCTTCACTCCTGCTCTCACATTTAGTCATTGCCCCTCCAACTTGGTGTGACCCACCTAGTTTGGCACTGGGTATGGGAAGCTCAAATATCACTTGGTCCCAATTCAAGCTCCACTTTCCTCCCTTTCTCCCAGGCTCCCCTAGACACAGAGAAAATAACTGAAGGTCCTTTAAGTTTGTGGTTCCCAATGGCATTGGCTTCAAGAGCATGATTGAAGGGGAACTTTGCTTCCAGACAGCGTTCTGGATTCATTGTTGCTACTTTTATCAGGCCTCCTGCTTTGTACACCTGTCAATTTAGCCCATATTTTAGGCTACAGACCAGCAGGCAAAGTCCATTTCTGATTCATTAAGTGCCCATTAAGATATGCTGCATATTGTTAAATACACAGAGATCACTCATAACGACCACTTGAAAGAGTAACTAAGTGGATGAATGAAGGAATGGGTAAATCTAGAAAAATCTCTAAGCATCATGAGTTCACAAAAGAAACAAGGAAGAGTGGAAAGAAAGGGAAGGGCTGATGTGGGGGAATACTGCGTTTTCAGACTTTAAAGCCTGACTGACAGGGACAGGACTATGGAGAGTAGTTCTCCCCTAAAGTTCACGGGACTGGTACCTTCATAGGTTCCATGGCGAGTGACATGTGTTTTCCTGTCAAAGGTTGACCCGGGCGAATTGGGCAGAGTGGAGGCAGGTGAATGGGCTCTCCTGTAACTGGAGGTGGAGGCATTGCCCCGGGTACTGCCACCTACAAGGAGAGATAGTGGGAATTCTCAGCACACAGTAGATGGGCTTTCAGTCTCACCAAGTACCAAAGGCTGCTCCTAGTGAAAGAGGGTCCTGGAGAGTTTTGGGAGCATCGTATAAATTCTACCTCACAGTCCCCCCCTTGTTTAGGAGGACGATGGCTATTGTCCTTCCCAGGCTGACCATGGGAGGCAGCACCTCCTGCATGGTTTCCTGAAGATCTGGAGTTTTGTGGTGGAACACTGGAAGGGACACGAGGATGGAGACTGCCAACCACTGGGCATAATTTCTCTTGGTCAACTTGGCTATTTGTTTGGTCTTTATTTCTCCAAAATCCCTCTGAGATGCAAGAAATGGCTTCAGAAGCACAGAAATGTGCTTCTTTCTGTTTGGGGGCAGGTTTGCTGCTTTGGTTTGGGGTCAGCCTGAAGGCTCCCACCGAAGAGGATCTCACTGCGAGCAACAGGTGGGTGTTGGCTGCTTGCCTAGTGGTACCTGTTCAGGGTAGCAGGGATGTCTCAGATTATTTTAGTACAGTGACCCAATAGGTGAGTTTCTGCGGCTGTGAATGTAAGTTGTAAGTAGTTTCTAAAAACATTGGCTTCTAGAGAGATTGAAGGGGAATGGGTCACCTTCCAGGTCACCATCCTGGATTAATTATTGCTACTTGTATCATGACTTGATATGAAGGATTTTGTTTCAGTGGAGCAGCTGCAGATACTTGAGGGGAAGGGCTCACCCATTGGGCTGTTAGTTCTTGGGGGGCAGTGACTAAGTGGCCCACAATGTCATTGTCTCGATCCCTGTCTCCACCCAGCCCTCCCGCCTATAGACACTCACTTCCGGTTATGTAGCTGCTGCTTCCATGAATCAGACTTTGCTTCTCCGTTCGGCTTCCACTACCCAGAGAGCCCGTCTTAGCATAGCCATTGCTGGTGGAGCATTCTGCAGAGCAGGGGGAAGGCATGATGAAGGAGGGAATCCCTGTTCAAGCCCTGCCCCTTGGAGACTGCCCTGGTGTCTTACCTATCACCTCTTCCCTACCTAGGTCCCTTCCCTACCTGCATAACAAGTTGCTTATTAGAAAAATCAAAATATTAGGAAAGACAGCTGAAGGGGTGTGCAGTTTCCTAAGTGTCCAGGCCTGAGTCCAACTTGCTTCCTTTAAAACCCTGCTCTGTGCACCTCACATGGCAACCACTAGAAGAATGGTGGGACCAGTGATGCACCCCCACCTCCACCCCAGCTGCTGCTTCCTTCCCTCTTCTCTGATGCTGATGGATAGGCTCCGCCTCCCCTGGGAACCAGGCTTCCTGGGGAGCATTGGGGAAGTATGAGGGGGTCCAGTCTCCAATATAGAATCTCCTAAATCTAAAGACTTCCAGAAAAAAACTGAACAGTTAAAACAAGTGGTCCTACCAGTTGTTCCCTCCCTGCACCCCAAACCCTGATTGGATACGATTTCTGATATTATATAGAGACAGAAATCATTTGGGTGGTTTTCAGGAGCAGGAAGAGGGGAGGGATAATGGGGATGGAGTACGGCATTGGGAATTTTCTGGTGTATCAAATCCTATTAATACAACTGTTTAAGGAGATTTCTGATGGTTCAGATTTGCTCAACAGGAGAGCAGGCACGGCAGAGAAGGTGATAGGTGAGAAGAAAGATCTGGAGACAGTCACTTACTTGGTGGTAAGGATGTTAGTCTTGTAGTTACTGTTTCTGTGATAACTAGAAAAGACCAAGAAGAAATGGGATTTGAGGTTAGACAGTAGAACTTTGTGTTTTGATAAAGATTTATACTAAGTCTATTCCATACATAGACTTAGCACCTACAATTGGTTCAACATAGATTTTCACATAGTTGTGTTAATTGCCAAGTATGTACTCTGACCTACTGTGCTCAAAAATATGTACAAAAGCAATGAATCTTCATGTGCCTGGAAAATAAATTTCTATCTTTTGGGCACCAAAAGTAGTTTACTCACTGATTTGAAAAATAAATTGCCGAGGTAGGTAGTTTTGTCTCTTGTTTAGCATTCAGAGCCAGCTCAGGCCTTGACTTGCCTCTGCAGGTGGGGCAGGGCCTCGTCATTCACACAGGCCTCAAGCCACTGTCATTCTCTGGGAGGCTCCTTCTGAAAGGGTCAGACTATGTATTTATTACCTTGGACTTTATGAATTGAGATGTCTGGGAGATACCACAATTTTCTGTCAAATCCTCAGGCCCATTCTTGAGGGTGAGAAAGTGTGACTGTATAAGTCACATTGGGTATTTAATCGAAATTAGGTGAACTACAAGGCAGAGTTGAAGACCTGGTTCCTTTTCCTCTTGATAAGAAGTATTTCTAGATCACAAGTAATAGTGCACCTAGAGGCCATCAGAACTTCCAGCTTTGTTAAACATTAGCCAGAGGAAAGGAATTTTTCCCCTTAATCTTCTACTTACTTACCCCTTGGAGAGGTGGGTGTAGATTCCCCAGGTAAGGGCAGACTCAATTTCATGCTGTGACCTTGACTATGGCAGCAATAGCCCTTTGTATTGGCTATAAAATAGCCCCAGTCGATTTGAGGTCTCTGAAGAATCATTTTGGTGTCCCTTGATGCCAAGTGGCTGTTGACAGCATCATCCCCCCTCCACACTCTTTCTAATCTATCCCCATCCAGTCTGTCTTTCCTTCCCGCTGCCTTCACCTACACAATCTAGTTGTCCTAGCAGGAACATGAGGTTATGAAAGCAGTAGAAAGTGCTTTCAAAGCATAACAGGAAAGGTTTTTCAGACGAATGTGACAGCTTAACTTAAATAATAGTCTTTGAGCTTTTGCTCAGCCTCTCACTGGATGGACCTTTGTGATTCTTAGATACATAAAAATAAAATTATTTCTTAACCTAAATTCCCAACTTGGTAGAGCCAGAACATTTTTTTGTTGGAGATTGATGCTAGTTGCAGGTTAACTGAAGGAGTGAGGGTTGCCAATGGGCAGTTTAAATAGCTCTGAATTTATCATTTGGGACATTACACAGAAAAATTATATATCTTTTTTTTGCCATTTTCAGTGTAGATTGCAAATCAATGCCACTGTTGTTATTCCAACTTTGTCCCTGTATTGATGAGGCTATTAGTCTTTAAAGTTTTGGTGGCTTGTTCCTTAAATAAGGAATCATTTCAATAAAATATGGCAAATTCATCCAACAGAATATCATGCAGCCATTAAAAATGCTGAGTAGAGGTGGGAGTAGCTCAGTAGTGAAGCCCATGCTCTAAAATTTCAAAACCTTGGATAAAATCCTAGCATCATTTCCCCTCACTAATGTTGATTATATAAATTATATATCAAAATAGCATTTTTTTTGTTTTGTTTTGTTTTTTTGGTTTTTGGGTCACACCCGGTGGTGCTCAGGGGTTACTCCTGGCTGTCTGCTCAGAAATAGCTCCTGGCAGGCACAGGGGACCATATGGGACACCGGGATTCGAACCAACCACCTTTGGTCCTAGATCGGCTGCTTGCAAGGCAAACGCCGCTGTGCTATCTCTCCGGGCCCTCAAAATAGCATTTTTTTTTTAAATATGGAACGCTTCACGAATTTGCGTGTCATCCTTGCGCAGGGGCCATGCTAATCTTCTCTGTATCGTTCCAATTTTAGTATATGTGCTGCCGAAGCGAGCACCAAAATAGCATTTTTATCTTATTTTTTATTATTTTATTTTTAGTTTTTGGGCCACATCTAGTAGTGTTCAGGGGTTACTCCTAGCTCTGCCTCAGAAATTACTCCTTGCAGGCTCTGGGGGACCATCTGGGATGCTGGGAATTGAACCTGGGTCAGCTGTGTGCAAGGCAAATGCCCTACCCGCAGTGCTTTTGCTCCGGCCCCTCATCCTTTTCTAAAAATTAAGATACGTTTTGATTTTTGATATTGTTTCTTTTTTTTTCTTCAGTGCAGGGGATTCAACCCAGGGCCTTATACATCAAACTCTCTACCACTGAGTTTTCTAGATCACAAGTAATAGTGAACCTAGAGGCCAGAGGCCATCAGAACTTCCAGCTTTGCTAACATTGGCCAGAGGAAAGGGCTTTTCCCCCTCTATCTTCTACCCGTTGGAGACATGGGTATAGATTCCTCAGACAAGGATGGACTTAATTTCATGCTGTGATCTTGAGTATGGCAGCAACAGCCCTTTGGATTGGATGTAAAGGAGCCCCAGTCGAGCTGAGGTCTCTGAAGGATCATTTTGGTGTCCCTTGAAGCCAAGTGGCTAGTGACAGCATCATTCCCTCCCACGCCTTTTTTAAAAGTTACTTCTATATTTAAGTATATATAACTCTTACGTCTTTCAGTGACTTCAGTGCCTTCTCGTTTGTTTTTCCTGTTTACGTCCATCCCATAGCCACCTGCAGGAGAAATCCAGACACCATGAAATACTGCACCTCTGCCTTCACTTTCACTGAGGTCCCTTACACAAGCTGGGAGCCACAGATAAAAGATTCCTAGAATTCAAAGCATAGTTCTTTCATATGCATATATTTTCCCTAAGAGTTATTTAATTGAGAACAACTGAATAGTTGTACTTCGGATTCTAATCCTTTGTGCTGGCACCTATTTTCCAAGGTATAATAGTCAGGTTACCTTCTGTTCAGCATTAAATGGCTTATACAGAAGAGCCAGCACACAGAAGACTAAAATCCCTATTTTTCACCAGAGCAAAAGAGAACTAAAGGAGTCCTATAAAAGCTGACTACATTCACTTTGATGCATCCCATACAGTGTCCTAGCTGGAGCACTAGGAAATTGCCATTATTTAAAATTTGTATGTGAGAATAATCTTTGGTGGATGGATCTCATGAAGATAAAACAGGAATGGCTATTCTTTTTTTTTTTTTTTTTTTTTTTTTGGTTTTTGGGCCACACCCGGTAACACTCAGGGGTTACTCCTGGCTATGTGCTCAGAAGTTGCTCCTGGCTTGGGGGACCATATGGGACACCGGGGGATCGAACCGCGGTCCGTCCAAGGCTAGCGCAGGCAAGGCAGGCACCTTACCTTTAGCGCCACCGCCCGGCCCCTGGAATGGCTATTCTTAAATGAAAATTGACTCCTTTCATAAGATGAAATTTTCTCTTTTCACCTAGTAGGCAAATTTGCAGACTAAGTGAGAGAAATATATAAAGAAAATCAGTGTAAAATCTACTGAAGTAGGTAAGAAGTGTGTGTTTCTATGTGTTATGTTTGCTTTCCATGGACTCTCTACTTCTGGAAGGAAAATCAATAAGTTCTTATCTGCTGTGTTCACCACTCAAGCAACTAGAAGGTAGGATAGGGTGGGAGTTGTCTTGAGACTTAAACTCACAAAGCATAGCAAGCATTTCCCTCCCAACTGGGCTCTTTTCCCATGGCTCCTAGTAAAAAAGAAGGAACAAGAAGGAACTGGCTTTGCCTTATCTTCAGGATGGCTTTCAAAATGTTTTCCAGAATTCTTCATCAAGGCACTTTGATGCCCACAATATCTCTCAACTTTCCCATCAGGAGTAATGGACTACTCAAAAGTGTTATCTTTTTCAACCAGGGAAAACTAACACGGTGCAGGCTGGGTTATAGTCTTCCAAGGCAGACATGGAATATAATTTTGTTTTGTTTTGGGCCCATGCCCAGTTGTGCTCAAGGCTTATTCTGTGCTCCTGGATCATTCCTCATGGTGTTCAGGGGAACATAATGCAATGCAAGGGGAGAGGGGAGTCAAACCCCAATTAGCCATATCAAGGCAAGTGCCTTAATATTGTGCTATCTGAAGCCCATAAAATGAGATTTATTTATTTATTTATTTTTTGGCCACACCTGCTGATGCTCAGGAGTTACTCCTGGCTATGTGCTTAGAAATCGTTCCTGGCTTGGGGGATCATATGGGATGCCAGGGGAGCAAACCGCAGTGTTGGCAAGGCAATCAAACACCTTACAGCTTGCACCACCGGTCTGGCCCCAAAATGCTACATTTTTTAAGTTTACTTTTTATCCTGTTCTCTAAAACAAAAGTGTCTAGAGCTGATGCAAATCAATGCAGACCCAGAAAACTTCCTGCTGGAAACAAGGCTATGTAAGGCAGCAAGGCAGCTGCAGAGAGGAATGAAGCAGGATGGGCAAGGTTTGCTCCAGGGCCTCATGGACGGTGCCAACTCCTTGCTCATCAGAGTTTCTAAAATGCAGCTCTAGGCAAGGAATCTGACAGTCGTGGAAAGACTTCTGGCTGGCTGGGTCTGAAAAGCCACAGAAGGTCTCTGCAGGTATGTTTCCTGGTGCCAAGAGGATTGGCTCCATAAACAGTTTAATGAGTGAGCACAGCTTCATTAGGAGAGCAAACCTGGACTACAACTGCATCTATGTTCCAGTTCTTACCTGTCCAAAATGGGCTACGCCAGCCTACCTGAGCACATGGTTGGACCCTCCTTGAAATCCTTTGTTTGAACACTAAATGCCTGTGTGCCTGTGAAGTGCACTTCCTCCTTTTTTAATTTCTTTCTTACAAGGGTCCTTAGTGTGGACCAGACACCATTTGGGAAATGAACCATTCAAAGGTACCTGTCTGCCAGTGGGATGTGCCTAGGCTGCCAGGTGAACTGGTACAAAATACTGTTTGGACAGGAAGTGTTTTTAACAACCCATGGAAACTTTGGTTTCCCACACTGCAGCTTATTGGGATTCTCTAATGAAAATGGCAGTCGGCAGCTATGCTAATTTTTGGGCTGGGCTGGGTTTGTTCCTTGGGTATGAAGCTGGCACCAGACAACTCTCTTGGGTAAGCCTCTCAGTGTCCAGCACCAAACTTGGCACGTGTCTTCCTGTTTCTTTACCCAGAAAAGCAGAAGGTAAATATAGAAATCTAGGCATGCCTTCTCCTCATATTCCCCCCACCCCTCAAAACACACTTTTTTTCTTAACTCCCAAAGATGGAGCCTCTTCCAGCCTCACAGGAACAAAGCCCCAAAATTTAGAGGGCATAAAGAAACAGCTGCAAAGTCAGCAAATCACTCTGTCAGGCCTTGTGAGGAAGAATTCTACCTACCTGGCCTTCTAAGAGGGTTTTTGCCTTTCAGCCCCACACAAGGATTTCTGGAGCCTGCCATGTACAGATTGAGGCACTGTAATTTTGCCAAAGATTCTCCTCAACTGAGAATTCAAGAGGCAAGAATATGTTGGAAACTGGAGGCCTTTATCATATTTATCTATTTTGTTCATTGTGAGGCCCACACCCTGTGTTGCTTGTGGGGGGTGGATAACTCAGGGCGGTAACTCTAGGTATATTTGGTGTATTGGGGGTCAGAGGAAGTACACAAAGCATGTGATCTACCTCTCACCTCAGGAAACAAAGTCCTTTAAATCAAATGCAAGAGACAGTGTTTTAAAACAGTTTCAAAATGGAAAGTAAGGGACTGAGGAACAAGTTTGGCCTGGATCAGCCCACAGCACCAGAGCATTCCCACAGGGCTTCCTTTTTAAGCCTCTTAGTGCCGATCATTTTGAATTTTCTAACTTCAGAAGGAACATTACCTGGTAGATACGTGCCTGAGCCTGCCTCTCCCAGTGGTGCTCCTAGAACACGCACTTCTCCCCAAAGCACTATTTACAGGAAGCATGATAAAGTGCATAACTTTTAACTTCTTGGATGCTTGGGCCACTTAACTACAACTAAGGATGAACAAGTCATTCATGTTCTCAGTTCCAAACTTATGCTCATTTCTATACATAGTCCTAAGAGTCTCTCATAATACTTTGGAAGAGGTAAAAATGGCCTCGTGTCACTGTCTTAAGCCAAAAGAGTCAACTTAAAATGATTATTCTATTTATATGAATTGCTTTCTTTCCATTTCATTCAAATGATGTGACATCAATGTAAAATTATCCCAGAAGTGGTGTCATGTGATACACAGTAACAACAGGAAAGTTAGATATCTCCCCCTTTATTTTCTGGTTCCCATATAAATAAATGTTCCTATATTCTGCCAAGAAATTGAAAGCATTTGGCATCTCCTGGAACTCTAATCACTGTTCACTTTAAAGTAAGAAATTTCACACTTTAAAATCAGGGGTTAGAGAGATAGTCCAGGAGGTAAGGCACTTGCCAGGAGGAAGCCCACACTGCAGGGTGTGGCTTAACGTCACCCCCAAATTAAAGCCAAACAACAATACAACACAAAGTAGCACAACAGAGTGTGAAAAATCATTTACTCTCCACTGACCTGGTACCACAAGTAGGCCAAGAGGTTGATGCCCAGGATGCCCAGTGGTGCCTGAAATAGGATGGTCTCAGAGGTTTTTGTCTGTACAACACCCCATCTGTGTCTTGCCTGCTTGATGCAGGTTCCCTGAATTTTTTAAACTTATAAGTGGGGGCCTTGGACCCTGTTTCATGAGTATTTACAACCAAATTTGATAGAGTCCTACTTCAGTTAATAATGCGAAGGAGCCAAGTCACTCAGACACAAACTCTAAGTCAGGTGTAATATAAAAAATAGAGTTAGTTCAAGATCAGATCAGTTTTAACAGAACAACTTTTCTCTCCAGCCCAAATCACAATTCTCCTTTTAACTGCCCTGCTCTAAACTCTGATCTAGTTTTTGTGGGTGATAAGAAGGGCTGAGAGTGTCTCTTCCTCCCTATTGCCTTGAATTCACAGAGGGGTACCATCTTTAGATTGGTCCTAACTTTAGATCTGTTCCTCAACTGATGCCAGAGCAGAAAGGGGTGAGAAGAATAATTCCCACATAAACACCTTAAAATAAAAACAAAAAGTCACCTCCTAACATTTTATGGTCACAACCATCTAAGAATTAGGCCAATAAATAAGAAGTCTTGTACCCAGGGCTTTGTCAACATTTGGAAAAGTGAAGGTGATTTTCAGTTAGCAGCATGGTCCAATGAGACACCTGAGCAGGTAACTCTCATTCCCAAGTAATTCATTTTGGCCCAAATTGGCCAGTAAAAACGTGTTCACTGACCACATTTTATATTTTCCTCCTTCCAAGTTTGATTACAGGAAATTCCTACATTTATTATATCATCCAGATAGTTCACTTTACTTTAGATTAGCGATTATTTTCAAGTCTGATAACAACCATGTTGACCCAGCCTGTGAGTTTAATCAGACACTGCCTATGCAGAGCCCGGCAGACCGCATGGCCATGATTAGTGATTAGAGGAGTTATTTCCAGAAACCTTCTTTAACCTCCACTTTAACTTCGTCTCCAAACTAATCTCAGCAATCCAGAGGAATAGGGAAAATAGAGCGAGTGAGAAGAGAACAAGAGTGAAAGAGGAGGAAAGAAAACACTTATCAAATTACAAATAAAACAACACAACACAGTTTAAACACAAACTGAAATTAAATACATTTAAAAAATCTGGCTGCCAGAATCCACTATCTATCTCCTAAATGACCTTTTCTTCTCTTCCCCACAGGTAAATCTTTCTTGTTTCTAAGCAGAATGAACAAACCAAAGTAATCATTTATGGCCAATGAATCACTGTATTCAGGACGTTGAAAACAAAACTGCTTCATTGATTTTTTCTCCCTAATAAACATTTAAGTTCCAAATGGCAAACATCAAGACAAACTTTCAGAAGAAGTGGGGAAAGGTCAAATTCTTCCTGGTACTTACCTGGTCTGAGATTTAGAAGGAACTGGAAACTGCTTCGAATAAATCCCCCTCTCTTCCCCTGACGTTTTCTTCTAGATGTTGGCACTTGCCACTTTTTTTAAATCCAAGCCCAGCCAAGGTGTGTTAGATCTGAGTGATCCTTCAAAAATGTTCACTTTTCCGTCTCTCCCTGTTGTTTCTCTTCGTTCTTTGCTTCCGAACAAGTCCTGACAAAGGTGTGTCGTGGTTTACAGCATTACTCCACCCTTTCAATTATGACACTTGCTGCATTTAAAAAAAAATCTGCCTCCAGGAATCAAACTTTACAGAGGTGGACAGCCTCTCCTATCAGTTTGGAAAGATTAACCATTTAAAGGCCCATGGGGGGGGGTGGGAAAGCAAGGGAAGGTTTGCTCACAGGAAATGCTACTTCTGGACATCTCCTTTTCTTCCTTACTGCACAGCTTAGATCTCTGCCTCTCTGTCATGAGAAGCGCTCACAGCTCCATATCTACAGTTCCAGCTAGACATGTGGGGTTTTGGACTCAAAGGACCTGTTGCTGAGCCCTAGAAAAATCATGAAGTTGGTGGAGCATACCTCCAAGATCTGTTTTCTCTACAGTCTTTGGCCTCTTTCCCATTCTAACTCAAGTCAGACAAACTCATCAGGAAGAGACTGAGAGGGAGCGAATTCATACTACAATAATGCTTACTGAGATGTGGAACAATTAATGGCATTGCAGGTTGAATAGAGGGGCGGAAGGGGGGTGTATGCGGTGCTTGGGTCTCTGTGCAGGCCCAAAAGGTGCTCAGGCCTCATGATGTGGTGCTGGGCCTGGAGGTGCTGTGCTTGATGAACAATGAGGTTTTGGGGACTGAACTCGGGGTCTATGCATGCCAGGCATATGCTTTGAACTACTTCTTCAGTACTTTGAACTACTTCTTCATTCCTTAATGGCTCATTAAAAAAAAAGTAACCAGATACAGCCATATGGACTTCCAAAAGTTGTGTTAGTACTGAATTTTGGGCATTTAGAGAGATCATTGGAAACAGTTAGGCTTTTTTTGTCCTTCAGGAAATGAGACGCTTTTCATTCACTCAAAGACAGATGTGGAATCCCAGACTCAAATTAGACAATTCTCATGAAAACCTGGGTAACCTCTGGCTTTCTGGACCCACAGATGCTTGTACAACCTCTTAATGTTGGTCCTATGGGAATTCTGAACCTGGCACCCATTCTGGCATTTCTTTGAAGCCACACCTTCTTCTGGTCTGATTTTACCTGACATCAGGCTGGGATTCCTGGTTCTTTTTTTCCTTTCTTTCTTTTTTTTTGGGGGGGGGGGCACACCCAGTGACGTCAGGGGTTACTCCTGGCTATGCACTCAGAAATTGCTCCTGAATGGGGGACCATATGTAACGCTGGGGTATCGAACCGTGGTCCATCCTAGGCATCATTCTGCTACTAGGTGGGAGCTATGGGGCTCCTTCAATAAGATGCTGATGATGTCTGTCTGTGCCCCATCAATGTGAGCTTCACACAAGGAGGAACAGAATAGTTGTGGGATTCTTGTGCCTCTACACCCCATGTTCAGCCATTAAACTGCTCATTTCAGGCCTCTTCTAATCATCCAGAATGGAACAGCATTGGGTTCTTGCTTTCTGTGATGTTCTTTCTTTCTCCAGATAAATTCTTGCTCCAGCTGCTGCAGCCAGACATGTCCACCTGTGCTGAGTAATGAACTATAGAATAGTTTCTGTCCTTATACAGTTCACAGACTCAGGGAAGAACATGAATTTTGTTTTTGTTTTTTGGGCCACACTTGGCAGTGCTCAGGGTTACTCCTGGCTCTGTGCACAGAAATAAGTCATGGCAGGCTTGGGAGACCATATGGGATGCCAGGGATCGAACCTGGGCTGGCAGTGTGCAAGGCAAATGACCTACACACTGAGCTATTGCTCCGGCCAGAGGAACATGAATTTTGATTTTTGTTTGTTTGTTTGTTGTGTGTTTGTTTGCTAGGGTTGTTATATCAAAACATTGGTGCCTAAACAGAAGTATATTTTTTCATAGAGGGCCAGAAGTACACGATCAGGTTGGTTTCTTGAGAGGCTCTCCTGTTGGATGGCAGATCTGACTTCTGGTTGCATCCTCACACAGTGGTTCCTGTTTGCCTGTATATCCCCACTGCATATGGATGCCCTTATGTCCTCTTTTTTTGCCTAGAAGACTAGTATAATGAATTCAGGTGCATTGTTATGGTCTCATTTCAACTTAATTACTTTTCTTTTAAAAGACCTACACCTCCCAAAGTGGTCAGATTCTAAGGTACTGATTGTTGTTTTAAGTTTTAATATCTAGGTTGGGTGTTGGGTGGGAGTGGGGAACACAATTCATAACAAATTATATATCAAAAACCAATTAGGTACCAATTTAGTATTAATAATAGAATTATTATTATAATGAGAGACTTCTGTGGGAATATAAATTTATGCAACTATTTTGAGAAAACTTAGGGAGCTTCCTTATGTAAAAATGTTAGAGAGAGGGCCTGAGCGATAGCACAGCAGGTAGAGCATTTGTTGTAACATGGCCAACCTGGAACCTACCTGGGTTCGATCCCCAGCATCCCATATGGTGCCCTGTGCCTGCTTTGAGAGATTTCTGAGTACAGAGCCAGGAGTAACTCCTGAGCACCACTGGGTGTGGCCCAGTCTCTCCCTCCAAAATAAATTAGAGAGAGACTAGAGGAGTCAGCAATCCCATTTTGGGATAACTAACCAAAGAATACAAAATCAAAAAATACAAAGAATACAAAAGTGTGAACATCTCAATATTTATTGAAGAATTATTTATAATAGTCAAAATATGGAGCAACTAAAGTGCTCATTGATAAATGATTAGATAAAGATAACCCACTTTTACAATGGGTTACAAATTAGTTATAAAAATAATAAAGTTACTATTTGTCATTCACAATAAAATGGAAGGAATTTCAGAGAACAATGTGAAGCAAAATAAGTCAGAAGGAAAAAGACTTGTAGATTATTTCTCCCATTTGTGTAATGTAAGGATATAAAGTCGGTGAATGAATTTAGAAAAAAGGGAGCTGAGGAAGGAAGTTTTAGTGATTCTGAAATAAAAGTGGGGGAGCCTCCTAAGTGGCATTCAGTGGGCCTGGGGACCACTCCCTCTGATACTCAGCCAGCGGAGTTTGCTTTTCAGTGCTGTTGCTTGGAGTATAAAGTGCTGGGGACCACTTGGGCCACCCTAGAGTTGCTTGGGGTCCTACTGATGTTCACGGGCCACCAGCACTACACCTAATGATCCTTAGGAGGCAATGTAGGGATAAAACCTGAGCGAATAATATCACGGTTATACTTAGAGAGATTGCATTAAACTTGTACAATGTTTTGGGGGAGAATTGCCGTTTTTTTTTTTTTTTTGGTTTTTGGGCCACACCCGTTTGATGCTCAGGGGTTACTCCTGGCTATGTGCTCAGAAATCGCCCCTGGCTTGGGGGGACCATATGGGACGCCGGGGGATCGAACCGCGGTCCTTCCTTGGCTAGCGCTTGCAAGGCAGACACCTTACCTCCAGCGCCACCTACCCGGCCCCAGAATTGCCGTTTTAATAATGTTGATCCTTTCAATTTATGAGCAAGGTATATGCCTCCATTTTCTTGTGTCCTCTTTTATTTCTTGAAACAGTGTTTTGCAGTTTTCTTTGTATAGGTCCTTATCTCTTGAGTTAAATTGTCACCAAGGTATTTAAGTTTTTGTGGTACAATTGGGAATAGGATTCTTTTTTTAATATCAATTTCTTCTTGATAGTTATTTGCATATAAATAGGATTCATCTCAGTGATGCAAAGATGTTTAGCATATTCAAGTCAGTCTATCTAATACACCATATCAACAAAAGAAAAAAAACAAAAACCATATGATCATATCAATAGATGCAAAGAAAGCATTTGACGAATTTCATGATAAAAACTCTCAACAAGATGGGAATGGAAGGAAATTTTCTCATTATAGTCAAGGTCATTTACCTTAAACCCATGGCAAATATTATACTCAATGGGGGAAAAAACTGAAATCCTTTCCTCTGAAATCTGGTACAAGACAAGGCTGTCCCCTCTTGCCATTCCTTTTTAACCTAGTTCTAGAAGTACCTGCCATAGCAATTAGATAAGAAAAATATATGAAGGAACCAAAAAATTTTAAATGAAGGTCAGGGATGGGCATATGACTCAAAGTACTTGTTTTGCATGTATGAGATGCTGTGTTTAAGTCCAACTCCTTAACACAAAAATTAAAAAAAGCTTAAAACAAAGCCCAAATAAGTTTAAAAATTATGCTCTTGACACATTTTCTTTTCAAAGCTGTATAAAATAGATCCTTCACTCTACTAACCCAGATTTTTAAATTTGTCACTTAGTTCGCCATGGTATTACAGATAGAACATTCTGCCTCAACATGTAAACATGGGGGGAAATCAATGGCAGAGAGGAGATGTATCCTAATCAAGTAATAATTTATATAATAATCAGGTAGAAATTTAAACTGAGAAAAAAGTTGAGTGAGGGGCTGGAACAATGGTGCAGCAGAAGGGCGGTTGCCTTGCATGTGCCTGACCTAGGACAGACTGCGGTTCAATCCCCCAGCATCCCACATGGTCCCCCAAGCCAGGAGCGATTTCTGAGTGCACAGCAAGATTAACCTCTGAGTGTCACTGGGTGTGGTCCAAAAACCAAAAGAAAATATGAGAGTGATGAGACCACTGTAGTTAAGTGGAGAGAGAGACCACTGTAGTTAAGGGGAGAGAGAGAGATAGTTAAGTGGGGAGAGAGAGAGAGTTAAGTGGGGAGAGAGAGAGAGAGAGAGAGAAAGAGAGAGAGAGAGAGAGAGAGAGAGAGAGAGAGAGAGAGAGAGAGAGAATGAGAATTTCTGATCTGGCATCAGAGGTGTATGGTGGTACTGTGAGAGTAAAGAAAGACACAAGGAGAAAAGACTAGGAGTTATTTGTTTGATTTACTTTTCTTTTTTTCTTTTTTTTTTTTTTTTGGGGCCACACCCATTGACGCTCAGGGGTTACTCCTGGCTATGCGCTCAGAAGTTGCTCCTGGCTTGGGGGACCATATGGGACACCGGGGGATCGAACCGCGGTCCGTCCAAGGGTAGTGCAGGCAAGGCAGGCACCTTACCTCTTGCACCACCGCCCGGCCCCTTGATTTACTTTTCTATGCAGAGGCCATTATTTTTTTCTTTCTTCCTTTTTCTTTTCTTTCTTTTTTTTTTTTTTTTTTTTTTGGTTTTTTTGGGCCACACCCATTTGATGCTCAGGGGTTACTCCTGGCTAAGCACTCAGAAATCGCCCCTGGTTTGGGGGGACCATATGGGACGCCGGGGGATCAAACCACGGTCCTTCCTTGGCTAGCGCTTGCAAGGCAGACACCTTACCTCTAGTGCCACCTCACCGGCCCCAGAGGCCATTATTTCTTTTTTGTTTGTTTGTTTGTTTTTTTATTTATTTTTATTTTTTTTCTTTTCTTTGTTGGGGCCATTATTTCTATGCAAAAATCCATATTGCTCTGATTCCTCAACTCTCAGTTCTCAACTTTAATCTGATTATAACTGAAATGAAGGAAAAACGTCAATATCAAAATATATCAGGCTGTAGACAAATATTGTCATCATAAGGATATGGTCACACAACAGCACTACAGTGTTGGTATAATTTACTAATGGTTTTTAATAAAACAACTTTAGATCAAACACTAGTCACTGACTCAATAGTAGCTACCACAGAAAATCAGGGACTATAAGACTATAATCAGACTGTAATCTCCCTCCCCACCGGTCCCTGTAATAACATTGGCTTTATTTTTATTATATTGTTTATTGCTTTTTAAAATTTTTACTTATTTTATTTCCTATTTTTTTTTGGGGGGGGCCATACCCATTGAGTCTCAGGGGTTACTCCTAGCTATGCACTTAGAAATTGCTCCTGGCCTGGGGCCAGAGAGATAGCATGGAGGTAGGGCATTTGCCTTGCATGCCCAAGGATGATGGTTCAAATCCTGGCATCCCATATGGTCCTCCGAGCCTGCCAGAAGTGAATTCTGAGCATAGAGCCAGGAATAACCCTGAGCACTGCTGGGTGTGACCCCAAAACAAAAACAAAACAAAACAAAAGAAATTGCTCCTGGCTTGGGAGACCATATGGGACGCTGAGGGATTGAACCAAGGTTCTCCTAGGCTAACACTCACCTTGCGCCACCACTCCAGACCGTACTTATTTTATTTCTTATCTAAATTTTATTTGTTTAAAAGTACCCTTACATCATTTCTAATGTGCCTTCCTAAATTTTCTGTCATTTTTGCTAATAACCCAACATTTATGGATTGATTTCATCAACTGAAAACAATATGCCAAAGAAAAACAGGGAATTATTTTTCTTAGTAGATGCTACCCATTCATAGCAGAGGAAAAAATATCCCATGAATTGAAAAAGGCTTCCTCTTTCATGGAAGAAATAAAAAATTCTATCTGGGTAGAAAATCATTTCTAGTTGAATGTTTCACAATGTTGATCTACCACCCTTGTGGTGTTAAGTCTTTCTAAGAACTAGGACAAGTCAAGTAATTGCACTTTATTCTTTATTAGTTCAGCATGGAGATGGAAGGGATGTCAGAGGTATTAAAGAGTTGCAGAGCTCAATGCTGCTCCTAAAAAAAGTTATGCTCTCAAAAATCAATCCTTTAATAGCAATAGATGAACAGTTTAAACTTTCTGTTAAACTTGATCTCTATTGAGGAGCAAGGAAACACAATTCAACATGATAACAGGAAGCCATCTGACAGATGGGTTTATTACTGGATTTTCATGGCTTTTAGTCAAAAATCTGAAAAGTCTCATCAGGTGACAAGCACTCTCTTGTACCGTAGGCCATGATTCAGAAGATGGGCTTGGCTTTCATCAAACAAGTCCATACAAGGCTGTCTTCATTAGGATGAAGACTGCTCCCTATTCTCTGGTTTGCGGTTACTTCTGTTTTCATCACTAATGTATCTCATGCCAGTACCTCGACTCACACTGACAATCAGGCCTTGTTGCCTGACACCGTTGAGTACAGATGCCAGAATAGTTCCATTCCACAAGCTCCAGAACCATTTTCATGCAAGTGGCTCTGACAACTTGTCTTTTGGGAAACCTGATATTTTAGACATCTACCAGAATCAGCTGGAAATCTGGTCAATTAAATTCAGCAAAAGCCATACCTTTTTCAGTGGTCTGGGAGATGTGGGTGGACATATGTGGTCCTGTAGTCACAGGCACTTCAGAGACAGTGAGCAGTTCTCTCATATTTCTGCAGCCCACTGTGCTCCTTGCAGTCCACACCCACCTCTAGCCCCTAGCAACTATTGTTCTGCTTTCTAGCCTTATAGTTTTACCTTTATCGGATTGTTATATGTGGAATCATATAGCTCACAATCCTCTGAGCCTGACTTCTTTGACTTGGCATTTGTGATTCATCCTTGTTATTGTATACATAACTAGTTTGTCCCCCCATTATTTTAAGTGGGCAATATTCATTGCTTGGATACAGAACATTTTTGTATTCATCCTTTGATGGGCATTATAATTGTGTTCTATTGTTGCTAGTCATAAAGTTGCTATCAACAGAAAACATTTTAAAATAGGGGGATTGTGTAAATAACTCTCATCTTAATCTGCAAAATTAATGCGATTTCAAAGTTGTATTTTTTTTTTTTGGTTTTTGGGCCACACCCAGTAACGCTCAGGGGTTACTCCTGGCTATGTGCTCAGAAGTTGCTCCTGGCTTGGGGGACCATATGGGACACCGGGGGATCAAACCGCGGTCCGTCCAAGGTTAGCGCAGGCAAGGCAGGCACCTTACCTTTAGCGCCACCGCCCGGCCCCTCAAAGTTGTATTTTGTAAATATTAATTGACTCTAAAGTTAAATACAAAGATGAGATCTGAAATAGTTAACACAATAATTATGAGAGAAGAGAAGGAAATCATAAGAATGATATCATTTGTCTTCACTTGCCAAAAACCTACAATATTCAATATATTGTGAAACTGGTAAAGAAAAACACAACATAAGTTAATGGAACAGAAGAGAACAGAAGTAGGCTCACATAAATATAGCCAACTGATCTGAGATTATAAAGCAAAGATTGTTTTTCAATAAAGGACACATGAATAACTTCACATTTACCTGCATAATAAAATTAATCTAGACACAGACCTTATGCCTTTCACACACACGAAATATCAACTCAAAAATGGATCATAGACTTAAATGTAAATCCAAAGATATAAAATTACCTGCAGAAGGGGCCAGAGAGATAGCATGGAGGTAGAGTATTTGTTTTGCATGCAGAAGGATGGTGGTTCGAATCCTGGCTTCCCATATGGTCCTTCAAGCCTGCCAGGGGTGATTTCTGAGAGTAGAGCCAGGAGTAACCCCTGAGCACTGCTGGGTGTGACCCAAAAACAAAACAAACAAACAAACAAATTACCTACAGAAAAGTAGGAGAAAACTAAAATATAAAATTATATTTTGCATTTACTGGTGACTTTTAAGTGCAATACTATGGTCATGATTCATGAAAGAAATCATTGATAAACTGCACTTTATTAAAACATGGAATTTTTGCTTTATGAAAGACAATGTTAAGAAAATAAAAACAAAACTATAAAACTCTGCTCCAAGAAATAAGAGAGGACACGCGGAAATGGAAGCACATACCCTGCTCATGGATTGGCAGGATTAACATAATTAAAATGGCAATACTCCCCAAAGCATTGTACAGATTTAATGCAATCCCTCTAAAGATACCCATGACATTCTTCAAAGAAGTGGATCAGGCACTTTTGAAATTCATTTGGAACAATAAACACCCTCGAATAGCTAAAGCAATGATTGGGAAAAAGAATATGGGAGGAATTACTTTCCCCAACTTTAAACTGTACTACAAAGCAATAGTTATCAAAACAGCATGGTATTGGAATAAAGACAGGCCCTCAGATCAGTGGAATAGGCTTGAATACTCAGAGAATGTTCCCCAGACATACAATCACCTAATTTTTGATAAAGGAGCAAGAAATCCTAACTGGAGCAAAGATAGCCTCTTCAACAAGTGGTGTTGGCACAATTGGATAGCCACTTGCAAAAAATTGAACTTAGACCCCCAGCTAACATCATGTACGAAGGTTAAATCCAAATGGATGAAAGACCTCGATATCAGACCCGAAACCATAAGATATATAGAACAACACGTAGGTAAAACACTCCAGGACATTGAGACTAAATGCATCTTCAAAGAGGAAACTGCACTCTCCAAGCAAGTGAAAGCAGAGATGAACAGATGGGAATATATTAAACTGAGAAGCTTCTGCACCTCAAAAGAAATAGTGCCCAGGATACAAGAGCCCCCCACTGAGTGGGAGAAACTATTCACCCAATACCCGTCAGATATGGGCTAATCTTCAAAATATACAAGGCACTGACAGAAATTTCCAAGAAAAAACATCTAATCCCATCAAAAATGGGGAGAAGAAATGGACAGACACTTTGACAAAGAAGAAATACAAATGGCCAAAAGACACATGAAAAAATGCTCCACATCACTAATCATCAGGGAGATGCATATCAAAACAGCTATGAGGTACCACCTCACACCCCAGAGATTGGCACACATCACAAAGAATGAGAACAAGCAGTGTTGGTGGGGATGTGGAGAGAAAGGAACTCTTATCCACTGCTGCTGGGAATGCTGTCTAGTTCAATCTTTATGGAAAGCAATATGGAGATTCCTCCAAAAACTGGAAATTGAGCTCCCATATGACCCAGCTATACCACTCCTAGGAATATACCCTAGGAACACAAAAATACAATACAAAAATTCCTTCCTTACACCTATATTCATCGCAGCACTATTTATCATAGCAAGACTCTGGAAACAGCCAAGATACCCTTCAACAGATGAATGGCTAAAGAAACTGTGGTACATATACACAATGGAATATTATGCAGCTGTCAGGAGAGATGAAGTCATGAAATTTTCCTATACATAGATGTACACGGAATCTATTATGCTGAGTGAAATAAGTCAGAGAGAGAGAGAAAGATGCAGAATGGTCTCACTCATCTATGGGTTTTAAGAAAAATGAAAGACATTCTTGCAATAATAACTTTCAGACACAAAGGAGAAAAGAGCTGGAAGTTACAGCTCACCTCAGGAAGCTCACCACAAACAGGGATGAGTTTAGTTAGAGAAATAAATACATTTTGAACTATCCTAATAAGGAGAATACAAGGGAAATAGAAAGCCTGTCTAGAGTACAGGCAGGGGTTTGGTGGGGAGGAGGGAGATTTGGGACATTGGTGATGGGAATGTTGCACTGGTGATGGGTGGTGTTCTTTACATGACTGAAACCCAAACACAATCATGTATGTAATAAAGTTGTTTAAATAATAAAAAAAGAAACATAATGGGAGAAAATACTGGAAGCAGCATACATGAAAAACCATCAGTATTTAAAATAGATAAAATACTGGAAGAATTCAAAAATAAGAATTCAATTTAAAAATGAATCAAAGATCTAAACAGACACCTTATGAAAGAAAACATAATGAGATAAATGAACACATGAAAAGGTACTCCATATCAAATGTTCAAGGAAATGAAAACGAAATCTAAGTGAAATCATACTATTCATTTCATAGAAAGGCTAAAATCCAGAACATTGACAACTGACAGCATCAAGTGCTCATGAGAATGTGGCACACTAGAAAATTTCTTCATTGGCGCGTTAGCCAAGCCTGTGTTCTGCCTGAAACACTTATCTCACTGACTGTGTCTCCCTATGTCTCGTTGCTTGATTATTTCCACTCTGTAGAAGCCCATGTTCTCTTTTGACCATGTGCTACTCCCTTCTTCTTCCCTCATATCTTTTTACATAAATTTTAACAAAAACTTAATTGTTTCATATACACACACAAGAAAAAAAACCTCATTTATTGTTTGCGGGGGTACAAAGTGTTTCAGCCATGCTAAAGACAGGTTAACAGAATCGTAAAAAAGAAGTTTCAGGGCAGAGCAATAGGGTGTTTGCCTTGCACACAGAAGACCTGGGTTCAATACCCAGCATCCCATATGATTTTCCAAATCTACCAGGAGTGATTTCTGAGTTCAAAGCCAGGATTTTCCTGAATGCCACTGGTTGTGGCCCAAAAACAAAACAAAGAAAAGTATGGCTGAAGAATAAAGTTTCAATTGATTGTTTCTTTGGGTGTATGTATGTCTGCCTACTTTATTTTTTTTGCAGACCTTGCATTTTGTTTTGTTTTGTTTTGTTGAGCCACACTCAGTGATGCTCAGGGTAAATCCTGGCCCTGTTCTCAGAAATCACTCCTGGTTGATTCAGGGGACCATATGAAATGCCAGGGATCATACCTTGGTAGGCCACATGGAAAGCAAGCTCTCTACCTGCTGTCTATAGCTCCAGCTTCAAACCTTATGTTTTTAATGCTATGTCATATCTTAAATATGTGATAACATTGAACATATTTTATATCATTTCTATCCTTTTAAGGAATAGAAGTTTGTCAAGGTTTTTTTTTTTCTTTCTTTTTTCTTTTTTTTGGTTTTTGGGCCACACCCGTTTGACGCTCAGGGGTTACTCCTGCCTATGAGCTCAGAAATCGCCCCTGGCTTGGGGGGACCATATGGGACACCGGGGGATCGAACCACAGTCAGTCCTACACTAGCCCTTGCAAGGCAGACACCTTACCTCTAGGGCCACCTTCCCGGCCCCGGTTTTGTTTTTTTTTTTTCTTTCATATCCTGAAATAAAGCTTTCTCTTTATAAATGTTTTACACAGGATTTAAATGTTTTATTTTTGAAATTGGTTACCAAAAATTGTTTTTAATTCATCTCGCCTCCTTGAAGATCATGTTGCTTTCTCTTTCTGTTGTGTTTTGCTAAGGTGACCAAGTTTGTGATCTGCCTCTTGGGACAAAAGTTGACTTTCTCTAATTCCTGATTCCACTGCAACACTGTGCAGTGTGTAAAATATTTTAGCCTTAAGTAAAAGTATTCACATTTGTCTAATGTTGAATGTGACTTATTCAAATGTTAGGACTCAGATATAACTGTATCATTGTGAAACTGAGAAGACACAAGACTGGCCAGTACTACAAAGAGATAAGAATCTTAGAAGATGCTAAAGTATTGACTAATTTTAGTAGAAAAAAATAGATAAAGTTCTAACATTAAGGAAAAAGCTCAAAGGATTGGAACACTTGCTTTGCATGTGAGAAACTGTTTAATTCTAAGCACCTTATGGAGCCCTCAGACTGTAGAAGGAATCCTCAAGCACCAAATCAGGTTACTGAGCACCACTAGGCATAGAGCAAAAATAGGCAAAAACAAAACAAAAATAATTAATAAAAATATCAATATTATTTAAAGGTCCTAAAAAGGACCTAGAGATTATTTAAATCTCAAAAGGCTTAGAGATCATTTAACAGTTATGCAGATACACTCAGACTCAAATAAATTGAATAAATTGTTCAAGGTATTAATTGCAGAGATAGAACCAGGTGATAAGTTTTTTGTTTGACAGACAATTTTTGCTATGGCATTTGGAAAAATTGATCAAGGAGTTTTTCTAGGCTTTTGATTATACTAAGTACAGATAATTTTGAAAAAAAATCACCAAAAATATGTGAAGCAAATCTATGTCAATAAAATTGCTCAATTTTGGTGGGCTGGGAGACAACTCAGCGAATAAAGTATCAGCCTCCACAGCCGGCAATGAATGATGTGTGAGCACTGCAGCTAGGAGTCTGACCCAACCTGGAGCACGTGAATGAGCACCACACTTAAAGAATGAGTGTACGTACTCAGAAATCAAAGCTCAAGGAATTCAATCCCTGGCAAGCACCACACCCAAGAGGAGTGCACCCCATCACATCTCTGTAACTACAGGAAAAAGGAAGGGAAATTCTTGTTCTCTCCCTGTGATGAGTCTAACCAACCTGGTTTTGAGGTTTGTTTGGGGTGTGTGTGTGTGTGTGTGTGTGTGTGTGTGTGTGTGTGTGTGTGTGACCAGGTAGTCTTCCTTTCAGCAGTAAGCAGTAGGCTAGTTAGTCATCCTATATCTTGTAGAATACTGAAAGAGCCAAAACATGTGCTACATATAAACTCAAATGCATTTCATAAAGTAATGTTTTTCTAAATACATTACACTGAGCAAGAAAATGTTCATGTAACAAGGGGCTAAGATTGAAAAGAAAGTGTTATCATTTCTGATGATCTCAAATTCTCCATCTTTTTAATTGATAGCTAGAAGACTTGATCAAAATGACAAAAATAATTATAAAGTTCCAATAAAAGACCTTTCTATTTACCCAGAACTAACAATAAGCAACCCTAGCATTAATATATTCAAAATAATTCCTCATAACTTACATTTTTAAGTGATAATGTGTTATCATTTTAAATTGCATTTTATTTTATTTTATTTTTTGCCACACCCAATGGTGCTCAGGGCTTACTCTTAGCTCTATGCTCAGGGATCAACTGTAGTGTGATTCAGGAGGCAACCTGGGTGCCAGGGATTAAATTTGGATTGACCATGAGTAAGGTATGTGCCCTACCTACAGTACTTGCTTCATCTCTTAAAATTGCATTTTAACCAGTAATTCTGGAAGAAAGCTGAATAACAACCAAGATAAACTAAGCCAGACTGAAAAAAAAAATCTGAGTTGATTGTTGCCACATTGACTTC
This sequence comes from Suncus etruscus, assembly GCF_024139225.1. Taxonomy (NCBI): domain Eukaryota; kingdom Metazoa; phylum Chordata; class Mammalia; order Eulipotyphla; family Soricidae; genus Suncus; species Suncus etruscus. The sequence continues at coordinate 48,009,285 of NC_064864.1, forward strand.
CTCTCCATGGGTCCCTGTTACCATTGTGATAAATTGTGTGGAGAGCACAAAAAGAGATTTCTAAAAATTTCGTCACCCTGAAATGACTGGGTGACAATTGTGTTGAAGGTGAATATTTGTGCAATCTCTTCATCGTGTCCACTTTCTTCCACCAATTTCCTCATTTATCTCTCTCTGTCTCTACATGGAGCACTTTTTAATATGCATATTTTTTGCTCTATGGTTTCAGTACTGCTGCTGATGGGGTTTTCTACATAAAACTTTCCCAGCCTTCAGCACCACCTCCTCTGCTGGGTTGAGCACTTCCTTCTCCATAGGTGTCCCTAAGTGCCTTGCAGCATTATCCACAATAGCCAAAATCTGAAAACAACCCAAGTGTCCAAGAATAGATTACTAGATAAAGAAACAATGGAATATTATTCAGCTGCACAGATATTTTTTTCCTTTAAGGGGATAAAAAGGCGGCAAATTTGTAACTTTCCGGTTTCCATTTTTGGTTTGTCTGGATTAACAGGAGCATTGGAGAAGAAACTGAAAAAGCTAAACCTGAACACAATCAGCTGATGAGATTTGTTTAGGGTTAGGAGAGAGAGAGAGACACAAATGAGCAATTAGTGAAAGACAGGAAAGTTCTATGTAATGCACAAACAAATGGGACTGAAAGTAGGGTAGGGTGGGAAAGAATTTCTATAGTAGCAAGAACTGACAAGTTGACAGTTCAAAGATATATATATATTTTTTTTTTTTTGGTTTTTGGGCCATACCCGGCGGTGCTCAGGGGTTACTCCTGGCTGTCTGCTCAGAAATAGCTCCTGGCAGGCACGGGGGACCATATGGGACACCGGGATTCGAACCAACCACCTTTGGTCCTGGATCGGCTGCTTGCAAGGCAAACACCGCTGTGCTATCTCTCCGGGCCCAGTTCAAAGATATTTGATCCCAAAAGCTGGGGAGTAATTTTAAAGTAGAAGCAGATATTATCAGCCCTCATGAGGCAGAACTCCCCAGCCATAATGCCCTGGTGCTCCAGGGGTATTTCATTGCTCATCCGACCCCCAGTTTATTAGCTTTATTAATGTTGTCAATCAACCTGAAACACCTTTGACTTTGTTCTGGGACTGAGAAAAGCATGTGTGAAAAATTCCAATACATTATTTGCTATTTTGTAAAATTAGCATAGTAATCAATCTGATTTTTAAATAAGATTAAAAATGTCAATTTTCGGGGCCAGGCGGTGGCGCTAGAGGTAAGGTGCCTGCCTTACCTGCGCTATCCTTGGACGGACCGAGGTTCGATCCCCCGGCATCCCATATGGTCCCCCAAGCCAGGAGCGACTTCTGAGCACATAGCCAGGAGTAACCCCTGAGCATCACCGGGTGTGGCCCCCCAAAAAAAACCAAAAAAAAAAATGTTGATTTTCTTGAACCTGAGCTTGAAAGGGAAGTCTTACATGTAGTAACAGAAATGTCTTCTTTATAAGAGATGGAGACTGTTCTTCCCCAGGGAGAGAAGTGTCCAGTTACAGAAAGAGGACACAGATTAGAAAAGCAAACCTACCATGGACAAAACAGTCTGGAACTATCTGACATCAGCAAATCTTCAAAGAACAACCCCCAATTCAATGTCTAGGGGACCCTGCTAAGTGGTCCCCTATATGAGATTGAACACCTGCCAGAGAGATTGGATAAAGGGAACTCTGCGTGTGCATGCGTGTGTGTGTGTGCGCGCGCGCGCGTGCATGCACGTGCACGTGTGTAGGAACTACAGACAGCAAGGCTGCCAGGCTGGTGCTCAGTGCTTATGGGACACCAGAGATTTTATCTTATGATCATAATTTTTTTTTTTGTTTTTTGGGCCACACCCGGTGATGCTCAGGGGTTATTCCTGGCTCTGCACTCAGAAATTGCTCCTGGCAGGCTCGGGGGACCATATGGGATGCTGGGAATTGAACCTGGGTCCATCCTGGGTCAGCCATGTGCAAGGCAAACACCCTACCACTGTACTATCTCTCTGGCTCATTAAGATCAGATTCTGCATGATTGTAAGACTGGCACTCTAAGTCACTGCAGCTGCTGCTCTATTCCTCAGGTTCCAAATGAGAACTTGGGAATATAGAGACTATACCAAGTGGTTTGCTGAGGGAAGGGTTTGGCCCGCTCCTGATGATACTTGATGCTCATCTGAAGGACAAGTGGTTAGGGATATATGGTACTGGGGATTACACTTACGGCCTTGCATATGCTGTCCAGAACCCCCAAAATGAGAATTGTATCCTTTTGCTGACTAGTAAACACAAGGCCTTGAGTGTAGCCGGTGTTCAGTAAAGGTCCCTCTTTTCAAGTTTCTGATTCTTGCTCCCAACTTCTGCTCCTTCTTAGAAGGTGATGTAGCCACTGCAGCCTCAGCACATTTAAAGCCGAGCCTATTAACTCTTTCTGCTCCCATCCCTCTATTTATTACAGACCTCATCTGTATCAGCCTCCCTGTTAATATTCAGGAAATATTTTTCCAAAGTGGAAGGAAAAGAACAGAAATGAAATATAAGGGATAAAAAGAGTAAAAAAAGGAAGGCAGACTGTGATTGATCACTAAACCACAGGACTTGTCATCAAGTATGTATGAAGTCCTGAATTTGGTCCGTGGAACTGAAAAAAAAAAAAAGAGCAAAGAAATGGGGCTGAAGCCATAGCACAGTGGTAGGACGTTTCCCTTGCATGCGCAGCAGACCCAGGATGGACCTAGGTTTGATCCCCGGCATCCCATATGGTCCCCTAAGCTAGGAGGGATTTCTGAACACATAGCCAGGAGTAACCCCTGAGCATCACCAGGTGTGCTCCCCCCCCCCAAAAAAAAGGAGAGAAGCAAGCATGAAGGTGCCAAAGAAGAGAAGAGATCTATGTGTGGATCAGAGGGTAGCAGCCATCACAGAGACCAGATTCTCCAAATTAGTGGTGGTCTCTTGCCTCCAGAGTCTTCACTGAAAGTAGCTGGAACATGTTTCCAAATTCTCCACTTCCCTTGCAATATTTCTTAATTGTTTCCAATTTGGGTTAGAAACACAGCATTTAGTGCATGTGATGAGAGAAGCGACTTAGGGCTAAGTTTCCACCTTTCTAGCTATCCCTGCACAGCTGGACTGTTTTTTAGTTGTTCTGGGAAATCAGACAAAATTTAAAAATGATGCTGTCTTTTTTCCTAGCCCCAAAGTTCTTGAGCTGAGGTTCTGAAGTAAAAGCTAGTGCAGGGGTGGGGTGGGGTGGGATGGGTGGAGGGGAAATGTCTTTGCTTTGCTAATGGGGAATGGTTCCCTCTTTTGCCTTTGGTAGGTAAAGAGACAAGATCTTTCTTGTTTTTCTTTTGGTCCTGAAGTTTTACAGTCTTGTAACTCTTTGTATGTTTTCTTTTGGGATTCTGTTGCCAGCTTATTTGGTCAGATGCTCTAATCTCTATGAGTGGTGACATGTCATAACTGTAACCCCAAGACATTTTCAGGTCAAGACAAGATGCAGGCACTCCTTGATTGTATTTGTGGGAGGTACTTGAGCCTACAGGGAAATATATGTAAGCAAGATTCCATCTCTGGAAGGCTTGGGGCAATCATGCTGACATCTGGGAGTTTTGAAGGGTGCTTAGATTTATAAAGAGAGCATTTTCCAGAAAAGGTAGTTTTTTTCAATACTTGTTCCAAAAAGATACTTCAAGGACCCCTGTGATTTTTTTTAAACCACCTGCTATTTCTAAAGCAGCTGCCTTCACATGCCAAGTATTTGGCTATATATCCCAGATTCCTGGTATCCTGTGGGAGCTTATTGTAACCCAAGGAAGCATTTTACTGAAATATGATACTCTGCTACTGTGCACACAAAGTGGACTGTGAAATCTAACACCAGAAGGGCCCTTCCAACAGAAACTCTAGGTCCAGAACTTGAAAAAGATTCTTTTTTCTTTTTTTGCAATTTTATTTATTTATTTATTTATTTATTTATTTATTTATTTATTTATTTATTTATTTATTTATTTATTCTTTTTTTTTAACACCCCCCCCCCTTCACCAGTGCAAATTCCCACTACCCTTGTCTCCATCTTCCTCTTTCCCCACCCCCTGCCTGTATTTGAGACAGGCAACATTGTTATCAACATTGTCATGGGAGTACTTAGTGTAGTCATTTCTCTAACTGCATTCACCACTCTTTGTGGCAAGCTTCAATTCATCAGCTGGTCCTTCCAGCCCTCATCTCTATTGTCTCTGGGCATTATTACAATGTCTTTTCTTTTCTTTTTTACACCCCCCCCCCCCATTTATTCCAGAATCTCATGTTTCATGGCATAGAGTTTCTCCAAGTAGTCTCTGATTACCCTTTGGATCTCTTTATTATCTGTAGTGATCTCCCCTTTTCATTTCTAATTTGGTTTATTAAGTTTTTTGTTCCCACTTTGTGAGTTTTTCTGGTGGTTTATCAACCTTGTTTATTTTTTTTAAAGAACCAACTTTTGCTTTGGTTGATTTTTGGGGTTGTTTTTTGGGTTTCCACTTCATTTTTCTGCTCTAAGCCTTGTTATTTTCTTCTGCCTACTTATTTTGGGTTCATTTTGTTGATTGTTTTCTAATTTTATAAGCTGTGTCATTGAGCTGTTTTGTAGGCCTCTTCTTCCTGATGTGTGTTTGCAACTTTGATTTTGAGTCTGTTTGTTCTGACTATTCAGATTTGTTTCTTGTAAGCAGCAGAATGTTGGATTCAGCTTTTTGATCCATTTTGCTACTCTGTGTCTCTTAACTGGTGAATTTGGCCCATTAACGTTGAGAAAGATAACTATCATGGGATTTAGAGCCAGCTTTGTATATAGAAGTTTGGTGTGTTGTTAGGCCCATCTTGTCTTAAAACAGACCCTTCAGTTTATCTTGTAAGACTGGTTTTGAGTCAGTAAAGTTTCTGAGCTGCTGTTTATCCATAAAGCTATATATAGTTCCTTCAAACATGAAAGTGAGTCTGGCTGGGTACAGTATTCTAGGCAAAGCATTCATTTTGTTGAGTTTTGTCACTATATCCCACCATTGCCTTCTGGCTTTGAGGGTTTCTTGTGACAGGTCTGCTATAAATCTTAAGGATGCTCCTTTGAATGTAATTTCCCTTGTTGATCTTGCTGCTTTCAGTATTCTATCCCTATATGTGGTATTTCATCATTGTGACTAGGATGTTTCTTGGGGTGCTTTTCTTTGGTTCTCTTTTAGCTGGTATTCTTTGGGTATGCAGGATTTGGTTGCATGCAGTCTTTAGCTCTGGGAGTTTCTATGTAATGATGTCCTTAACTGTTGATTCTTCCTGGGAATTTTCTTCCTGGGACTCCAATGATTCCTATGTTGTTTCTGTTGAGTTTATCAAAGACTTCTATTTTTGTTTGTTCACATTCTTTAAGAATTTTTTCCACATTTTCCATCCTCCATATTTCTACTCTAAACTGCTTATCTGAGGGGCTAACTAGGTGGTTGGTATTTTTCAGGTAATCAGAGCTGCCATCTTCATTCTCTATACATGACATTGTCTTGTTTTGTTTCCCCATTGCCACTCTTGTAGTGTGGTTTTTACTACATGTGGTGGTGGGGTTCATGGGCTAGAAGATGCACTTATTGGGTGAACACAACTTATGAGGTGTTGGGCCTGAAGAGATTATGTTTACTGTTGTCTTCTTGGCTGCCTCATGCAGGAAAAACCTTTTTCTATGATTTTAAAAGCAGTACTTGCACTGATAGAACCAAATAGTTTATACAATGCAGACTTTCTTCTAAGTTTCTAATGAAAATAGTTGTTGAAAACACAAGTCAGGATGTAGCTTCTTCCTGTCAAGCAGCTAGGAAACAGTAGGAATTAGGGTGTAGGATATCCCAGTACAATTCAAAGGCTGTTCTGAACAAACAACGGAGGTTATTTACCATATGCAAAATATGTAGCTGAAATCCTCCCACATCTTTACACAAAGCAATTGAGTTCAGAGGCAAGAATCATTTTCATGTCAAAGGAAGAACATATTCAATGTTTACTTGCTATTTTGTTTTGCTCATTTGCTCATCCCCTCCCTATATAAAGTGGCTTGTGACCTTGGCAGAAGTCATCTCCTCTGGGAGCTGGCCCTAACAGGTCAATAAAGGCTTATGGCTGGTGGAATAAAGTTTAGTTTTGCTTTACTTCAATTGTGTGGTCTCATCTTTCGACTCCAGACCCTAACATTTCTATAATCTCATTGTTTTAATAGTCACCATGAAGAAAAAAATTGATCAAATCCAGGTACCAGTCTAATTCTTTCTAAATTATTGATTTAATAAACTTGGCATTAGAATGAGTGTCATATTAGTGGTCATTTCTATGCAATTTGGCTTAAAGTGTTGGTTGACCCAGCCTAATTCGTGGCATTTTAGAGCTGCCTGTGATGTTATTCTGGACTTTGGATTTCATCAATTTTACTTAGGACTTGTGTTTATATGACAAGTTTTTGGGTTCTTTTTTTTTTTTTTTAACACACTGTATTGTCCCTACTTTTTCTTCTTCCAATATTTGTCCCCACTTCCCAGTTTGCGGTTCTTCCCTCATGACTAAGTAGATGCATTTTAATCCAATGCTCATAATTTAATTAAAGATCCAATGGAGTTCACTCTTTGAACAAAACACAGTCATCAAGTTTCCTTTTAGTGCTGAATCCAGCTTAGAAGCTGCCACTACCTGCTTTTGGTGAAGTCTGGCAGGTGAGACAGTGGCCTACCATCCTGTCATACTCTTAATCATTTCCGAGTAGCTTCCCTTGAAAAATGAAGAGGGAGGAGTAGAGAAGAAATCTTCAGGGCAGACCCTCAGGTGGGGTATCATTCATATTCACATAGTCAGTTGCTTTGATGATGACTCTGCAGGAGAAAGAACTTACCATCCTGTTCAAGGTCTCATGTTGATTCAGGATGTGACTCAACCATCCAGTGTGGAGGCTGAGGCAGAACGGTCCATGGCAAGTCCTCCCTGGAAAATTATAATAGAATCTTTCAGTAGATTGTTTACACAGCTTTATTCCTACAAAAGACAGATGAAAGGAAAGCTATCCCTGACTGAGGCCTGAGAAGTAAATGATCATGTCAAGAATTTGGACTTAAAGTCACAAAGTTTATTTGTGCAGTAGGGCAAGAAATGGGATATCACCAGTACTTCAGAAAATTCATCTTTTAGGAACTTTTGATTCACTGAGTTTATTGTGTCAGTTTATGAAATAGAATCTTATATATGGTACCCTATTTTCCAGCGTATAAGATGACTTTTGAAACAAACAAAAAAAGTCAACCGAAAATCGGGGATCGTCTTATAAGCCGAGTATATCCCGAAAAATGTTTCAATATGCCGCTAAACGAAAATTGTCTGAATATTGCCACAAAACGAATTTTCCAACTCGATCCTGCACCAATCACTGCAAGGCTGCTCGGACCACCTCTCTAACTCAGCCAATCCAAGCAGGCTTTTTATGCATGCAAATTAGACAATGTTCTGGACCCGAATCTACACTGTCAAAAGCCTGTTCAGATCGGCCAGAGTCAGAGAGGAAGTCTATTACAGTATAACCTTTGAACCTTTGCTTGATGTGATTGGCTCACTGTGGTACAAACAGTTGCAGCACAGGAACGTTCTGTCTGATACAGCGAATATAGACCTAAACCTATGTTTTAACTGCAAATTAGGGGGTCGTCTTATACGCCCAGTCGTCTTATATGCTGGAAAATACGGTAATTTTTTGGATTTGACTGCTTTTGTTCAATATTACATTTAAGAAATTAATTTATGGGGCTGGAATGATAGCGTAGAGGTAGGGCATTTTGCTTTGCACGCACTGACTAAGGACAGACTACGATTGGATCCCTTGGCATTCCATACGGTCCCCCAAGCCAGGAGCGGTTTCTGAGTGCATAACCAGGAGTAACCCCTGAGCATCACAGGGTGTGGCCCAAAATTAAAAATATATATATTTTTTGACAATAATTAGCCTTTATTGCTAAAGAGTTTACAGTTGTATAAATGTAGCCATTTACATATTATCTCTTGATATCACTTGAACTGTTTTTAATTTTTACTACTATTCTACATTCGTATACATGTCTTTTGGCAAATACGTACACATATTTCTTGCTTGAGCTATACTAGGGTTGCATTTTCTGGACAGTGGGGTATCTATAGCCCATTGTGACTTTAATTGAAATATCTCTATTTAGGGCTTCACACACACACACACACACACACACACACACACACACACACACACACACACACAGCAAATGTTTCACTACTGAATTATGTCCCCAGTGCAGGATAGATCATTTTCATGTATTTATTAACTATTTTGATACTGTCTTTTGAGAAGTGCCAGTTCAGCTTTCATGAAATTGTCTTTACCTTATTTCCTTTATCAAATATATATGTACATTATACAAATGTATTATGAATACTTTCTCCAAGTCTGGCATCCATCCATTTCAACTTTTAAATGCTTTTAATAAATGAACTCAGGTTTTCCTTTAAAAGGTATCTTAATTTTTATATTGTAATAAACTTTCATTTTCTTGGGGTTTTTTTTTTTTTTTTGGTTTTCCGGACCACACCCTTTTGATGCTCAGGGGTTACTCCTGGCTAAGTGCTCAGAAATTGCCCCTGTCTTGGGAGGACCATATGGGACGCCGGGGGATGGAACCACGGTCCTTCCTTGGCTAGCGCTTGCAAGGCAGACACCTTACCTCTAGTGCCACCTCGCCGGCCCCTAAACTTTCATTTTCTAAGATCATGAAAATGATCTATCCTGCACTGTGGACATAATTCAGTAGTGAAACATTTGCTCTGTGTGTGTGTGTGTGTGTGTGTGAAGCCCTAAATTTGATAATCAAAATCCCACACAAGCACTCTACCCTATAAATCTCCTAATATTTTTTTAAAATTTTTTTAGGGCCAGACTCAGCAGTGCTTTAGAGGCACTAACATGGTGCTCAAAGGTGACTTCCACATGCAAAGCATAAGCCCAGTTGTTTGTGCCATTTCCCTTGCCCTTATATTATTTGTTTGTTTTTAGTCTTTTACATTTGAATCTAAATCCTCAAAAACTTATTTTTAAAAATGATTTGAGGTAAAGGTATATCTACTTAATAGATCTACTACTTAATAATAATGCCATCTTAATAATAATGCCATCTACTTAATAGCTCCATTTTTTCATTTTATTTAAACACTTGTGATTACAGTTGCTCATGCTTGAGTTTCAGTCTTATACCACCCTTTATGCATGAACATTTTCTGTCATCAATATCTCCAATTTTCCTCCCACCTTCCCTACTGCCTGTCTCTTAGAAGGAACCCTCATCTCTCTCCTCCATTTTTTTTTTTTTTTTGTGGTTTTTGGGTCACACCCAGCAGTGCTCAGGGGTTACTCCTGGCTCCATGCTCAGAAATTGCTCCTGGCAGGCACAGGGGACCATATGGGACACTGGGATTCGAACCGATGACCTCTTGCATGAAAGGCAAACGCTTTACCTCCATGCTATCTCTCCAGCCCCTCTCCTCCATTTTTTTCTTTTAGAAACTGGTTTGTACTGTTGATGAAGGGTACTATGCATATAATTTATATCTTCTCAACAGTCATTGTTATTGTCCAACAATTACTGTCCAGAATAATTGCACCATTTATTAAATAGAAAATTCTGTCTCCCATTTCTTCATAGCACCATCTTTATTATAAAGCAAGGCTGCATTGCACCATGGACATGCGTTTGCACTCTGTTCCACTGGTATTCATCTGTTGTTGCACCAATTTCACACTACATAGATTTCAATACAGCTACTAGATTAAGTCATTTCTCTCTGTTATTCTTTTTCAACATATTTTGTCAGTTCATTTGCCTTTGTATTTCCAAGTAAACTTTAGAATTTATCCAACACACACCTGCCAATTAATTGAATTAGTATTAACTTTATTAATTACCTTTCTATCAAACAGTATCATCTTATTATTATTGTGAATTAAGTTGATTATAAAATACTAAGTCAATCTTGCACTCTTGTAATAAAATTCAGTTTGGTCATTTTTCTTAGACATTTCATGATTTGAAATTTGGTTTATTTTAAAATAAAAACATTAGATTCTAATGCTTTATAGTTAAAGTTAATAGAGATAGAAAATATTTATGGAACTAAGGATTTATGTGTTTTACTTAGCAATATCAGGGCTCAACATGAAAGAGTTTTCCAGGAAATTTTTCCAAATAATTCTGAATTCTACTAACTTAAAATAAAGCTAATCAACAAGTTTTTCTTATAAATCTAATTGTGGTCTAAATGTAGAAACTTTAGAAAAAAGAGCTGCTTTTCCTAATTTTTGTAGCACTTCAGATTTACCTCACAGCAATAAAACTAATTCCTGATTAGGCATTATAAGAAGGCAAATAATTGGATTTGGAGAAATAATAGGTCCTAAGTTGAAGCATTACTCACATAAAAACATTCATGTAGGCCTTAATCAGTCTGAGGTCACACCTGAAAAAGTATAGACTCAAGTCTCAAAAGTCCATGCCATGTTTTCTGGGCCATTATATTTGTGTCTGAACAGTGAGATTTCCAAATGTTTTTCTCTAGTGCCTCAGGATAAGCACAGAAGATTTACTGAGTAAATGTGGAAGAAGTAATAGATAGCTATCTCATAAACTGAGGGTTGTTCAAGGCTACTCAATAGATTTGCTTCCTGCAGTTTTCAGAAATCACCCATGCCAGTCAACGGCTAGATATGTGCTAGACTTGCCTATTTATCCTGAACAACGTAGACGGTTTACTCAGAGCCTCAGGATTTCTGAGAGGAAGATGAGTCAAGATGTAATCATTTGTGCTTTCCAAAGTTTGAATAACAACCTTATTCAATCATATATTGTGAATAACTCTTCTTTCTCTTCTCGAGGATGATGGGTATTGAACATAGTCTGATGCAGAAAAATATTCCCCTATACTTTCTAATTCTTTTTACTCTTATATCTCTTCACATACAGTGATTCTAGAAATAAAGATGTCATCATTTATTCAAAATATATACCATAAATAACAAAAATGTTTAGCAAACACATTTTTAAATTGTGGTAGTTCTTTATGGTTATACTTATTGGCATTTACACCCCTACAAAAGCAAATAATTAATTTGAAAAGATATTTGCACACATATGCTCATTGCCATGCTTAGTACAATTCAATGAGAAATGAATGGATGAAGAAGTTGTGGTACTCAGTGGCATACGATACTGCTGTAAAGAATAATGAAATCATAAAATTTGGAATATCTTGGATAGAACTATAGGACATTATGCTAGTGCAATAAACCAATGGTAAAAAAAATAAATACTGGATCATCTTACTCAGTTGTGGAATACAAAGGCCAAAGAAGAGGTGAGAGGCAATAGACAATACCATACAATGAACAAAACTTTGCTTTGGATTATAATTCATGTAACAAGAAGTAGGTAGAGAGAGAAAAATGAAGATCAGTCCAGAACAGTAGTAGAGATTACCAGTCTCACAGCTAAAAACTGGGCACTCTAAGGAGGAGATGTAGGTCAAGTCCTCAGTCCTGCTCACAAACCCCACAACTACCACCATGCCAATTGACCCAGTTTCACTGCTTTACCACTGATTTCTCCAGAGACATCTAACTAACTAAAACACCACGTCTGCTGGTATTTGGGCTGAGAACACTAGGGTCTTCTCAGAGTGAGTATGGGAAGCCCCTTTCTCCTCACCACCTGCCCTTCTGTACTTTCAGAAGCCCTGGCAGCCATAGACATGCCCCTCTGCCACCTCCAGGTCAGTCACAGAACCCGAAATGTCTGGACCTCAACACCTCTACATTTTTTAATGCTAATACCACAGTAAGAACACACTAAATTGAATGTCAAAAGATAGAAGAAACCTAAGGTGTAAAAACAAAACCAATAATACAGTATTATCAACCAGCAACAAACAGCTTAGTATTAGCTTCAGAAAATAACTTGATGACCCCATAATGAGATATAACAATTTTCAAAATTTTATTTTTGCTCAAGTTTTATTAAAATAATCCATTTAGTTGTAAATAATCAATATAAAGTAAATTGTTTTGTGTATGCCAAGTGGACAGACTGGGGGTGGGTGGGAATCTAGGCACAGTAGTGGAAAGAAGGTTACACGAGTGGTGGAATTGGTATTAAAGCATGGAATCCCTGAAAGAAATGTATTACAAGTAACCATGTAAACCACAGTGTTTAAATAAAGTAATAAAATGTAAACAAACAAAAGAACAGTGATGAAAGGTTCTTGGCACTTTGGTGATGGTAGTATACAGTAGTTTTATATATCAGTACTATAAACATTACCATAACCGTACTACCTTAACTATAATTTTAAAAATTTGGAAAAAGGAAACATTTTTAAAAGACAGCATAAGAAAAATTTTAGTCTTTATTGTAAACTATAGTTTAAATAACACATTTTTTACATGAAGCCTTTTCTTGATCTAAACTTCTTGAAATTTCTTCACTTTCTCAGAATCCTGACCACTTACTTTACTGTCAGAACTCCCCTAAATATGGACTATATGGGAATATGGATTTCAAGGATCCAGATGCCATTTGAGATTGGGATGACAATCTCATAACATTTTCGGTAAAAAAGTGTCTCATATTTTGAACAGCATGCTTTGGGGGACATAAGGCTGTGTGCTTCTTGGCAGAAGAAGCAAGCAAGATATTAAGAAGAACATGGAACCTGCTAATTCATGGGGCAGGAAGACTTGTACACAGGGTGTGTTCTGAAAAATGACCTGAAAGCAAGCTGGGAAAAAATGTCACAGCAATGTAGGGTGGAGTCTTCTGGACTTTGTCCAGACAAGGGTTGGGAATCCCTGAAAGATCTATAAATCTTGGGAAAGATGGTGCTGGCAGCAATGTAGAGAACAGGATGGGCATGAGAAATGGGATGGATCCAAGGTTAATATCAGAAGCAGTCAGAGTGGGGTGGGACCTGTGGGGCATCTGACCTGGGCTTTGGAAGATAATATGATGTTTATAAAATACGAGGTGAGACATTTGTTGGGCTGTGAAAGAGACTGGGGCATCATCTGTGCCTTGCTTTGTATTTTTACATCTCACGTATGAGTGAGCTCATTGTATGCCTTTTTTTTTTTAATTTTTATTTGCCTTAGTCTGGACCCCTCCAGTTCCATCCATGGTAAAAATAATAAGCATTTTTTCAGCATTTTAAATAAAATTTAGTTTTTTTCCTATATTACCCCATGAAGAATCACATTTCTTGAACTTTTCTACAGACTGTATAGGCATTGCTATTCTTTCCTAATATGTATTTATTTCTGGCTACACTATCCATTTGTCATCCTGAGGCTGAAGTTATGCGTTGATGTCCATGAACCTGACCGCCTTTCTTCTCTAGTTACACAGACTGCAAATTATACTACCTCTCACCAAGGATTGTGTAAGGGGCAGAAAGGATAGACCTGTTAAGCTCAGCTCTCTATGGAAAAAAAGCAACTCCAAAGGCCCCTTGAAATAGCTCGTTAGCATCAATCAGAAAGGTAACACAGGGGGCTGGAGAGATAGCACAGTGGTAGGGCTTTTGCCTTGCATGCAACTGACCCTGGAAGGACCCGGTTCGATTCCTGGCATTCCATATGGTCCCCCAGCCTGCCAGGGGTGATTTCTGAGTACAGAGCCAGGAGCATCCCCAGGCACTGCAGGGTGTGGTCCAAAAATAAAAAATAAATAAATAAATAAAGTTTTTTAAAAAAAGAAAGAGAACACAGCTGTCACACTTATTTTAACGAGGGGGAATATGGTTTCACCCCACTCAATGACAGAATAGCAATTGAGAAATAATAACATGTACAGCAGGAAGTTTTTAGATGAGGTCTGAGGCTGTATTTTCCCTCCAAGTAGCATTTAATATTTTTTTCATGCCAAAGAAAAGTCTTCCTTGATTTTTTTTCTGAGATGGCAGTAAAAGATGCAAAAATGCTATCATCTTAGCCATTTTTAAGTTAAGTGTAATGTCCCATAGCATTAAGTTTACTTTGTGCTGTGCTATTCATCTATTCACTGCAATGTTATCCTTTCCCAGAACTTTTTATTGCTCCAAACTGAAACTGTACTCATTTTAAAAATTCTCTCTCTTGCCCCTTTCGCCCAACTATTACCACTATTCCAATCCAATCGTTACTTCTATGAGCTTGACTTCTCTATGTACATTGAGAAGTAGTGAATTCATGTAATGTTTGTCGTTTTGTGCCTGATTTATTTCACTTAGCATGGTGTGTTAAGGTTTACTCTTAGCTCACCCTGATTGGCTATAGATTATATAATGCTCCTCTGTAGGATATACCACTTGTTTATTCATTTATATGTTGATAAACAGTTGGTTTTCTACCTTTTGATCATTGTGAATATATTGGTATAAACACAAGTGTACAAAATCCATGCAAATTTCTGCTTCAATTCTTTGGTGGGGAGGAATACCAGAAAGTACAATTACTGGATTTAGAAAGAGTGTGTGTGTGTGTGTGTGTGTGTGTGTGTGTGTGTGTGTGTGTGTGTGTGTGAGAGAGAGAGAGAGAGAGAGAGAGAGAGAGAGAGAGAAAGAGAGAGAGAGAGAAAGAGAGAGAGAGAGAGAGAGAGAGAGAGAGAGAGAGAGAGAGAGAGAGAGAGAGTGTAGGGGGAAAATCCCATCTCCTATTCTCTTTGTCTTTCACATTATGAACACACTCGTAACCCTTCTGAGATTTTTGGTCTTTTAATGTGTGGGCATTTCCCCATGCCATGATATTTTGTCATACTAGCTGCAAACCCTGAAGTTTGACTCAAATGTGATAACATTCACCTTGAGATAAGCATCCCAATCCATAGATTAAGACCTTGATTCCATGAAACTGCTCACTGATTCATGGCAGTCACTAGTAGTAGGTTCCCAAATTACCTCCAGGTTGTTCAATTTGGTTACAAACAAGAAGTTTCTATCATTTTTCCTCTTGGATTCAATTATTTGCTAGAACAATTACAAGAGTTCATCAAAATATTTATGCCTACCATTTATTAAAGATTATTTGAAACAGATAAATGAAGAGATACTAAGGGGAAATCTGGAAGGGTCCAGAGTTTGGAGGGATTTTATCCCAAGGGGGATGGGGTGTATCACCCTCTTAATTTGAAATGTGTTCACTAACCTGAGATTTCTCCAAATTCCTATGAGAGGCCTGATTAATTATTACTACAGATTTTCTTCCTTCTCTAGAGATGTGGAGGGTGGGGATAAGAGGTGTGAAGCTAAAAATTCCAAGTTTCTAATCATGGGTTGGCTTTGCAAGTGACTAACCTTTATCTCTGAGTCATGGAACCAACCCCTTAGAAAAGCTCAGTAGAAAAGAAGACAGATAATATCATGGCCTGAGTGCAAGGTAAGCACTCTGTCCACCATATTATCATTCTGACCCTACCACAATTTCTTTAAAATACACTCATCTGTAGTTGGGCATTTGAGTTGTTAGTAGAACTGTAAGCCAGGAATTTCAATAAATTTTTTAATAAAAAATAGGATTTTGCCTAAGGAGCTTGTAACTGCTTTCTCCAAAACTCACTCTTCTTTCTTTATGTTCAAAAAGTCATTTTGCTTGTATTCACCGTGCTTACTTATATTTTGATCTTTGTTTAAGGGATGAATCAGTGCATTGGCAGTATCACAAATTGGTAGTAGTGAAAATGCTCCTATGGGGAACAAGCCTTCTTCCCCTTCTTTAGACTGCTACCCTAGCATCCTTTTGCTCTCACTTTGTTTATGGCTTCACGTTGTGTTTGGGATTAAGTAACTGAATTTGAAAAAGTCAGAAAGAATGTCAGTTGTTTGTGGCAGGTCAGTAAACAACTTGGTAAAACAACCAGCAGGTACACAGGTGCCATAACCAAAGAGTGCAACTCCCTAAAGCACTGCAACCAGTGTGTGTACACAACCAGAGGTGTGAGTGATCCCAGTTCATTACAATAAAACAATAAAAAAGGAAGAAAAGGGGTAGATGTTGAAAAGAATTTTAAAAATATATTTATCTATTTGTTTGTTTTTGGTCCATACCTCGGGTTACTCATGGCACTGCATTCAGAAATCACTCCTGTCAGGCTCAGGGGACCATATGAGATACCAGGGATCAAACCTATGTCAGCTGTGTGAAAAGCAAACACCCTACCAGCTATACTACTGCTCTGCCCCTCCCCCCAGATTCACTCTTATCCTCACTATGTTCTTATATCGTCCGAATGAATAAAGGGGAGAGGGTTGTAAGCATCAACGTGTCACTTGTAATCACCAAAACTTGTATTTTAAGCAAAAAAAAAATCCAAATGATTTCCCCTAATTTAAACTTACAACCCATGATTATCTTGCTTAGTACAGATTTAAACAACCTCACCTTCATGATTTGTGACCACAGTCCATTTCATTCGCCATTTATCTTATTCAGCAACAAAAATCCACAAAGAAAGGGTTTAGGAACACAAAAAACTCAAACCAGGAAGGACTGTGGCTTTCCACCTCTACTAATTTAAAATTTCAGTTACAAGGGTTATAGTGGTAGCACAGCGGTAGGTCGTTTGCCTTACATGCAATCGACCTGGGACGGACCTAGGTTCGATTCCCAGCATCCCATATGGTCCCCTGTGCCTGCCAGGAGCGATTTCTGAGCACAGATCCAGGAGTAACTCCTGAGCTCCTCTGGGTGTGACCAAAAAAATTTTTTTTCAGCTACTGTGAAGTATGACTTATTACTTTATAAGACGTAAACCTGGCTGTTATGATATTCTATCAGCTCAAAGATACCGCATAATGTTAAGTTTGCATTTTTATTAATCCTACATTCTTTAATTTCCACAATAAGTATATTCAATTGTATCAAAAGGTCTTAAAACATGCAAAGTATGCCTTTTACATAATGGAAGAAATTATGACTTTTTCATAATTTAATTTAAATAAAATGTAGCTAGGAATCATGGTGTTTGATATGGTATTTGACTTTAAATTTCAAATTTTAAGTAAATGTTAAACTATGTATGATAATGTCAGTTATTTCCAGGAGTGATCCTTACATGCAAAATAAGGAGCAAACCAAGAGCACCATGAGATGTGACCCTAAAACAATTAAACAAAAAGACTTCATGATCTGATATCCTTGAGCAAATCCCTGTCTAATTTTGATGAAGTACATAATAGGTAGTATGCTTGCCTTGTACATTGCTGACCCAGTTTCCATCCCAAGCACCATGTATTGTCTCCTGAGCACAGAGCCAGGAGTAAGTTGGAGTATGAATGTATGGAGTAAGTATGGAAAAAAAAATCCAACTATGTACACTGATATAAAAAAAAAAGTACTTAGAACTAGGCCAATGGAAACTTAAAATGGAATATAAAAATGGTAGTAGCTGTGGGAGTGGTTTCAGGTGCATTAGTAGTATTAAACAAAAGGACAGAACTAAATATACATACTAAAGACAATAACAATGAAATCAAGAGAACCAAATTTTAACAATCTAAACTTAAAATTGTCCTGTTATACTGGCATGCTGAAAAAGCAGGGGAGTGGTATGGGATGCACTTGGGGAACAATGGTGGAGAAAAGATGACACTGGTGATGGGATTGGCCCTGATATATTGTATGTCTGACACCCAACTGTGAAGGACTTTGAAGTCACAATGATTTTAATAAAATTAAAATTAAAAAAGAGATAACTTCAGTTATGAATGTATTGGTTTAGGAAACCTTCTCATAATGCTATCCCAAGCAATTACTCTAGTAACAGCTGTTTCCAGTCACCTTCTAGGTGATGAGTTTGTAAGGGTTATCTTGAAAGATGCTAATTAGTATGCAAATGTTTAATTTTAGCTTTGTAAGTATGCTCCTTGGGCCACATAATTCTTACCTGTAGTCTTCCAAATCTGTAATGTAATTTTCACTTCTCAAAATCATGTCATTTCAAGTCTGGTTCACTGCAGTTACTATTTGCTTTCATTACATTGATTTTCCTGAAGTAAAATTTCTTCCTGAGATAATTTGGGGGGGCTTTATCTCATTCTATTCTCTATTATCTTGGTTGAGGAGAACTATAAGTCTTCATCTTTCCTTTTCTTTCCTCCTTCTCCCCCACACTCTCTTGTTCTTTTTCCTTGTTCTCCCTCCTAGAGATTGAACCCAGGAACTCACACATGCAAGGCAAATGTTTCACTACTAAACCACATCCAGCCCTTCAGTTTTTCAAATCACAGAAATGGAAAACCTAACAAACAAGACTATATTGGTGGTAAAACTGGCTAATTGCCTCATCAGGAAAAATAATGAAAATCGTCAATATTGCTGTAGAAAATGATTAGAGTGAAACAAAGTCAGCTCTACATATATTCTAAAACTAAGGAAAACAGTTTGTAATAAAAATAATATGTACTAGTGAAACTTCTGAAAAAAGAGGAAAATCTTGCCAAAGATTCTAACTCATTCCTTTCAGTGCAGCTTAATTGCACAAGCTTTATGCTAATTATTGTTATATTAAAGATTTGGCAGCTTTACAAAAATCTTAAACGTGTATATGCAGGTTCAAAATAACCTATTTCAATGGTCCAGAATCAGTCTAGGAAGGTGTTTTGGATAATGCCAAACTGTAGTAAAGCTTTAAAAACAACTATGGCCAACTTATCATTTATAATTTTATAGGATTTTGCTTAACAAATGTGGCTATGATTATTTGACTTCCTCCAAATCCAAAACATGTGCTCTTTGGTATTGTGGGATACGATGTAATGAATGACAAATTTTGAAAAAATCTAAGAAAACCATCCTTGCTGGCGAGTTCTATTCCTGTATTTGTTATGCATTCTACTCATAGAAGCTCTTCAGCAACAGAGGTTGGTTTTTCAATATCTAGCATGACTAGGCATAGATTCACAAGTTAAAACAGAACATAAGAGAGATAGTAAACAGTGCAATGGAAAGAAACTAACCCATTACTTCCACAAATTAGGTATTGGGAAATAAGTAAACATCTTTTGATTAAAAAAATTAAGTGCTTTATAGTCCCTGTAAGAAAAGGACCATTTGACTCAATATGTCACTTACATTAAGTGAACAATAATTGAAATAAATGATTCAGGAACTTGATAGTTTTTATTACAATAGAATAGTATTGGGGCCGGTGAGGTGGCGCTAGAGGTAAGGTGTCTGCCTTGTAAGAGTTAGCCAAGGAAGGACCGTGGTTAGATCCCCCAGCGTCCCATATGTTCCCGCCAAGCCAGAGGCAATTTCTGAGCACTTAGCCAGGAGTAACCCCTGAGCATCAAATGGGTGTGCCCCCCCCCCAAAACAAAACAAAACAAAACAAAAAGAATAGTATTAAAGTAAAATTTGGGATGGTGGAATTGCTGTGAAGTCTGAGTTAAAGATGTATATTAGTCAAAGGAATGTATTATCTGTCTTAATCTTTTGTTAAAACATTTAAAGTAGCAGGATGAAATTTTGAAGGCTACTGATAAGGTAGACTGTAGCTGGATTCTTTGCTAGTTTTCCAAGGGGAAGATATTTTCACTATTAAAATATCTTGCCTATTGAGAGACACTTGGATCATCATTAAGATTCATGCATTATTTTTTTGATCTAAAATTTAGACAGAGTGCAAAGGACATGGGCACAAGGCACAATCTTGTAGTAGGGAGGAGAGGATCAGGAAGAGATACCTTCTCTTCTGCCATTTTTTGATCATGCTTCTCTAATGGGTCTTTCATGAATATTCAGACTATTCAATGAATAATCAGAGTCAAGAGCTCAGCATTTAATGGGTTTGAAAATATAAGGCTTGTTTTCGCTTTCCTTGGGGGGGTGGCAAACTCAGTTGTGCTCAGGGTTTATTGCTGGTTCTGAGTCCAGGGATCATTTGTGGTGGAAACTGTGGATCGATCATAAGTGTTGCTGGGCATTGAACCAGCTCCATGCTTACACACTTTACTATCTCTCTGGCCCTACATCTACACTGTCTCTGAGAGTGATGGAGAAGGAATTACATATAAATCTAGTTCTTAGATTCTGAACTGGGATATAAACCTGCTTATTAATTCATAGATTTTCCCTAATTCACAGATTTGCTCAAGGATTGGACAACAGAATTAATTCATAGATTTGCTGAAGAATGAGAGAGTAGAAGGAATAACTATGTCCTAGAACATGGTAGGATGGTATTCAACTCTATTGGCGCCATTTGACTTCCTATCTAAAACAATCACCAAGAAACATTTTATCAACTGGGATGGGCAGTATCCAGAATGCCTGTGGTCCCCTCCTGCAATTCTTGGCCACTGGGCTGACATGACAGTTCATGACAGGCTGAGAATGTCTTGCTGCTCAATCTCCACTGCTGGGGATTATCCAGGCCACTCAGGGGTGCTCAGGGGCTTCAGGGTTGTTCCTCGTAAATCTTGGGAACCAAGTTGCTGCTAGGGATTCAACCTGAGTCAGGCATATATGCTACTTCCCAGTCCCAAGAAAGAACATTTTATACTTCTGAGACTGAAATAATAATGAGAGGAAAAAGTAGAACACTGAGTTCACTTATTTGCTAACACTTCAAATAGATTTCTATACTGTAAATTATCCTGGGGGTTGTTATCTTCAGGTGGTTAAAGATGATTATAAGATATTATGTTGCTTAAGGATTTGCTGACATCTAATGTCTTTTATTTGTCTTTTTTGAGTTAATAAAAGATGAGAAGGGTGTGATCTTGAATAACACCTTTTTTTCCATTACCTTTCCATAATAAACTCTTCCACAATCCCTCCCCCATCAAAAACATATGCTTCCCTCCTTCACCGTTATTAATCTAACTTGAATCATTCTATTCTTCTCTAAAGAAACACACCCAGTAAAAACAGTGAATCATAAACTTGCTTCTCTAGTCTCTACTGGACTTGACAAAATGCCAGATCTGATATAACAGAAGAGCAGGAGTTTATGACAGAATAAGCTCTTTAGGATCCTTTGCAGTCTGTTACCCTTAATATTAGTTATCAGATTACTTTTCTAGTTATCTAGTGGTAGATAGGGTTTTTATCATGACACAGACCTTTCTCATATCTCTGTGCTCCAAGTCAGTGCTTCTCAACTTTTTTCTGACTATAGTCCTCTTCTGACCTGTTACCTTTCAGTGGCCCACCATCCTACCAGTTGGCTCCCCTGGTAGTGTGCCATGACACCCCACACATACATTTATATGATAATCAGGAGTCATATGGTCCACAGTTGAGAAATATTACTTTAAGTAATCATCCTATGTAGCTAATAGTTAAGTCAAGGACTCTCTTATCTCTATATTAAAAACATTTTCTTCCTTAAATTGGTTTAAAGGTATTAAACAATTTATGCATAACGATTACCCTTTGATAAAGTCTTTTATACCTCTATAACTGAATTAACTATACATTTTAGAATACTATAAAAGATGTTTAAGTAATAATGCCATTCATTTGCCAAGGGAAATTTGAGATGACAGCACCAAAACACATTCTTAACCATGATGAGACTTAACAAGATGAAACTTGAATTTATGGTAACTTGAAACAAGTTTTAACTTATATACAGATGTCTTAAGATACTGAAAGTCAGCTAAGAGAATTTAGTAATTTTTTGATGTTATAAATCTATACTAAATTTTATTGTACTTATCCTAATAGATGCTATACATTTAATAATGTTTTGTATAATTCCTCACCCACACAGTTTTTATGGGAACTTCTCATAGGTGCTCATACCAGGGTCCATTCTCAATGATACTTAGCCAACTGATCCAGTTTTTCAGTGCTAAGAGCAGAACATATGGTACTGCTCAGGCTCTGTGATGCCCAGGAGTATCATGTCCACTCAGGCAGTGCCCCAGGGCATCCCCAGGTCCATACTATATGTAGAGGGGAATTAAAACCAGGTAGGAAGCAAGGCAAGTGCCCTAACTCCTCTACTATTTCTCAGCACCTGAGTGTTTAATCTGGCTTTAAAAAATGTATATTTTAATTGTTTAAAAGAATTCCCAAGGGTTTTAGATATTTCTACATAATAAAATGATTTTGTTAACTCAAAAATGTAAACAGAATAGAGAGATATCACAGTGGGTAGGGTGTTTGCCTTGCACGTGGCCAACCCAAGTTCAGTCCCAGAGCCTGTAAGGCAGGATTTCTGAGCCATAGCCAGGAGTAACCCTGAGTGCTACCAGGTGTAGGCCAAAAACAAACAAAAACAGAATTTAATAATCCTGAAATGATTTTTAAGAGTCTAAACATAAAAGCTGGAAAAATACTTTTAAGTTTGGCATTCAGGGAGTACAGAATAGTGCTGGCAAATCATATTCTTCCCATTCTAGTACCACGGTAGCTATACCTGAGCACCATCTCTGGAGTAGCTCCTGAATTTTGGTGTAGTTCCCCCAACATTCTAAAAATGTTGAAGCCAAGATTAAAAATAATAAATCTACTAAAATGAAATGTTAAAGTGTAACTTTAAGTATGTAAAAATATTCACTATCTTTAAAAAATTTTATTATCTCATAAAACATTTTAGCTCTATGCCATCATCCTACCAACAATAAACACAGACAAGAACAAAGAGCATTTTGCCACACCCAGATGATAATAAAGAGGCAAACAACAGCAACTGGATGCTGAAGAAATTTAATGACAAAAGAAAACGCCTGCCTTAGGCTGCTATTAATGACTATTTTCATTAAATTCCATTGCTCAAATTATTACCTATGCATGGCAGACTTTTGGCTCTCTCAGACAGTATTTTTCTCTGTATTTCATTTTTCACATAAAACAAACAAGTCCTCTGTGAGATATACCACTCCATATAGGTTAATAAACAGAGTTAAGGTGCCTCAACAGGTAAAAATTTTCTAGGTTTTATTTAAAAATAACATCTATAGAGGATATAGCTCAGATTTCTTACTCTAGTGTGTGGAAGGTATGTTTTCCACTTTGATATTTGACAAAAATAAAACACAAACATATATATGTGACAATCACTGAATTCTATTAACACATGAAAGTTAGATGCTGGTGAGCCAATAAAAGGTCAGGACCCAAAATCCACTCAGTGGTAGAGCACTTTTCTTGGTACCTGAGACTCTGGGTTCTCCACAACACCTAGTCCACAGTCCCACCCCAATATCAAGACCCTGAGCACCTACTGGGTATGGTGGCTTCCTAAATCAAAACCCCCAAGAGCAAAACACAAGGTTTTTGTTTTTTTTTTTTAAAAAAAAAACTATTTAGAAAAACGAGTTTTTCTGAATATTCTGTAGTTCACTGAAAATCTGGCACAATCTCCCATTTTAATATACCAGTTTACATAATAAGCAAGTCAGAACACTTTCAAGACAAGATGGTGTTTTCCTTTAGGCGGCCAACAAAATCACAGCTCTAAGCTTAGCGTGTAATGATAAAAGGATTTTGGAGCAGCTGATTTCAGAGAATTTTAAAAGCAACCCAACCTTTACGCCCCAAGGTAGGAAGGATCTGCAGCCACTTAATATGCAAGGACAAATCATCCTTCCCTTTTCAGGGTGAGTAACCAGATCCAGCAGGAGTAAAGGAAGAAATCAATGTACTGATGTCGATCTGTACATGGTTAACATCCCTATCACAAAAATCATGGGGCTCTGTAATTTTACAAATTCCCTATGCTTTATGTATTTGTATGTGTGAGGACAGATTGGAGTGAAATACATAGTATAGGTAGAGATCCTCTATTTACTGCTACATTTGGTTCAAACGGTATCTCAGATCTTTATAGAGAAAAAAATCTCTTCTTTTGGAGGTGGGTAAGTGAATGAAAGAAATGAATTCCTTTGAACCCCATAATGTTGAGGATAGTCCCAAAGAGGAATAAACCAATCAACTGTTTCCAGGAAGTTTTAGTATTGTTCTCTCCATCGTTCCATTGAGTTCTTCAATGCTCAGATGCTTAGGAAGAAATTATCATCCCCATTTTACAGACAAGGAAACACCACCCCGAGAAGATGTCAAAGGAAGGCAATAACGGGCAGGATTATTAATAAAGGACGTCGGTGATGAGACCCTATCCCTTATATCCCGAGTCGCAGCATTAAGCGGGCCTCGAGTCTCCATTTCACCCGACGGCTCCTTCGGGCTCTTCCGGGCCCCGACAATCCCGCTGGCAGGTGACTCAAACATGACTCAAACTGTCCGAGCCTCCATTAGGGTTGCCACCCAAGGCCCCTCCACGGTTGCCTGGCAACAGCACTTCTCGGCACAGGGCACAGAGGCTCCTTTGAGAGGACGGTCGGCAGCGCTTTCGGGACGGACGACACAGCTTTGGCGTGACTGAGGCCCATTTCCAGCAACAGTAAACTGAAGCAAATTCTGAAGATGAGGTGTGTCCAGCCTGACGACGAGGCTAGGGCTTGAGAGGGAAAAGCTCCCTAGTACATAAAACCAGCAGCATCTCAGAAGCGGCCTAAAGAACACGCCCCCCGCACCACAAGTTACAGTGACTCAGTCACGACCACACCCACCGGCCTGCAAACGGGCAGCCTGAGACTCCGACGCAGGCGCTCTGTGCACTGGAACCTGGCGCGTCCTCCCATTGGCCAATCGCGCTCCCATTGGCCAATCCCATTGGCCGTCGTCAAGCTTTTGGCCCCACCTCCTTGCGTCCTCTCTGCCAGTCTTCCGGGAGCAGCCGCTCGCGCCTGCGCAGTACGGCCGAGTTTATTCCAACCAATCACGCGCCGGGCTTGGGAGGCGGGGCCTCGTTGCGCGCGCTTTCTGCCTTTCGGGCCTAGCGGAGCCTGTTGTTGTTCGCGCGGCTCGCGTCTACCCGGGTCTCCCGAGGGCGTCTGGTCGCGTTCTATTTCTCTGGTCAGGGACCCTTTCAGGCCTTCTTCTGGGGCGTCATGTGGGCTTTCGGCCTTGGAGGGAGGATGGGCGAACTCCCTGTTTCCTCCCGCGAAAGTGGGTCCCTTTGTGGGCCGACTCACTCCTCTCCTTTTCTGGGAGGGACTCTTAGCTCTTTGCCACCGAATGGCCTGGCCGCCCTCCGTGTTTCTAATTCCTGAGGCAATAACAGCTTCTAGGGATTTTGTTTTCTTTGGACGAGTCTGATGATACCTGATAAATTTATCTAACATACTGCTTTTTATTATTAGGAATTTTTTTTTATTATTCGAATCCGATGGATTCGAATTCCCACCTCGTCACTGCCCCAATTTTAAGGGGGTTCTGATTGGTTCAAGTCAAATGGGGAGTCTTGTTTCAGTGAAAAAGAAACAGCAGGAAATGCAGGCTGATTCCCGGGACGGAGCTGGCCGTGGGGTTTTTTGGTTTTGTTTTGCCCTAACTTTTCTCCTCAGTTTGAGGTGTAACTCTGTGTGGGCCAAGTTGTTTCTCATGCGATGGTTTTTGTATTTTAGAGCTAAGCTTGGGGTTCCTGTTGGAGATGGAAAACCCGCCCGCCTCTACTGGGGTTTTCCCCTGCACACCGCCGTCCTCCACCAGTTGCCAAGTATGAGAACTCAGTTCCTTCAATGTGTCTTGAATGTTAGGCAGCCGCCATGCGAGGCCTGAAAGTTGCCCCTTGCTCATGTGTGGCAGGAATAACTAAATATATTAAGTTTCACTCATATGTCTCCACACCCCATCCTCAATTCTCATCTTGGATCAGTGCTTTTCCTTTGATTTTTTTGATGATCAGATGCAAAAGAAGGGAACAGTGGTCTTAATGTCTTTGGTGGCTGGTTCTTAAGTCGGACCTGTGAGCCTCAGAGAAAAGGGGTTTGCTATTACTGGGACTAATTTCTCAGCCCTCTTCTTGGCAGGATGTATTTTGCTATAAGTAATAAAGGAAGGGAGCAGGATTGCTAGAGATATGAGGAGATGGCCACCTAGTGGTGTCTGCCAGTGAAACGTTGGGTTTTATTCAGTATTTATTAACATGATGCTTCCTCTATCAGTAAAGTGCGTTTTCCTATTCTCTGCCATTTTCCAGCGTGTGCCTGAAACATTGAGAGAACGGTTACAAAAAACAAGGTCTTCCTTCAGTTCCTCTTACAGCGTGGTTAAACGTCTTCGAGTGGATGCTGAGGAGGAGCCAAACTTTACTGAAAAACCGGCAGAGGAGAGCCTTTCAGAATGTGAACACATAGACGGTGAATTGGCAAAAGGGCCTTGTTTGAAAGATAGTTCTGAGTGTATCACTGTATGTGACTCTAAATCACTTTACAGTGGACAGTGTAGAGATCTCCAGAACGACGATGTGATCGACCATCTCTCTAAACAAGGATTAAATGAAGAAAAAGCAAATTTGGTGAAACAGATTCAGGAGAAAGAAGAACTTCTTCGGAGACTAAAATTAGTCAAAATGTATAGATCAAAGGTGAGAAGAATTTCATGAGCATTACAACTTTGAATGTTTAGGAAAATAGGAAAGTAATTTTAAATATAGTTTATTTTAGTGTAATAATCAGTAAACCAAGCATCCTAAAACTTAATTTTCAGCAGCTTCAGCTCAGTTTATATATGTCATAGAATTATTAGAGTAGAAGCGTCCTCTAAACCAGTATGTTTTTTTTTTTTTTTTTTTTTTTTACCACACTAAACAGTGCTTAGGATTTATTCCTAGCTTT
This sequence comes from Suncus etruscus, assembly GCF_024139225.1. Taxonomy (NCBI): domain Eukaryota; kingdom Metazoa; phylum Chordata; class Mammalia; order Eulipotyphla; family Soricidae; genus Suncus; species Suncus etruscus. The sequence continues at coordinate 48,036,023 of NC_064864.1, forward strand.
GCACTGTGAAGTGCTGGCAGATGAAACCTAAACCAGGCAATTGATCTGCCCACAGCACTTGTCCCACATACCAGCCCATAGACTGGCAGTGAGAACCAAAGCAAGAGATCAGAGGTTTTCAACCTTTCTACGAATGAATTGACAGTGGTTCAAAACCACTACTTTAAAACCAGATATTTTTAAAAATAAATTTTCTCATTAAATTACTGTAAGATACAGTTACAAAGTTGTTCATGATAGCATTTTAGATGTACAGTGTCCAGCACCCATTCCTTCATCAGTGCACATTTCTCACCACCAATGTCTTCAGTTTCCTTCCTGCGCTCCCCACCCGTCTCTATGGCAGACATTTTTTCTTCTCTCTCTTTTTTCTTTTAGGTACTGAGGTTTGCAATATTGTTACTGAAGGGGCATCATGCATATCACTTTACTTTCTTTTTTTTTTTTTTTTTTTTTTTTTTTGGTTTTTGGGTCACACCTGGCAGTGCTCAGGGGTTATTCCTGGCTCCAGGCTCAGAAATTGCTCCTGGCAGGCACAGGGGACCATATGGGGCGCCGGGATTCGAACCGATGACCTCCTGCATGAAAGGCAAACGCCTTACCTCCATGCTATCTCTCCGGCCCTCACTTTACTTTCTTTCAACAACCAGTTCTTGTCCAGCAATCTCTTCCAACTGTCATTGTAATAGTGGTTCCTCCTCTGCCCTAACAGCACTCCTTCATACAAATTCGCTCTTTGTCAGTTTGTAGCAAGCTTCCTCTCTTCAAGCTTACTACCACTGCCAGTCCTGGTTCTCATTTCTATTGTTCTTGGGCATTGCTATATATATTTTAATATTCCACAAATGTTCCACAAATGAGTGTGGTCATTCTATGCTTTTCCTCTTCCTCTGACTCATTTCAATCAACGTAATACTTCCCATATCAATTCATGTATAAGCAAATTTCATTACTTCATTTTTTTCTAACAGCTGCACAGTATTTCATTGAGTAAATGCACCATAGTTTCTTTATCCATTCATCTGTTCTCAGACACTTGGGTTGTTTCAATTTTCTGACTATTGTGAATACTGCTGCAAAGAACATAGGAGTGCAGATGCCTTTTCACATTGTTTTTGGTACCCTAGGGTAAATTCAGATATTGTATTGCTGGGAAATATTGTGTGAAATGGTGGGTTTGTGTTCCACAATTCCCAGAGAGGGAGAGGATCCCCATACCCCCAATCTGGGTAGGACAAGAGACCAGGTCCAGCAGCAATTCCGACACAGAAAATAATCTACACATGGTTGGGAAGGAATGGTAGGCCAGAAACTCACACCACAAGCTTTTCACCCACAAGCCAATCACTCCACCACATGGAACAATGGAACAATGAGCCAAGATGGCAGCTTCCCCTCCAGACCTCCAAAGCAGCCTTTGCTGGGAAAAACAAAACCCACCCTCAAAGGGGAAGGGAAAAAGCCAGATGAGGCTAATGGGAAACATTTTTAACATGTAAAGGAACCAATTGAGAGACATCTAATTATAAGGCAATATGAGAACTAATCCAAAGGCCTCTACCAACAATACCAAAGAGCTCTGTTTCTAGTTTTTTGAGGAATGTGCATATTGTTTTCCAAAAAGGTTGGACCAGTTGGTATTTCCACCAGCAGTGAATAAGAGTCCCTTTCCCCATGCATCTGCAACAGTACTGGTGGTTCTTTTTGAACTGTGCCATCTCTGAAAAACAGCAAATATTATTTGTAAAATTCCTAGTTCTCATTTAATATTGGAACTTTTCCCTCGTTTCTAGCCTGTATCAGTATTAGAAGTATGAAATACATTAGATGATAAGTATAATGAGAATGGAAGTGACAATGGATGAATAAAAGAAATAAAGGTGCACAGTGAATATAGTAAAAGCTTTTTTTTTTTAGTAATGATCTTGTGTAGCTTCATCTTACTCAACATTTCTAGGCATTTTTTTGAGAAAACATTTCAGATTTAATATATATTATATATTTATATATATTTAATATATATCATAATATATATTAAATATTTTATATATATACTGTGGAAGTAAGCACAAATTTCAAGCAAGATGGGTTGAATGAACTAAACTTGGGCACTAGGAAGAAGATAGACATTACTTAAGTAGATTGTCCATATATATTTACTTTCTTTTCCCTAGCAATACGGAATAGTGTATCTTATTTGCTCTTTTGAATTCTTAGGATTTTCTGAACTATAACTAGTTTTATGAGTTAGTGAATGTGAAAAATATTTTAATTGAAATGCTGTCTTTAAAATACAGCTGTATTGGGGCCAGAGAGATAGCATGGAGGTAAGGTGTTTGCCTTTCATGCAGGAGGTCATTGGTTCGAATCCCGGCGCCCCCTATGGTCCCCCGTGCCTGCCAGGAGCAATTTCTGAGCCTGGAGCCAGGAATAACCCCTGAGCACTGCCGGGTGTGACCCAAAAACCAAAAAAAAAAAAAAAAAACAGCTGTATTACAGATAACTAGATTTTATTTTTAACTACCCTCTTCATTTCTGTTGTGGTCACACCCATTGATGATTAGGGGCTACCATGCTGGATGCTTGGGGTTGTTTCTGATGGTGTGTGTGGTGCTGGGAATTGAACTGGGATTCATGCAAAATATGCATGTCACTTTTTTTTTTTTTTTTTTTGGTTTTTGGGTCACACCCGGCGGTGCTCAGGGGCCACTCCTGGCTGTCTGCTCAGAAATAGCTCCTGGCAGGCACGGGGGACCATATGGGACACCGGGATTCGAACCAACCACCTTTGGTCCTAGATTGGCTGCTTGCAGGGCAAACGCCGCTGTGCTATCTCTCCGGGCCCGCATGTCACTTCTTTGGGTCATTTCCTGGCTCCCCAAATAGATTTTCTTAATTTTCTTTTTTTTTTTCTCTTTGTTTTGATGGTGATGAGGAATAGTCCCAACAGGAACCTACTGGCATTCCCTGGCCATGCTCACCCAACTGTGCAGGGTGGCTCATGCTATGGCCTGAGGATGTAGTTTTGCTCTGGCATTCGTCCAGACCACTAGTCTATCTACTTGGCCTCTGAAAAGTGAATTTTTTAAAACCAGTATTGTTTCTCCACAAAATTTTTAACATTCTACTTTTTTATAGCTAAAGTATCATTCATGCCTATACTCTTTAAACTTAAGCATTGGCTGAATAAACAACATTTAATGCATATGTTAAAATAGGAGGATGTTTGCTAGTTACTGACATATATTTCTGTTTTTTTTTTTTTTGTTGTTGTTTCAGAATGACCTGTCTCAGTTACAATTGTTAATAAAGAAGTGGAGAGGCTGTAGCCAGCGCTTGCTTTATGAGTTGCAGTCAGCTATGTCTGAGGAGAACAAGAAACTAAGTCTTACTCAGTTGATAGACCACTATGGGCTAGATGATAAGTTGTTACACTATAATAGAAGTGAAGAAGAATTTATTGATGTTTAATTTATTTTCTCTCCAGAATATCTTTGCTAATGACACCTTAGTTAAAAGTTTTTTTTTTTTAATTTTTTTCTTCGGTTTTTGGGCCACACCTGATGACACTCAGGGGCTACTCCTGGCTATGTGCTCAGAAATCACTCCTGGCTTGGGGGACCATATGGGACACTGGGGATTGAACTGCGGTCAGTTCTAGGTTAGCACTAGCGTGTGCAAGGCATACGCTCTACCGCTTGTGCTGCTCCAGCCCCTAGTTAAAAGATTTACATATTTTAAACGACATCTTGGTAAACCTGCATTATACAGGTACTTATATGTATACAAATATTTGTATATCCATATATATATAATACACAAAGATCTAAAATTAAGATTTAGTATTGAATACATTTGCAGAATAAAACTAGACAGTAAAGTGAAAAAATATAAATCACGTTTAGAAATAATTTGGATGATTCTAAAACTAAGTTTTAGTCTTTTGTTGTGAAAAGTTTTGTTTTAAATGTTAAAAAGTCTGGTGATTGGGCCCAGAGAGATAGCACAGCGGTGTTTGCCTTGCAAGCAGCAGATCCAGGACCAAAGGTAGTTGGTTCGAATCCCGGTGTCCCATATGGTCCCCCATGCCTGCCAGGAGCTATTTCTGAACAGACAGCCAGGAGTAACCCCTGAGCACTGCCGGGTGTGGCCCAAAAACCAAAAAAAAAAAGTTTGGTGATTGTATGTCTAAACCTAACCGATCTAAAATGCCCATCTCTCAAATTTATGATTCATTTCCATGTAGTACCATCAGTTTCCATCTTACTGACCTAGCAGGTAATTAAATTCATGTTCAAATGGTATTTGCTCCTGTTTCTTCATATGTGTTATTTGTTTTTATTTATTAAGATGACTATTATGAGGGAGTGTTTGGCCCGCACTTGCACACTTTCACACATGCTCAGGAACTGCTCTGCTAGCTCTACACACTCAAGGGCCACTTCTGGTGGTGCTCCAACAATCACATGTCGTTCTAGGGATTGATCCAGGGTTGGCTTGTGCAAAACATGTTTCTTAGCCTCTGCATTTTCTCCAGTTCTGAAATGGACAGCTTTTGGGGTAGGGGGTCCACACCTGGTAGTGCTCAGGGATTACTCCTGGCTCTGTGCTCAGAACTATTCCTGGCAGGCTCGGGGGACCATATGGGATACCAGAGTAAAGAACCCAGGTCAGATGTGTGCAAGGCAAATGCCCTACCCACTATGCTACTGTTCTGTTTCCTGAAATGGCCATTTCTTATAAACCACATCCTTGTCTTGTACTTCAAGACATCGTGAAATTCAAAGTCTTTTACATTCATCTGCCTTTCTAGATTTATCTGTAAAATATGGGGTTTTTTTTTGGGGGGGGGGGTTGGGTCACACCCGGCAGCACTTGGGTTACTTCTGGCTCTACGCTCAGAACTCACTCCTGGCAGGCTCGGGGGACCATATGGGATGCCAGGATTCGAACCACCATCCTTTTGCATGCAAGGCAAATGCCCTATCTCCATGCTATCTCTCCGGCCCCTGAAAACATATTTTACTGGAGTTGGAGAGATAGTATGCAGGTAAAGCATTTGACTTGCATGCAAAAGGACCATATGGTCCCCCGAGCCTGCCAGGAGCGATTTCTGAGCGTAGAGACAGGAGTAATCCCTGAACGCTGCCAGGTGTGACCCAAAAACAACAACAACAAAATATGTTTTTATATTAAGAAAACATGTTTTTATATATACATATATATGTTGTAAATAAAGTTAAAATTTTTTTTTTACTGCAGTCACAATTACTCTGCTGCCAGAATCCTACTCTTACTGCACTGGGATTTTGACTATCATGTATATCATCCTGGTTATAGATAGTGACCCAAGCTGGCCCAGTTCCTGAAAATAAGAAATTAGGTTCAGGAAAAAGTTTATTCCTCCTCTTCCCCCATCTTCCCCTCTTCTTTCCCACTTTCTTGCAAATGTGGAAGCAGAATAACTGTTACTAAAGATGGCTTATAATGAAAGATGTTGAATGAAATATATATATTTACTACTATAAGTCACAACACGAAATAAAACTGTTTGCCAAATTCTATTCGTAGGGAAAAATATTAGGTTCTATTACAAAATTGAAAATATAGACTATAATATACTTAGGTTAAATAAAATGTGTTGTAATAAAAAATGAGTTAATGCTTGGTAAAAATTATTTACTTTGTGGTCATTGTTAGAATTGGGAATAATCGTAAAACATTCTGACAACTCGGAGCCGGAGCGATAGCATAGGAGTAGGGTGTTTGCGTTGCATGTGGCTGACCCAGGACAGACCTTGGTTCGATCCCTGGGGTCCCATATGGTCCCCCAAGCCAGGAGCGACTTCTGAGCACAGAGCCAGAAGTGTCAGCAGGTGTGGCACCAAAACCAAAACCAAACAAAACATGACAACTTTTATGATAATAAAATCAGAAATGTCTGTAATATATGTTTTTTGCCTTTAAGACTTCTGTAGAAATTAAGACTGAATAAAATTTGTCTTTTAAGATATTCTGATTATAATCTTCATTCTTGAATATAAATTCATAATATGCATTTATTCATGTAGGGCATTATGACAAAATAAAATAATTTGCTAATAGAATATGCAACTAAGAGGAGACTAAATTTCATAAAAGAAAGTCACAAATTTTATGAAAGAAAAATTATTTTAATCAAGTGAAATTATTCTTTAAATGATTAATTCAGACTTGTGTTTCCCATCAGCATTACATTTGCAAAAGTGCAGGAAATGTTCTCAGTCTTAATCTTTCAACTTCAGCTTGTAGTACTGAAATCTGTTCAGCCTGTTCTTTTGAAATATGTGTTAACTTTTGTTGTAGAATCATGTTTTCATACCGCTCTTTTGCAATCTTTTCAAATGTCAGAGTAGCCCCTGTTCCAAAATAAAGATGAAAGTAATCAGTGGATTATTGTTTATACTTTGAAATGCAGAAATAAACATCTAGAATCCATTAAACATAAGAAAAAATGCTGGTAGTTTTATAACAACTGTAAAAAATTTTAGGAATATTGGGGCCAGAGAGATAGCATGGAGGCAGGCAGGCCTGCAGAAGGATGGTGGTTTGAATTGCGGCATCCCATATGGTCCCCCGAACCTGCCAGGAGCGATTTCTGAGCATAGAGCCAGGAGTAATCCCTGAGCGCTGGCAGATGTGACACACACACACACACACACACACACACACACACACACACACACACACACACACACACACACACACACACAAAATTTAGGAATACTAAGTACTTGTAAAAAACCCTCCTAAGACTGATGGATTAAAAATATCTTACCCATTGCAGGTTTGGCAGGCCCACGCCATGCCGGAGGCCTGCTTGGCCAGGCCTAGGGGGGGTGCGGGACTTGGGTAACCCCAGCACCCCTCTGCCGCCTTGCTCCAGATCTCCAGGGCTTCCCCGGGCCACACGCCTGGGCAAGCCGGTGAGTTGGGTCCCTTGGTGGAGCTTGAAGGTACCCTAGGCCTTCCCCCACTATCCATGCGGCTCCTTAGGGAGGGTCTGGGTGGGGCTCTGAACTTCTGGTCTCCCAGCTTCTTAAAGGATCTCTCCTTCCTGGGAGCCGGGAGTCTAGCAGGAGGAGGTTTGGCTGGCACTGGTAATCTCTGTCCAGTCTACATTTTCAAAATCGATAGACCCCGTGCGCACAAGAAACATTAATAGTACTCTCACAAGAAACATTAATAGTACTCACTATCATTGAATTATGTTTTTATGTATGCAGAATGTCCATTTTGTACTCTGCCCTTTTGCATACCCCTTCATAAGTTCATATTTCTCTTTAACTTCTTTATCTCCTATCATCATTACTCCTTTTTTACCCTTTCTAACTTAAATACTGTTGAGTCCTAATTCACAGACCAAAGTGGTGCCCTAGAGTTAACACCCACCCAATTATTTTAAAAGGCATAAAAATGACGCATATCTTTTCAACATTTTATGGGTGTTTTCTTTGACGGCTATAACTTTTGCTAAATACTTTCTTATACAGTGATGATCCCCCCCCCCATGTTTTTTATCTTCTCTTTGTGAACTGCTCAATATGGAATTTGGTGGGAAAGAATCCCTCAGTTTAATACTTATGTTTGAACCAAGTCATGGGTCTTGTTGGAAATGTTCTTATGCCCCCATATATCTGATAGCACCACGTGGCTTTATTACTTGTTTGCGTAGGCACACTATCATGGGAAATTACTATACATACCAATAAGTTCTTATCTAATAGAAATGGGAACACACAAATCTTGTAGTGCAATGAGACCTTACACCCTGAACATTGACATAAAGACCTGGCACAGGCCTCAGAAGAATGGGCATTCTCCATTTACCCCTTGATCTACAGAAGACATTTACAAAACATCCAAGGTTGTATATAACATCACTCGGAGGCATTCCTGTACCAGGGACGACCCTACAGCTGCTCTGACATCGATCTACTCAAAAGAGACATCCCTTAACACTGAGAAGACAACAAGAACAATGACCTGCTTACTGGACAGGGCTTGCTGTATTGCCCCTTTATGGTGAGGTTTGTCTATAACATCACCTGGAAGCAATCCTCTACCACGGAAGACCCTACCACTGCTCAGACATCGTCCTGCTCAAAAGAGACTTCCCTTAACACTGAGAAGACTTAACAACAACAACCTGCTTACAGGACAGGGCTTCCTGCATTCCCCTTTCATGGTGAGGTGAAACGAGAAGGCACTCCACATCATGACTTCAATGTAGGACATGCAGATTCCAGAATCTTTAATACAGAAACATGAGACCAACAACAGAGACTGTGTGATAAGTGTGTTGGCGCTACGGACAATGTCTTGGAGCGAACGATAACTTTCCTGAGGCCTAGAGCTGGTCTTATGCCAGGAAACTTCAGGGGTAGGATCTCTTTGTATTTAGGCCAAGGCTATTCCTTTCCATGCCTCTCATATTTTGGTGGGCCTATGCAAACAACAATTGCCACTCTAACACCGTTTTTACTGTGCTCCTTTGACTCTAATCCTTAAAACACACCCACTTAAAATTTGAGGTTAACTTAAGCTAATATGCATGTACATAGAAATGTAAAAAATACTATGCCTCTAATGTTTAAGGAGTTATGTAAGTTTGATGGCTTTAGATTGCCTTGTGTGCTGTTAAGAAATATTATAATGTGCTATAATCTGGGGACTTGAGGGACAAAGTAATTGCACATGGATTGTTTTATTTATCTTAACTTTCTTTGGTGAAAGTTCAAAGTTAAGATAACAGCAAGGGGACTTCTTCTGATAATTATGTTATGGGTGATTGTCCTTCCACTGTAACTTTACCTTATCCTCTTTCTTTGCATCTTTTGTTCTCATAATTCATAATAAAAATTATAAAAAAAATATCTTACCCATTGCATTACAGATGTCTTTTCTCTCTGAAACAGCCACCAACTCTTCTCGTAAATTGCAGCTTAGTTGATAATTTGCTATGTCTTTTTGATTGCTGAAATTTCCCAGTTTCTTAAGAATTTTTTTGCAATTCTCCACATTCTTTTTGTGGGTCTAAAATGTTTGTTTCCATGATACCCCACAAAAACAGTTAAAATGGTTTTAGATATTATTTTTTAAAATTATACTTACTATTATTAAGATAATTGTATTGCTAGTGCCTATCATAATACTGACACTTTAACTGAGACTTAAATTATTTGTTGAAGGATAAAATGGTATAATAATTACTCCTTATCTCAGAGGAGATGAATTCCAGAACTCCCAATAGATGTCTAAAATAATAGATAGCACTGAACCATATATCCACATATGTATATGTATACTATATTGACCCTACATACACACCTGTGATTAAAATTTAAGTTTTATGAGGCATAGAAATAACAAAGTAGAACAGATATTACAGTGTATTCTAATAAAAGTCATGAATGTGATCTCAAAATAATATAAACGTTTTTGGACTGCGATTGACTAACAAATTGTGGAGTACAAGGCAAGCTAGTGTATATTTATGCCACATTTTAGGGGGAAAATTTTGAATATTCTTAGAAATTAAAGAAGATGCTGGAATAGCTCAAAGGGCTAGGGTAGATTCATAGTATGGCATATTTTCTAGAGTACTGCTGGGGGTAGCCCTAGACCAATGTTGGACATGGCTCAAACTGCATTCTTCAAAAGAATAAATGTTAGAAAATTTTGAGGTGGGTGAGCTACACCCAGCAGTGCATAAGGCTTCTGACTCTACACCAGGGGTCTCAAACTTGCGGTCCGCGGGCCGTTTGCGGCCCTCTGTACAACATTTTGTGGCCTGCGGCCGGCCTTCAAATATCGCAGTATTCGCGATTATTCGCTTACCGAATAATCGCAATAAAAATTGCATTAGTAAGAAAAAATCGCATTAAACATTCGCATACCCCGAGCAGTTCCGTTCGGGGTATGCAAATGTTTAATGAGATTTTTTGCAATTTTTTTCTTACTAATGCGATTTTTATTGCGAATAATCGGTATGCGAAATCCCTTATGCGGCCCTGCCTCACCCCGACTTTGCCTCCTGCTGCCCCCAGGTAAATTGAGTTTGAGACCCCTGCTCTTCACTAAGGGATCATTTCTGGCAGTATTTAGGGATGTGAGTAGCCACAGCCTGAACTAGGATTAGACATATGCAAGACAAATGTCCTACCAGCTTATATTATTGCTCTGGCTCCAAATAAAATTTTTATTTCCAAAACTCGCAAAGCCTGGGAATACTTTTAATTCCATTTTATGTGTAATATGCAATAAAAATTGAGCATCAAACAAATATGAGAAAAAGGCTTTCAAATGAAAAGGAAACTAACAATTTGATTACATAAATCATAACCTGAAGTGAAATAGAAAATTAACACTTATATATTCTAAGATAATTGAAGTAATTGATCATTAAAAGAAACATTTGATGGTGGGAGTGATAACACAGCGGTAGTGCATTTGCCTAGCATGCAGCCGACCTGGGACGAACCCAGGATTGATCCCTGGCATCTAATATGGTTCCTGAGCCTGCCAGGAATGATTTCTAAATGCAGAGCCAGGAGTAACCCCTGAGCACCGCCAGTTGTTGCCCCCAAACCAAAACAAACAGAAAAAAAACAAAACAAGCAAAACCGCACAAATAAACATTTGAGTCTGTCTGTGACTACAAATACACTCAGGGACCTCAAATCACATTTTGTGAATCAATAAGGAATAAAGATTTTGTTAGGTATCTGACTTCATGATTTGAAATGCTAGTGTCTGTTCAAATGATTCACAATTGGTGGAATTACAATGATCAATATCTGCTGAACCTACCTTATCTAAGGCATTAATGGTTTGCTCCATTATTCCAATCTGATAGGCAATCAGTGACTCATAGTTTGGTTCATTTAGGTACTTTGAGAGAACAAAATACATGCTAGGTTAGCTTTCTCTTTCAATATGTAACTATTAAATTTATCATTTTTTAAAAAATCAAAAGTACATTTTATTTAATTTTGTGTCAGAATGTTTACTTATCGTTATCCATTGGATACATTCATGCAAACTAATAATTTCATATATCTGAGTTTATTTTCTCATTCATTCAACTCACCAAATATTTACTTAAATATTAAAAATATTTTAACGCTTGAATTAAGCATCCTTGTTAAAAATCGAGGGAGATACTATGACAAAGGATAACCTAACTTTCAAGAGAAGAGAACGTGTAGATATGATTAGTAGCCTAAAAAATTTGAGGGAGATACTAAGATAAAGGAAAACCTAACTTTCAAGAGAAGAGTATGTGTGGCCATGATTAGTAGCCTACAGCTGAGACTTAAAAAAAAAAGATTTGCATGAAAAATGCAATGGTTTTAAGTGGGAGTTGTCTCAAACACTCTTTGCCCCAAAGTATAGAAATTGAGTGGAGGAGGAGAAACAAATATGAAATAATGGAGGCCAGGGGCCAAGAGGTCTCAGGTGCATTGGTGGTGTTAAGAAAGGACAGAAGTAAATTAAATATTCAAGCCAAAGTTGTCAACAATAAATCATGAGACCCAAACTTTGAAATCAAAACTTAAAATGGGCCTGCTTTGCTGGAAGACTGGGGGCAGGGTGGTGACATAGGATGCACTCTGGGAACATTGGTGGAGGGAGGTTGACACGGGTGGTGGAACTGGTCCTGATACATTGTATGTCTGAAACACAACTATGAAGAATGTTTAAATATTTAAAAAATATCTTTTTGGAATGGTTTAATAATTTTTTTTAAAAGAAGAACAGGCAAGAGTCAATTTTAACAGAGGCACCAAGGTAGAATCCAAGCACATAGTAATCAGTTATGTTTGAGAGTACTAATGTCTGAACTAGAATACTGGAAATGAGATGAACGTGGTTGACAGTAAGAAGGGGCAGTTTAAAAAAAAAAAAAAAAAAGAAGGGGCAGTTTAAAATGTATGGGCATTTTAAATAGTAAATAGTCCAGATTCACAGCTTCACAGCTTCACAACTAATCTTGAAAGAAAAACCAAGCTGATGAAATTCCCGGGTCTTTGGACTGAAAACTCTGGTCTTCTTGGAAAGGAGATGGACATCCCCTCAGCAGCTATACCAAACATCCCAAAGCTCTATCATGTAAATGACACAGCTTCACAGGAATCTTAGAAGAGACATCAAACTGATGAAAGTGTCTGTACACTGACTGGTCTTTGGGCTGAGAATTCTAGGGCCTACTTGGGTGTGGGGAGGACTGAGAATCATCCTGGTTCTACAAATCTGGAACTCCTGGAGTGCACAGCCACATATTTGAGTGCACAATATTTCAGATTCCACAATACTGAGAGCCCAGTAGCAACACAGCAAATTAGATGAGAAAATAGCTCAGAAGTCAATTAAGCTCAATAAGCAAAAACAACAATATTGAAGATTCACAATTTGAAGCTCACCACAAAGAATGGTGAAAGCTGTTAGGGAAATAACTACACTAACAACTAGCATGACAATATTAACGAATGAGAGAAGTAGAATGCCTGTCTCCAATACAGGGGTGAAGGGGGCATTGGTGGTGGGAATGTTTCACTGGTAAAGGAGGTATTCTGTTTATGACTGAAAACCAATTACAATCGTGCTTGTAGTCATGGTGCTTAAAAAAGATTTAAAAAAAAAAGAAGAGAAGAAAAAAGAAGAGTGAGAAAAAAGACGATGAGAAGGAGGAGGAGGCTAGGGATCTGGTTCAATTTATAGAGCAGATGACGTATAAGTGTCAATGCCTACATTTTATCCCAGATGATCATGTATTCATGCCCTAATATTCTCATAACATGTATGAATTTGTGTATATCTATATGTATAATAGTATGTGATATACTTATTCATGCTCACATCTAATAAAGCAACTGTAAAAAAATAAAAGAAAAGAAGGTAAAATATTTCCTGGAAATAAAGGACATGATAATTGGGAAAGGTTTTGAAAATCACTTTTCTGGAGGATAAAACTATACTATTGAGTGGACCATGAAGAACTGAACACTACAAATGCAAACTGTTGGATGAATAAGAATGTATATAGACATGATTAGATATCACTAGCTTGAAATATGTTTAAAATCATAAAGACTTCTGGGGGGGTGGAGATATAGCATGGAGGTAAGGCATTTGCCTTGCATGCAGAAGGTTGGTGGTTCAAATCCCAGCATCCCAAATGGTCCCTTGAGCCTGCCAGGAGCGATTTCTGAGCATAGAGCCAGGAGTAACCCCTGATCGCTGCTGGGTATGACCCAAAAAACAAAAACAAATCATAAAGACTTCTAATTATGAACGAATGAAGTTAAAGGTCTGTAGGCATAAGGGTGAGATTATGAGACCATCAACAGGGCAAGGCTTTCCTGTGATAACACCCGGATTAACTTTTATGTTGCAAAACTCCAGAAAAACTCCACTTGGAAACACTATGTAAAAATTCCTCTTGAAAGCTATCCTAGGCTTACTCTTTCCCAAGAAACTCTCATCACCACTGGTGGTGTCTAGTCCAGCCTTTCTGGAAGACAATATGGAGATTCCTCAAAAATCTGGAAATTGAGCTCTCATATGATACAGCTATACCACTCCTAGAGATATACCCCAGGAACACAAAAACACAATACAAAAATGCCCTCTACACACCTATGTTCATTGCAGCTCTATTTACAATAGTCAGAATCTGGAAACAATCCAGATGCCCAACAACAGATGAGCGGCTAAAGAAACTGTGGTACATATACCCAAAGGAATACTATGTAGCTGTCAGGAAAAATGAAGTTATGAAATTTTCCTAGACATGAATGGACATGGAAACTATTATGCTGAATGAAATAAGTCAGACAGACACAAAATAGTTTCACTCATCTGTGGGATTTAAGAAAAATATATGATAGTATGGTAATAATACCCAGCAACAATAGAGATGAGGTTTGAAAGGGCCAACCCATGATATGGAGCTTAGCACAAAGATTGGTGAGCACAGAAAAATAACTACAGCAACAACTATCATGATAATGGTAATGAGTGAGAGAAATAGAACGTCTATCTCAAAGACAGGTGGCGGGGAGGAGGGAAATAGAGGGCATTGGTGGTGGGAAGGTTGCACTGGTGAAGCGGGGTTTACTTTTTTATGACTGAAACCCAACTACAAAATGTTTGTAATCATGTTTTTAAATAAATATATTAATTTTTATAAAAGAAAGTAAAGAAAGAAAGAATAGACAGAGGGAAGAAGGAAATGAATATATTAATTTTTATAAAAGAAAGTAAAGAAAGAATAGACAGAGGGAAGAAGGAAATGAAGCAAAGGAAGTGTGGGAGGGAGGGAAGAGGGAAAGAGGGAAGAATGAAAGAAAGGAAGAAAGAAGAAAGAAAGAAAGAAAGAAAGAAAGAAAGAAAGAAAGAAAGAAAGAAAGAAAGAAAGAGAAAGAAAGAAAAGAAAGGAGGGAAGGAAAGAAGAAAAGGATGGAAAGAAGAAAGGGATGGAAAAGGAAAGAAGGAAGACATGAAAGAAGGAAGGAAAAATGAGAGGAAGGGAGGGATGGAAGGAGGAAAGTAATGAAGGGTTGAAGAAAGGGAGAAAAGAAAGGGAGGGAGGGAGGGAGAGAGGGAAGGACAAAGAAGAGAGAGGGAGGGAGAAAGAAAGGGGGAAGGACAGAGAGAGAGATGGAAGGAAGAAAGAAAAATTGGAGGAAGGGAGTGAGAAAGGATTGAAAGAAAGAGGGAAAGAAGGACAGAATAGGAAGAAATAAAGGGAGAGAGGGAGGAAGGAAGAAAGAAAAAGGGAGAAAGATATGGAAAAAATACAAGCCCACATCTCCCTTGAGCATGAATCTCACTTGCTTACTCTATGTTTCTCTGCTCCCTTATTTCCACTCTGGAGAATCCTGTGCTCTCTCTTAAACATATATTTCCCCCTCTTTTTCTCCTCTCACATATTTCTAAGCAAGTTTCATTTAATAAAAAAAACAATTGGGCCCGGAGAGATAGCCTTGCAAGCAGCCAATCCAGGACAAAAGGTGGTTGGTTCGAATCCCGGTGTCCCATATGGTCCCCGTGCCTGCCAGGAGCTATTTCTGAGCAGACAGCCAGGAGTAATCCCTGAGCAACGCCAGGTGTGGCCCAAAAACCAATAAATAAATAAATAAATAAATAAATAAATAAATAAATAAATAAAATTAAAAAACAACCTTGCTTCACTGGAAGAAAAATAAAAAGTATGTGTCAGAAGAACTTACTCTTTGACGCTCTCTTGAAAAAAATAGCATCTGAATATCCCAAGCCTTCTGATTTAGATCTTTTATTTCCATCTCCATTTTCTTGTGTTCCCACTCAATCTGAAATATTCCTTTGTGAAAGTCTTTACTTTCCATCATGCTAGCAACTTTCTTCTGTCCTTGTGTCTATAAAAAGATATTTTACAATACTAGCATAGTATAACTTCATTCAGAATATGAAATATTTGAAGCAGAATGATATTCTAAGAAGCCACTAGAAAAACAGTCGTATTTAGGGATGTAGTGAAAAGGGAATTCATTACATTAGTAGTATTATCACCTGGTTTAGCCTATGGAAAATAGAATGAAAACTTCTCGAAATGTTAAAATAGAATCTCCTTATGACCCAGCAGTACTATTCCTTGTGGCTAGTTCAAGACCACAAATTTTTTTTTGAAAAATATATGCACACCTAGATTAGAGATGTCATATCAAGATCTTTTGCACTTCACTTAAATTGCCTATGTGAAGTCCAGAAATATTTGCATGTACCTAGTTGCTAATAGTAAAAGCTACTATGTCTCTAAAATAAATGCATGAAATAGACTTACATTAGATCACAGTATGTTATAAAATCAAGATGTAAACCCAAGAGTAAACTCATCAAAAAGTAAAATCTCTTAGCAATGAAAATAAGTATCTAAATGTGTTGAATGCAGCTAAACTAGCACCTAAAGGGAAATTCACAACAATACATGTTTATACTAGAAAAGAAACAAGGTATGAAAATCACTTATCTAAACATTTAAGATTACCATCAGGTAAGTAGTAAACTGAAAGTACAAAATTATGGCAAAATAATTAGCATGAGCATCTAATCTCACAATGCTAAACTTCGTGCTTTGGGTATTTTATCTAATTTTAAAAATACCCAAATCTGGAGCCAGAGCAATAGCACAGCAGTAGGGCCTTTGCCTTGCAAGTAGCTGACACAGGACAGATTCCCTGCATCCCAGATGGCTCCCCAAGCCAGGAGCTATTTCTGAGCTCATAGCCAGGAGTAATTCCTGAGTGTCACCAGGTGTGCCCCCTCCCCCCCAAAAAAGAACACCCAAATCTTAGGATGGACACATTTGGAAAGTTCTTTGTGTGATTTTTAATCTGTTTGTTTCTTAGCCACACTCGGAAGTGCTCAGGCATACTCCTGACTCTGCTCAGAAATTACTCCTGCCAGTTCTGGGGACCATATGGAATGTGGAGATTGAACCCTGGTGAGCCATGTGCAAGAAAAACATGCCCTACCCATTGTACTATTTCTCTGGCCCCTCTTTGTGTGATTTTAATGTGTGGTCAGTTAGGAACCACTGATTGAACCAAATGTGAATTATTATGGATATAGAATTGTGAAAATATTGGCAGATGTTTATTTTTCCTTAGAAACAATTACCCGAATCACAGAATTCAAGTCTTCAATTATATGCTTGTTGATGAGAATTGCATCAGAATATTCCATAAGAAATTGAAAATTCTCCAGTTCTACTTGCCCTTGCTTAAGGAGAATTTGGATCGTCAAATTCAACTGGTGTTTTACCTTTTCTTCTTGCAATCTAAATTGAAAATACTTCAGAGTGAGTAGTAGCAATGTATTTACATTTCCAATTTTACCTATTATTTTAGACTATAATAACCAAGCTTAATATTCATTAAGTGTAATAAAAGCATGCTAGAAATTAATGCAAAAAATAGTGTTGCAATGATGAGCTTTCATAAGTTCCCTTAGAGCTACTTTTAATTATCATACAATTGGAATTGCAATTGAGCTGTGAAAAAAATAGCAGGCATATAAATAAATATACTAATATGTTTTTACTTTTTGATTAAGAAAAATGTTAATAATTTTATTATAAAAAAGAAAAATAAAGAAAATAGAGATACAACTAAATAACTGTTCATGCTCTGAACTTATTAGTTTCTGGTAACATAAAAAATGTTTTAATATGTATATTACTTATCAGATTTTTTTTAGGTAATTCAATTTCTTCTATCAACCCAGATTACAAGGTGATATTTTGGGGGAAAATTGATCATGGTGGCAGTAAATATGCCCCAATGTAGAATAATAATTTAAAATGACAGCACCCCAATCACTCAGGAAAAAATATGAGCTTCTCTAAAGAAATAAAAGGCCATTAACTTCTTAAGTATCTATATGTCTTAGATATCTGCTTAATTTTCCATGAGTTTTCTTATATGTAGTCTGAGTCCCAATGTCAAACTCTTGGTATTTTTATATGGAAGGAGAGAGAAATAAATCACTAAGATTTCCCTCAACCATGTCCTCAACAATATTAGGAACAGTAGATCATGTGAGAAGTTCCACTCTAAAATACAGCCAGAAGTTTAAAAATGCACTTTTTCAAAGGGAAGGTACAAAATCCAAGGAGACAGTTAAGTCTATGCAAAAATGTGAAACTGAAAATGGGGGGCTCTGCACTCCCTCCAATCCATGAGAGCAAGACAGAAAGAACCTGTGGCTAAGAATTGAACTAAAAGCAAAGGAATGAAAAGTTCATATTACAGGATGAGTTCATGGTAGACTTTTTCAATTTCCTGTTGCACCTTCTCATCTTCTTCAGTTCTCTTCCGGAGGAAAGCTGTTATTTCCACTAAGCCAGCTGCTTTTTGCTTTACCTGAATTAAGCAACCAACAAACATCTCAGAGCACTGGAATCTTTAGAAATAAAAACAAACTAAGTTTAGAAACATACATCTTTTAATTGTGGAGAAATCCATAACAAGTGCTCTTTCTAAAAGCATAATAAGAAAACCCAATCTTTGCCATCATGTAATGTGAGATTCTAAA
Source organism: Suncus etruscus (assembly GCF_024139225.1). Lineage (NCBI taxonomy): Eukaryota > Metazoa > Chordata > Mammalia > Eulipotyphla > Soricidae > Suncus > Suncus etruscus. The sequence goes on from NC_064864.1 coordinate 48,054,140, forward strand.
ATTTGCACAGTATATACCATACATAATTTGAAAAAGTCAGATTTGCATCTTGCTGAACAATCCAATATGCAATCCTGTAGAATTTTCTAATATCTTATTTTAAAATAGATTCTTTAAATTTTGTTATCGAAGATTCAAGGATTAAATTAGGACTAGTGAGATGATATAATGGCTGATTTATGTGCTTTGGATGGGAGAGGCCTACCTTTGTCCCCCCAGAGTTTCATGATCCTCTGACCACTCTGAATGACTCCAAGCATCAAGCAAGGAGTAACCCCAGGAAACTGCTGTATATGACCAGAGAGTATTATTGGCCATACAATCATAAATACTCAATTTTAGTGAAAAGAAGCTAGCTAGATTCACATAGCACAAAATTTAGGAAGTCTGGAGGAGAGGAAACAGGGATAGACAAGATGTAATAGGAAGGATTCCAATTAAATGCATGGACAATTTCTTGCCACATTAAAATAATTGTAGCAAAACAAAATTGCATCTGATAAAACAATTTTTATCTTAAAAAAAGAAATAAAAAGAAGCAGTTATACATAGCAGACCTGTCCAAAAAAAAATAAAATGTAAACCACAAATGTTCTTAAATTTAAAAACTTTAATAGTTACATTATGAAATGAAATATGAAATAAAATAGATAAAATTAATTTATAAGTAAATTTTAATACAATATAAAACATCATAGTCCAAAGTGAGAAAAATATTGAGACTTTTTCAACTCACATCACATAATTTCTTCTAAATGTGTTGTCTTTTATCCTTGCAGTGTTCTCAGTCAGAAACAGACACATTTAAGTAAATAAGTGCACAAATGGTCACTATATTGAACACGAGACTTTAAACTTAAGTTTATCCATTTACTCTTATACTTATCTCCCAATAGCACCAAGGTTAATATTTTATTTCAGCATCACAAATATTAATATTTCTTACTTCTATCCTAGCAGGAAAATCTGAAAAATTAGTTTTGAAAACAGTGACCAGTGACCCCTGAGCGCTGCTGGGTGTGACTCAAAAACCAAAAAATTAGGGGGGGCTGGAGAGATAGCATGGAGGTAAGGCGTTTGCCTTACATGCAGAAAGACGGTGGTTCAAATCCCAGCATCTCATATGGTCCCCGAACCTGCCAGGAGTGATTTCTGAGTGTAGACCAGGAGTAACCCCTGAGCGCTGCCGGGTGTGACCCAAAAACAAAAGAAAAAAAAAAAAGAAAAGAAAGAAAAAGAAAAAGAAAACAGTGACCATTGTAAAGTCTACTTGGTACTAATACACTAAATGAAGTAAAATAAATGTTTACTTTCTGTTCATTTTCCACTTTTGCTCGTCTGATGACACAGAAATGTGACCAGACCATGGGTTCCAAACCTTCTGGCATATTATTAAAATTGTCCAACTCATCCATAGCTTTCATTAATAAAGCAAAGGTATCCTGAGTCGATTTTCCAGTTCCTGATCGATCGTCAAAAGGATTATTAGTAATTATTTCTTGCTGTGGTTTCAGTTTGTGAATCCTGTATTAAAAAACAAAAACAAAAACAAATCCAACCAACCTGTCAACTTCTCATATTCTCTCACGCACAATCAATAATAATAATAATAATAATAATAATAAAACCTAGATTTTTTACAGTTAGGACAGAAAATGGATGACCATGACAATGAGAGTTGGGAAATTATCAATCTGGACAAGAACTGGGTGCTGAAAGGAGGTAGAGTGATATGCATGTTGCACTTCCAGTAACAGTATTGCAAACCATGAGGCCTAAAAGCAAATAAGGAGAAGCAGCAGCAGAGTGTTTGCCATAGAAGCAGGTTAGGGGTGGGGAGTAAAAGGAAGGAAACTGGAGAAATTGGTGGTGGGAAATAAACATTGGTGAAGGGAGGGGTATTGGAACATTGCATCATTGAAACTCAATGATCAACTTTTTAAATCCATCTCACAGTGGTTCAATTAAAAACAAACAAACAAACAAACAAAGGTCCTTTGACATTGGATGACATTTCCTTTAATACAAAGGAACTGGAAGATAGATTATTCCAATTTTGATATTTTCCCATATTCTCTAGCTTCCTAGACTTAAAATGGCTGGACTATAGTCATCTCTAATTGCTGGCACTGGTAGTATTAGCTCTACTTAAAATATATGTCTCACATATTTTAAGCAGGGAAGTTAATAAAAGCTCAAGAAAAGTGAAACTCTTCCTTGGTTCTGTACCACACCTGCAATGCTGGTATCACCTTTGAAGGAAAGTAGCTGGGATGTATGTGTTCAGATACATTTTTAATGAGAGAAGTCCCTGTGTCTACTTGCATAAATGGACTAGTTTTGTTACTGGGAAGGGAAGAGGAGGGGAAAAATTTGGGCCAGGCACTGGTTAGCAAATGTTTTGCAACCAACTTAAAGCTACTCCTGCTATTCTTTTTCTCTATATAAAGAACGTTAAATTTGGAGGGTAATCTTAGTTGGAGATTCTACGTCTGAGAGATGGTAGAGTAAGGATTAAAATGAATTTGGTTTGCCAAGAAACCATGTGACTTTCTCACTGTTCTTCCTTAGTAGGCGGAAGTCTTTCATGCTGTTTTTAGTCTGCAAGGGAAAAGCATGCACTTGGTTTATTAGAATTTGTTCTTTTAAAGCAGTGGAAACCAAGATATGCAGCATATTCTATGTTGAACTGCTCCCCCAATGTTGGTGCAAACCGTGAAAGGTGAGAGAACAAGTGTGTATCTCAGACATCAACAAGCCTATGAACTTATGACAGAAAACTGTGGCAATTGCTAACTATTTGGAAATCAGCAAAATGTAATTTCAATGCTTTCAATCTTTTTTTAAGTGTATATTATATAACTCTTGGCAACGGAGATTTTTTTTTTAAATCTATAATATAATCACATCAGATGTTCTGAGGAAATCTGTGATTAAATATGTTTTGAAAACATGTCTCACATTTGAAGATATAAAGATAAGACAAATTCGAGAGATTTTAATTTTTCTTCCATAAAGCAAACTTTAAGGATCTAGAGGGACAGTAGAACAGGTAAGGCACTTGACCCAGTTCAATCCCCAGCATCCCATAGGGTCCCCAGAGCCATCTAAAAGTAATCCTTGGGTGCAGAGCCAGGAGTAAGCTCTGAAATCAGCTGGGTGTAACCCAAAAATAACAACAAGGCCCTCAAAAAAAAAAAAACCAACAACAACAAAGTAAACTTTAACTTATTTTAGCCCAGTATTGGCCCAACTGTTTTTTCCTGAAAGCCTTTCCAGTTAATTCCAAAATAGTGCAAGGGACTCATATTTGCCATAGCACATCTTGAGAAAAAGGTGTGTGGAACTAGGTGGGCCTTCCATCACACAAGAGAAACCTGTCATCACACAAGAGAAACCTGTCATAAATAGCAAAATTTTTTTAAAATAGGATCTTTTTAGCTCTTTTTGTTTGACTTTTGTTTTTAGGGGGGTGTCACACCAGCTATGCTCAGGGGTTATATCTGGTTCTGCATTCAAAAATTACTCCTGGTGCTGTCCCGGGGACCATATGGGATGCTTTCAAGACAAGTACTATACCTACTTTACCCAATGATAATTTATTTTTAAAGAATGAAATTCTTTTTTTTTTCATAGCTTATATTAAGCAATGTGAAATCACTATGAAAAATACTGAGTTAGAATTAAGACACTTAAACACTTTTACCTAAAAGATGTTGCTCTATTCCCACTCTAATTGGAATAAAAAGCTAAAATCTAATACCACTACTCTTTATTTACAATCAGAAGGGCTGGAACAATAGTATAGAAAGTAGGGCATTTGCCTTGCACACAGTCAACCTGGGTTCAATCTCCAGTATCTTATATGGCCTGTTCCCACTCACTCCACCCATCTCAAAGCACCACATGGAGTAATTCCTGAGTGCAGAGACAAGAGTTAATCCCTGAGCATCCTGGGTCATGGCCACAAACTAAACAAAAATATCAGAAACATGATAACAAAATAGAGACAAAACAAAACAAACCTTGGTCTTCGTTTAAAAAGTTTGTAGAGTATTTCCACATGATGACTGGAAACGTCAGAAAATTCCTTTTTAAAGCTGCGGTCCAGAACCTAAAGACAAATATGGCATTGTTGGGTTTATAATTTTGTTCATAAACTTCTTGTATGTTGTCCTGTTCTTCAAAATATGGCATATGTTTGTAACACTTTGAGTTTGCAAATCAACAAAAACTTGATTTATAAAGTAAACTTGTTAAGGGGGACCATTTCTGTGCAAGCATTTCTTGAAGATTTAAGGTTGAATCAGAAGCATCTCAGTGGATTAAAAGTGTTATCTCATTTAAGAGGGGTTCACAATGGGGGCTGGAGAGATAGTACAGAAGGTAAGGTATAGTCTGTACATGGCAGACCTAGGTGTAATCTCTGGGACCCCATGGTAACTGAATCATATCAGGAGTAAATCTGAGTGTAGAGCCAAGAGTAAGCCCTAAGCACTCACAAGTGTGAGTGTGGCTCACAAGTGAAAACAACAAAAATGTAAACCATTTAAAATAAAATATTCTCAAAACAAAATTGACCTAGAACATAGTTAGGGTGCTGAAATCTATTCCATTTAATTCTGCCCCATTGCTTTATGTTTTCTCTAAACTATTCTTGGTGATAGTTTTCTAAATTTTTATGACTAAGTTAAATTTCAAAATGTTTCTTGATTTGAAATTTTTATTAGCAAAAATTTATTTCACAGTGATTTAATCAATTTAATCAATAACAGAGTTATAAAGAGTATAAAAACTCTGAGGAAATTAAAATATGTATCTCCCCTGAATCCGAGTAGCAGTAACTCTATGACTTTAGTGAGTGGGTAAATTAATGACTCTCACTTTGTCTTCTGCCACTAAGTTGTCATATTGCTCCTTGTACACATCAAGTTCTTCTTTAGCTTTCAGGACAGCCTCTGAAGTCTGGCTCTAGAACAACAGCAAGAATAGTCAATTGAAGTTGAAGAATGTTCAGGCTAAAAAAAATAAATATTGGGGATGCTAAAAATAAAAAAGAACAAGGCATTTCCTAGTACAAAATTATCAGTGATATATCAAGCTACAGATAATAGCACTTATATAAGGAAGTTAACCATTTGTACCCTTTGAAAGACCAAGCTTTCATTCAGTCACCTCTTGCTAAGCTCTGTCTTGTTGTGTAAGAGGCTATGATTCATGCAGGGCGGTGATTTCCATATAACATGACTTTCTTGCAGGATAGTGTGTATGATAAAATTATGCAGGCTTGAGAGATACTTGGACCTGGGTTCTGAGATACTGAATATATAAAGATAATGGCCAGACCTATAAAAATCACTTCTGTCACATCCATTCCAGGACCCAGCCAGAAAGTTCAACCACTTTCTCTAGCAATTCACCCAAATTGTCAGGATTTGGTCTCTAAGTTTTCAATAGGACTAACCAGGAAAAGGAAGTATGTTCCACAAGCCAATCCTCTAGATTGCTCAGTTTCTGATTAGCTTGTCTTCAGCTTCTCTGTGCCAGTAGCTTCCAGTCAGGGTATACCTAAAGAATCCTTTAATCTCACTGTGAAAACTTTAAACCAATACTTCCTATCCCACCAGCCTCCTGGGGCCCAACAATCATCAGCAATGGCCCAGAGTTCCTTACTACATTATTCTCTGAGTAGTGTGTTTTGTTTGTTTTCACTGATGGCCTTAATTTATTTCTACAACCCAATTCCTGCAGTCTTATATGCTGCTGGGTGACTTTGGTATGTTATCAGTATCTCTGAGGGGGTCTCATCTGAATGAGATCCAGTTCCCCACAGTAGGGCTAATAAGAGAAGGATTATATTTTGAAGGTGCTTTGTACATGTTATTTAACAAACTTTGTCCCCAAAGATAAAAAGTCTGTGCCATATATAATACTTTAAATCAATCATGCATAAATTTTATTAATATTACCAAGATAGTATCCTTTGACATTTATTATTATGGTCTCTTTGATGAAACAAGTCTATTCAAGCTCCCAATTATTAGATTCTTCTCCTAATGACATATAAGTTACAGCTTTTTTATTTTCCTATAATAAAACCCAATACTTACATGTTTAGTGAAATTTAGAGTGCCAAATGGTCCAGAAAGAGCAACATTTGAGGAGGGGCTTGAAAACAGCCTTAAAGGTTGTATATTTTTTTTAAGGTCTGGCAGCTAGTTAAAGGTTAGGTAAAGCAGGTTCTTTTAACTACAAAGTTTATATGGCTTTAATTTATAAACTGTCATATAAATGTTTCATGGTTCTTTTGAAAAAATGGGTTCAGAGGCAGAATCACAGTTAGCTTTAGTAACAAATTGAAGTGGGTGCTTTCACCCGACTCTGGAGCAAAGTCCCAGAGAAGGCACAAGAGGTACACAGAATTGATCGGGGATGTGCGAGGATGCGTCAGAATGGGGTATGTAAGTGAGTTTCTGTTGTACAAGGAGCATGTCTGTCAGATAGTCAGACACACTTATACTCACTCTCATGTACTATACCTACTTTCTCCTCTTGCTTCCTTAAAAGATAATTATTTAAATATTCTTCTCTGGAGTACATTTCTTCATTCAGCATTAAGGAAAAAAGTAGGTTATTTATTTTCAATTCCTCCTGTAGAAATATTTTTAAAAAGGTGAAATCAATAGAAGAAAGAATTTTCTGTTGCGGATTATAAACTTGGAAAGTATATGAAACTCATCAGGCAAATTTATGACATGCAAGTGAAATTTCTTTGAAGAAAAATAAAATATAAACTTTCTTAATAACTACTTAATTTACCTTTTTATCTTTTCGTTTTAAGATATATAGTAAAACAAACAGATGTACAGTTTAATGAATTATGATAAAGGTAAACATCCTTGTCATTGCCACCCAATTCAAGAAATAAAACTTCCTTTCTGCTGGAACCCCTTTGTCAACATTTTGATCTCCTCCAAATAATCATTGTCGTGACTTCTATGGTGGTCACTTCTGTTTCTTTATAGTTTTATTATCTAAATTTTTAAAATTCAAGTTACACTATAGTGCCTAGAAACATTATATTTAGTGTGTTCCTAGATACGATAATCTACCTTGTATAAAAATTACTTAATTTTAAAAGTCTTTCATAATCCACAAGTCCCCTTTTAGTTTTATTTTTTACAAATACATGTAATATATGTAGTTTCATCAAATCTGGGCTTTACTAGCTACATACTTATGGTATTGTTTACTGGGGCCATTCATACTATAAATTTACTGAAAATTTAGTAAAAGAAGGATCAGCAATCTAATCAAACAGATCATTATTGATTCCTTTGGCAAGACCCTAGATGATGAGACATCAGGAGACATGCATGGTTTGGTTCTCTTTCTCTTTCTGATATTAACAGCTATAGTTATTCAATGCCCAAGTTCATGAATCTACTGAGTCTTATAGAATGGTGATCTTCTATATGAATATTTTTTAGAGTGTTTTATTTTGTGTTTTTTTTTTTTTTTTGGTTTCTGGGTCACACCCAGCAGTGCTCAGGGGTTACTCCTGGCTCTATGCTCAGAAATCGCTCCTGGCAGGCAGGGAGGACCATATGGGATGCCAGGATTTGAACCACCATCTTTCTGCATGCAAGACAAATGCCTTACCTCCATGCTCTTTCTGTCCCCAAATATTTTTATTTATTAATTGGAATTATCTTGTATGGCAAGTGTCTCATCTGCCATTTGACTGTCTAGTAGTACAATTAGCATAGGAGAGCTGAATAAACTCTGATTTATCAATTTTTAGATTTTGAAATTATCATCTGTAGCTGGCTCTTGAGTTATTTTGAATATGACTACTTGTTAGTTTCTTCCTCATCTCCAAGGTATTCCAAATATGTCTTTCAAAAATAATAGCTTGATTAGGGTGTATTTCACAGTCTCTACAATTCACTCCTTTAAAGTATTTTAATCAGTCATTTTTTCTTTTACTATCTTTGTAGGGTTGTGCAACCATGAGCATAAATACTTTTCAAATATTTCATCATTGTGATCAGATAAATCACTTAGCAATCATTTTCCATTCTGTCCCACAATTCCAGAGGCCTCCCACTTCTTCCTGAGGAAGTCACTAATCAACTTCTTATTTGCCCACTCTGAACTCTTCATTTAATGGAATTATATTATGTAAGGCTTTGGGTGTCTGGCTTCTTTAACTGGGATATTTTCAAGATCCATCCAAGTTACAGCTGGTAGCAATTCTTTTTATTGCTGAACAGTATTTCATCATATGGATAAACCATACTTTTTGATCTATTTATAGTTGCTGGATATCTTAAATATTTCTACTCTGGGTCATTATGACTAATGCAGCAGTTTTATGTATTCCTTGGATAATTTACTTTTAATATTTCCCCCATCCAACTACCTTCTCTCTGTCCTTCTGTCCTCTCTCTTCCCCCCCTCTCAATCTCTCCCTCTCTCACTCTCTCTCTCTCTCTTCCTTTTCCCTCTCTTTCTCTCTTCCTCCCTCCCCACCCTCCTACCAAGCCATTAAAATTTTAAGACTTGGCGGTGACTCCCTTGGAGCAGTTGGTTCTAGAAATCCAGCTCCTGTTCTTTGTCTCTATCTCTAAAAACTGATCCTGGGTTCCCTTTGTTTCTAGTCTCTGAGTGTTTCACCATTTCTTGCTCCTTCCCCTAACCCTTCTATCGCCTCAGTGAAAAAACCCTCATTATTGGAGCCAGAGATAGCACAGTGGTAAGACATTTGCCTTGCATGAGGTGGACCCAGGTTCAATCCCAAGCATCCCCTATGGTCACCCAAGTCAGATTTCTGAGTGCAGAGAGTGCAGAGCCAGAAGTAACCCCCTGAGGGCTGCTGCACCCCTGCACAAAGAAACCCTCATTAACTTCTCTTTAGCCTGCAGTTACAGACAACTTCCTGGAGATTTTCCTTTCATCTTACTTTGGCTGACTCTTCTTGCTTTGGCCAGACACATCTGCCAATAAGTCTTTCACATACAATTTTAATACACTGTCTTTCTCAAAATAGCCTGATTATCTTTTTATACTCAAAAGAAAGTTGAGCCAACCACAGAAAACAAATAGAAATAATTTCTACACTTCGAATTGAAAGGCTTTATTCTGAAGTCTTCATATATTTTAGTTACTGTGTACTTCATTCAAGTCCTTATTATTGATTCAGATTGTGCCAGATTTTCCAAATGATCTTTCGGGAAATATGGACTATTCATTCCTTTAATACAAAGTTTGAATCAAACCCCTTACTAGTTGTTGGAGATATAGGAATGAACCAGATCAATTCAGTCCCTATTTTCTTGGAATTGGTAGTCCTATAATGTCAAATAGTAAACTCACATAAATTCAAATTCATTTGCAGAAAGTAATAGATAGTCAAAGAGCAAAGGACATACTTGGAAGAGTAAAGTTAATTCTAGAGCCCAGGGAGATGAGAGTGAAGGACAGCAGGTATCAGTGTTGAAGGAGAACACAGGTGAGTTCCAGGCAGTGAAGAAAGGAGAGTTGCAAGTGAGGGGGCAGAGTGAAAGATGAGACTGAACAAGAACCCTGGGTTGGGGTTTACGGAACTGATGTCAGTAAGGTGAGGAAGTCAGGTGAGGAAGATCCTCACCTGCAGAGCAATTAGAAGTCATTGGAGACCATAACAAATCATATGAATGTATTTTACCCAGTTGAAAAATGTCATAAAAATGTATTTACCTGGTTGACAACCATCTCTGCTTTCACTCTCCTATCAAAGAGCCTTTTCAAACTTTCATCAAAATTCTGTGTGCTTTCTTGAATAGAGTTCTGAAGTTTCTTCAGTTCTGCTTCTAGAGACTGAAAAAAAAATCAGCCATAAAATTGGAGAAACATCAACTTCTCTGGGTTCTATTTGCATTTTACACAAGGAAGGAGCGGGCAAGCAGGCCTTTGGAGGTTCTGGACCCTTCCTTCCTTACAGAGATACCTTTCTGGGATCTAATTAGGCGAGTTTGTGCTTAAGATTTTGTTAAAAAGGCAGTTATAAAGTCATTGACTGTGACTAATAATACATTGGCAGAATTAGATCTAGTTAAACAAACCACAGCACATTTTTCTAGAAAGCTCTGATTCTAAGACATCAATTTTTAATTAGTTTTCTTTCCTTTTCTGTTTCCTTTCTCCCCTCTCCCTTGACTCTCTTTTGTGATGTAAAGGAGGTCTCCCACTCCCAGCTGTGCTCAGGGCTTATTCCTGGCTCTGGGCTCAAAGATCATTCCTGGAAGGCTCTGAGGACCATATGCAATATTGGGGATCGAACCCAAGTCAGACATGTACAAGGCAAACACTCTACCTACTGTACTATCATGCTGGTTCTCTCTAGTCTCTTTTTCTCAATATTTGTGCATAAGTTGGACTTGAAAATATGCCAGGTGTTTTGTAGATCACTCAATTTAGTCCTATTTGATGTCTTTGAATTTCTTATACATTACTGGCATGTCAGATCATGTCATATCCTTCCAGTTTTACCACACCAGGAGACCAAATGCTGCTTTGTTCCCTTGTTATTTGTTAACCGGGAACAAAACTTGCTTGAGAGATTGTTTTCCTGTTTCTCCATTGCAGCATTAGGATTTTTCTATTTTTAACTGTGAGAATATATTCTGAGACTATATCCTTGTTTCTTATCAATCAATTCACCAATTTTAGTGCTGGTAGTGAATTCTTCCTTGAATTAGGTATTACTTAGATGGTAAAAAAAAATGTTACTTTAAATTTACTTTCTAAAACTTTTTCCATATTGGTTAATAAATTAAGTTTGACCTTGGGAAGATGATGGGAAGAGTTTAGCAAAAAGCATGCAGGTATTGACTATGAGAAGAAGCACCATGCAATTAAATGAGGAAATACATATAACAGAGCAGATCTCAGATGAGAGGACTTCCTGCAACTTTTGCTTTTGAAGTAAAATTTGGGAGCACGGCCCCTAGAATGACCCATTCTAGGAGCTGAACAGTGAGTGATAAATGAGTTGTAAGTCGTGAAGTCATGACAAGAACAGAGTCAGTAGGTCTGGGGAGATAGTATAGATGGAAGGGTGTTTGCCTGGCATGCAGAGCATTCTGTTGGTCCCCTGAGCCAACTAAAGAGATCCCTGAGGAAAAAGTCAGGATTATCTGATCACCCTGAGGTGTGGCCTAAAAACACAAAAAGTGACTAAGTCTGATCTGGTTGCATGAATGGGAATTAGGAAGCTGCAGAGAATAAAAATAAATGTGTGGAACTTGAACCAAATTATATTAATCATTGTTTATGTGAAATGAAATATGCTTTCCACCAATAAGCAATGTAGTGGTGGGAAATATGCACTGGTGAAGATATGGATGTTAGACATTGTATGGCTAAAATTCAATCATAAACAACTTTTGTAACTATCTCATGGTGATTCAATTAAAATTTATTATTAAAATTAAAATACTAACATTTTAACAAATTTTAAAATGAAGCAATGTAGAATATGTACACAAACCCTATGTGAACTGCACTTGGGTCTTGATTCATTTTGGCAATAGTCAGGCCACATCCACATTCATAAATAAATACAAAAATAATTGTGTTCTCTCTCATGTTTCCCCAGTGCTGCCTGTTTCTTGGTTTGAATTCTGTAACATTTTTTTTTGGGTCACACCCAGTGGTGCTCAGGGGTTACTCCTGGCTGTCTGCTCAGAAATAGCTCCTGGCAGGCACGGGGGACCATATGGGACACCGGGATTCGAACCAACCACCTTTGGTTCTGGATCGGCTGCCTGCAAGGCAAACGCCGCTTTGCTATCTCTCCGGGCCCTGAATTCTGTAACATTTTTAATTAAAAAATCATAATCTTGGTGGCCGGAGAGATAGCATGGAGGTAAAGCGTTTGCCTTGCATGCAGAAGGATGATGGTTCCAATCCCAGCATCCCATATGGTCCCCCAAGCCTGCCAGGGGCAATTTCTGAGTGTAGAGCCAGGAGTACCCCTCAGCGCTGCCAGGTGTGACCCAAAAAAAAAATCATAATCTATAGTAGTAGTAAAGTCTTTGTTAGAAATAGCAGTGCTATACTATCAGACCCAGCACCAGATTATCTAGATCCTTCCACCTTTTCCCCAAGGACCCTCCAAACTGGTAGTCTCAATTCATAGTTCTGTTGACTGTAGTGCACGATTTTTGAGTCCAGTTTCTTTTTTTTTCTGCATAAGAGCAAGATCATCTAACATTTATCTTTTTTTTTTTTTGATTCAGTTCACTTAGTAGGACACATTCTAATTTCATCCACATTGCAGCAAATGTCAAAACTTCAACATTTCTCTTAGCTGAGTAGTATCCGTGGAGTCCATGGAGTATAGTTTCTTTATTTACTCATTTGTTGGGCAGTTTCAAAATTTTTAATATTATAAATAATGCTTTATTCGTGGAGCAGGTACTCTAAAACTGGGATCATAGGGTCAGATGAAAGCTCTATTCTTAAATTTTTTGAGGCCTTTAAACTATTTTCTCAAGAGGCTGCAGCATACAATAGTCTCACCAGCAGTGAATGAGAGTTCCTTTATCACCACATCCCTGCCAGCACTTACCATTTTTTCAGTAATATCTTTATTTAAACACCATGATTACAAACATGATTGTAGTTAGGTTTGAGACATAAAAAGAACACCCCCCCCCCACTTCAACAGTGCAACTTCCCACCACCAACTATTTTGGATTCAGACGGTCAAAGGGTCAGCTTGCTAGGTCAGATTACCTGAATGTCTCCAACCCACCCTTATTTCATAGATTTCAGATTTCCAAGGCTTTCAAGTCTGCAAGACATTTTATTTTTCATAACTTCAGTGTTCTGTGGTAATAATAATCATGCCGGTTGTTGATTCATTGTTAGAGCTGAAGAGGCAGCACTAGGGCCACTCCACAGAGCTCAAAGACTTCAGAGTCACACTTGGAGGTTCTTGGGGGGGGTCTTAAAACCTATACCTGGCAGTGTTGGTGGATGCCAGACAGTTCCAGAGATCAACTGGACTTCTATTCATACACCCCTGCCTCTGCACTATCTCCCTGGTCCCCAAAGACACCTTTTAATTTGTTCTTCAGTTGACCCACTTTTTACTGCAGGACTATAAGACCTTCTTATTTTTTTCATTTGTCTATTCTTCCTTCTGTAACCTAATCATTCTTTCAACATAAGCTGATGCCACCTTCTGAAGGAAGTCTTCCTGGGCTCTTGTCCCATGCTTTGTGCAGAGTCTTAGAAGCAAAGCTCAGGGCAGAATTCTTCCTGTGTTGGTGGCTATGGAGGTCATGCTCTGACCACTGTCAGAGGAAGCCTAGGACTTGGCAGTCACGTGATCCCATATGATGCAGCCTTGGCTTGATTCTCAGGAGTGTGATTGTGTCTAATGACTAGAGAGTCTTTACTGAGATGTTCAGTTTTAGGCCTAGGAGATTACTGCTGGAGTCCCCAGGCAATCCCTGGCTGTCCTGGTAGAAAAAGTAGTATAATCCTGTAGGTGTCTGGACAGGACAATGAGTCCTAGTAGTGAAAAAATGTGAAAAATAAATTGTAAAAAGGATCTGGTGGGCATCCATATCCCTGATCTGAGTCAGAGCCTATGTTTCCTGTCATCTGAAACATACCCTCCTTGATTTATTACGTTTTAGCTAAACAATTGTTGTACAAACATTTTGTCACATAGACATCCTCGTACCAGACTGTGAGCACTGGGAAGGGAAGGATTATGTCAGTCTACTTCCATATTTTTGTATGGGACATGGTGCCCATACATACTGAGAAAGATATGCTACTTTCTCCTAAGAATTAAAGGAAAACTAAATTTTCCCACAAAGTGTCTTCAGTATGTGGTGAATTGAGAAGTAAGGGAGAGGAAAGGAGTGGAGACCAAGTCCAAAGCATGTATGGACTCGGTGGATTCAGAACATTAACCTGGATAACAGAAAACAAACAGTTTGCTATGGTAACAAATATTGTTTGAGTTGACCAAACTCCAAGCACGAGAGCAAGATTTTACGGTTCCATCCTTGAAGTCCTAACCCTGGGTGGAGTACCTGGCACATAGCAGGTGCCAATATATTACCCTCCCTCAACTTCCTGCCTAATCTCACCTGGATGGTGAAATCCTCCTACAGCTGGGTGGGGTCTGTGGTTGGTAATTAAGGATTGCCTGGGGAGAAGAGGAGAGGCAGATGCAGCAAGGGGAGAGAGATGAGACAGGATGGATGCAGAGGAGCAGGAAAAGAGGCTGTTTATCTTAGAGGCCATGTGAAAAAACCACATAGCGATTAGGGCCTTGTAATAAAGCTGAATGTCTTCTGAAACTTTATCTGACTGCTGTGGACCATTTCTTCACTGTAAACCTGCTTCTACAGACATGAGGGCCGAAGGGACTGCAGGTGCTGGACCAGGCTGAGAAAGGCCTCACCATCCATCCACACTACTAGGACTCATTAATAATTAATACACCAATAAATTAAGTCACTCATTTGGGAAATATTTACTGAGTGCTTACAATATGCTAACTATGATTCTCAAATTTTGGAATATTCCCTAAAATCTAGTAGAGGAGGTGGTGGGTTCTGACTGTACAAATGAAGAGGAAGTAGGCCAGAAAGAGATGATTAAAGATAGACTATATATCCCCTGGAGAGCAAAAAAGCAGGGGGAGGATCAATCAGGGTTGGGTGGAAAGGAAGTTTGCTCTACTCCACCAGTGAAATAGAGAAATAACTCTTCCATTCCTCAGTATCTACGAGCCATCAATATTTTGGCTTCTAAATATCAATTCCTAGGAAAGGGAATCAGGGATTCTTAGAAACCAACACTGATTTCAGGAGCCCAGAACATCTGGTGCTAGAGAGAAAGTGCTCAAACCCAAGGGGAACATGTTAAATGGGCGTAGACCAACAGCTCGAAGGAACTCTGAGCACTGAGTATCAAATGCATAGAACAGTAATGGATTTAAATATCAAGATTTTAAAAAAAGTGGGCTAAGTAGGAAAGAGGGAAAGCTCTTTAATGTTGATGGTGATGATGGAAGTCATGTTTTAGGGGTCATCCATACTCAGCAGTAGACTCATCTGACTTACTCTTGGTGATGTTCTGGGCACCATTTATGATGCAAGTGATTGAACATGGGTCAAAGAAGCATGCAAAGCATTCACTCATCGAGCTCAGCCTGTTGAGATATCACCCTAACCACAGCTCTTCTTTAGGGATGAATAGCAACTGATAAAATGTGGAAAGAATGAGAGAAACTAGAGACAATTTGCTCTCACCATAAAAGAAACTGTTTCAGGTTATGGGTTATAGATGGGTGTTAAAAGGCTAAAAACAGAAAGTCACATGGAGCCCAAATATCACTCCTCAGACCACAATGCAGAACCCTGAGAACATCTCCTTCACAGCAATCATCAGTTTTGGTGATAATAATTATAATCACATAGATAGAATCAACAAATATGAAGTTAGGGCCGAAGAGATAGCACAGTGATAGAGTGTTTGCCTTGCACGCAGCTGATCTGAACAGTGGTTCAAATCCCTGCATCCCATATGGTCCCCCCCAACAAGCCTGCCAGGAGCGATTTCTAAGCACAAAGCCAGGAGTAACTCCTGAGTGCTGCCTGGTGTGACCCAAAAACCAACCAACCAACCAAATAATAAAATCAATTGATATCAAGTGAGTACTGGTGTCATGTACTTAAAGACTCAGTCAGACATATGCAGCATTGTTGTCAAAAATTTTCCATTTGGGGCTGGAGCGGTGGTGCAAGTTGTAAGGTATCTGCCTTGTCCTCACTAGCCTAGCTAGAATGGACTTTGGTTCAATCCCCCAGTGTCCCATATGGTCCCCCAAGCCAGGAGTGATTTCTGAGCACCTAGCCAGAAGTAGTCCCTGAACATCACCAGGTGTACCCCCCCCCATTTTTTCTATCGGAAGCTAATTCTAAGCAAACAGATCCAAGCTGAGAGATATTCCAAAGAATAACAGCCTGGGGGAAAACTGTTGGTGGCATGTAACTTATCAAAGCCTTTGAGCTCTCATAGATTGGTGAAAACTAAGTGCAGCTGATTTGCTTTTGATTAATGGCAGGCTATTAAGTACATTACTTAGGCAACAGGGAACTCTAAATATAAACTGTGGATTAAATAGTGGCATTATGCCAACATTAAACTGTATATAAAGATTTAATTGTTTTATGTTTGTTTTTGGGCCACACCTGGAGGTTCTCAGTAGTTATTCCTGGTTTTGTACTTAGGAATTACTATTGGTGGACTCAGGAGACCATATGGAATACCAGGGATTGAACCGAGTCTGTGGCATGCTAGGTAAATGCCTATTCTTAAGGAATTTATGCTGTTGTGTTTGATGACACCACACTGCTCAATGTAGTGCAATAATTCTGGAAAAAAAAGATAAGGTGGCAACATTAAAATATTTGAGTCTATGTATATGGGTATAAGGCAATGGCATAAGATTGTAGGTATGCACTAGTCTCGTAATGTGTCTGCATGTATGAGTATTTCTAAAATAAAAACTGGTGGAAAAGGAGTCTAGCATTAGGGAAAGTTTAATCTGAAGTAAGAGTTAGAATCAAGGTATAATAAAGTTGGAGTTGCCATGAAGCTGCCAGCATTGAAGCTGGCGAAGGGCAAATGAATTCTTTTTGCTTTCAAATATGCCTGGATGTTCTATGCTACGTAGGTTTAAAATATATTAAAGTAAGCTAGATACAGTGAACTCTTTTTGAAATTTTTGAAAGTTCTTTGAAGATTTTAAACAAGATGAAGAATAAAGTGAGCTCAAAGGAATTTTGCTTTTCTTTGTATTTTGAAATAAATTTAGGTGAATCCAAATGTCCCAAGAATAGTGGAAAGAAATAAATAATCCATTCAAGGCAGTCTTTTTCTTTTCTTTTGTGTGATATGAGGAAAGTAAAACATGCATGAGATTATAGCAGATTCTGCAGATGAGGTTTTTGAGGAGAAAAAGGGGACTGTGGGTTTTGTGCAGGAAGGTGGTAGATGCAAGGCAAAGAGCCAGGGAAACTCCTTCTCTTCCAGAAAATTTATTCTCTTGGGAAAAAAAGGCAAATGCTCATTGAGTGGGGGTAGGGATATGTGGTTAAGTGTTGGGGTCTTGGGGATGAAAAGAAAATGCATGGACATGCTGCTCGCTGTCTCCTGACCATGTGAGTAGAGTCTTGTAAGAAACTAACTGGGTGTGGGTTTGTTAAAAACTTTTTAGGAGGGGCCGGTGAGGTGGCATTAGAGGTAAGGTGTCTGCCTTGCAAGCGCTAGCCAAGGAAGGACCTCGGTTAGATCCCCAGCTGTCTCATATGGTCCCCCCAAGCCAGGGGCAATTTCTGAGCGCTTAGCCAGAAGTAACCCCCGAGCATCAAACGGGTGTGGCCCAAAAAACCAAAAAAAAAAACAAAAAAATCTTTTTAGGAGACTCTCGAGTTCTTCCCTTTCTTCAAAGACAAAATCTGAACCTGCGTGTTTAATATAATTCTCCAGGGAATGGGCACTGAGCTAAGAGGAAACAAACTTGCATCTCTGAGTACCTTTAGGGACTCTTTAAGATCAAGACCCTTGTTTTTAGAACAAAACCAGTCAGGATTTCTATCTTTTGTCCACTGTATGGCACAGGTGAGGTTAAGGTAGAGTATTGGTTCTAATTAAAGGTGTGGTTTCACCAGGTGATGGAGATTAAGGACCAAGGAGGCATGGATTTAGGTTGTGGACTCTTTTACACATTTTACAGAAGAAGACCATGGAGTAAGAGCAATATTATATGTATCTAGTTTACCTTCCTTTATCACATCTTTTCTGATTTCTAGACTGTTGTTCATTTTGGCTTCTTTGACAAGCACAAAGCTAAAGAAACTGTAAGGGCCCAAGAGAGAACTCAGGGAATAAAAACAGCACAGGTCAACAATAGGTTCAAGGAGGTGTTTCATGAAATATGGCCTATAAAGCTGACAACTTCTCCTGACTAAAATGATGGTATGGTTTTACTTTCTTTGCAGAGGAATAAATAATATTTATTTGGTGGCATTCCATCATCTTTTACATCTCTTAAAATTTCAAGCAATTTGAATGTGTGAATATTTCTTTGAAATGGAAGGAATAAAAGTAGTAGAACTGTCATAGTAGAACAAAAACCTTGGATTGAAACTAGACGTCATTTTAATGCTGTATTGTCTCATCTTTTTCTCTCAGATCCTTTCCTGGATATGAGAATAAATCAAGTAAAATAGTGATGAACTCAAATGAATAAAGACAATGTAGAGCAGTATTTTGAACATACATACCTTAATGGTTATGCATTAAACACTTAAAGAACAAATCAAGGACCAACCAAATGACTTATGACAACGTGAAATATTGAAGTAAGAACTTCAAAAATTAATATGTTTTTGTTCTTGTTTTAACACCTTAGAAGCTGGAGACATAATATAGCAGGTCTGGTGCTTGATTCTGGCAGCCCATATAATCTGCTGGAGTTATCCCTGCTAGGAGTAATCCCTGAGACTACCAGGTGTGACCCAACAACCAACAACCAAAAATAAGGGAAAACATAATACATTTTATATTACCTCATTCATTTCCCTGAATTCTCATAAGAATTGAAGCTGAGAAACCGAAGTGATAGCATGTGGCCAACCTGGAATGGACCTGGGTTCAATGTCCGGCATCCATATGGTCCCCCGAGCCTGTCAGGAGTGACCTTAGAGTGAAGAACCAGGAGTAACCCCAGAACACTGCTGGGCGTGGCCCAAAAACAAACAAAACAAAAAAAAGAATTGAAGCTGAAACTATTCTATGCTACTAAGGATGCTGAAAAAATTAATTGAAAAACTGTATTAGTTAGGTTATATTCTTTTTTTCTCTTCTACCTTTCTGTACTTATCTCTTTCTTCATTTAACTCCTTGACTTTTTTCTCATAGTCTTTGAATTGTTTTCTTTCCTCTTCAGACCATAAAACATCAGGTTTCACCATAAAATCAGGTTGCGGAATCACCTGAATGATATAAAGGAAAGTACACAGATATTCTAGTCCAGACATAAATGTAGCAGTACAGTAAAAGTTCAGAGTTATCATTATGGTTTTGTTAAAACCTTTTAAATGGCAATAGCTACTGTGGGTCGGGCATGTGACTCAGAGATAGAGTACATTCCTTGCCTATGTGAGGCCTGGGTTTGATTCCTGGTACTAACACACACACACACACACACACACACACACACACACACACACACACACACACACTATTAATATAATGACTTGATACTTTGACCATATAATATATTTTTTAAAATGTTCTATGTACCTTATATGATGGTGGGTGGTTGAGGATTTCCCCAGACTCCTAGGTGCCAGGACCTTTCCAGATAGAATTAGCCTCAGCCCTGGGGCACCAGTGTTAGGACTCAAGGAGCCAGTATTGCCTGTGTAGCTGGAGAATTAGTAACAGCATTTTGAACAGGTCAAAGCAACCAGGTGGTGACTTGATGTGTACCTGAGTTTGTCCTTCATCAGATAGGAAAGCAAGCCTGGTTTTTCAGATTTCTTTGCAGTTCAGTATGGTGGGACATGTCTAAAGGACTGGAACCTATAGCTACAGAATTTATAACACTAGAGTTCACACGGACACAAAAAGGTATCAATGAAGCAGGACTCTCTCTTGCTCTTCCCTGAGGAAGCAAAAACCCTCACCATTCGCAGAATGTCCTCCTTCTTCATCTCCAGGACACCTCCCATCATGTCCATGAGTGCTTGGCGTCTGGTCTCCAGGACCTAGGGAAGAGCAAGGATCAGAGAGGCAGTGGATACTTTCTAGTGGTCCCAAGGGTTCTCTCCACCCATGTGACAATAGGCTACAACTGCATATAGGTGAAGGAGGGTCCTAGGGGTCATCTAATGGCAGCATAAGCCTTGTCTCCTTGTGTTTCCTTCATGAACTACACACACAGGGCACTTTTTCCAGAGGTGGAATATATAACTTTAAAGGCCAAGAGGTACTTGGGGACAGTTGAGGCAAACTCCCACACCGTATTCTGAAGCAGTAGCTCTGCTTCATGGACTGCAGACAATTCTGCTCTGGCTCGTTGCCATGGGCTAATGTGCTTTTGCGCTGAGATCTGCAAAGAGAGTAAATATGGTTTTCTGCTGTTATTCTCACAAAATTCTTAAGTACTTTCCCCTTCCACACACCATGAGACTATATTAAGGTGATTCGAAGTGTCTCCTGCTGTTGTTTTTTAACAGAAACCTTAGACCCTTTGCTATTACTTTCAAGCAATGCTATTTTCTTTTGCCCCCAAGTAATAAATGGGTTCAGGTGAGCATGTCCTCCAATGGGGAGAGGACACATGTGGTATCACTAGAAAGCATAAGCTACCATTGAGTCACATCCACTTAGTGGATGGTCCTCTGAGTATTTTTAAGCATTCTTGCACTTCTCAGAAATGAAATATAGTTATATATTTTTTTCTTTAAACAGTGACTTGTAACCAACTGCCTCTGTGCCAAACACCTTTCTTTTTTTTTTTTTGGTTTTTGGGCCACACCCATTTGACGTTCAGGGGTTACTCCTGGCTATGCGCTCAGAAATCTCTCCTGGCTTGAGGGGACCATATGGGACGCTGGGGGATTGAACCGAGGTCCATCCTGTGCTAGCGCTTGTAAGACACCTTACCTCTAGCACCACCTTCCTGGCCTCAAGCCAAGCACCTTTCTTAGGAGCTGGCGTCTTTTCTCTATAATCCATATTGAGACAAAATCATAATGAACTAGAATAGATCCTGGTGAGCCTCTATCAGCCTGGCTGATCTCCACAGGGAGATGGAGTGTGGCCCAGGGCTTAAAATGGGTTGAGGAATAACTCCCTGGAAAATCTGAAATTGGAACTAACAGTTCTAGTTCAGGTCAGCTGCTAGTTTAAATGTAGGAGATGCAAAGTAGAAGCTGCTAGAGGAAGAACTTCAGTAAAAAGGCAGGTAAGAGAGACCTATAGACTCCTCAAAGTCTCTGTTCTTTGGATCCTGCATCTTTCTAGGATTGATGTCCATTTTTTTCACTATGTTTCATGGTGTTTATGAAGAAAATCTTCATTATTTCTGAGACTACAAAAATGTTCCTGTCACTTAAATTGGAGAATGCTGCTACCTAATGCTTCTTCTTCCAGTAGGGTCAAAAGATGATAAGTGTTTAGAGGGTGGAGCAATCTCTAGCACCCCATAAAGTCCCCCCAAGTCTGTCAGAGTGATCCCTGAACACAGCCAGGAAATAGCCCTGAGTACAGTCGGGAGTGGCCCAAAACCAAACCAAATCTAACCAAGATGAATGATTAGACAATCAAGAGAAAATGTCTCAAGGGAAAGGATGACACAGGTAACCATTACCTCACTACTGTCCACAACAAGGATTCTCTCTGGCTTCTCAGTATCATCAAAAGTGGGTGTCCAGACTGCTTCATCCAGTTCCAGATCAAGAATAATTTCTTGAATCCTTACATTTCTTTCCTTCACTCGTATAATTTCAAGCTCCTTTTGTGTAAATGCAGCATTAAACTCTTTGTTGAAAGCAGATTTTACATTGTAAATGATATCCTGAAACAGCAAGATGTTACTGAAACCACACCATGTAGCTTTACTACATGTAGCTTTACTGTGGGTAACATGATCCCGCAGTTCCACTTGCACTACAAAACCATTTCACAAACGACCGATAATTAAATCTTTCTAAAATGTGCCTTATGAAACTTTTGATTTCAGTAATCTATGATAGCTTCCTGAACATGGCTAGGATTGAGGCAGAAACATACTAATGCTATCACTTTAAATATAACTTGTAACTCTACGTGCAGGAATATTGATAAATGCGCTTTGAAGCTGAAAATGGGTTACTTTATTATTTCAATTATTATTATTATTATTTCAATTCTTTCGTGTGTGCTTTTTAAAAGTGCATCATAAATTCTTTGAAAATATCTGTGACTTCATAACTTGAACTTTCTAGTCCCGCCTCCCAAGTGGAGGGGGCAGTAATGGAGGCACCAAGACCAAACAGCTATAAGACCACTAAGTAATAAACTAGACACAGAAGGGACCACGCATTCTAGCAGCACCTGGGGGGGGGGGGAGAGTGGAGGATATGGGAGACAGGATGGTAGCGGTTGTGGGAGGACAATTCGGAGGTGGGAATTCCCCTGATTCAATGTAGATATGTACCTCAAATATTACTGTGAACGATAGATATATAAGCCACTATAATTAAAATAAAAATTATATTAAAAAAAGAAAATATCTGTGAGTTAAGTTTGGAAATGTGTTTTCTTTTAAGCAATACGGTGAAGAATATAGTAAAAAAAAAATGACACATGCAAGTTTTTTTGAGAGTCTCCCAGAAAAATACAGACTTCTTTTGGATGGGTTGGTTATGCTGAGACAGGAAGAGGGTTCAAGCTGCCTAAGCTTATGAGGAATTACTAAGATGGCAATGGCTTCATGAGGGTTTTCCTCACCTCTACTACTGAGTAGAATAACATGTTAACTTGAAGTACCTCTTATTTTCCCACCAGAGTTCAATCTACTTATCCAATTGAACAGGAAACTATTAAAACTAGGTAGAAAACGGTTATGCTGCTAACACTAGAATTTGGTGGAGGGGGCTAATACTATATTCTCTTTAGAAAAGTGCCTTCATAAAGCAATATGAAGGAGAGACCATGAGGGCGCGAGTCAGTAGAACCTAACCAATAAAGGATGACTAAACTGTTCTGAGTGTAAATGCACAGGAGTTTCAGGGATTGAATGAGAAAAGAAAACAATTTCAACAAAGGGCAAAGGAATATGGCAGAAGGCTACAACTGCAGCTGCAGATATGGCTGAAAGGTTTGCAGGGACAAGGTGCTGGAATTTGACAAGGATCAATAGTGGGGGATGCAGAAAACGGTAACACAGCAGGAAGGGTGTTGTTTGCCTTGCACATGGCGGATCTAGATTTGATCCCCAACATCCCATATGGTCCCCTGAACACTGCTGGGTGTTGACACTGTGCCCCCCAAACAGAATGACCAACACTGAATTTCCAACCATCTGTATTGACATAATCTTAGTCATTGAACTTCCATAAAGTTCAGGAGGCATATACAGATGTGTCCTAAGACTGACTGGCTTGATGGGAAGAAAAGAGAAGCACTTTGTTCCTGAGGAATGTCACATTTTATTCCTGAAATATGGAATTTAGGGAGGAAGTTGTTTTTTCCCCAGCTTAAAGAGGTAGGTATCTTTTTCTAAATTGTTGAGAAGAAACCAAAGATTGCTTTAATCTTTGAATTTACTCAAAATTTAGATAGATGAATAGAATAAGATGACAGCTAATTTAAATGTTTTTTTGAAAATTTAGTTATCTTAAAACACAGTTTAAATAAATGATTTCTTGTTTATAAGCTGTTTTAAGAAAATGGATATTATTTCCCTATGTATTTTAAGACAGATGTTATTTAACTGGCATGAGATTTTAATTTGAGCCTTTACAAGACATTTCATGAGGAGTGGGAGGTGGATTAGGAGGTTTTTTTTTTTAGAAGATTAAAAATCTCCTCACCTTTAGTAAGATTATTTGACTAATTTTTTCCTCTCTGCCATGAAGTTCCAACTGACTTGATAGCAGAGAGACATCTACTCCAAAATCAGTACACATACTGCCAAGTAGATAATTGGGCAAGTTCTGATCTCTTTTTTTAAATTTTTCTTCATCTTCTTCTTCATCCTCCTCTTCATGATGCTTTTTTACCAAGATAACTGAACTCTGGGCTTCTATAATTTCTTTCCGTACCTAAATATAGAAAAAGATGACATTAAAGAAATTTTTTTATTTTATAATCACCTTAGGACATTAAATTGTCTTGTCAATGAGTGATTTAAAAGTGATAGATCCCAAGGAAAAAAAATACAACTTACTGAACTTAGAAACAAATTACTGTAGTAGAATGCCTGTCTCGAATACAGGTAGGGGATGGGAAGGGGGAATGGGGTAATGTTGCACTGGTGAAGGAGGGTGTTCTGGTTATGACTGTAACCCAAATATGATCATGTTACTTAAATAAAAAATATATTTAATAAAAAAAACTAAAAAAAAAAAGTGATAGATCCTGAAACTGCTACAGAAGAGAACATTGAAAACTGATCAATTGTGGCTAAATCAGAGTCCAAAATTCTTCTAGATAGTATATATTTATATTTTTATATCAGAATGACAGAATATTTAGGTGCATTAAATATTTGAGACTTTAAGAAATTAACATATTTTGAGACTTTCTTAGTACTTTAAGCATTAAAAATAAACGGTACCTTCTCTTCATAATTAAGAAAGAAGTATATTCATCATTATTGGCAGTTTAAGAAGAATTAAGTACACTTTCATTTTATGTTTCAGAAAAAAAGATATAAAATTCTGGACCAAAAAATGACCCTAAAGGGTCAGTATTTTTTTAGTAGTTTGGTAGAAATTACTATTTTAAGGGAAAAACAACTAGGTCTTTTTCAAGTTTATGTTCTCCCTCTGCATTTTGTAATTGTGGAAAACATCTTGTTTCCTCTTAAACATGTAGCTCTCTTTTTCTCTATCATCACATCTCTCTAATTTATTTCAACAAAATTATTTTGCTTCAATAAAATTTTTTGGGATCATTTTAGGAGTATAATAATTCTACCAAATGTATTCTATTTCATCCTTGATAAATAATCCTAACAACATTAAATGAAAACAAGGACAAGAACAACCCCTGCATCTCATTTTTCCAAATACACCTTCATACCAGAAGGCTGCAAGCACTGTACAGAGTATAAGTTTCTTGATTTAGTAGTTGGTAATAGGCTCCTAAATCCATTATAGTATGTTCTGCAAATTAACAAAGAATGAAAAATGACAAATATCCAAACTTAATTAAATTGTATTCCAACTCAAATCCATATGGAGGCCCTGAAATAATACATGATCTACATAAGTACACACATCCGTGTACATTTAAAAAATTTTTGGAACACATGACTCTGTGCTCAGTAGTGACCTCTGGCATTGCTTGCAGGACCAGATGTGGTGCTGGAATTTGACTACCTGCAAGACAAGTGCCCTATCTCTTGTATTATTCTAACCCAATATATTTTAAATTATACCTTAAGGCATTCATTTTCGGTCTTCTTTTGCTGTATAACTCTCTTTAATTCAGTCAGTTCTTCTTGTGTGCGTGCTTTCATTGGAAAATTCTCGACCACGCAGGGACCATGAAAACACTAGGAAAAACAAAGACGAAATAACTCCATTTGCAACACAACAGTGTGCACCTGGGGAGATATGGGAAACGATTTTCCTGCTAAAAATTCATAGGTTCACCAAGTGAGATCTCTGATGGAAGCTTTTTTAAAAATAGAATTAGGTATTTAATATGGTATAAACTATCTTTTCGTTTGTTTGTTTTTGGGCCACATCCAGTGATACTCAGGGGCTACTCCTGGCTATGCACTCAGAAATCGCTCTTGGCTTGGGGGACCATATGGGACACTGGGGATGAAACTGCAGCCCTGGGCCAGCTGCGTGGAGGGCAAACGCCCTACTGCTGCATTATCACTCCGACCCTAAGTATAAACTATCAAAATACTGTGCTGGTTGTTTAAGAATTGTTCACTAGCTGTCTTCTTATTAGTTCTCAAGAATGATTTGCCTGAGCTCTCCCCTACTTCGCCCCACCAGGCACACTAGCAGTATCTGGAGGCATTCTTGATGTTCACTAACTGATGAGAGGGAATGTACTGGTGTTGAGTACTAGAGACCAGGGATATTGCTCAGCATTCTACAATCTACAGGCCAGTTTCTTCATCAAGGAAATATCTATCTTCAAAGGTTTTTCCTTGAATAGCCCTGTTTTGCAATATTCAGTTCTAGAAATGTAAGGTGACAGCAGGCAGTGGCTCATTCTCCACACTAGAAGGAGAGGGGTATACTTGAAAGAGAAAGGCATCATCAATAGTTACTTCAGGGCCATAGCTTAATCTGGGATTTGGGTTGCTCCACACAAAGAGGATAATTTATGTAGAAAGCAGCCCCAGAGAAAATGGTCAAGCAGAAATGTGAATGGGTTGCTGTCTAGGTTGCTATCTATGTAATCTGGGAGGCAAGTGGCCTTATGGAATAAACATTCCTGGTGATCTGGATGGGGCAGTGCCAGGAGAAGAGGAGAAGCAAAGCTAAAACCAGTCTGAAAAGATGCTCCTTGGAAGCACAGAAACTCTGAGCAGAGAATGAGAAATGAAAACAAGAATAAAAGGGCACAAGATTG